>NW_027266280.1:2275000-3475000 GCF_022045235.1 Haliotis cracherodii | reverse complement strand
ATAAAAAAAATAGGACTCAAAGGTCAGATAATAAACTACATCCAGGACTTCCTAAACAATCGTAAAATAACCGTGGGTATAGACCAAACTCTATCGGACCAATGTCCCCTAGAAAATGGTACTCCACAGGGCAGTATCCTCAGCCCCACCCTCTTCAATATAATGATAAACGATCTATTCGAGGGCCTATCCCCTAAAGTAAACACATCAAAATTCGCGGATGATGGAGCCATCTGGATCCGCACTAAAAGCATGAACAAGGTCCAAAATTTACTCCAAAAATCTCTTAATAAAATACAACAATGGGCTGACAAATGGGGCTTCTCCCTTAACTCAGAAAAAACAACAGGAATAGTATTCAAACATAAAAACATGTAACACGCCTTTGGCCTCATATGTACCATGAATAAAGATTGATTGATTGACACTGAGGTTTAACCCCACTTTGCCAGCAAACTGCAGAAGATTAACAGTGAGTGAGTGAGCATTACTATGTTTATACAAGAAAAGATGTCATGCCAAAAACGCTCACAGTAGTTAGTGAGTAAACTCACGACTCACGACCTGGTTGAGTGACTTCCGTCAATCAACGTGAAAGGATTACCCACAGAGAAAGAAAGGATTAAAGTCAACTCCAACTTCTAAATGCCTCTCAAAGAAGGATTAAAATCCTAAAGATATCCTATCTACGTGGTATAGGTACTCAGAACCTCTAATAATAAACTGTTACGTTTGGTATCCCCAGCAATACTCACTATGGTCATTGGGCAAATGTAAAAATCACAAACCCTAACGAGATTCTGTCTACATGGTCACACCCGGTGATTGTAAAGATCTCAAATTCTATCAACAGTAAGACAGCATGGCTGTTCATATTCATTTCCAACATCCTCTTATAATAAGTATAAAAGTGTCCCACACAAAACGTTCTTAATGACCTACTAAAGTAAATACCTAAACCAAGCCTAAACCAAACATAAATCAACACAGTTTCCCAATGGAAGGCCTAAACATTTTTCAATGGAATGCCTATGGCCTCGCCGGCCATGGTTCTGAACTTAAAGCTAAAATCCAAATAGATAAAGGTCCCCGTGTAGCCTGTATTCAAGAAACCAAATTCTAACATAATTCTCACATAAAACTAAATTCAACCTACCAAATCATAACGCAGTAAGAACCGACAGGTCCAACACCATCTCAGGCAGAACAGGAGGAGGTCTAATCATCTACGTTAGAGAGGATATTAACTACGAGGAAGTTAAAGTAAACACTCCTAATCTAGAAGCTAATGGAATCCAAGTCACCATCAATAACCAAAAAATAAAAATCATTAACGTCTATCACTCAACACTAAAACCAATTAAAGATACAGACCTAGACATCCTTTACCAATTAGGAAATAAATCAACCATCTTCCCAGGAGACTTCAATGCCCATCATCCTACCTGGGGCACTGCAGATAAACTAGACAACCATGGACAACTAATGACCTAATACTATTAAACAATAACCAACCAACTAGATACGACAAAATGCACCACACCATGTCAGCTATCGACTTAACAATATGTAGCACAAAGTCTGATGTGGGACGTCCACCCAGTACCTCTAGGCAGCGACCACTTTCACATAAATATAACCCTACGAAATCTAAAAATACCAAATCAAACCCCTAAACAGGAACCTAAATTTCAGTACAAAAACGCCAACTGGGACAAATTCCAAGAATTATGCAACCAAGCTAATCTAAACGATTTAGAAACAAACGACCCCGAAACATTCTGTCAAAACCTAACTAACTTCAACGCAGCCAAATCCGCAATCCCCTTCAAATCATCCAACCCAGGAAAACCCACTGTCCCTTGGTGGAATGAGGAAATAGAGCTAACTAGACTAAAACGAAAGTCAGCTTTCAACAGAGCTAACCGAGACCCCTCTTATCTCAAAATAGCCCATGAACTTAACCGCCAAGTCCAAAACCTAGTTAAAACTGCTAAAAACAAAAACTGGAAAAAAATTATGTGAGGAACTAGACCACCACACCGACGCTAGGAAGGTGTGGCGCAAAATTCACGCCATCAGAGGCATCAAACGGCACAAAAAGCCCCAATATAAACAACTCAACTAACCCCACCCAAAAGGCCAACAACCTAGCCAAACACTTCTCTAAAGTTAGTAGCAACAGTAACTTCAGTAAGAAATTCCAAGATAAACTAAAAAAAGAAACCAAATTCTCCAAAGAAAACAGACAAGACAACCTAGAAATAAACCAACCTTACACCATAGAAGAACTAAATCACGTACTAAACAATAGAAAAAAGGAACAGCCCGTGGCCTAGACCTCACCTCTTACCAAACTACTCCAAACTTTACTTAAACTATACAACCTAGTCTACCTAAATGGACAGGTCCCATCCTCATGGAAGGAAGCTCTAGTAATCCCAATACCTAAACCAAATAAACCAGCAGATCAGGCTAACCCCTATAGGCCCATCTCCCTAACCTCAAATCTCAGCAAAATAATGGAACTTATGACTAAAAATAGGCTACAGCACTACCTAGACCAAAACAACATCATAAACCCCGACCAAAGCGGCTTCACTCCTTGCCGATCAACTCTCGATAACCTCGCCCGACTAGAACAGGATATAAAAACAGGACAGCTTAACAAGCAATACACCATAAGCATATTCCTCGACTTCTCTAAAGCTTTCGATATGGTATGGCACCACGGGCTAATACAAAAACTAAAAAAATAGGACTAAAAGGCCAAATAATAAACTTCATCCAAGATTTCCTAAACAATCGCAAAATAACCGTGGGTATAGACCATTCGCTATCGGACCAGTGTCCCCTAGAAAATGGCACTCCCCAGGGCAGCATCCTCAGCCCTACCCTCTTCAATATAATGATAAACGATCTATTCGAGGGCTTATCCCTTAAACTAAACACTTCAAAAATCCCTATGGATCCGCACTAAAAGCATTAAAATGGCAGAAAACTTAATCCAAAAATCTCTAAATAAAATACAACAATGGGCAGACAAATGGGGCTTCTCCCTTAACTCAGATAAAACAACAGGAGTAGTATTCAAACATAAATACATGAAACCTGCCTACTCAATCCTCCAGCTAAACAACCAAACAATCAAATTCCAAAAACAAACCAAATTCTTATAGGACTCATTTTCGATCAACACCTCACCTGGGAGGCTCACGTCCAAAACCTAAAAACTAGATGCAGCAAAGACACACCAAGATGTCTCACCGGCTCTAACTGGGGAGCCTCAAAAGATACCCTCCTCTCACTCTATACAGCACAAATTAGATCAAAACTAGACTACGGCTGCGCCATATACAATACCCTAAACAACTCTCTATCTAAAAAACTTGACTCAATACAATACCAAGCCCTTAAACTAATTACACGCACCCAACATGGCACCTCCTACACCTCACTTCAGGCCCTTACAGGGGAAATGCCACTAAATCTACGTAGGGAACATCTAAGCCTTAATTTCTGGGCCGCGTCCCAAACAAACCCTCTAATCCAAAACTTAATTAACCAAAACATTAGCCCAAGAAACCAAGCTCTAGCTCGCAAACACCCCTTACTCACCCCAATATCCCAAAGAATAACTAACTACCTCAATGAACACCAAACTCAAAGTCTTAATCAAAACTGCAAAAAAATCAAATATCTCCACCCCTAAACTCAAAATACCCAAAATAGACACAACAGGCTTCGGAGTCCATACCACACAACCAGTTATATCCACACAATCTTACCGACTTCCTAACAACCAATCTATATTCACGGCCGAACTTATGGGCATGGCCTCAGCCCTGCATAACCAACAATCTAAAAACAACAATAAAATCCTAATTCTCACCGACTCCTTTTGTGGACTACAAGCCCTCCAAAACAAAAATACAAAAAAACGACCTAAATTAATAAACCAAATACTTAAAATCTCCAACGACCTTACAAAAGCAGGCAAACAAATAATCTTCTTGTGGATCCCCGCCCACGTAGGAATTTACGGCAACGAAAGCGCCGATAAAGCAGCTAAATTATCTCTCAAAATACCAGAAATAAGCCTAAACCTACCCATTTCAAAATCAGAAATTAAAAGTGTAAACAAACAAAAAAAATAACAAAAAAATGACATAATCAATATCAAAACTCAAATAGTCAAATCAAAAAAGTGCTGAGAAAACCACTAGCCAAACCTAATACCCTACACCCCTCTAAAAAAATTGACAGATTAATTACAAAACTCCAAACAGGTCACACGAACCTAACTAACCACCTAAAAAAACTTAAAAGACACACCACAGGCAACTGCCCCCACTGCAAACAACCCGAAACCACAGAACACGCACTCATCCACTGCACCAACTACCAAACACACAGAAACACACTACAAACCACCCTCAATCTAAATAAGGTTCCTACTCTAGATGAAATTAATTAAGCACATCTAAAAACTAATTAATCTACCAATCCAAAATCCAATAAATACAATACAATATAATACAATACTATATAGTTTATTAAAGTCTCACCATTTGTACAGCAGGGGTTTAAATAAAGCATTTTAAATATCTAAAAACTTAAAAGTACAAATGCCACCCAAGGGGGTTACGAGAGGCTATATCTTACACAAATGTAAGTGCTTTATAAAAATAATGTAAAATGAGATAAAATTATACATAATATTATAATCTAATGTAAATGATAAGGTAAACAGTTAAATATATTGATGATATTGATGATAAGGTAAACAGTTAAATATATTGTTAAATTATACATAAAATAATTTTCTACGCATAAACATTTTGAAGCACATGATTCCTAATAGTGGTAAGTTACAATGGTTATTTAAAATGGTGATATCTACAGGTGCAGGATGGAACATATTCTTAAGATAAGATGTACGAATATCGTCATAAAAGGGACAGTGTAAAAGAAAGTGGGTTTCGTCTTCAACTTGGTCTGTACAATATTTACAAAAGCGTTGTGTAGCCGGGATAGGAGGGGAGCAGTATCGGCCCGTTTCAATCTCCAGTTTTAGGGAACCACATCTCAGGGAAGCAAGTATCCATCGCTGGTATGTTGGGAGTCGAGTGTAACTCTCAGTGAACAACTCAGTCTTAAAAAAGTTTGAAAGTTCTTAACTTTGGTGTCGACTGGACGCTGTCTTTCCATCGCTGTTTGTCAATGGAGACAAGTTTGGATAAAATGCTATCTAAAACCCATGGAGATGACTTATCAGAGGTATTTAGCAAATCCGTCCACTCCAGATCACGGTAGATACGTTGTAGTTTTTTCTCCCAGGACTTTCCTCTTGTAAGTGACCACTGGTTGATCCTGTAGGTCAGTCTTGTCGTGGGCATTCGTTGTAACCTACATACAAATTTAAACACCCACCTCACCCGGCTCCCTTAGGTCCCTCCTCCACCCACCTCGGCATTTATTCCAAATTTAAAAATTCCAAAAATTCAATATAAGCAACCCCTAAAAGCCCCCTCTTGGGTTGCACACACCACTTTCACCCTTTTCGGAATACACTAAATGGTCCGGCCAGGCCCGTGTGCGAAATACGCTACAGTCGGAAAGCGCACGTTAAATCTTCTATATCAGTCAGTCAGTCAGACGTTCTTTTCTTTATTCTTTCAAAATACAAAACAGAAAGTGGGGTGTGGGGAAATGGGATATATTCCAACGTGAAATAATGAGACATTAGTAGTGGTGACGGCTATATCATAATTGCACTGTCTAAAGCATAAATTTGGCGAACGAAAAACGTTATATTTGCAATCAAGTGGAATGACTTTATGAATGGCGAACATTTACCAACCCGCGACAATCGTGTCAACACGGGGGTTCCCCTAGCAATAAACTCGCATCTAAATTCACTACTGTTTTCTACTGTCGGCTAGCCACAATGGCTAGACTGGACACTAGTGGAATGGTTCATGCCATAAAAGTCTAGCAACCGAACACTAATTAAGACGGGCCGACCTTGTATTTATGGTCTGGTGAACACAGCTCAATGGCCGCTCATTAACTCAAATTTCACATCTCACTGTTTTGTTTTATCTCACTATTCATTTAATAAATTTGTCAACTTCAACTGGAACCCGGTCCCGTGTTACACGCGTGGCACACGCGTGTGCAACGAGTGACCCACGCTTGTGCAACGGGTTGCACACCCGTTGCACACCCAAGTCCAACGGGTGCTCAACCCGTGTGCAACCCGTTGAGCACCTGTGTCACATGCGTGTTACACGCGTTCTCAACGCGTGTTAGGGGGATGAACTTCTAGGCATTTGTGGCAGGTGTAGAAGTCTCGCCGGGTGTGGCTGTCGCAGCAGATGTTGTAGTATCAAGAGATGTAGTAGAGCCAGGTGTAGTAGTCTCGGTGGGTGTGGTTCTCGCAGTAGATGTAGTCTCAATAGATGTTGTAGTTGTGGCAGGTGTAGTCCTCTCGGTGGGTGCGGCTGTCGCGGCAGATGTTGTAGTATCAAGAGATGTAGTAGAGCCAGGTGTAGTAGTCTCGGTGGGTGTGGTTCTCGCAGTAGATGTAGTCTCAAGAGATGTAGTTGAGCCAGGTGCAGTAGCCTCGCCGGGTGTGGCTGTCGCAGCAGATGTTGCAGAACATGTAGGCGCTGAAAAAATAATTCAATAATTAACCTATTCATTAAAAGAGATCAACACAGTTGTTCCATTGATATACTGTTACAAAACGTTCTATAATGCAGCACTAGTGAATGAGCGTACGTTTCAGCAAACATTAATCACCTGTACTGTTTGTCCAGCTACTCACACTACCAGAAACATGACAGGCCAAGCACGGGTCAAGCGGGTGAGTGGTACCTTGCAGAAGACATGTCCCCCCATGTAAACAATATGGTCCCTGCAACAACAACAGCAATATAACCAAGTAGAACATCCAAGAGCACATTCTCATCAGTGGATTTAGAAAGGTCTAGGCGCATATATACTTGCCCACTTCATTTTTCTTTAATGTTTCAATGTTACTCATAATGCCAGATCTGCTGTCAAGTCTCGACGATTGAGTTGTCATTTATTAGGATCAGTGAAAGGTGTTGCCTCTGACTGTTATACGGACGACAAGCACAAAAAAGGTTACATATTCCCCCACTGATGGCCATGTTGCTCATATATTCTCGACAATTTATAGTTGATTCATGACGTTTAAAACCTCAAGTGTCCAACTGAAGTCTGTCCCATTCACTGTGCCTTTGACGCAGGTGCTGTCGTACATGATCATGCCGACACTCTCACTGAAGTTGGGCGGGTTGTTAGAAACGGAAATCCTGAAGGCCCAAATGAAGGCAGAATCCTCTGCATCCTCTTCAATCGCACCCAGAGATGAAATATCGCAGTCGACCTGGCTGATGCTGATAACTGACCCAAGCGACGTTCTTGCCCATACATTTTCACTGGTGGTGTTGTATACCTGTGAAGCATACAGGACACCAGCCATGGGACGGCGACATGTAAACAAACCACACAATCAATTGATGGACCTGAAACCCAGTCACACAACTGCACATTTACTGATTTTGTTGAAACCTGACGGCCCATCTTAGATCTTAAAATGTATTATTCCCTTCATCATTAATTCCATTTAAAAAAGGCGACTATGTTTGTCGTTAAAGTCACTATGCTTGTCGTAAGAGGGGACTAACGGAATCGGGTGGTCAGGCTCCCTTTCTCGGTTGATGCATGTCATCGTATCCTAGTTGCGTAGCTCGTAGCTCATGATGTCAGTCACTGGATTGTCTGGTCTATCCTCGATATTTACAGACCGCCGTAATATAGCTGGTATATTGCTGAGATCGGCGTTTAACAAGAAACAAACAAAAACATTTTAAAAAATCATATTTACCCTTACAGCCTCCACGAGGCATGATGTTTGGTAATCGAGGAATGTCTCTCCATAAACTGAGATTGCTTGACAAGGACCACGTGACGTGTCACAGTGGCCATCATCTTCTATGCTGTCTATTTCTGGAGGAGCCGTGAGATCAACAGAGCAGTCATCACCGCCGTAGTCTTTGGCACAAGCACATTCACCTACAATAAGGGATTGTGTGACACATAAAACATAACTCTGCATTTTACCAGGATGTAACAATACTGATGCAAAAGTAACAAATGTGGTTCATCAGCCTTCATCAGTCTTCTTTGCAAACGCATGTACCTGCAATGACGTTTTAACACTCAGTCTGTTTAACACTAAGTTCGTTCTGTATCTAATTAAACGGATGTGAATTGATTGTTGCTGAACCTTAGTTTTGATCATCATCGGGAACTGTGACATAGATCATAAAAGACAAAGATCAACTATAACTTTTTCCAAAGATGTGTCTGCTCTAGTTGAATTGATTTACATCACTCAAGATCAATGTAAGCTGGTATAAAGTGACCTTTGATCAATGTATTTGACTGACTGTGTGTATTTACAAATCACAGGTCCACCAATCTATAATACTTTTTGACCTTATCAATATTGAAAACGTATCTTCCCCTCATAATCACATCAATCAATTTTATTTTATAGCTACTCGTGAGTCCAAATGTGAGATTAAGGCTTTGTCTGGTGTGTATTCCGACCAAGTACATATAATGAAGTAGACAACACTGCACGTTCATTCACTTACATAGGGCCGTGAAATGGTCAGTACTGACGCGTTTGCTTATCAACTTTACTGTACCTTCAACACACGATCCATGTTCACCACAGTCTCTAAAACACGTGCTTGCCTCAACGATGGCCATGACGGACTGGTTGGACTCCTCACTGCTCTGCTGGAGTTCAGGGTTAATGTTGACTTCATAGAGACACTTGTCTCTCACCGTGTCCACGGCAGATGGAGAAAACGTTGTGTTACCTGTCAGCTAGTATTATAGATTAAAATATTACATTCACGAAATAGACATTTTAAAAAGAAATACTATGAAAAGCAGAACAGCATTTTATGCCATAAACAGTCAGGGAATAATACAAAAGGCAAACGAAACGCATACACTATGACATCATTTTAACGATAATTGTGCATGACAAAACGGAGTGGTGGACTTAAAACACAATAAGCTGGTAATTATAGTTATCATTGAAACCGAAAGTTCCAAAGGGGTTGCAACGGATAAACCATGCATTCACATCATACCAATACCCATAATATTTTGTAAAAGAAGCTATGTCTTAATTAAATCACACTTTGCTTTGGATTGTTGTTTACTTTCCAATCTGAAATAATGAGTTATATTGGTAATATGTTTTCAGCCCTATTTGGCAGTCACTCAAGCACATATAAACCATTATTTACATCCATCAACACTTATCTAAATATCGTTTGGTTAAATTATCAATTTTGCATAACAACCACGTTTCATAAAGGTGAGGTGAAATGTGCGCGCGCGCGCGCGTGTGTGTGTGTGTGTGTGTGTGTGTGTGTGTGTGTGTGGCTGCTTGTACAAGTCCGGACTTATGCCAATTTATAGTGCTAGCACACTGAGATACCATGCCACACTTTAACATGAATACCCTACTCAGACACAGTATACTGACTACGAGCCGAACAGTCCTTGTTTTAGCCCTTTAATGCCGAGCCCCAGACAGGGTAACAACACGTACCACCTTTTAACGTCTTTTAGTATGACGCGGCCGGGGATCGAACCCCGGACCTTTCGCTCTCCGGAGTGACGCTCTATCACTAGACCACGAAGGCGATCTGTTTCATAAAGGTGACCACAACATAAGATCGATGTAAATAAAACATACTCGTATATCCAGTACACAGTTGTCCAAGCTTTCATCTGTGTCAACTCCAGTCACGTTGCTGCAGACTTGCACGGTCCCTGATTCCTGGAATATTCTCTCACAGTAGGCCCTGGCCTCTCCCTCTGTCCATCCGTTTAGCCACTCTCCTTCAGCTTGCTGTGTAGACAAATATTTGTTCACCAAAAACATCTTCAGACGTTCATCAGAATTTACAATTTTCGAATAATGCATTGATGCATTCTGCCTTCCTGACATGTAGTTTATTTTAGCATTGTTGTCAGCTGTTACCTTTATACATGTATATGAGTTCGCAGAATACAGAGACTGTTTGTCTGACATAGGATCAGAATTCTAGCATTACTATTGAAGAGTGAGGGCTTAATGTGACGGCAATAATGATTTTCGTTACTTATTCGATGGTGTATACAACTGACACTGGAGATTTCTTATCTGAACTATTTCCACCTGAAATGAAAGACACAAGGAAGCCAACCTCATACGCATCGAAGATTCAGAGTGACAAAAATATCTAAAAAAGAGGGATGATTTCAACTGTCCAAATAGTCAACTTTCTCGTAATTTTTTAACAATATTCCAGCAAGTGGTAGTCAAATCAGTTGTTTCGACCAGAAGTGGTTAGTTTCCATTGTTAATTAAAGACTAATAATCCTTGAAGAGAGAAAGGTTGAAGTTAATAATGTGCGGGCGGACAGAGTGCATATGAAGGACAACAACTGTAGGTAATTGATAGGTTGACCTAAAACCTTGTATGCTCTGAGGCCAAAGGTAGGTAAAAAATTACAAATCGCCAAACACATATCACATTATATCACATTATTCAGCAGAGCACATGCTTACTTCATATCCGATTATATATCAATACGTGCAGGCATGGCGGCTGGGATACAAATTCACGGCTTTGGTTCCTTTGGTTCCTAGAACTTTTGTGGACATTATGCATGTGATCATTAATTCAAAGTTTCAAAGGCATTGTAGTTGTGTTGGATGGAGGGATAGATACGGACAAAGTGTCACGAGTATTTGTTACCCTTTTGTGTCTGTAGATTTCCTTTCCAGTAGAAGTCACTTTTACAGACCTTCTCTTGCGTCGCTCCTTGATTGTACACTTTGCATTTACGGTAGTGTACCCTTCTGATGGGGAGCAAATCCTATGCGCGTTATTGGCCGTGCAGGTTACTTCGTCCAAAGGTCCATTTTGATCTTGTGTACAAGAACAATATGCGTTTGACCTCGGCCAAGGCCCCAAACTCCTATGCAAATCTGGGTTAAAGAGGTCGTTTGTCTGCCAGTCGACACTGTTAAGAAAGCAATTTTCAAAATAAAAAGAGCCTCAATACCAAACAGAAATATGGCATTAAATTATCTTTAGAATATGTCTATTATGATTATTGGCCATCCTTTTTGCAAGAAGTAAAACTAGATATTCCTAACTATCAACACCTATAGCATCTACACTTTAAAAGTTTGCCGTAAAATATAGGCAACATCCCGTGAAAATGCAACGGTAGGATTCTGTTATGACACTTGTACGCTGGTATGCCGTGAACGTGAATATTTAACGGCGTTTCACTGCATCTAACGGTGTTTACGCGGCGCTACCGTTTGGCCCCGAAGCATTGTTGGATACTACCATCCACGCTGCCGCCATTTTACGTTGACCTAGATTACGCCGAGAAGAATCGTTCCAGAATCTGCTGCCACAAGACTCATCTGTTGGTAATTTGTACACATACGATGTCTAGAGTATGCAAATCAAGGGGTCACAAGTTTATTATTTAGTATGACGTTTATCTTGGTATGACGTATCATAGCAAAGAATGTATTGTATTTTACGGCAGTATGTCAGACATTATCTTTTACACAGAAATGTATTATATTTCCCTGTTGTAAAGACCTTTGTGGAAGAAAATTTCGCACGTACATTGTGTTTCAGGCACACGTATTACGTTATCACTAGCCTAACACAAGCATAAGGCAACCAAGGTCAATACACTATCAGTCACATGTAAATCTTGTGTGCAGGCGAAGCTTTTGTTTGATTTAGTTTATATCAAGAATGTGAATTGTTCCCGGTATTCCATTGTCTGTTGACAGTAAGAAAGATAATTGAAAGCTTATTTCCTTTAGAAGTGATTCATACCCTCAAACAAACTTATAGTTTGGATATGTATAAAACATGATATGTTCATGCCATAACAGTGATGGAACAGTTCCCCTCAAATTGAATGTTTCCTGTTATATTTCTGTGCTACCTGCATACACTTTAAATATTGTTTTAACAGTAAAAATGTTGTTTCTATTGTGTGAGTCAATTCCATAATTGTTGTTTCGGTATATATCTGAAGTAATTGCAGCAGTTTGATACTGTATGGTTCAAGATTGCTGATGAAGTTAAAACATTTGGCTGTCTTTACTGATAATGTTCTGAAAAAAACTAGTTTAGAAATGTTTATTGCCTGTTCAAAATGCAGCAGATATTTTGTTAAACTTGAGGAAACATCAGTTCTGTTTGTGAGCGCAGTATGCTTACTGATATTTTTACTGACGAATTTCTTTTGTTAACTGAATGTCGTGATTTTATTGTTTTAGAGTTCAACATTTTAGTAGAGGATTTCACCGCAAACTGACATCTTACTGGCCTTCATATTGGAAACATTTGAATAGCGTGTAGGAGCAATAAATGAAAGGAACAAGTTTGTACAAAGAAGGTCCTATTTTGTCAAACTCTTCCAGTTATTGCATGCTAGAGACTAGGTCATATCGATTGATTGTGTGTCATGTAGTAAAACGTGATTCGAGATAACTTAAAAATCATATTTCCAGGTTTCTCTTTCACAGAACATATTAGTGTCATCACGTTTATTTCATGTTGAAAGTATTCAAAACTTAAATCTTCTGGGATTTTTAACTTGATGTGTTCTTTCCTGGATTAGTCTCCCTTTGATGGTTTCTTTAAGAATGTTTTACTAATCTTGACATTGTAATTGTAGTTCAAAGATTCAACTAACAAGTCAGTTGTATGTTATTTGTTTGAAAAGAATGCTCGAAGCTGCATCACCATGCAAGATGAATCCTTAGAACATGTGTGGCTGTCGTAACGGCTTGTAAGCAAGACCATATTTGGACAAAGCGATCATAGGATTACAACAGTATCTCTATCACTTAAACTACTGGAGCCTTTCGTCCTCTCCTCGCTTGTGAATAATTTGGCATATTATAGTCCTAAAAATCGCATGGCAGATATCATCACTTACCTCCAGGAGTTGGAGAATGTCGTGAGTAGGTTCTCCCAGACCCTATACCCAGCATTGCAGTCATCGGTAGAAGTGATGTCAGTGGAGTAGCTGCCGTCTCTCATTACAAAGTCGTCGCTGCAGACATCGGACAGTTTACCACAGAGGCCTCTACTGTTCTCGATATCTTGGACCGACGGGTAGATGTACACATCGAGGTAGCTGCGGTACAAGTTGACCCTTACTTTCCCTCCTGTCGGCAGGTATATCTTCAAAAAAGATTTCAGGGAATGTGAAGACCCTACTATGTTAACCCTGTTTGTTTACATTAAGTGCGAAAGAATGGGCTAGGTAGTTGTCTGCTGCAACATGTGTTCTGGTTCATTGATGTTATATGAATTGCTCCTGATTATCATAGTTCTGATCTTCTGTCTTGAATCTAAATTTTACACATGATGCTTCTACATGTTTAGCGGGGGCACGGGTGGCCCAATCATCTGAGGCGCCGTTATTCGCTGTGCAGAGTTGTGTCACTTGGGCACGCCAGAAACCTATGATTGTGGGTTCGAATCCCGGTTTCCCCGATTATGTTTCTAGGTTTGTCAGCATCATACCCGTGCTCGTGGGTTTCACGGAAGTGGTAACGTCTGAGACATGCATCACTTCCAGCTTATCATACCATGTATAAAGCGTATTTTATAATTTTTGAAATTTTTTGACACATTGACCAGGCATGTCAGTGGCCAAGGTCATTCTTAAGGTCATTACCTTTGCTTCTGTTCTTTAGACGACAACTCAAAAAGTGTTTAATGTACATTGTGTGTCAGTTAATATTCCAACATCATAAACTATAAAAGTTTTATGTTCACGATATCACAAGAACTGTTCTGTGTAATATATTTGGTATTTCATCCTTAGGACAGGTTAGTGAAGTTGTAAGGTTCAGAGCGACCTTCGTTTAAAGTCAAGGTCACTTCAGTGGTCATTCTTTGTGAACTGAACCAATCACTTGTGTTTGGAGTGTAAGTGTATACGGTTTAATGCCACTTTTTAACAATCCCACCCACCTCTTCCTCCGTGTTTGGAATTATGTGGACAACATAATTAATAGCCATTATCTCTGTTCACGAATTAAATCAAAAGAATTCAGTAGCCTTTGCTGACTGATGGTTCTACAAAGAGTAACAACCCAAAGCAGCGAAGAGAGAGTATAGTTTTTGAAACGTTTGGCCAACCGAGAAAGCCGCAAAAAAAGCCACATGTTCCTGAGTTTGAAATTTGAAAATAAGTGAATTGATCTGTTCACGCATTGTGCCTAAAACCACCCATTGTGTTTGCACGCACTTTGGGCATACCACTTGTTGGTGCAGCCTAGCGCTATAAACGTGTTGTTATCAGTAAGATTTATTATTTTATTAATATAAAATTTACCTCATAGCTGCTTCCCCTTTTCTTAACCTGCAGCACGTCTTCACCATCATCACACAGTGTGTGTTCTAGTTTCCAAATGTTGGTCAGATCCCCGCACCTGTTGAACTCAAACACTGTCCTGCCTGCCCGCACAGCCAACCCACAGTTACACCAAGCTCGCGATCCACATTTGGTCGTCCTGAGTTGAACCTGGAAATCATTTCATGGACGGTTCTGTTTATTTGCCTTTGGTATAATTTACAGCTAAAATGCCTTTGGCATAATTTACAGCTACATGATATGGTAAAATAAAGTGCGATGGAATCTCGAACTCAGACATAAAACCCATAAAGAAAGCGAGTATTTCTTTTGATTGATGTCTTACCTCAATGGGAAGCGTGTCGTGTTTGTACATTGTAAAGGTTCCATCATATTGGTGTTCGTATCGTCTAGAAAAATATATTTACTGATAAAAAAAAGTAAATTTCAAGCATTTTGACCATAAATTCTTTTACTCTCGGGCCCGTTTTAATATCAGATGGTCGGCACATGAATATTATTTATAAATGCTAATATAGAGTATTCCTCTTTTAACCGAAAACAGTCCTCAGCTAAAATGCTATGTTGTTATGATCAAATATTTATAAACGTTTATGAATGCACAACTGTACAAGAAAATACAAAAATATTATTACAACACACTCTATTTACACAAAATATATAAACCACCTCCACTACTAAAACAATGTAAATGTATTTACCTGCCATCAAATGTTTTCATGTGAGGATCATTTGTAGCATAGCAAAACTTGTTCTGTATTTTGGAAGTGTCCTTTATGATTTGGACCTGTAACCGTGACCATGTGTAACATTAATCATATAGGAAACTTACCATTTCTCGTAACAGTAAAACAGATTGAACAAATATAGTTTGATTGGCTTTGTCTGTAGTATCTGTATTACATTCAATCTTCTGGGGCCAATTAACGAGTATATCTTACACGATGTGATGAAGACATTGGTGAAAACTTTAACCTACAGTACAGGTGGATACTGATTATTATTTTTTAAACCCTAAAAGAATTGCTATTCCCAGGCAACACTTTCTAAATACTTATATGGAGATAACTATGAAGTATGTTTATGATTTGACGGGTTTGTATCATGTATGAACAGTCACTGACTACCACAACAATGACAAATAAACAGCACAGTTTACACGTTCAAGTTGTTGATGGCGATTTACGTGCGCGTTATGTTCAGGAATGTGTGGCAAATACATGTATGACACTGCTGTGTAATAGATTATACTTGATACTCGCAAAAAGTAATTTCGACAACAAGTGATATGTGAGTGGTTGTTATGTTTCTAAGTCGTTGATATGATTTCATGTGATATGAAGTTGTTTGATCGAGGTTGCAACATTCAAGGCCTCAGTAAAGCTTTCAAAGTAATTTATGGTAGACATGTGGAGTACTTTTCCAAAAGTGACGCATCAGTGACAAAATGATGTCCGATGCAATGCCCTATTTTGGCCATATGTTCTCGTGTTTTGTCAGGTGAACGTTTTGCCTTTGTCTGTGTTTTTGATGGGTGCCACCTGGTATCATTACTATTTGATAGTGATTGATAAACACATACTCATGATAGTGTCCGAATCGTAAAAATGCAGTGATTTCTAGTGGATATGGAAAGGGTTCTGTCTCTATATGTACACTTCAAGATGGGATTACAAAGGGAATATTGGTCATGAAGAAAATGAGCCTCTTGATGGTAGTTCTTTTAGCATGGGCTGGAACGTGCCAGGTTGAGTTTATAAGTAGTCACGAAATTAATGTATATTTACCGTTATTTGTCCGGGACTGTAGTTTGACCACAATGTATGAGGCAGATGATCACCTGTCGTCATGATCAACTTTTGGGTGTTGGTTGCAGAACCATAGGCGCCTGTAATACCGCCAACGACTGTAAAGGTGTAAGCGACTTCCAATGGAGAAGACAGCATTTCAACTCCACACAGAGATGGTGTAAGTATGTTGTTCCCACATTGGCCTGGGCTCTGGTTGTTTGCTAAAGCAGAAATATCGAATGATCGTAAAGCATTCTTACATAGGTATATTAATAGGATATGTTTGCATATGTTTAGGTACCATCGTTATCGCAAATTATTTTAATAATTAGCTGTGATCTGCAAATGGTAACAACATTAGTTGGAATAGATAGAACGTATGAAATAATTAGAACGTTATATATGTTATATATGTTATATATATTTCATATCGAGCGTATTTCAAAACTGCAGAAATGATAAATTAAATATTGATTACCAAAGGGTTTTTGGTGGGTTTAAGGGTAGTAATTCATTCATTAATTCACGCACATTTTGCAAAGAGCATGTGACGTTTAGCATAAGAAAATATTGTTTTGATTCATCGGAGGTGTTTTATGCATACTAAATAGTCTTTGTGTACAATTGCAGTGTTACAGTCTCCCCAAATGACTCAATCAATTTCTTCATGCCGCGACATATACTAAACAATGCATAATTCACCAGGGTTATTTTTACCGTTAGAATGTTCCATGAATGACACATACATGTAGCTGCACATAAGGGCAATATTAAGACATCCTCGTAACATTTGATCAAAATAAACATTCGAAAAAAGATGTCAAATATTTACTGTGACGTGCTGCGATGATTATTTCACAACGATCACGAAAAGTCTCGCAGCCAAACGGGGCAGTGAGCTTCAGCAAAATGTTCGCCCTTTCCCCTTCCTTCAATACTAATGTGGTGTGTGACAGCTGTTGGCAATCAGAAGTCAGTATTAATTAGCAACATGATGAAGAGTGTTGACTATCATAAACATCAAATTTACATCTGAAACATGTCATGTTTGCACTTTACTGAAGTAAAGTGACCATAACGCGATCTGAAAATAGGATTGAACCAGGTAGAACAAATGTATGTTGATTTACGCCACACTCAGCAATATTCCAGCTATGTGACATCATGAGCATCGATTTACGCAATTTGTATACGATGACATGCTTCCACCAACGATCCCGTTATTCCCTCTTACGACAAGCATGGGTTGCTGAAGACCGTTTCTCTTCACAGATGTTCACGGGTCAGAACAAATGTAGGTACCAGTATTTCTGTGAAGAAGCTATTGAGGGTGGCCCACTAGATTCTAAGAAAGGGAAAAACCACAACGATAATGACTTGTAATCAGCATGAAACATCAAATATAAGGGTTTTTCAGCTGACATATAATTACATGTACAGCCTATCACACTGCACAATGTTACATATTATTTGACTGTCTTGTCGACGAAATGTGAGCAGAATTTTGCGAGCCTATTTCACAAATACCTCTTCTGGTGTAACCCTCTGCTGGTGTAACCATGCTTGCCGTAAAAGGCGACTATGCTTGTCGCAAACGGGATGGGCGTGGTCAGGCTCGCTGACTAGTTTGATGCATGTCATTGCATCCCATTTGCGTGGATCGATGCTCATGATGTCAATCACTGGATTGTCTGGTGCAGACTCAACTATTTACAGACCGCAGTCATATAGCTGGAATAATGCTGAGTACGGCGTTAAATTCCCAATCAGATTGTTTGGTGGCAACTAAGTCGGTGCACGTAACGTAGATGACGGCGAAGCCAATTCGAGAAGTGCGGCCTTAAACATCAAACAAACAAACAAACGACGCACTACGACTACGACAGAAAACAGATCGACAAAGATCGTAAATTATTCACTGGTGCGCGTGTTACATCTTGCAATATACGCATGCTAATCACATTATCAAGTCTAGGTATCTGAGACATACGTCCCTGTCTTGTCGAGTCGGTTGGGGATCTGTACAGCCTACCTTTATGCCAATGAACTTGCGATCAGACTGGACGGGAACGCTCGCTGGTGTATTGATGCCACGAGTCACTCTAATGGAACAGCTTATCTTTCAAATGAAATGATAAATGTTTTCCACTAAATACATTTACTATCTTACTTTCAGACGTCCTAGCAGGTACACCATAATATGTGTTACTAATAATATCACAATGATTTCTTCGAATAAAAAAGCCTCCAATTTCTTTTCGCACTTCTGTGTTGTTTGTGCACAACATCATTGTTCAAATTGTGCACTATTATTCTGTGCCGTAACAATGACCTTAGATCAATCAGACTCAACTGATGCTCAAATGGATACTGAACTTATTGCTGGACAAAATGAATGCCAACAATGACAAAAACTGCATTATTTAATGCGATGTCAAAAATATGTTGCTGAAGACTTATTCTTAAAAGGTTAAAATGCATCTCAAAAACATTAGTAAGAAATTAAACTTTTGAAATGATGATTACTGCCGTGAAAGATGCAATGATGTGAGTGCTCTGTACACAGACATAGTGACAGGAAGTCTCGGCTTAGAAGGGAACCGATAGAGAAAGGATGTTTCCCATTTATCATCGTGATGGCTTCCACGCTATCGTTGCTATTCAGTTAATCAGCAGAGAGAAATCACCTGCATCAGGAAAAACTAAACAGGGTGGTTCAGAAAATCAATAAAGAGATTCTCAATCGGTCATGTGGGCGCCGGTAATATTCAAATCACGACACTCATGAGTTAATGGTCAGATTTTAACGAATCAAGTTGATGTACTGTGACATGTAACAAAGAAAGGTCAAAACTCGGTCACCTTAAGAAGATACTTGTAACCCAAGCGGAATAGAGCGGGGTTTTACTGTGACTGAAGCAATCGACACCACTTCGTTTTCCCACTCTGTGACGAGTCTAACCTGTTTTGTTTAGAAGTTGTATTTTAAGGATGGACTGAAGAGTTAGTAAAGTCTTTGAGTACAAACCATGCGTTGCGTCTATCAATGGGAATGTCGCCGGATATATTTGAGGTTAGTTTCCAAGAGTTATCTCTATTTGATTTTACGTACGCTTCATTTCTCACTCTCACTCCTTGTTGTCAGGATGGAAGAGTTTCTAGAAAACTGAATGTAACCAAACACACAAACCAGGTATTTGTGAAAAGGGTAAGCGTGAATACTGATAAACTTACAACGATTGTTAAATTTGATTAACGTCTGCTGCGTGCAAGTGAGATTCTGCTGCTTGCACTTCCACACTTGGGTGATGGGGTTGTAAAAGAAGTTAAAATGCTAGCTTGCATTATGTGATTAAAATGTCTGTAACTGACTAACATACCTCAAATCCAACGGTAGTAATTCCTCCCGTTCTCAGTACATCCTCTGTCAAGACCTGTTTCTGTTTAACATTTCCGCCGTCCCATTTCTCAGGATCTTTAGCAATGATCAACTTGCCGTCAACGTACCAGTAGGTTCTGTAGTAGACGTCGTCGGGATGTTTCTTGAACTCGCAGTTGAACTCCAACTCCGTTGTAAATTCATTCTTTCGGACAAGTTTGGTAATAACAGTTGGTTTCTCGTTAAAATCTGGGGCTACAAATACAAGCATTCTTTTTTCACAAGTTCTCCCATATCCTGTTTCAATGATGATAAGAAATATAACTGTCAGTGCTTTATCAGTTGTGGTAGTAAAGGATCAATCGATTAATGTGTAATAATAATATAGTTCAAAATCTAGCTGTTTATGCCATATTCACAATCAAATAAACGCATCATCAAATGGATCAACATGCTTCAAAGAAATCCTCATTTTACTGTAACACGCATAAGTATATCATTAATGAAACAACTCATATTTAGAAAATTATAGTCTCAAACACGAGAAAAGGTGTAAATACAATGGTGATATGTACTTCCGACAAATAAACTGGCGCTAGTGAAGTGATAGCGAAGGTGTAATGACGATACATGTCTGTAAGAATAATTTCGGGCGTGGAGACCCATATCTGGTGTGTCCAACACGTTGGGACATACATGCATAACACCTGTTGATTAATTTGGATATTGTAGCCCTCAGTAATGACCGACATCCCACCTGACGCTGGGCGTAAACTCTCCTCCGAAGAACATCCCACAGATGCTCTGTTGGGGACATTCAGGGGATTTAGCGGTCTTGTCCAATGTTCGTCGGAGATAATCGATGACGACCTGGGCATGACGATTTCTGGCATTGTCATCTTCCAGTTAAAAATTCGAGCAAATGAAACAACGACAGGACGCAAACGTTTGTCAACACGTCGCTGGCCAGTGAAATGTCAGTTCACAGTAACCAAATCAGTTCGCCTGTCATGCGTGAAACCGTCCCACACCATGACATCATTGCCCCCCTAGCGATCATGGTCAAAAAATGCTTTCATGGAATACCGCTCGGCTCTACGTCGCAAACGTTATCTGCCATCTGTGAAAACATTGTTTTGTCTATAAACATGCTGTAAAATCATTGTCGCACAGTCTGTACTTGGTGTTGCCTAGCCCTCCCCAATACATGCCGCCTGTGGTAGACTGTCAGGGTCACACCCTTAACAGGACGCCTTGCGTTCAGGCGGCTTGTATAGAGCCGGTTTGTAATGGTTGATGTTGACCGCCTCCGTGTTCTAGTGGTAGAGTGGTCGAGTGTCCGCCGGAGAACGAAAGTCCGGGGGTCGATACCCGGCCGCGTCATGCTAAAAGAGGTCAGATGGTACTTGCTGTTACTCTGTCTGGCGCTCGGCATTAAGGGGCTAAAGCGTGTACTGGTTGGCTGTGAGTCAGTATACTGTGTCTGAGTGGGGTATTCATGTTAAACTGCGGCATGGTATCTCTGTGTACTAGCACTATAAATCGGCAGTTCGGACTAGAACAGGCAGACACACACACACAAACACACACAAACACACACACAAACACACAAACACACACACACACACACGTGCATGTACGTCACTATTTAAGCGCAATAATTTCGGAAGCGACGTTAAACCCCATTTCACCCCACCTTTTAGCGCAAATACATTTGCTCCTGTGTGCACGTGCCTCGTGTACTGTTCATGCATGTTTTCATTGTGACTAGATGCTGCGTTCAGATGCAACGCCATGGTAAATGTACACCTCAACTATAGCTTCATTCTAATCATAAATTACTGTATTTTTCTGTAGTATATATTTGTTGGTTGACATCCAAATGAACATCAGTTGTTTATAATACTATGTAAGATAGCTCAGCGATAAATCGCAAAGAACAATGAAGAATGAAGTGTATTTGTATTTCACGATAAAACATTGTTCTGTCATGACGTCATATCTGGAGATTCGAACATACTCTCGCAACTTGATGACGTGGCAAATAAGACGACGTTACTTTTGAGACGGGGTGTCTGGTGAGTTGTTTCCCATAGATGTAGCAGATAAACGCGGAGGACCGAACGATCGCACCCAAATGCGGGACATATATGACAGTCGTAATTGGGAGAAAAGGTACAGGTAACCGACGTGAGGGAGACTTTGAGGAAAATGAGGAGACCTGTGCATAACATGGACGTGTCCGACATTGCAGAGGTCGGATTTGATTGATGGAGTCATCATTATCAAAATAATCTTTAAAAAAATTGAAGCTTGTACATTTTATCATCATCCTTAAAGAGGCTGTTCATAATGTTGATATCTCATCTAAGAAATAAACGACTCGTGGTAGTTGTTTATCGTACAATAAAACACTTCAGGGAGAATAAACCACTCTGGTATGCAGTGTTTTACTGTACGATAAACAACACCTACTCGTTGGTTATTTCTTAACAGACATTATTTTTGACGCTACCGACAAACGAAATATAGATTTCATGGTTAACAGTTACTGATATATTGTACAGAGAATGGTATATCTTTTATTGAAGATGAATTTAATGTTTTGCTTGTATTTGAGCGTTATTCAGCCCTAATAAATATGCATCTTAAACAGTATACCAAGTTTCAAACTGTAACATCTTTTACTGAAATTATTTCATCAGAAAACTTTGATGTTGTATATAACACATGTTTATATCTATATAAAATCCAACGGCTAAGAGAAACTTAAATCGACTACTTCCTTGGCATGCGTAGTTCATGCAATCAATCATTGTCTGTATTATGGGCCTATGGCCTTCTTACTGAATAAACTGTCTGTCTGTCTGGCTACTGCTAAAACATCAGCGCCAATAAGAGCAGGTAGGGTCCCTGGATTGCGCATGTTTTGCCTTTATAATCTAGCCATTTAAAAAGCAGCATCTGACATCTAGCGATGTAATGTTATATCTACAAGGCTTGCAAGGCAGCTCTATGATGCATTTCTAAAAATGTGACATGTAGGATATAATGTATCATAGTTTCATTTAAGATATAATTTCGAATAGATTTTACTTCCTTCGATGTCCCCAAACCTATGTTTGGTAGTGTATTATATGGGAAAATTGTAAATATCCATTACATATAACACATTTGGACGAATATATTATGCAGCACTTTTCGAGCAATATCCCAGAGGCTGAGACCAGAAATGGGCCTCACACATTTTACTTGTGTGGGAAATGGAACCCTGCCCTTCGGCGTAACTACATGGCTACACCCCCTCTCATGAATATATATAGTAGAGCTAATCATGATGTTACTAGGAACAACGTTAACAGCGCTCAGGTAAAAGCATGTAAGTTGGAATGCATGCTAAGGAATGCTATGCGAGCGTGCGCATGTACGTTCATTCATGCATTCATAAACACCAATTCATATACAAACACCGTTGTGTCGAAGTTGCAGATACTTCGAGATATCCGAAGTTCGACACACTCGAAAAAAATGAATAAAAAGTGAATACGCAGGGACCAAAATTTGACTTCGAGGTAACCGAAATTTCGATACATCAACTCTTCACTCTTCAACTCTGGTATTGTTTGTCATGAAAACATATTGCGTTTTCTAAATTGTCGATGTTCTTGACATATAAACCTATAGACAAATGTAACATATCTAAACCAAGTTCAAGCAAGTCATTTGTAATGCCTCAGTATGAATACTCACGTGCAGCTGGCGCCGGCGCTTTTAAAAACGAAACGAATTATATTAATGGAATATACTGTAGGCCCTGTTTTCTGTTTTGATAATTGTCTTTAAAGACCATGGTGGGCAATGACGCCTTTCTGAATGCGTTACCGTGAAGTAATAATTGCAGTGTGTTACATTTAGTATGAAACAAATAACTCACCAAAGCAATATCCACTATAGTGAAGAGTTGATGTTATAAGCTCATAAACCTCCTGACCATTACACACGTGTGTTCGAATTTGGAAGGGTCTGTAGCAAACGTCCCTCGGCGTTTGAATGCACAGAGTAGATGTGGTGCCGTCCTTTTCTAAAACAGTGATAAATTCAGCTATGAAATGAGGCCGCTCATATCTGACTTAACACATCCACAAACACTGACATGTTAGCTTGTTAATTCATATATCAATGGATTTTGACCTCATATATATAATGATGTATTTGTAGTCCCTTATAACACACAGGGCAGTACCAATATACAGAACCGGATTGTATCAAACATTAATGTAGGTTTTGGGGTACAATTACACCATACAAGCCTATTACATATTGTTTGTGTGTTAAATTACAGTGATTGACATCATGAGCTTCGCAATTTGATCGATGAAATGCATTAACCAAGTCAGCAAGTCTGACCACCCGATCCCGTTAGCCGCCTTTTACGACAAGCATAGTTGCCTTTAAAGACAAGCATGGGTTGCTGAAGACCTATTCTACAACGGATTTTCACGGGTCGCCCGAGCCATGTAATACGGACTAATACGTTGATAAAATGCAGGGGTTCTGCATTGAACCTCCAAAACGGATAAAGGATAGCAAGACTTCAAGTGTTCCATTTGGCAGTATCACGGATACTGTACATGTGTTCATGACATGTCCAAATTTGAAACATTAGTGACCACATTGATTGATGTTCGATACAATTCCATATTTTGACGTATATATTCCCATGTTGTTGTCTTTTCAGGTGATCAGTTGACAAGTGTGTGCATGTGTTACTAACGGGTGCCATCGGTGGGGCAGAATACGCTCACCTTTTCGCTAAGACCCGTTGTGTTCATTATTTAGTATTGACACACAAACACATATTAAGGATACAATAGGAATCGTATTTTTTATCAATATCGAAGAGTTTTGACACTTTTGTTGGAAAATTTATAATTTTAGGTTACAAAAAAACATTAAATGTGACAGATTACACTACAACTGCAACATTATCTAGTATATTTGAATATATATTTTAACTGAATTTTTTTTTGTAATGGGTTATTGTACTAAAACAGGATATACTAGTGCTATTTCAAGATGATTAAATGGACAAATATATTTATGACTCAATAAATACATTTGCTAAATTAATAATGACTATTTAAAGATTATAGTTGAGAATCCAATCACGGAGAAGCCTATGATAGCTCCCATAAACATTGAAGGATATAAATTTAGATAACCAGATACATATTACATGAAAAGATGTTTTTCTGATTTTTCTCAAAACCTGAAATCAAGGAAACTAAATTCCTTTCAATCAGGAACCATTTGTTATTCTTTTCGTCAGATATCATTGTTATGGTGGTCGCCAAACAAATACGGTTCTACCGGATTCTTAACCAAAATAATCACTTTTATATCAAAACTTACTTGTTCTATATATTGGATAAACTGTTCCACAACGTTGGATCCCTGGAGCTTCTCCGGCCAGTTCAGCACCATTTCGCGGTTTATACCACCCTTTTTTCAAGAATCTGTCGCTGATAATATTCTCGCCACTGGAACGTTGGTATTGTATGTCTCTCTTGTCAATATCTGGGATTTCAATTGCATCTGCACATGGATCTGAAATTGAAGTAATGCTTAATATGCATGTCATTAACCGTCTGTTTAAAAAAAATGAAACGTGAACAAACTTTAGTGATAGCGAAGAGTTTGTGTGAAGCGACATGGGTTGTCAGTCATGTTTGTGAGTTGTTAATTTGAAGTAAGAAAACACCTTAATAGCCCTCAAAGAAAGAATATGAACATATATTTGTTTACAACGGGGGGCGTTGAGAAAACCTAGTGGTTAACGCGTTCGCTCGTCACACCGAAGGCCCGGGTTCCATTCCCCACATGGGTACAATGTGTGAAGCCCATTTCTGGTGTCCCCCCGCCGTGATATTGTTGGAATATTGCTAAAAGCGGCGTAAAACCCTACTCATGCACTAAGTGTTTACATCATTTGTTATATTGTGGGATATCCTTCAGCAGATATCGCTCATAAATATGGAAAGGGCTTTGTAATACATATTTAAAACCTCATTTTGACAAAACGGATGAAAGGTTTTTTCCAAATTTCTACACTCATTATTTATACTATCATAAACGTATACTAAATTGCAACATTGGCTCTATATGTCAACGTCACAGTCCTTGCGATTGCAGTTGTGATAATCAATGAAGAATGCATATTATCTCAGATCATGGGGCTATGCCAGTAAATATTACTTATGGATTTAATCCAAAATCTGGAAATGATTTCTGATAATCACAAGTTTTTACGTCTTACCTTGAGAGTTGCAAATACGGACCACGTGCAGCACACAGAACAGGACAAGAAATAACATGATGGCTTCTCGGACACTGAAAGTAAAATATGTATTATTGGGTGCAACAACCAGGGCAGGAGGAGATCACACTTTGTTGGCATATTACATTTCGTTTTGAACTGTTTGACTGAATTTTTAAACCTGATAAGTAACAGTAGAGCGAAAATATTTTATGGATGACAACTTCTTTTTTCAGTTGCGATGCGGCGTTCCTGTATAGATCCATATACTGTATCTAGCAAAAGTGAAGTTACATCATCATCATCATCATTTGGAGTTTTACGTCCACTTCTGGGATGCCACGTAAGACCGCAAAGTACATAGTTATATACATCTAATAATGATTAGCAAAAGCAACGGAGAGTATACATCAAAGGGATTAAAGGTTCCGGAAAAAAGTTATATTTCCTCATGTCTGTGTCCAGTGTGTTATGTTTGTGAAATAAATATTATGATTTCCTCAGAGTGAGTGAGTACGGTTTCACGCCGCTTTTAGCAATATTTCGGCAATATAACGGCGGGGGACACCAGAAATGGGCTTCACACATTGTACCCATGTCGGGAATCGAACCCAGGTCTTCGGCGTGACGAGCGGACCCTTTAACCACTAGGCTACCCGACCGCCCGATTTCCTCAAAAATAAAGTCATTGTAGCATATTGTGTCTTTAGTTTCTTCGAATTAGGTATCCCCATGGGCACCAATTGTGTGCTCCCCATCTTGCGGATCCGCTTCTTTATGCTTATGAATCGGAATTTCTGTTCGTATTGGCAAAGTCAAAACAAGGTAATCTGGCCAAGATGTTTCACTTAAGATTCAGGTATATGGATGATCTGATATCGTTCAATAACAATCAAATAACCAATTCCCTTCCACTGATTTACCCACCTGAACTAGAAATAAGGGAGACCAGTGTGATCGCCTCATCTGTTTCATATTCTATGTATAAAGATTCAGAGTGACAAAACACTCTCCACAGGACTGTATGAAAAGAGGGATGACTTCAACTTTCCAATAGTCAACTTTCCCTTCATGTCAAGCAATATTCCAGTAGTTCCAGCCTTGGGTGTTTACATATCACAACTTTTGATAAACAATCGAGCATGCTCTTTCTACCAAGATTTCAAATAGGCGTGATACGACTCTTGCTCAGAAGTTGTTTTATCAAGAGTACAACATTCAAGGCCACAGTAAAGCTGTCTAAAAGTTCTGTTGTAGACATGTGCAGGACATTTCTAAATTTGACGCATCAGTGATAAAAATGATGTCTGATGCAATTCCCTATTTTGACTTGTAACGTATCTTCCCGGGTCTTTCATCTTAATATTTGACATGCCTTTGCAAGTGTTTATTACTGGTGCCACCGGTGGGGCAGGATGCGATCACCTTTTCGCGAAAAACTGGTATCATTACTATTTGATAGTGATTCAAGAGCACATGCTCATGATATAGTCGGAATCGTACAATCGTCTCTTAATGCAGAGATTTCAATTGGATATGGAGAGTGTTTTGTCTCTATATAGTCAAGTACCGAATCAGTCATCCCGCATGCACATTTTCACGGCTGCGCGCGGCACTCTTCGGTCGTGACGTCATACCAGCGAGTCGTCCGTATGAATGTTCTCATTGTGCGTGCGCGATCACTCGGGAAGTTACAACATTCGGGTGCAGTTCAAATTCAGTTAACAATCCTGGAGTGCACTTCCACGAATTTCCACGACGATCAGACTTAGCAAAGAGAAAGGCATGGACAGCCTCCCGTCAGGTGAGGGTCTACCTCACACGTACTAAATGCAATACATCAATGCAACTTTAAAACAGAAAGTCCTATCCCTTAAGCTACCTTAATTACACGTCCGTCTGGTTTAATTACATCTCTTCCGGTTGCGAAAACAGCTGTCCAATGCTTTAAAACTTTGAAACAGCAAGGCTATGCCAGCAGCTACCATAATATCACAGTGAAACGCGACACAATCCTTTACATATTCGTAAGATATCACAATTGTACGATTCCTACTATATCATGACCATGTGCCTATGAATCGCTATAAAATAGGAATGATACCAGGTGTTCGCGAAAAGATAAGATGAGATGATGTGGCATTCGTCACAAACACATGCAAAGACAAGTCAATTGTTCACCTGAAAAAAACACTAGGGAACATATTGAACAAGTCAAAATAAGGAAAAGCATCGGACATCTTTTCTGTAACTGTCACAGTTTGAAATGTCCTCTGCATGTCTACCACTAAACATAGTATGAAGCCGAAAACATTAATTGCAAACTTAGATGGTGTTTACAGATATGGTGTTATATTTTTCTAATACTTCTTGAATGAAAGTATTTCAGAAAAATGCTTGCTTAACATTCCTAGATCAGTTTTGTTGGAACTTCTACAAATTGTATCGATTAATCAGGTACTTTAAACAACATGATAGTTGCAACATCAACAACGTCTCATAACACAGAGTATCAATCTTAACCCAGTGTTTCAGCTAGGGATGGACAAGCAGACGAATTGGGCAAAAGAACTGGAATCTGTACATGGAATATTGACGGCTTGAGAATAAAAGCTGAATGTTCTGATCTAAAACTTCTGTTTGTATCTTAGAAACCATGAGTGATGATGTTATATATATAATGATGATGTTATAAACTGACGTCCAAAAGAAACTCTACCAACCGAAAATATAAATTTCAGACAAAGTATAAGGGTTTTTTTCGATGAAGACTATCTTAAACACCTAACCTAAATACAACAATAGTGTATGCAGAAAATGTTAATCGTCTGTAACATGTTTGCGAGAAAACACGCGAAAATGTGAAAAACACGTGCACCACGGACAACTGCAAATGCACGTGCGGTTAAGGGTTTTAAACGATTGCAACGGCAAGTCAGACATCCACAGTGATAAAAAAAACACAAAAGAAATGCCACTCACATTCGAACAACGTGAACGAGCCTTGGGTATTGTACAGATGGGAACCACCCACGCCCATATTGCACGAAACTTCGGCTGCTCCTGTGTTGCCGTAACCAACTTGATGCAACTTTACAGACAGACAGGGCGGACGGTTGACAGGCCAAGAACAGGCAGACCCAGGGTGACAACGCCCCATGATGACTGGTACTTGCATACCTTGCACCTCCGAAATCGCTTCCTGACAGTGACGTCATCGGCGACAAATGCCTTAGGTCACAGGGTTAGTCGACAGACAGTGGCCAGGAGACTCAGGGCTCATGGAATCAGGGATTTTAGACTATGCAGAGGACAGCTATTGACAGAGCAACATCGTCGTCTGCGATTGAGATGGGCCCGGACTGTATGACGTTGGCAACGACGTGACTGGCAGAGGGTCGTCTTCACTGACGAAAGTCGATTCCCTATGTTTAGGGCTGATGGAAGACAACGTGTTTAAGGGCTGAACGAACAGCGGCGTGTTGCGAGCTGGAGGTCGTACCATATGGTGGAGGGAGTGTCTTGGTGTGGGGAGGGATCTGTGGACAGGAGAGGACACCGCTGGTCATCGTTGAAACTTGACAGCTCAGCGTTACATGGATAACATTCTTCGTCCAGTTGTCCTACCATTTCTCCAACAGCAGCCACGTGGTGTCATTTATCAGCATGACAACGCTGGAGCCCATACAACCAGAATTGTCACTAACTTCCTCGCAGACAACAACGTCAACGATCTCCCGTGGCCTGCACGCTCACCCGACATGTCCCCCATAGAACACCGACAACGACCACACTCTCCAGCCAACCGGCAAGATCTGATCTTGGCCCTCCAAGAAGAATGGCGTCGAATCCCACGTGACCTCATCAGACGACTGACTTTTTCTGTGCTTTGAAGAGGCTTTGCGTGTATTGAGGTCATTTGGTGGTCACACACGCTACTAATGACTTGTTATTGAACGTGAACGATTGTTTATGTACTCTGCCTATTGTCCATGATTCTGAAAGCTCGAGTTTTGTACCACACCCAACTTGGGGGGGGGGCGCTCTGACTTCATTCTCGGTCGCGATATGATTGTCATTTTCAATGTTGAATATGTTGATATATTGATCTTCTCAATACACTTTACTTCATGCATGTATGTTTTGTTGTTTTTGAGCAAGAGTGATTTCAAACTCCGGTAAATTTTCTTTTTTTGACGTCAGTTTATATATCATCATTATTCAACCTTTGTACTTGGTACAGGAAAAACTGTACTGAAAAATGGAAAGGAAGATTCGGCATTGAATTTGGACAGGGATTTCAAAATAAATGGAAAAGATTTTTTGATGATTGTTTTGTTCTGTGGAATCGGAATGAGAACGATCTCCAGTGTTTGATAGATATTTTACAGACACTCCTTCCAAGTTTAATCTTTACTTTAGAGCAATAACAATCTATCGTTTCTGGATGTAATGGTTACAATTTCAAACAATAACATTCAAACAGATGTATATTAATTTACAAACCAACCGATTCCAAACAATACCTCAATTACAATTCCTGTCACCCCCGTCATACAAAAAAGTGTTACTTACTCATTAGCAAGTAAAATCTGCTCGATAGTATCAACATAGACTCGATGAACTGAGGTAGTCACTATTAGAAAGAAACTACCATAGAAAAATAGTGGAAGACGCAATAAACAAGGCTAAATCACAAAACCGTTATGATCTTTTAAAACCTTAAGATAAACCTAACGAGAGTTTCCCCCAAACCCGGAAATATTTGGAAGTGTTCGGGAAACACTGTGTCCCTTAAATAAGTAAAGAACTAAAGCGAAAAATATCACAAAATAAACTTATTAAAAGTCAAAGAAAGAGCCAAAATCTGAAACAGATTCTTACTAGGGCTTCTTTCTCAAATGGAAAACAAGAATGTAAAACAGTACGAAACGTGTAACCGACCAATTTGTGGTATTTGCCCTCATGTTTTACAATGTTGTTCTTTTACATTCAAAGACGGAAAAACTTTCTATGTCCGTAAAAAATATGAATTGTGCTTCAAAAACCTTGACTGAAGTCATACAATGTGCTTGCTGCAAGGCCGAATAAATTGGACAGACAGGTGACACCTTAAGAGGGAGAATGAGGGTCCACCGACAACAAATAAGGGACCCCTCTTGTCGGTGTATCCCAATGATGCATTGAGAAAGATAAAAGAAAGTTACTTTATCATATAATGGGTAGGTTTCTTGGCAGGATAAAGCCAACGGATAAAAACGATATCCGTTGGGGTCATATGCGGATAGAGATGCAAATATCAAAGGTCAAGTAGGGACTACTTTCACTGTTTATAAACAAACATGGCGTCGCCCTTGTCATTCGGCGATCGAGTCAGAATTAACCATCGGGAATCTGGATAAACTACAGAGATAATTGCTATCATTATCAAAAGAACAGTCTAATATACTGAAAATCAGTGTCTAACTGTGACATAGCGAAGGCATTTTATATGTTATGGCAACTTTGTGAGGGCACGAGGTCTAGCCAAGCGGGATCAGTAGCCATATCTGTGCTTGTAGACCTCTGCGGCTTGAAACCTTCTCCACAAATTAAAAGAGTTGGATTTGGCCGAACTATGTATGAATTGTTTCGTTTTGTCGCTGTGTATACATCTGACTACACTTCTTAACGTTATGATAGGAAAGACCGACTATCAACGTCTGACCGTGGTCGTGACGTCTTATAGACTAGGTTTAGAGTAGCTTCCCTTTGACAAAGGACAGTTACTCTAGCGGACAGACCGATGGATTGCCGCGAAAGGCAATTAAAAACAATTGTTGTTTTGCGTATATGTTGCTTCGACACTGTATAAGAAACAGATTTCAGTTGGAACTATATTGGCTACTGTCACTGTCCGGCTGACACTTCACTTAGCCTGTGACGTAATAAATATTAATGCGTGCATTCCAGGAAAACTCGCAATGTTTCGGTAATGTTTTGAGAGAGGGAAAGCGATTTTGAAGCACAGAATTAAAGAATGACATTATATGATAAAGAGGTTATCACGCTTGTGTGTTTCGGGAAGGTAAATATCCTGTATTAGGAATAAACACTATGTATTTAGCTCGACAAGGCTAAATACAATGTTTATATATATATATATATATATATATATATATATATATATATATATATATATATATATATATATATATATATATATATATAGACACACACCCAAAAATTGACGGCGGTGCAAAATGTATAGAACTCCCAACAGGGTTATTTTTTATAGAACTCCAGAGGGGAAGAATGTGATTCACTTCTTAAAGCTCACTAACACTTACACGGACAATTGGGACCTGTTCACACGGCCAGCATAAATGTATGTGGTCCTGTCCTGTACAGTTTCTTTCACCTATGTTAAGGCTGGATGCACGATTATGTCACAATATACATACAGATCAACAGCAGAAAGGCCGGCATTCAATCTGTATGGATTGCATTTACGGGTGGGCACAGAAGAAAGGCCACAGATTCAATACATCCGTTGATTTATTCACATCTTTGTCAACAGGCGTCAGGCGTATTCAAAACGTTTTTTTACCTAGTATGGTTGGAAGGTAATTGAAATACCATGTCTTATCAACCGACAAAGCAAAAAAAGTTTCTCTTGTTATTTTATTAACGTCGTCTAACGGGATCTTTCAGTGAATTTGCCTTGAGCTCGTATAAGTGGCATTCACTCGTGGGTACATGACAATGGATTATGCATTGCGAGCTCTGTCGCCGTTACGCCCTATGAATATAGTACGGGCATTTAACGACGTCCCCGCGTCAAATGTAGCGATTTTGTGCTTGGCGGATACCAACATATTTCTTGAACGCCTTGTGCAAGGCGCGTGAGACATTAGAAGTTACTAGAATCTGAACTGTACGTTTACGGCTGACTATTTCTTGGATTATACCACATCGTGACAGATTTTCACAAACTGGTCAGTAAATCATTATATTATGTTATCTATATAGTGTCGTTATCTGTTCTTCTCTTAATTATATACTGGCATACCACCTTTACTGTTAGCAAGAGTGAGATTGCCATAGTGTAAGTTCTTGTTTCTTATGTTGAAGACTCTTACCATCCGCTCGTGTTTCTTTCGTTTTTCACCAATTTCTGTTCATAATTATTTTAATCACTCGGTGAACTTGTCACAGGAGATTTGGTGTTGATTTACATTTTAGAAATCACAAAGAGCTGGTCAATGGATCCGTGTGCACACGGATTTGTATTCTCAGCTCCTTGGCGAGTATACAACCCAAGCTGTCTTGACAGGGGATAAAAGGTTAACAGTCAGACTACCATCTCGTCCTATCCGGTACACCCGTGAAGATTCCGGGGTAGAATAGGTCTTCAGCAACCCATGCTTGCCGTAAAAGGTGACTATGCTTGTCGTAAAAGGCGACAAACGGGATCGGTTGGTAAGACTCGCTGACATGGTTCTTTTCGTTCTTTCGTTTCGTACCGGATAATGGAACACATTTAGAATTGCTTCTTGTTGCATAAGTCAACATGTGTTTGGTTGCGAACAGTTGCGAACTCGTGGAACAGTTTGATGAATTTACGATTTGTAGAGATTTCACCCATTACGAAACATGGTTTGTCATCAGTCTGTGGTTTAATATCTGTTTCACATTCAGAAGCAGGTTTACGGTCAGAAGCAATAATCAATTATGCTCATTCATCTACAAGAGAATTGTTTGGGCCGGGGTATTAAAACTGGCCCCCTCTGGGTTGCAAAACGAATATATTTCATGAATGTTTCTCTTTACTTATAAAAAACTGCACTCTGCTCTTGAACACAGTAGACGTAAATAATTCATTTCACTTCCATATTAGCATATCGTCTTTATTGATTTCAACAAAAGTAGTAAATGCGCTGTCACTGGATTGTCTGATCAACGCTCGATTGTTTACAGGCCGCCACCGTATGACAGGAATACTGCTCTACCGTGCCAGGCAAAAACAAACACTTACTTTATTAACTCAAGGAAATTTGTGAATTGCAGGTGCTACACGCTTACCATTTGTTCAACCCTCTTGAAAAAGATCAGAATTTAGGAGACTTACAAACAAAAATACTTCAAACTATTTATATAAAGAACCTAGTTTGAGCCTGATGTCAATAGATGTAGAAAAGGGGGTGGGTGGGCATAGTTTGAGCCTGATATCAAAGAATTTGATACAGAAGAGGAGGAGTAGTTTGAGCCTGATACTCAAGGATCGGATATAGAATAGGGGGAGTAGTTTGAGCCTGTTATCGAAGAATCGGATATAGAACAGGGGGAGTAGTTTGAGCCTGATATTAAAGAATTTGATACAGAATAGGGGGAGACGTTTGAGCCTGAGTATTTGATATAGAATAGGAGGGAGGGGGGGGGGGGGGGTATTTTGAGCCTGATATCAAAGTATTTGATATAGAATTGGGGGAGTAGTTTTAACTTGACATCAAAGAATTTGATATTGAATAGGGGGAGTAGTTTGAGCCTGATACTCAAGGATCGGATATAGAATAGGGGGAGTAGTTTGAGCCTGATATCAAAGGATATACTGAGTGAGTGAGTGAGTGAGTGAGATGGGTTTAACGCCGCTTTTAACATTATTCCAGTTATATCACAGCGTGTCAGCTTAATGTGGGAGGTGATGCAGGTCTTAGACGTTTACCACTATGGTGAAACCCACGAGCACGGGTATGGTGCTGACAAACCTAGAAACATAATCGGGGTAAACCGGAATTCGAACCAACAATTATAGGTTTCTGGCGTGTCCAGGGGACGCAACTCTGCACAGCGAATCGCGGCGCCTTAGACGACTGGGCCACCCGTGCCCCCGAATAGGATATACAATAGTGGGAGTAGTTTAATTCTGATACACAAGAATCGGATATATAATAGGGGGAGTAGTTTGAGCCTGATATCAAAGTATTTGATACAGAATGGGGAGGGGGGGGGGGGGGGTTAGTTTCATATCAAAGAATAGGATATAGAATTGGGGGAGTAATTTGAGCCTGATATTAAATAATTTGATATTGAATAGGGGTAGTAGTTTGAGCCTGATACTCAAAGAATTAGATATAGAATTGGAAGAGTAGTTTGAGCCTCATATCAAAGAATAGGATATAGAATAGGGGAGTAATTTGAGCCTGATACTCAAGGATCGGATATAGAATAGGGGGAGTAGTTTGAGCCTGATACTAAATAATTTGATATTGAATAGGGGGAGTAGTTTGAGCCTGATACTCAAGGATCGGATATTCAATAGGGGGAGTAGTTTGAGTCTGATACTCAAGAAACGGATATAGAATAGGGGGAGTAGAAGAAGAAGAAGAAGAACTTTTATTTGCATGAAGGCCTCGGGCCCATATACAGTTACAGTTCACAATATACCAATTGTTCACAGAAGCAACGCTTAAGTAATGTGACACATGACTTATGTCATAATTGACTTTTTAGTACTTGTTCTTTTTGCATAAGCGTAATATAGGAAACGTGATACACTATTTAAGACTACTTCATTGTTATTACACATAATAGATCTGAAATGGTTCAAGCTAGGATATCGGCAAAGTTTTGCCGGTAAGTATTCTTTTCTGAGATCATTATAACATGAACAAATGAGTAAAACATGAAATTCATCCTCTATACCATTATTACAGACTAGACATATTCGAAGAGACTTTTCTATTGACAGATATCTGCCTTCATTATTTTTCAATTTAAAAATAACTGCTCTAAACTTACAATTATGTTTCTAAATTTTCTTTCACACAAAACTGAAAGATATTTTTCAGGTTATAAAAGACTGTTAAACTTATATAAATGATATCTTGAACTAGAGTTTCAGACTGGTCTCCAGTTTTGGTAAAACATGTTTATACAAGTATCCTTTAAAAGTCGTAGAAATGAAAACTGGTTCCCAAATGTTTACGATATCCATACAAAACCAAAGCCGTGAGAAAAAAAGAAGTAAACGAATGTTAGAAGCCCATGTATGGCGTCCACAGTTATCTAAATACAATAACATATCATAAGCCTTTTTTGGCCATCTGTCTTCATTCATATGTATTAATTTAAGCCACAACTATAGTGTTCTAACATAGGAGTTGATGTTCAATGGAAAGCGACCCGTTTCCCCGTAGATTATAGCATTTGGGGTTTGTTGTCCTACTTGCAGGAATGTCTTACAGGCTAATGTGTCATATTGCTGAAATCTCCACACTTCAGAGCCATATAAAAGTATAGGTTGTATTTGGGAATCAAATATCTTAAAGAACACTGACTTTGAAATAAGATCAATTTTACTTAAAGTTGCAATCAATTCGACCAGAGCTCTTTTTACTCTTAGTGCCAGATCAGATATACTATTACTGATGAATAAAAAGGTAAACCAAGATATTTGTAGCTTGACACTACCTCAACCTTTTTCCCCCTATAATACCATATATCCTTTTTTGAAAGAACCCCACCTCGTCTGAATACAACAACTTTTTTTCCAGATTTACCGTCAAATTCCATTTTTCTGTGTGGGTTTCTAGAATATTCAACTGATTCTGTAGCCCCGTAACGCTATCTGATGTTAAAATAACATCGTCGGCAAACAACAATAACAGTATCTCTATTAAATCAGGGAATAACTGTACACCATGCTTTCCATTAGAAATAACTTCATTTGATAATTCGCGTATGAAAAGTGAAAACAGTAATGGACTCAAAATACATCCTTGTCGTAGACCAGTAGGGCAGTCAAAATAATCTGTGAAACCTAGATCACATTTTACACGCTTTAACACTTTTATGTAAACTTCTTAAAGCTTTTAACATTTTACTACTTATACCATAAGACATTCAGAGATTCCACAACTAATCACGGTTAACAAAATCAAAAGCCTTTCTAAAATCTACAAATGCCGCAGAAAGTTTTGATTTCTTTTTACATAAACATTTCTGAATAATAGCAAACAGAGTAAATATGTGGTCAGTGGTTGCATAACCCTTTCTGAAACCGGCCTGTGTTTCTGGTATTCTGTTTTTGATGTTTGCCCATATAGTTATTCGTTTACTTAAAACAGACGTGTAAACTTTACCTATAACACTGAGCAGTGAAATTCCACGATAGTTAACAGGATTACTTAGTTTTCTCTCCTTTTTTATGAACAGGAATGATAATAGCTTTTGACCAAACATCAGGAAAAACACCAGACTCAAATATTCTATTAAATAACACATTCAGAAAGGACATGGCCACATTTTCAGAGACTTTTAACATTTCAATTACCACATCATCTATACCTGAAGCTTTGCCATCTTTCAAATGAGATATATCATTATGTATCTCTTCAGCTGTTATAGTGGAGTCCAATATATGCTCTTCCACATTGCTTACCACATTAGCACAGTTGGGTTCTAGATTTACTACGCTGTCTACGTTCGATGAGGAGACATTCTGATCACATAAGATATCAGCATTGAACACATTGCTAAAATGGTTAAACCAAGCACAACTGCTTACATAATTTTGTTTACTACACGGCTTAGATATACCTCAGAGAATTTTCCAAAACTGTTTTTGATTGGATATAACTGCTGTCAACGCCTTCGCATTCTTTGTCTTAAATTAAAATTTTGACTTTCGTCAGACACATTTTTATCTATTCCTCAAAGTACAGTATTGTATTTTGAATAAGTTTGATTTATATCTCCGAAATAGTCTTAGATATTTCTTAGCTTTACGCTTAGCTATCCTACACTCATAACTGTAAAATCCATTTCTAACATTTTTGGGGTAAACTTTTTGTTTCATACAACTTGCAGCATCTAGCAAAGTGGAAACAAACATACTAAGAGCTGAATTGATGTTGACATTAACGCTAGCCATGAGATCACCAGAAGTTGCAAAATAGATCGATTTAAGGTTTTCAACAAATGTATTGACATTATCCACATTCCACTGGTATTTGGATGATCTACATTCTGTTGAATCATCTACTTCTACAGTATTAATGAGTGGCCTGTTAAAATATAGCAACAAGGGCATATGTTTTGAATCTAGCCTCTGTTCGACTGTGAAGCGAGTGAAATATTCAAAAAGAGCAGGAGAGGCAATAAAATAATCAACAACACGAAACCTTGCTCAGATACATAAGTAAATTCACCCTGCTCATCCCCCTTGAACCTCCCATTTAAGACATACATGTTGAATGCGAAGCAAAAATCTAACAACATTTTACCTAATCTATTCATAAATGTATCCTTTGAAGATCTCTCCCCGACATGCACAGGTTCCTCCTCGGGGAATACACTTGTTATCTCATAATTACACTGCTCAGGGGGATTATTGTTATTACCAGTACGTACATTTAAATCACCACATATCAGTACGTGAAAATCTAACAGTTCAGATCAATATTCAATCAACCACTGTTCCAGTTTTTCAAAACGTGTTCTTTTTTCTGAGGTATCATAGTAGTTTGATCCATATGGCGGTATGTACATTCCAAATAAAGGAACATCTTTATCACAACCGAATAGGCATTAAGATAATTTTATGCAAATAGCATCATCAATAGACAAGGGGTATTAAACGCAATAAGAAGATAAAGCTTTCTTCACTTACACATATACCCCACCTGACAGTCTACCGTAATCTGCAATGTTATGAGCTTTGGCAAAGTAAATATCATAATCATTTAGTTCAGGAGCATCAACAGTTTTATCAAGGAAAGTTTCTAGTAAAATAACAATATCATAGCTTCTAATATATTCAATGAATTCATTGTCCTCTAACTTCTTACGAAGACCTTCAGTGTTCCATGACAAAATTGAGCAACACTTATCACCATTGTTACCAGATCCAGGCTTATTATATATATAATCATCAGTGTTATTAGTTGAGAAAGGATATGGGCCACACCCTCAACTTCTCTAAGTGCTCGACCGTGAAGCACTCTTAGAATCTCTATGGCTAAATTGAGTCCTGTCACTGTTGTCCCCTTCCCGTGAAGCTGTTTTCCGTGTTGTCCTTTCTGCATAGGTGTCCTGTTGTGTAGATGTCTGTTGACGTCGCTGCCTAGTTTCCCGACCTCTCGCTTGATCCTGTTCCAAAGGCTTGGTGAATAGCGTTCTATTTTTGAAGTATGCTTCGTGATATCATTGGCAATACCAATGTTTGCATTTTGTAGATTTTTTCGTGACTGAAGAGCTAATATTTGTCCTCTGTAAAGGAAAACTTATCTTTTAATGGGCGTGGGCTATCTTGACCATACGATCGTTTTGGTCCAATGCGAGGCGCCCTTAAAATGTCTTCCTTCTTGCAGGTCTTCTCCTTCACGTGGCTATTGAGTGTTGTGATCACAGCTTCGTTAGAAGTGTCATAATCTTCCTAACTTGACTCCTGTATCCCGTAGAACACAACGGGGGGACACCAGAAATGGGCTTCACACATTGTACCCATGTCGGGAATCGAACCCGGGTCTTCGGCGTGACGACCCAACGCTTTAACCACTAGGCTACCCGACCGCCCCGAATCGGATATAGAACAGGGGGAGTAGTTTGAGCCTGATATTCAAAAATCGGATATAGAACAGGGGGAGAAGTTTGAGCCTGATATCGAATAATCGGATATAGAATAGGGGGAGTAGTGTGAGTCTGATACTCAAGAATCGGATATAGAACAGGGGAGTAATTTGAGCCTCATAATCAAAAATCGGATATAGTGAGTGAGTGAGTGAGTGAGTGTGGTTTTACGCCGCTTTTAGCAATATTCCAGCAATATCATGGCGGGGGACACCAGAAATGGGCTTCACAGATTGTACCCATGTCGGGAATCGAACCCGGGTCTTCGGCGTGACGACCCAACGCTTTAACCACTAGGCTTCCCGACCGCCCCGAATCGGATATAGAACAGGGGGAGTAGTTTGAGTCTGATACTCAAGAATCGGATATAGAACAGGGGGAGTAGTTTGAGCCTGATATCGAATAATCGGATACAGAACAGGGGTGGTAGTTTGAGCTTGATTCACACGAATTGGATATAGAATAGGTGGAGTAATTTGAGCCTGATACTCAAGAATCGGATATAGAATAGGGGGAGTAGTGTGGGTCTAAAACTCTAGATGCGGATGTAGAACAGGGGGAGTAGTTTGAGCCTGATATCAAAGAATCGGATATAGAACAGGGGGAGTAGTGTGAGTCTAATATTCAAGAATCCGATATAGAATAGAGGGAGTAGTTTGAGCCTGATATCAAAGAATCGGATAAAGAATAGGGGGAGTACTTTGAGCCTGATACTCAAGAATCGGATATAGAATAGGGGGAGCAGTATGAGTCTGATATTGATGAATCGGATATAGAATTGTGGAGTAGTGTGAGTCTAATACTCAAGAACAGGATATACAATAGAGAAAGTAGTTTGAGCCTGATACTAAAAAATCGGATATAGATAGGGGGAGTAGTTTGAGCCTGATATCAAAGAATCGGATATAGAATAGGAGAAATGGTTCGAGTCTATGCTCTACAATCGGATATAGAACAGGGGGAGTAGTTTGTACCTGATATTAAAGGATTGGATATAGAAGAGGAGGAGTAGTTTGAGCCTGATACTTTAGAATCGGATATAAAATAGGGGGAGTAGTTTGAGCCTGATACTCAAGAGTCGGACATAAAATAGGGGGAGTAAATTGTCTTTCATACTCAAGGATCGGATGTAGAATAGGTGGAGTAGTTAAAGCCTGATGCTCAAGAATCGGATATAGAATAGGGGGAGTCGTTTGAGCTTGATACTCAAGAATCCGATATAGAACAGGGGTGGTAGTTTGAGCCTGATACTCAAGAATCTGACATAGAATAGGGGGAGTAGTTTGAGCCTTATACTCAAGGACTGGATGTAGAAGAGGAGGAGTAGTTTGAGCAGGATACTTTAGAAACGGATATAGAATAGGGGGTGTAGTTTGAGCCGAATACTTTAGAATCGGATATAGAATAGGGGGAGTAGTTTGAGCCTGATATCGAAGAATCGGATATAGAATAGGGGGAGTAGTTTAAGCCTGATGTCGAAGAATCGGAAATATACTCACACGCAAAAGAAACGCGAGTCGAGTATGCAGTATACATGTTATGTATTTTCAACAGTAAAGACAAGATATACTAATACATTGAGTGGATCAGATGATTTGTGAAGGCCCTAGGGATCCTCCTGCACACATCCAGAGTAGCTGTGCGTAGTTCATCGGCAGTTGTAGGGACTGGGCGCACATTGTGCAGACGCCTTTGAACCTCATCCCACAAGTGTTCGATGGGGTTCAGATCAGGGCTGAGGGCTGGCCACGGTAGAACACGGATGTTGTGTTGTTGCAGAAAGGCCACGGTAGCTCTGGCAACATGGGGACGAGCGTTGTCCTGCTGGAAAATGTGTTGTTGATGTTGTGCAAAAAAATGGAACAACGTTGGGTCTGATCACTTGGTCGATATACCGCTGAGCAGTGACGCCGTGTCCCCGACCTTGACCAACATTCAGACAGCACATGGATCCAAGACTCGCATTCCGCTCCGAGGAAGGTCATCGGTGGTCTGTGTAGCATTGTATCGACGCAGGAGACGGTAAATTATGATTATGTTAACGTTGAAATGACGGGCAACATCTTGGACAGACTCTCCAGCTTCAAAGCGTCCGATAGCCTGGTTTCTCTGAATTTGAGTTAGGCGTGGCATTGTTGACCAAGGAGTGGTAGGTCCAAGAATCGGCCACAGTTTTATATCCACTACAGTTCGTGCATTTTCGATTTCGCGAGAAATGGGTGCATGATACCCACGTTTTCATTGAAATGGTGCGTTTTGGCGATTCGTTTTTTATGCAACCAGAAATATTGATAACACCATCAGGCTTCACCACATGCTAAAACCCGTATCAATTTATGGTTCTATGTTTGTTACCTATTTGCTTAAAACCAGTTGCGTTTCCTTTGAGTGTGAGTGAGTGAGTGAGTGAATGAGTGAGTGAGTGGGGTTTAACGCCGCTTTGAACAGAATTCCAATTATAGCGAGGCGTGTCAGCTTAATGTGGGAGGGAAGACCGAAGAGATGCAGGTCTCAGACGTTTACCACTTCGGTGAAACCCACGAGCACTGGTATGGTGCTGACAAACCTTGAAACATAATTGGGGCGAACCGGGATTCGAACCCACAATCATAGGTTTCTGGCGTGCCCAGGGGACGTCATTTGCGTGTGAGTATATTTTAGAGCATCTTCTCTCATGAAACGTTTTAATTAAGGCCTTCATTAATGATTTTGTCTTGAATTAAATTGGTTTAATTGATACATTTTGAAACTCTGTTCAAAGTAAACGTTTCGTGTTTATTTAGTAACTGAGATTGTTAGATAACGTTTCCTCAAAGGAAGTTGAATGAGTGAGAATATTTAACGTCACATCAGCAGTATTTCAGCTACATCGTGACGACATTAATATAAAATATATTTAGACTAAATAGAAAGCTGTCAACGATGAACAGTACAATTACTAGAATATCACAGATTCGATTTTAAACTAATAGAGAATATTTAAAAGCAGAAATGATTAGTTAACAACAAAATATGAAATGGGCTAGAGATGGTCGGTCACTGAAGGCGGATCACCATAATAGGGACCATGGGGACTTACAGTACCTTTGCTTCCTGCATGGACTCAAAGGAAGTTGACTTAGCGTGGGTAATAATTGTCAACATAGGAAGTATTGAAAACCAAATCATTCAAAGTATATAAAGCCATTATCTGATTGATGCTTTCGTAGAAGTTTTCAATGCAAATCTGGGATAATCTATACTGTCTATCTTCGACAGATTTCATACATTCTAAGGCAAAATGTATTCTTGTTATCATATGGCTGACATACTCAATCACGAGTTGTTGGATCATCCGATTCAGTGATTGATATTCCCAACGACCCAGGCCGTCGCGGTATGTAGGAGACTCTGATCAAAGTTATTATTTAATAGCAGAGATGTGTGAATCACTAGCAATATCTACCATACTGATGCACAATGAATACGCCCAGTCAACTTTCACTTGGAATGAATGCCAAGAAATCGATTATAGAAAGTATTGCTTGACAAAGAATGATGACTGTCTTACAAAATGAGTGCCCAGGAGATTCCCTGGGATGACCACTTCAGCACCATGATGGAGGTTACAGCACCACCACCACAAGATCAAGAGCTCAGGATCTAATGTGACCATCATTGCACAAAGGCTTGCGTGTAAACGGCAAGGCACTGAGGCATGCAAGTTATGCGGGCAGCAGGGATGTTCCTCCATTCCTCAAGGACGAAAGGTCATGGAAGTGATCGTTGGCGTCAGTGCATGCGTCGCCCGAGTGATCATCCCACTCGGGTTCCGGTCAAGAAACTGCGGACCATTCCATCAACAAAGCATAGGCATGGAGGATCTTCCATGGTCGTGACATGCACAAGAAAGTGGTCACCTTAAAACCAACAAGTAACATTCCAAGATTTTGGTCCCTGTCTACTTATCTAACGTCAAAGTTGGCATGTTAATGAGGCGCGATCTTCACATTAACTTTTGTGCTTTCGCGGATGGACATACATGAAATATCGTTATGTCTTCAAGCATCCGGCAAAGATTGTTGTAGGCGGAACACATGGAATACGATTCGAACCCGAACGACATTGTTGTGTTTGATATCTCCTGCCTAATACATAGAGCAAAGTGAACCCCGGTTCGCCCCGGTTATGTTTCTAGGTTTGTCAGCACCATACCCGTGATTGTGGGTTCACAAAAGTGGCAAACGTCTGAGATCTGCATCACTTCGGGCTTTCCTCCCACATTAATCTGACACGCCGTGATATAACTGGAATATTGTTAAAAGCGGCGTTAGACCCAACTCACTCAACGTAATTTGCCGAATATCACAAAGTTCAAATACGCTTTGTAAAAGTGTGTCAATATATAAAAATAAGCATACCATAATTATTTCTGTGACAAGTAAAGAAGCCATCCTTAACCCAAGTTGCAGACTTACCTCTAGTTGTCTCGCTTGCCATTCAGATCACTTCATATCAGTCATGGTATATATAGACATCGTCAATATTATCCTCAAGGATGATTGGTTCAAATCATTGGTTAGTCACATAAATGCATTCTATGAGTAAAACGTGATTTGAGGGCAGGACGTGCACATTAGAAGTGTGTGCAATATGTCTCCCTATTGATTTACAAATATAGATGACATCAAGGACGTTCAAAGTCACCCCCAATTTCTCAATATCAACAGGAGAACATTAGTAAAGAGTGTATACTGAATGTTGGGCAGAGCTGCACTTGTTACCTTGCACGTAACTGCAGCTATTTAGAATGCCATACAAACACCTGGGCGTCCTGTCAGTTACTGTCCCATGCCTACTCCTCCCAGACCTAGACACTCATAGTTCGGCACATTTTTCCAGAAAACAAAAACATTTACATATGTTAGAGGAAATTTGTACACTGAGAAATAGACATGTGATATGATATATAAGTACGGGTACAAAGTCAGGTCGACTGGGCACATGTGAAATGTGTCCACTGATATGTGTATCCGTCGATTAATACGTATACATTGATATAATCAAGGCAGTTAAATCATTGGATAAGATTTTAGAGTGAATGTCGGGATACACCTTAAACAAACCCTTACCTACAAAAATTAAAACAAGTGATTTTAAAAATCACAATGTTCATTTGACATCTTCTGCTAACAAAATTGGAACCTCAGGCAGAAAACATTTAACTTGATTAAATTTAGCAAATGTCCACGAAACCTAGGTGGATTATAAGTCGAGACTTTGAATTAAGTATTTTTATGCATATCTGCAAACATATAAGTATCCTACATGTATCTTTGTAATCGCAAGGGATTCTTTTAGAAAAACAGCAAATCTGAAAGCTATGTTTACCTTTTCATACGGGCATCTGATTTCTGACGATCTAAAAACTGGTCCCGATCAACATTTGTGGATATGTATTAAAAATACATACTTCTGTCATGTGTATTGTAATTCTTTGGATATTGTTACTTTTACCAAGATATGTAATTTCATCTGATATGTAGGCTACTGTTAATTAATTATGAATATGAATATGACTGAAATATTATTGATGCTACTTAATAGGTTTACTTCGTTCGATGTAAATACGTGTTTCTTTCTATCACATGCAAGTACAGTGTGTCTATGAAAACATTAAGAACTAATATAAACAAAGTATGCTCAGAAAATCTCGAAATAATCTCATGTAAATCTCCGTTGAAATACATATTTCCATACATGTTTCTTGTTTTTCTTCCCCATCCAATGCTTGCCTTAAAAGCGACTATGCTTGTCGTATGAGGCAACTGACGGGATCGAGTGGTCTGGTCCGTTGGCTTGGTTGAGGCATGCCATCGTATCCCAATTGCGTAGATCGATACTCATGATGCGAAACACTTGAATATTCCTGAGTGCGGCGTTATGCAACATGCTTTTATAAGCTGCCTTGTGTAAGCGTCACAATACGTAATTTCTGTTGGGGTTAGGGATGTTTAATGTCTTCCGTCACCCGTGTATGTGTTAGAACCGGTCTTCAGCGACCCATCCATGTTGTCAGAGGCGACTAACTGGATCGGGTGGTCAGGATTGCTGACATGGTTGATGCATGTCAAGTTGCGTAAATCGATGCTCATAATGTAAGTCACTCGACTGTCTGGTCTAGACGTGGTTATTGATAAACCTCCATCGCGACGATATACCTGGAATATTGCTTAGTGTGGAGTTAAACAACAAACAAACAAAAGAAATACTGTGCAAAACTTTCCTTTTTTAAGGTGCAATTTCGACGACAATATTGACAAAACTGCACGTGCATGTTAGCTGTATAAATGCGTTCGTCTGCAGGGTATAACCACACGTGATGAAAGCACACAAAAGAAATGCCACGACTGTCACAGGAGCAGAGAAAGAGAGCCATCGGTATGACAGAAATGGGGGCAACACAGGTCCAAATTGCCTGAAGGTTTGGTTGACAGTAGCCAGGCTGATTCAAGGTACAGGCAGATAGAGAAGACACAGGACAGGCCTGGAACCGGACGACCCCGTGTGACAACACCACTGGAAGCGGTCAGATACGACTCATTCACCTGCGAAAGAGATTCGTAACGGCGACGGCAGCAACAGCGTTGGGATATCCCATTAGCCAACGTACAGTACTACGACGACTTCGACGCCTGAGACTGCGAGGGACGAGGCATGTTCGACGCTGGCAAGTGAGAAATTGGCGTCGAGTGCTGTTTACTGATGAAAGTCGGTTTAACTTGTTTCGAAATGACGGCAGAGAACGAGTTTATCGACGCAGAGGGGAACGTTTGGCGCCGGCGTGTATTCGAGAGGGTCATCCATTCGGCGGTTGAGGTGTCATGGTGTGGGGTGGTATTTGTGGAGATCAGAAGGCTGATTTGGTGATTATACAGGGAAACCTGAACGCTGTGCAGTACAGAGACCAAGTGTTGCAGCCAGTTGTGCTTCCGGTCTTACAAAACCTATAGCAGGGGACATTGTTTCAACACGACAATGCCAGGACCCATACTGCAAGACGGACTTGGAACTTTCTAAACCAGCAGAACGTTGGCGTCATCGATGAGGCTGCGTATCACAGCATGCATTGAGGCAGCTGGAGGTCATACACGCTATTGAAGGCAACTGTGTCGACAATGAACTTGTAATGTGTCTGACAATTTTTTGGTGACATTTCAGACAACTCTTGAAAATGAAATTTCTTACCCCAACATTGTTTACCTTGAGCTTACATTACCTGTGATTGCACAATTTCATTCAAACTTTAGTTAATCAATCATTTGTTACCCCTCCCTAGATTATATTATAATTCACAACAAAACCTCTTCTTGTTATTTTTTTATCGATCATGGAACTCGACCTATACTTTCTTTTGCCGCCCAGTTTATTTAGATGTCAAGAAGGACATAAGCGAGGAGACATCCATTCCCCATCCAACTATAGGGGTTTATCAGTCCTTAGTGCACTGAGTAAGTTGTATGTTTCTATTTTGAACAGAAGGGTCACGTCTTGGTGTGAGGTCTATGGTAAATTGGTTTTCGTCATGATTACTCCACCATAGATAATATCTTTTTATTACAGTGTATTTTCCAGAGATATATCAGTAAGTGTAAGGGTAGGGTATATGGTTTGTTTGTCGAATTTGCAAAAGCCTTCGACAGTGTAAACCGGATGAAATTATGGTCAGTACTAGTCAATAAAGGTGCCTCTGGCAAAATGATAAAAGCTATACAGTCTATTTATACAGCTGTTAAGGCCAGTGTTAAATTTAAACATTCATTTTCTGAAATGTTTCAGTGTCCAAGAGGAGTACGTCAGGGTTGTGTGTTAAGCCCCCTTTTATTCTCGATGTTTATTAACGTACTAGCTGCTGAAGTTGAACAGAATTCTGGAACAGGAATACAACTTCATCCTGATATTACAGAGATATTCCTGTTATTATTTGCAGACGATATTATTTTAATCGCAGATGCTATAGGTGGACTTCAGAAGCGTATTGATGTTCTAGAAAAATATTGTCATAATTATGATCTGGATGTCAATTTGGATAAAACCAAGTTGGTTGTTTTTAAGAAAGATGGAGTGTTGTCAAGAAAAGAGATTTGGTACTATAAAGGTCTAAAGTTGGAGTGTGTGTCTTCCTATAAATATTTGGGCGTTGCTTTTACGGGGAGCCTGTCCTGGTCAAGTCATTTCTCTAATTTCTGGTTTACAGGGGAAAAAAGCAATGTTTGGAATTTTAAAGTCATTGATTAAAATTACATCCTCTTCGACATGACTTAAATTTTAAAACATTTGATATGAAAATAGTCCCTATTCTATTCTATGATTCCGAAGTCCGGGGTCTGCACCAGAATGATGAAATGGAAACTATACATATATTTGCATGCAAGTGCTTTCTAGGTGTCAAATTGTCCACGACCAACAACATGGTTCGAGGTGAATGTGGGCGGTATCCATTATATCTTTATGCATACAAAAGAGTTATTGGTTATTGGATAAGGTTATTGAGTATGTCGCTTTCCAAAGAAATGTTATTATATGATGCTTCAGGCAGAAAGTAATGGTAAAATTAATTGGGTCTCAAACTGTAAATCTTTATTGTTCGGTTTGGGTTTTGGCTCTGTATGGGAAAACCAGTGTATAAGCCATCCTCATTCATTTTTGATAGAATTTATGTCGCTTCTGAAATGTAGTTATGAACAGGATTGGCATAGTCTTCTGGAAAAGGGTAGTAAATCTTTCTCTTATTCTCTATTCAAGGTATCGTTTGGTACAGAGTTCTATCTTAGCTGTGTGACCGTCAGTAAATTGAGAGTGGCGCTAGCTCGGTTTAGATGTTTTTCGCATCAGCTGTGTGTTGAAACTGGGAGATACGCTGATATCCCACGTAACAGAAGACTATGTTGTGTTTGTAATGCTGGGTATGTGGAGGAAGAGTATCATTTCTTGTTAGTTTGACAAGCAACACGTGGACCACATACCACAGTTTTTGTGTGAATATCCGACCAAACAAAAATTTAATATCATTATGTCTACAACTAATTGTAAACTAATTGAACGTCTAGCTATCTATCTATCAAGCGATGTCACTTCGTAGTACATTATTGTCACAACAATAACAGCTGTTTACATCACCTCCATTGTAACACAAATGTAACCATGGGCCGATGGCCTACACTTACGAAAATAATTCCACGGAGCCAATCATACTGGTGGGTTGATGTCAGAACGACCTTATGCTAATGTACAGTGACTGTACATGTACGTGCAGTGTACCACAAGGGGTTCGGTACGAATGTCCTGCCATCTGTTGTTGCATTGTTACTGTATTTCAATGGGCGGGGAATATTGCTTAGACTTCCTAGTCAGGGGTAGACTTTATTGTGGACTACTTTATGGTAAATGTGAGCCAGAGTGAACAAACTGAGTGAGTGAGTTGGGTTTAACGCACCTTTGAAAATAGTCCAGTTATATCTCGGCGTGTCAGTTTAATGTGGGAGGAAAGCCAGAAATGATGCAGGTGTCAGACGTTTACCACTTTGCATAAACAAAAAAATTGCTGCGCCTTAGACGACTTGGCCACTCGTGTGTGCAAAGAGTTACATCCCATCAAAAACTTGACAATGTGTATCATCACCTTAGAAGGATGTTTTAAGCCAACTATGAACAGCTTTTATTACGCAATAATAGAACTGTCCTATAATGAGGGAGATAGCGAGTTTTCATCGCATCGACAATGTTTCAGCCATATAGTGACGGAAACTAGGTGGTAGTTTTTACAATCATATAGTTATACATAGATTTAAGTCTTATCTTATCAAACGAGGCTATAGACCTCCAATAATCAAAGTTAGACCACCTCAAAGAAGATGAATGAAAATGTTTATCCTGTGTGAGAGAAAAAAACATGCTTGACTGTGATCCTCTCATCAGATGGGATACAGAATGGAGGATCTTCAGCTTTCAACAAATATTTGGTGTGTATAACGAGAATGGCCAATACGATATAATGACCTCTTCCAATCTGGACTGACAACCCAAGTTAGTTTAATCAATAGTTTATTTTATTGCATGTGGCTTATTTACACCTACCTGGATATCCCATTTCTTTAGCATTATGTATGGGATAAGAAGTGTTACATATTTAATGAGTTCTGCGATCGCTGCAGCTTCGGCCTTTGTGTTACCCAGTGGCAAGAACATTGTACAGTTCTAAAATAGTTGAAGATAGTTTAAGACAGTGGGGAAGTGATCACTTCCACAAAGGTCATCATGCACAGAACAGGCATTGACTGGGCCGGCCGGGCCAAGACGGGCCAAAGTGTTACTGGCTAATTACTTCATTATCGGCGATCATACCTACATATACTTGATGCAACATACACACATGACATTAATGAACAATCACCAAACAAAAAGTGCACCATAAATAAGTAATTCGGAGTAAATCGCTTGAAAACCAGAAAGTGGAGCAGTGTGTAAGCGTCGCTGATCTTGGTAACATGTAAAAGAGCAATCGTTAAACGAAGTAAGATTTGAAACGTATCAAATACTTCTAGCTATCGTTATACAAATTTCCATCTGTGGGAATAGTGTTTATATTTACAGGAACGTTCTATATATAAGTAAATACCACTTTATAATGTCACTGATAGTCGTATTTAAAGCAGACACGTTGGTTAAAGTAGACCTCTTCTCCCTATACTCTCAACAGTCACACAGGTGCTCGGTCCGACTTGGCCCGGGCTGTCAAAATCAACTTTAAACTCACATATGTATCATCAAATGGATTCACATCTATACACTAGTATAATATCTACCTAAATACCACTTTATAGTGTCTCAGATCACTGTACTTAAAGAAAACAAGGTGCTCAAAGTGAAATATTTTTACTGTATTTTCTTTAGAAAATCTATGTCAGAAGTGTTCGGTCCGACTTGGCCCGGACAGTCAAAATCAACTTAAACCTCACAGATCTATCATCAAATGGATTCACCTCTATAGACTAGTGTTATATCTACCTAAATATCACTTTATAGTGTCTCAGAACGCTGTACTTAAAGAAAACAAGGGGCTCAAAGTGAAGCCCTTTTCCCTCTACATTCTCAACATAGTTTCTATCAGAAGTGTTTTGCATGTGTTGGGTCCGACTTGGCCCGGGCTGTCAAAAACAACTTTAAACACACAGATGTATCTTCAAATGTGCTTACATCTATAGATTAGTGTTATATCTACCTATATACCACTTTATGATGTCACGGTACATCGTATTTAAAGAAAACATGGGGCTCAAAGTGAAGCATTTTCACTGCATTTTCTTAAGAAAATCTCTGTCAGAAGTGTTCGGTCTGACATGTCCCGGGCTGTCAAAATCAACTTAAACCTCACAGATGTATCATCAAATGGATTCACATCTTTAGATTAGTATTATATCTACCTAAATACCACTTTATTATGTCACAGTACATCGTATTTAAAGAAAACAAGGGGCTCAAAGTGAAGCATTTTTACTGTATTTTCTCAAGAAAATCCCTGTCAGAAGTGTTCGGTCCGACTTGGCCCGGGCTGTCAAAATCAACTTAAACCTCACAGATCTATCTTTAAATGTGTTTACACCTATAGTCTATTGTTATATCTACCTAAATACCACTTTATAGTGTCTCAGATCGCTGTACTTAAAGAAAACAAGGGGCTCAAAGTGAAGCATCTTCACTGTATTTTCTTAAGAAAATCTCTGTCAGAAGTGTTCGGTCCGACTTGGCCCGGGCGTTCAAAATCATCTTAAACCTGGCAGATGTATCATCAAATGGATTCACATCTTTAGATTAGTATTATATCTACCTAAATACCAGTTTATAGTGTCTCAGATCGATGTGCTTAAAGAAAACAAGGGGCTCAAAGTAAAGCATTTTCACTGTCTTTCTTAAGAAAATCTATGTCAGAAGTGTTCGGTCCGACTTGGCCCGGGCTGTTAAAATCAACTTAAACCTCACAGATGTATCATCAAATGGATTCACATCTTTAGATTAGTATTATATCTACCTAAATACCACTTTATTATGTCACGGTACATCGTATTTAAAGAAAACAAGGATCGTATTTAAAGAAAACAAGGTTCTCAAAGTAAAGCATTTCTACTGTATTTTCTTAAGAAAATCTATGTCAGAAGTGTTCGGTCCGACTTGGCCCGGGCTGTCAAAATCAACTTAAACCTCACAGATGTATCATCAAATGGATTCACATCTTTAGATTAGTATTATATCTACCTAAATACCACTTTATTATGTCACGGTACATCGAATTTAAAGAAAACAAGGTGCTCAAAGTGAAGCATTTTTACTGTATTTTCTTAAGACATTCAGAAGTGTTCGCGTATTTTTGTGCTTAAGTCACTTGGACATTGTTTAGCTTCATAAACTGTTCATAAGAAACATGTCAGACAGCTTTGACATCATTGATGACTTAGTCTTATGAGATGTGTAAACCTTAGGGGAAATGAGCTCAAGTAAATACAGAAACAGAGGGTCTAAAATTGCCACAGTGTTAGGCCCGAAAGTCTATTTAGGATTTGAATTGTGATTAAGGAAGTAGAGGGTAGAGAGAGAATAAGATAACAAATCTTAGCAAAACCTACCTGCCAAACAAGTGCTAGGTCGTTCGTATCCGTAATCCGTCACAAACTGTGATGAACGCATAGTGTGTTCGATGACGGAAATACAGCCCTTCAGATCATTGTTTACTGAATACACCTATGACCTATATATGTTCAGTGATATAATTTATAAGATATTGAAGCTACATGGCCGCCCATAGTTTCTTGGAAATGTCCTGGATACACTTCAAGGTTTCGTGCTCAACAAATATATATGAATGTATATGATGTCTCATCTTGATGTACTTTAATAATGCAATTCGACAAAGAAGATGTACAGATGCCTCAACAGCATTTTTGGCAGTCAAGTACAAGTACAGGTAAACATTGCTATTAATGCTCATGTGTGTCAGGTTACCCTTACCTCGCCGTCACATCTGTACACAAAGCAAGTGCATAGTCTAAACTAGGCTACATTTGCATTTCTTTAGCCGTTTACAGATGCCTCGACAACATTTTTCACACATGAATGACTTCAACCTTGGCTCTCAACTAGTACCGGTAAACATTAATGCTCATGTGTGTCAGGTTGCCCCAACCTCGCCGTCGTATCTGTATACAAAACAACTGCATAGTCTAAACTAGGCTACATATGCATTTCTTCAGTCGTTTCAATAATGCAGTGCGCTGTCACAGCATGTGCGTAGGTTTGTACAGCACAATGTATTTTATTAGTAATTGGTCGATCCTTCATAAATCATATTTTTGCCATTCATTTCACATATGCCTCGGTAGAATTGAGGTAGGGGAAGGACTTCTGGTCAGATAACAAGGTATTCAGATATCCAGAAACTCGTTTATCCGGACAAAATTTTAGAAAAAGCAATTGTCCGGATAAGTGAGGTTCGACTGTATAGCGCGTGATACATGACAAAACAAAAAATGTGTTAGGACCTGATTCGCACTTGCTGAAGGGATACCAATAGACCCTGATCATAATACATTGGTTGATTATTATTATTATTATTATTATTATTATTATTATTATTATTATTATTATTATTATTTATTTTTTTTAAACATATTGTATTGTCCAAAAAGACAAAGGGATTGGGCACAAGTGCAGCACTTATTACCACCTTCTCCCTATATACAGTTAAACATAATATTGCATAATGAAAATTAACAATTTACAGTTGAAGCATCACATTGTGGAAACATAGTGCGCAATATAAATTTATATACAGTGCTCATATGAAGGATATGTACAATGTGCTGGAAAGTGAAGACAGTGTGCATCTCATACATATGCAAATATTATACATGTTAGTGTTGTATATAGATTTAACAATATTAATGATTAACAGTTTGGAAACAATAATATGCTAGCTACTGAATCTGTTAGTCGTTTCTATAAATTTGTGTACTGACAAGAATATTTATGTATGCAGGAAAACATCTAAGTTTGGATCACAAAAAAGAATACTATTTAGAGTTTTTTGTCCTCCAAGATTATCGATAGCTGTCAGTAATGTCTCCCTCATATCATCATATAAGATACAATGGAAGAAGAAATGGAATGAATTTTCACAAGGAGCTCCGCGTTTACAGGAAATAGTATCAGATAATTAACACGAAACAGGTTGGAATTTAGTGTGCTACAATTGTGTCTCAATCTAGTGTGCAATATGTTTGTAGATCTCTCACCACAATTATAGTGCATAGGTGGTGATGTAGGCTGCTCAGATGCGACAGCTTTGAAATAAGATATTGACGGAATATCCCTGATTCCTGTTGATAGATTATTCCATTGGCCTAATGTATCTATAATATAAGACCTTTTAAACGTAGATGTCCGTGAAAATGGAACTACAAAATCATGGCGGTTTCTGAGATTATAACTGAACTTCTGTGACACAGCTGGTGGTATAAGATCAGTTACATATGAAGGACATGGCTTATTTATTATTTTATACATAGTTACAAGTGTGTTGACGTTTCTTCTATACGCTTAGATATATGTATCCACGTCACACACGCCTAGAACAAGTACACTTATTTGAATATTACTAATATTACATGAATGTTACTGAGCAGTCAGTTAGAGTTTATATCTTTGCGCTTAATCAGCAACATCATTAAGCCTTTCACGTATTTTACAACTTTGTAAGTTAACTTTCCTTTCCAGAAATACCATAGCATGGTGACAGAGATGAACTTCTACCCCAAGAGATGTGTCATTGATTTAAACCTGCTTTGTTAATTTGATTTCAAGTGATAGCCTTCACCTGGAAGGAATATATATTAGTATTATTTCAATTTTTCTTTTCATATATATCCTCTGAATTTTGGGTTTTGAAATAGCATGTCGCAGAAATAACACCTGATGGACCATTAGACTTGCAAGAATACTCTAATCATTGGCCGAAACATGCCCCATTTGTGCTTCTTGCTTTGTCAGACCAAACCCATACTGTTGAATTTCTCAAAAGCTTTAAAAGGGTTAAAGCTATTTTTGGAAGTATAAATGGGTTGATTGGTGATTACCACAGAAGTAGCAAATGGAGTTATTTCCGATGAAATTCTCTGTTTTGACTTGTGCTAATCGGGTTTAACAACTAACTTGCCTTTGCATGTGTTTGTTCCACCGGTGGTGCAGGTTACGCTCACCTCTATGCAAACACCTGTTATCCTCACTGTTTGATAGTAGTTTATACACGTTAGTATGTATAAGTTGTATGTCATCTTAATATATCACTTGTGTTATCCCTCTTTTTGGGGTGTACTACAAACATAAATCAAAGTTTCTTTTGAGCTATCATGAACATCATAAAATACTTAGCAAGTCTATGCTTATCATTCCCTCTACTCCTACCAAAGGCTCTAATTGTGGCTAATTGTTACATATTCTTCACGAATACTGTAAATCATGAAACATGTAACCAAATTAATGGTTCAATTTTAGACCGCTGGCTAGAATAACATCTAGTTTCTGAAATGAACATATTTTACAAAGATAAAAACAATTGTTTGATTATATTGATAAAATATATAACTACAGTAATCTAGTCTTGCCAAATATGATTGACTTGCATCGGCTGTATTGGATAAACATAACCCAAATCAGCCATCATCCCGTTGTTTACATTACTGGCTTCATCCTTTGATCATGGCACTGACTTCACCCATGGTCATCATCACTGCCCTTGTGTGTACACAGAACAGAACAGAACAGAAGTTTATTGCTCGTAAGAAAATCACACAGAGTGATTACAGAGCATACATGAGGTTGAATATATACACAACCACACCAACAATAATATCTAATAATATATACATACATGAATACATACATGCACCCAATCACGCATAATGCATTTCTATAATACATGTATGATCTGCATAACTACACACGTGAACACATAGAATATACACATATATTTTATTGTAGAGTGAAATTCATAAATTTTAACGTCGCAAGGGCAATTTTCCAGCCATAGATCGACGATCCTATGATATTTAATTATGTAAATAATGTTAAACCTTTTTTACAGAACTGAGCCAGTTTTACTAGAAAGGGTTTGTATGAACATTTCATTAATTGATTGTATTTTAAAGTGGAGGGATATTTAGTATAGTAGGCCAGAAGGTATTGTTTTCGAAGGTCATTTAGTCTTGGACATACTAATAGAAAGTGAAATTCATCTCCCATTTGGTCGTTACATAAAGTGCAAGTTCTCTCAGTACTCTGTGTGTTAAACCATCTGCCTTTCTCAATTGGTAGTCTATGATTTGATGTTCTCAGTTTAAGAATCCAGATTGCTTGCTTCAATGGGAGAGATAATAGATACTCATCAAACTGTGGTTTGTCTTTTAGCATTGTATAATATTTGCCTTCAGATGAAGAACAAGCCTTGACATTCCAGCTTTGATAGAAGTTGTCTATTAAGGTTTGTTTAACGTTTGTTTTAAGCCAAGAGATTTGGAAAAGAGTTAGTATCAAAGACCAAATTCAAACCAGTTTCATATAAAATATTTTTAATTGAGGTGAGCCATGGAAATGCAGTATTGTTAGTCATTGTGATTTTATGAATTAGCTGATAGATGCGGCTAGATAGTTTATTAGGCGATACAATTAGTTTGCTCCAAAAAGATATCATTCTTATTTTGATCTGAATCATTAAAGGATGTCTACCTAATTCACCGTATACTAGAAAATCGGGTGTTGACTGTTTTAATCTGAGGATAGATTTACAGAACTTTAGGTGAATTCTTTCAATTGTCCTTACATTTTCATACCCCCATACTTCTGAAGAATATAGAAGTATCCGTTGAACCAAATTGTCGAACAGTTTAAGTTGGCAATCTAAAGGAATGTCTCGTATTCTTAATCTTCTAAATATACTGTACATTGCTTTTGATGCTTGCTCACTTAACTTTTAGATAGCTTTGTGGAAACGACCAGTGCTTGTAAATAAAATTCCTAAATATGAAAACTCTTTAACAATTTCCAAGGGTGTGTTACGAAATATAAAGTTTAGATTTTTAGAGCGGGAGCATATCTCAAATATGAGAATTTTAGTTTTGCTGATGTTAACCTCCAATTTCCATTGATGGCAGTATTTTTTTAAAATATTCAGAGCTTTTTGTAAGTCATCTGGTGATTCAGCTAATAATACTGTGTCATCAGCATATAGTAAGATTAGTAGTTTCACGTATGTATTCAAATGATTGCTGAACTCGTTACATACTAGCTGCAGTCCTTGGAATTTATTTTCTGCTAGAAATACTTCTCAGTTATTTAGGTAAATAGAGAATAAGAATGGAGATAAATTTTCACCCTGTCTGACTCCTATCATGCTTGGGAAATACGAGGAAATTTTTCCATCAAGAGAAACACACGACTTAATTCCTTTATACATATTATGAATTACACGAAAACATTTTCCTCCAAGATTAGATTTTAACATTTTAAGCCACAAGCTGCATCTGTCTATAGTATCAAACGCCTTACTGAAGTCTACAAATGCACAGAACAGTTTTTTGTTTTCAGCTAAATATATGTCTATTAGCGATTTTAAAATAAATATGTTATCCATTGTTTCTGAAGCCTGACTGGTTGTCATTAAACAGATTAATTGAATCAGCTTACAAGACTAATACCCCTATAGTTTGAAGGTTCGCTTGGGTCGCCTTTGTTTTTGAACAGGGGTATAGTAGTATAGGTAATGGGGGTTCTGGCTCACTTCCACTGGAGCTGGATTCATATACCTATACTGCTACTACAGGTAGCATTTTTATGTGTAAATGACTATGCGATTCAACGATAGTCATAAGATTCAGTTAAATTGACTCTAGCTCACCACCACCTGGAGTCTGTGATTTAAATTTTTATAGGTAATGATGGTTCTGGCTCACTTCCACTGGAGCCGGATTTATATACCTATACTGCTACTATAGGTGGCATTTTTTTATGCCAAAATGATGATGCGATTCAACGATAGTCATGAGTTGTATTAAACGAAACATCAATATTAATTAATAATGAATAAAATTTACTATAGCCCATGGGGATATTGGAAGGTATAGGAGCAATAAAAAAATTAGCCACCGCGGCTAAGGTATCTAAAGATGTGGCCAAGGATTGGTTAAAGAAACAAGCATTGTGGCAAATATATTTACCTGCACTGCATTATATACCGAGGAAGAAGTTTGATGTTTTTACAACGAATGAAGTTCATCAGGCTGACCTCTTGTTTCTTCCCCACGATAAGGTAAAACTCAAAACGTATAAATACGCTTTAACCGTAGTGGATGTGGCTAGTCGATACAAAGAGGCTGAGCCATTAACCTCGAAAGATTCAACAGAAGTAGCTAATGCACTGAGCCGCATATATAAACACGGACCGCTAAAATGGCCTAAGCTATTTCAAGTAGATCCCGGTCGCGAGTTTATGGGATCGATAACTAAACTGTTAACAAAGCACAATGTCGAAATCGTCTGTGGTGAAAGAGAGGCCCACCGTAGTCAAGCCATTGTTGAAAGATTTAACCGGACTCTAGCGGAACGTTTGTTTGGCTATCAGTATGGGATCGAAATGAAATCGGAACGATTGAGATCAACCGAATGGGTGACACGGTTATCAGCCGTTGTATCAGCGCTGAATAATGAAGTAACGAGATTAATAGGGAAGAAACCATCCGATGCGATTAAAATGAAATCCGTGACTTCTGAATTTTCAGCACCGAGGAGAGGCAAAGAACGAAAACTTCCGGACAGAAATGGGTAAGATATTTATACCAGCCCGGTGAACTCGAGGGAGGCCTACATCGCACAACCGATCCCATATGGTCCCTTAAGACGTATAACATTAGTCGATTGGTTACGAAAGAAGGAGAGCCTATTCTTTATTATCTTCAAGATGGACCGGGTAGGGCATTTGTACGAGAAGAATTGTTCATAGTTCCCGACGGTACGGTATTACCACCATGACCATAAGCATAGGTAGTTACACCATCATTATCAATCCATCTCTTTGTATCTAAGGGGGATAATGATGTCTTGTTCATTCTTAATCCATATATCCTATGATCGTAACTTCTTAAAGAGTTCATCTCATGTTTGAACGTTCTACCGTTGAATAATGATTCTTTATACTGTTCGTGTTTGATATGCTTTTTTACCACATACTTCTTAACACCCTTAGCTTTTCTTATCTCCCCATTATCGGACTTTTTTATAGAATACATCTTAGGTCTTAATCCTACATACTCTGCTATAGGAGTCCCAGCACATTCATCCTTCATCTTACCTAACACCTTTTTATTTACTAGGCTGTGCAGTGGATTATCTTTAGGGTAATCGCTCGTGTCGTACATATCTATTTTTTCTGCCATATCTTTATACACATCCTCGGTTTGTATTTCCATCAACAAAGAATCTGTGTCGGTATATAGCACCTCGCATCTATCGCCGTATTGCTTCTTAAGTTCGTTGTAATAAAAGTCATACATTAAGTGTTTTGACAAGTCGAGAATACTCATACCGACGTACACCGGTCTGTTGAATTTTATATTACTTTTCTGCATATGCAACGCGGCTAAGTCGTTATCGAATATCTTGCTTCTGTTAAAAGACGGACTGGCTATGAGTTTCCTGAGTCTTTCTTCCTCATTAGATCTGACTAATTTAACATCAACACGCTTCCTTAGATTCTCCATAGTTTTACCAAATACTGAGTTATTCATGAGCTTATACAGATTCTTTTCTAAATCGCTGGTAGCCATCTTTCTTAAATCTGTGTTCAGCCTTATATAGGGCTCCATCCAAGGGCTTTGATCAAAGTTTAGAACTCTGTGTATTTTCTTTAGTTTCATACCTAACGATAGATACAACTGGAGATTTCTGTAGTGAACTATATATTTTGTCTTATCCATCAAATTTGGTACGAGTTTTTCTACGTTAGCTAACCTACTATTACCCATCAAGGAGTGTTGATATTCCAACATACAATCTTTATTAACCATTTATCTTTCGGGAGCTAGCGGATAACTGTTATGATCTTTATGTAACGAACTTGGATATTCTAGGTCAACTTCTAGTATGTACCCTTTATTCTCATCATTATTATGGATATCGATATCATTGACACACTCAAAACCACCTGTGGGTAAAGGTTGACTCATAGCCCATCCGTACAAATTGTTAGCGTCGAGATATAATATGTGCGTGTCGGGTTTACTCGGATCGTATCCTTCCACTAATTTATTATTAGCCTTAGAATACCTTTCGCTGCCATCGATATACCACCTCTTAATCCTTTCTCAATAAACAGGTGCATATCGTAATCTGTGAGTAGTTTTAGTTCTACGCCGGACTTCTTCAACAATGCATCCCACGATAGTCCGGGACTGGAATTGTACCATGCCGGGTCCAAGCCGTATTGTTTTAAACATGTCTTTCTAAATATCTCGAATATATCGGCGAGTAACAGTACATCGGTTTTTAAGTACAGATCGTGATAATCACCTAAATTCTTACAACCTAATTTATCCCAGACCGTCAGAGCGTGTTCATAATCGGCATTTGTTATTCTAGATTCTGTTAAGTTACTATAGAATGATTCGAGGTGTGGTAATTCAGTTTCTTCGAATCTAGACCAATCATCCATATATTCGTAAGGCTATACACCTTTTCTCAGCAACAAATGATGAGTTATCTTATCGGTATATTTATTTGTTATCGCGAAGTCATCGGAATTGTTCGCATTAGCTAAATTGTCCAGGGAAGATAACAGAAACTGTACGGAGTCTATGAATCTAAGCCCATTACTTTGCTTTATTCTAGATTTCCCATCCTTGTCCCTATAATGTATAGGTTAAGTCAACGAGAACGATATGTATTTTTCCATCTTGTTAGGAATGCACGTTAAACCGCCGTCGGTCTTTGAGATAGCTTGCATAATGAGATGTGAATCGTATCCCCTAAGGTTATGAAACACAATGGGGATGGGTATTGTTTGAGCATTCATTTTTAGTTTCAAGTTACACTCGTTATGCGCGGCTCCCAGATAATTACCCGTGACGTGACAATGATCTCTTACGGAATCCCCATCCAGGGGTTTATTACAAACATGACAACTCGTTGACTTCTTGTGGGCCCTCCAATCATCCCTCGTCATACGCATGGGTTTCTTACACAATAATTTTTCCCTGATTATTCTGTCTTCGTTTTGTAGATATTCTAGGAACTTTCCCGCTGCATCGGGACCTCTGTAAATCACGGGAGTGTTTGTTGTCCCATCATACCTTACAACTATATATCCAAACCCACAAGGAATATGTTCTTGAGTTTTGTACGTAAAACTACTATCAGTATTGCGTTCAGTATTTCCTATGGGTTTGATAAGCGCTTCGAAATCGGCGTAAATTACGTACGGTACTGGCATTTGATTACAATAATGTTCAAATTTTAATATATTTTTTCCCTCTTTAGTCATATCGATCCTGATAGCGGTCTGTCCAACACCTCTACAGTCTTCTTTATGCACTTCTAATAGATCTTGTCTGCTGTACCCATGTAGGCATCTTTCGCAGAAATATTTCTTTTCCTTATGTTTTGTTTGATCGTATAGCACCCTGTTTAAACTCTTTATCCACGTATAATGATATTTTCCATCTTTTTCGATCAAAAATGAATTGATTCTGGGGATATGTTCCGTAGCGGAGCTTATACCATCGAAGTTGAGTCCATTGTTTTGGGGATAGCTAGAAGGTCTATCCGGATTTTTGTCTACGGGGAACAATGCAGATCTTATCATCATTCTTAAACAATCATCGGATTTATTTTTTACTTTAATTAAGGCTTTTTTCTTCTTATAATACGGGGGTAAATCTATATAAGATCCACCTATAAATTGCTATATCTAAATATAAACTATCGATTTTATCCACACCCCAACCCGAACCTCTATTAGTCCAGCGTTCTAAAGTTTCCTGTATCCTCTGAATTGATGTATCTAATGATGCATTTATAGTATCGGATTCGGTTATAACTTCTTGATTGCTACGGAAATATGGTTCAGTATATTCGACGCCATCGTCTGTGTTACTTTTACTCAATGACGTTTTAATCGTCAGCTGGTATTTTATACTATGTAAATCATCTAACTCCTCGTTAATTTTACTCGATATGATGGGCTTAATATCGTTAACATCCATGTTGGAATTAATATCCATCTTCCAACCTCTTAGATATTTACCAACGCCGGCTGATGTGGGTACAAATATTGATTCTTGTTGTTGTTGATTATTATCAATATCAACATTATCATTATCATCATCAACATCATTATTATCTAGTAAAGCGATCAATTCAGCTCTTCTCATTCGAGAATAACCTCTCAGCCCACTGTTTCTCACTTGAGCTTTGAGTTCTCTAACAGTCTGGGGTTTGTTGTATTCCAAACCTAGTAAGGTAATCAATTCAGCTTTTCTCATACGAGAATATCCACGTAGGCCACTTTGCTTTGCCATAGCTTTTAACTCTCTGACAAAACCATTGTGGTATATGCAAAATGAGACAAATGTCTAATTGGTTGTTTTTCATATATCTAAATACGTATTCTCCCCAACCTATTCCTCTCATTGATGTAATCTCTCTTAATAGCATAAATAATCTGGTTCCTGACCCTATCAGCACCGTGTTTCTTACATAAACAATAACGACCTTTGACCCCTATCCCGCATTCAGAACACGTATAGTTTATGTGTCCACGCTTGATGTAATAATTGTTTACGCCGCAGTAAATTTCAACACAGCGTCGGATACATAGAGTCGTCTTCCCCATGAGTGTAAACTTGCAGTTATTCATGGTTATACATCTATCATATCATTTGTCTAAATGCAAATCACAGCTACACTGGTGAGATATTGATTTATAGATCATGGTTTATGCACAGCCACAGCTGTCACTGCATAGCTATTGTATAGCTGAAAATCAATACAGCAGTCAATCCCATAATCAAAAATGTGACCTCGCGGTTCTTTTGTTCCTCTGACGGTGTATAAAACTGACTCATTGTTGGTCTCGGTATTTGGGTCGAGTTTTTTCCCATAAACGAGGAAGTATTCATGCATGGCAGATTCGACAACCTTAAACGTTTGAATTGAATGTCCTTCCTTAATCAGTTTTTCATGAATAAAGTAATCAGTTTTTCATGAATGAAGTCTAATCTCTTAATTCTCTGCTGCGTATATTGTAACTGGGCTTCTTGGTATTGTTCTAAAGCTTCATTATGTCGTTTACGCTCCTCTTCAACTTCTTTAGCGTTTGATTCCCTAATACTGGAAAATAAATAATTACTCCCCGAAAAAGCTAGAGCATTAACAACAGCTCCACCGACCATCATCGCAATTGATGCCATAGTATATGAATATAAAATATTCAAATGTTTAATTACTTCATTATGTCTTCCGTGATAAGTCCTTGTTTGATGAGCATATCCTTCATTGCCAAAGCCAATCCAATATCCATAACCATCATACCGATGTCATAACCATTAAAATCTAGCTTGGGAGGTGTGGCTTTAGTAATCATTTTAGCCACACGAGCATAGCCAATGGCCAAGCCGGTGACCACCGCTGAATGATACGTCGCGTTTACCAACATTTTACCATCTGTAACTGGAGTAGTCATGCTTCTTATAGCATTATATGAGGACTAACCTCTAATTGAACTTGTTGTTGCGGCGGGGGTGATGTTTTCTCTTCTCCGGTCTTATAAAAGAACCATACAGCCGCTATACCAGCAACTCCTACTAGTGCCCATGTTTTAATCGGATTTGAATTATTTATTAATTTCGCTTTGCGCGCCAGTCCTCCCTTCCTTCCTGCGGCTATTTTTTTTTTTTTTTTAGTAACTCTGGGTTGTTTTTGTGGTTCCTCATTCACTTGTTGTTCCGTTTCCGCAATCTGTGGTGGTTCCTCTTTCACAATCTGTTGTGGTGTCACCTGTTGTGATTGTGTTTCCGCAATCTGTTGAGTCTCCATTATTATTAAGTGGGCACGTATGTTTAAATTAACCTAGCTGTTATTAAAGCTGTGGTGAGTGGAGCTGAAAACATTTCGAATCTATGATAAAACTCACAGCTCATTGCGCTTATAGCGTGTTCCATGAATGGGTCTTTCTCGAGAGATTCGCATAAATACATGCGATGATCTGTCGGGATAGGGAGAAACGTACTAGCTACGACTGTGTATAGTTGTAATATAGACGACCCTATCGTTTTAGTCATGGTAGCTCCCAGTCTAGACTCGTAACGCGCGTACAGTTTTTTAATCTCTTCGTAGGTCATGTTATCAATTTTTTCGATTGTATAATTTTCTCCCAAATATCCCAAGCCGTGAGTCTTTCTCTATGTTTATCTAAAGATTTATCTACATCTTTGAGCATTTGTTCGATGAGTTCGTCACATTCCATAATGTAATACCTAAGGAGATATTTAAGTCTAACATAATGGTTATGACATATCCAATACATCTCATAATAATGAACGAAAGAATGATGATTTCGAACCACATTTTATGTCATATTAACCGCTAATGTTCAATTTGCTACATTTTTGCTACATTTTTGCTACATTTTGCTATAATTTTGCTACAATTTGCTACATTTTTGCTAAGCAATTGCATAAGCAGCTGGTTGATTGGTTTTTAATACGAGTTTACAGTGCTTCGTTGCCGCTAACAGTTTTCTGACTTTATCTCGTTCAACATTGGTTTTAAACGCATCGGAGGGATCCTCGAACAACATTAAAATACCCTTCAACGACCTCGTGGGGACGTTTAGATTTATATTCCACATCGTATCTTTTCTGTCCCTCGTGATCTTTCGGTGTCGCAGCACGCGATCGTACAAAATGGCTAAACTTCCTGTATACTGGTTACGAATTTGTCTGGCTAATTCGGGATCCGTTATCATATCGTACTCCAGGGAGATATTGTCAATGGAATAGCTAGCATCATCAGCAGCTCTGATTACTCTGCCGTAGTCGTTAAAAGTGAGTTCTTATTCTAACCTATCGCCTAAGGATGCTTGATAAAAGGGCATGTGGGAATCTAGTAATTCAAAGTCTAGGGGAACATAGAATCGGTTACCTAATGCGTCGGCAACGGCCTTATCTTTTTCGTTGATATCAACACCATTTTCAGCGCCCACGCGCAGTCTCAATGTGTTCTTATTACAAATACCTTGGTACTGTAAGTTTTCCCGCTCTTTATCCATTCTCCAGAGATCCATGTAACAATAGTATACATCGCTATCGTCGATACTCAAAACCTCATTACCGCTAATTTTAATGGCGATTTTCTTAACGATAGCACAACCTATGTTCTGAACGGGCTCCTTGTTAACGTCGGTAGAAGTCAAAACAATCTTAAATGCTAGTCGCACAGTTCCCGGAACTAACCTTCGTGTGCGCCGAGATTAGGAAAGCGAACCAGAAGCGTTTGATTCTGATCGATGGTACTAGGGTTATTAGTTATAGTAACAGACTGACTAATTGCCTTGACCCCTAATGGATCTCGAAGTCTACGTTGTGGGTTTAACTTGCGTCCGTATTGCGAAGACATTGTTATATTGAAATTATATAACCATATGTTTAATATAAAAATGGGTGATTTTGAACTAGATACCTTTGATGACTTTGATAACCAGAATCCAATCGAAGATACTAATAAAACCAGGTTAATTAGTCTTAACGATGAAATTTTAAAATCAACCGTCGATGATTATTACGATGCCTTAAAAGAAAAAGATAAAAATTATGTTATCCCAATAGGTCGTGACTATTCAAAGTTTATGCTAGATAGTAAAGGAACACTGCGAGTGCGTGACTCTCCGCATACTGATCTCATGCATTATAGTACTCGTAAGCCCCTAGCCCCGCGAGTTTGTTCGTGATAAACTAGGTTTTGTAGAATACGGACGACCTCCGGCGAAGACTACTAAGGTTCTTAAGACTGTGCGGGAAGAACTCCGTAATACAGATGATGTGGGAGCAGCCTCGAACGGACTCGGAGAAATCTTGGCCACCATTAATGATCCTCAGTTAGAGTTATCACCATCCTTAGAGAACGATATTAGGGAATTACGAGGTCTTGACAAGGCAATTCAAACAATTCGGGGAGAACTCACCAATAATACAGCCAAGCTATCTGAACTCGACAAGCATATAGCTTACGAGAAAACAAAACTCGAACAGGAGGGCGATGAGTTCAGTAGACGCCGCGTCGCGAAAAGAATACGTGACTTAGAAGACAAAAGATCGGCCCGCCTCGAAGCGGCTTCCAGTAATAGAAAGCCCCTCATTCGCAAATCAGTCGTATTCGAGAAACTATCGATCAAGTCCTCAACGATGACGACACACTGGCTGATAAAATTAAAACATTGTTCAGAGAACAGGGAATAACAATTGCTAGTATTTTAACCGCGTTGGGATTTATTATATCGACTTTGACTCTCGCGTTAACAGGTGGTGGTACACCGCCCACACCGCCTAACGATAAAAACGGGATAAAAGAGTGGATAAAAAAGCATTTAAAAGCATTAGGTTCAGCACTGGGAAAGCTCACTGAGAAAGCCGCGGCCGCACTTCCGGGTATAATAGGGAGTGTTGTTTCCTGGCTATTGAATTTATTAGCTAAGACCACCATTTGGCTTAGTCAAAACTTGTGGGGGTTGATCGTAGCAATTGCAGGGCTGTTGTACATATTCGCAAAGAACTATTTAACCAAATCATGAGTAAACCAGCCGTGACTCCACCCACTACAAGCGCTGTTTTTTCATTGATATGTTGTTGTTGATTTTTAGCCGCAATATGCGGTGATACTTGTGCATCAGTAGATGTTTGTGAAACATGTGGTGTTTGTGGCTTGACTATTCCCTTTTCGCCCGTGATCGTTTGCGTTATTAATTCGACATTCATATCTGAATTTATACCTGGTTTTTGTTGATCGGTAGCGATAACAATTTTATTATTATAGCCTATCACTTGAGCGATCTTAAGTTCCATATTACTCGGAGACATGTATAGTCCAGGTGCATAAACGAAGTCCACTTTGGATTGAGCGTACTGTAATGCATCTTGAAAACGCTTTATAGACGATGGTATGTCAACTGGTGAATTAATGGCGTCCTCCACGTTTGAGACAAACTGTTTTTGCGCATCGAACGCCGTCCCAGTACCGATAATGGACGTTCGTGTTTGCGATTGTGCACTGAGAATTGCCCATACATAAGTTTTTATCGATTCATTAACTCTTTCAAATCCTGGGTTAGTAAAATTATTTTCCGTTTTATCATTAAGAAATTCATTCCAAGCGTCTGTTGTATCGTTTGGATGCACAAACTTTGTTATAATATAAGGAATGCCACTCTCAAAGTTCATACGATCTGCTCTAAACTGTTTATCCGAGAGAGCAAAGCTTGAAGGGATCACACCCTCTTTAATTAAATAATCGCTTTTATCTTTAATAGTTCTTTGTCCAGAGTACGAAATACCTAGACCATCGCTAGGTCCTTTAATGCGCCAATCTTTACTCGTAGAAACATTAAATTCATTACAAATACGTTCGAAGGCCCTCTTATCATAAATATTATTTGCTTGATTCCATGCTGGATCCAGAGTTAATGGAGTATTAATTTCTTTAAGTATACGTCTAATCTGATAGTACACGTGAAATAATATAACAGACTTATATAGTTTAAATCCTGGGGCATTAACAGATACGCCACATCCCGTTGTGGCACACCGTACGGGAAAGTTTAACTGATTCTGCCAAAATTGCATCGGATTGTGAAACCAATCGTTCACCATTTTATCGTTTGTTGCCGTGAAACTGTATTTTTCAAAGATATCGTGGAATTTAACGGTAAATTCAGCACCAGAGGCAGTTACTATAATCGATTGATTAGTAATGTCGATTTCATATTTAAGTTATGATATAGTATCATTGTATATTTAATATGTATGTTACACTCCCGGGAATAACAAATGGTCAGTCTATTGAACTGCTTCAAACTATCGATAACTCGGATGGACAACTCGAAGTCGCTCTATGCGATGTAACATATTACCCACGGTGGACCAATATAAATGCTACGAGGGGTTATAATAATGAGACAGAAATAAATGGTCAAAAATACATTATACCTGATGGGTATTACAGCGTATGCTCACTCAATGATGAATTTTTTAAGCCTAATGGAATTAGTCTAACACAAAATGAGTCAAATGGGTTACTGATTTAAAACGCTGGAAAAAAGGATGTAAAGCTTTACGAGAACTTAGCATACACACTTGGATGGAGAGGAGAAATAACATTACTCAAGACATCAGATCAGAGACTCGATTTATCCGATTTAGTTCCATATAAAGAGTTGTGCATCCATGTACAACTCGAAGTAGCTCTATGCGATGTAACGTATTACCCACGGTGGACCAATATAAGTGCTGTGAGAGGTAATAATAAGATGGTTATAACAGATAAACAAAATCTTATTGAAAAATTCATTACTATACCTGATGGGTATTACAGCGTATGCTCACTCAATGATGAATTTTTTTAAGCCTAATGGAATTAGTCTAACACAAAATGAGTCGAATGGGACAGTGAAAATCGGCACTGTAGAAAAAGGTGTACAGATTGAAATGAACTTATCAGCTACACTTTCATTTACACGATTTTCACAAGGAATTATATATTTATTCAGTGCAACATCTGATGGAGATACATTACCCGATTTAGTTCCCTATAAAGAGTTGTTCATTCATCTTGATCAAATAAGCACGACAAATAATATTCAACTAGAAAGTCCTTCAACTCTGCTCAGAAGTGTTCCAGTGAAAAATGAAAAATACAATAGCGGTAGAACGGAATCTTTCTCAACATTACAATTTAAAAAATTAAAGCGGGGTATTATTTCAGACCTCAATATTTCTGTATTAGATGTAAAACACCAACCAGTACATATAGGATACTTAACTGTAACACTCCATATCAAAAATAATGGTTGATTCCATATTTAAGTTATGATATAGTATCATTATATATTTGATATGTATGTTACACTCCTGGGAATAACAAATAGTCAGTCTATTCAACTGCTTCGTACTATCGATAACTCGGATGGACAACTCGAAGTCGCTCTATGCGATGTAACATATTACCCACGGTGGACCAATATAAATGCTACGAGGGGTTATAATAATGAGACAGAAATAAATGGTCAAAAATACATTATACCTGATGGGTATTACAGCGTATGCTCACTCAATGATGAATTTTTTAAGCCTAATGGAATTAGTCTAACACAAAATGAGTCAAATGGGTTACTGATTTAAAACGCTTGAAAAAAGGATGTAAAGCTTTACGAGAACTTAGCATACACACTTGGATGGAGAGGAGAAATAACATTACTCAAGACATCAGATCAGAGACTCGATTTATCCGATTTAGTTCCATATAAAGAGTTGTGCATCCATCTTCATCAAATCAGTACGACGAATAATATTCAATAAGTGTTCCAGTGAAAGATGAAAAATATAATAGCGGTAGAACAGAATCTTTCTCAACATTACAATATAAAAAATTAAAGCGGGGTATTATTTCAGATCTCAAAATTTCTGTATTAGATGTAAAACACCAACCTGTACATATAGGATACTATTGATGCATCAGGCCCTGGAACGATAAGACAACGATACAATTGCGCTTTCCGATCTCGGAGACACGGAAGGATTCGGTAAACCCGGTAACAATGGTAAGTTATACGCTTTACACTTACACGATAATGTATACAAGCGGAAAGAAGTTATATTCCCGGAAAATCTAGAAGATTTAAGCGATGTCGACGTTAGTAGACTCCTTAAAACCACTCCGTACAATATTATTTACAACAGTGAGAATAAATGGACTATGGTCGAAGCAAACATCAAGTGGCTACTGAATATCGTCATTACCCCACCTTATGCGATGATGGGTAAGGGACATAATTTAACTAAGATAATAAATAGTGGCATCGTACTCGCGGCCTATATCCCGTCAAAACGAAAAGTGTGTTAGTCTCTCCCCTGCCAGAAAAAACAGGTCATATGTTATATAGATGTCCGGCAATCCAAAATGTTAGTTTAAATTTGATTGCTGAATTTGATGATATTAAAGTTAACTTGAATGCAATACCTAATATTTCTATGCTTATTATTGAAGTCTTGTTCGGAGATGCACCGGTAGATGCCGTCGAAATATTACCAGGTCTATCGATTAAATGGCTCAAGAAACACGAGCGTCAATGTTGCAGTATTATTCATGTCGGAGCATCACCTTTTGCAACCCTCGAGGGGGTTCAAACTATTAAAAGTGACAGAATTTCTCTTTCTAAGATATTCTTGCCGTATAATATACATTTGATAAGGTTGATGTATACTCTCAAAACATTTAAGCAAGACCAATTAAAGACTATTATATATTCGTAATATACACTATGAGTTTATATCCAGCGGTCGATGAAGCAATTGTAAAGATGGAAACTGTTGATGGATTTCGATTACATCAAATAAGCGACATAAAACATTGAATAGAAAAGGATAGGGAGTTGAGACTTGGATTGTATAAAAAGTATCGCAGAGCCGTGAATTCTCTGGACGGAGTTGACACCGCTCTTGGCTGGCATGGGACTCCGTGTAGCTGGTGTCGGTTTACTATCAACTATAATCGCCGGGCCTATCGTGCTCGGCATGGAAATAACCGCTGGAGTCTCGGGACTGGCAGGAATAGCGATAAAATTCATTTCTCATAGGTTGCAAAAGAAAGCATTAAAACACGATAGTATTCGGATACTCGCCTAAGCAAAGTTCAACAGCATTGAGGATCATATTTCAACAGCAATGGCCGATTGTAAGATATCCGAGGATGAGTTTCGTTTAGTGTTGTCAGAACTCACCGAATACAATGAAATGAAGCAGGAGATTCGATCAAAATCTCGTAAGACCAATGGTATTAGCGAAGACGAGAAAAAAAAGTTCATAGAACAGGGGAGGCAACAAGCGCGTCAATTATTCCGTGCCAAAACCAAAGAACTGGTTGGAGATTAAAAATAAATTGCTTACTATCGTTTGATCACATTTAGACAAATGCTTACATAAATATATATAATAATGGAAAAAACTATTAAATGGAGAGAATTACCACAAGGTTTTTATTATATCAGTGATGTCAAACCAACCAAATACGGTAATCAATTGTTTCTTATCAATTTACAAGAAGAGTGTAGTTATATAGTCTGGTCTTCTAGTAAAATGAAGGAAGAACTTAATAAAAATGTTGAATATCGCTTTATCGATAAAAATAATGAAGACTATTTTTATTACCATTTAGGCTCATCTAAAGCAATGATTGGCCCAAGGTATTGGTGAGCTAGAGTCAATTTAGCTGAATCTCATGACTATCGTTGAATCGCATCATCATTTTGGCATAAAAAAATCCATCTGTAGTAGCAATATAGGTATATAAATCCGGCTCCAGTGGAAGTGAGCCAGAACCATCATTACCTATAAAAATTTATATCATTGGCTCCAGGTGGTGGTCAATTTAGTTTAATCTCATGACTATCGTTGAATCGCATCATCATTTTTGCATAAAAAATGCCACCTGTAGTAGCAGTATAGGTATATGAATCCGGCTCCAGTGGAAGTGAGCCAGAACCCCCATTACCTATACTACTCCAACAAGCCAGCTTTCTGGTACAAGACTCGTGTCGAGAATTACATTGAACAGCTTGGTGTATAATTGTAACATTTTGCACGCAGATGCTTTTATATACTCATTGAAGATACAATCAATTCCGGTCGATTTATTATTTCTTAAATTATTAATTGCCTTTGTAACTTCAGCTTCGGTTATTGGGTTATCTAGTCGCTCGTGTACAAAGTTGGAATCAATGTTGAGCTCAAATTCATTGTGTGGGTTTTCATTTAGAGTTGAACAAACAGTCTAGTTGAATGTAATTGTTGCGCTCGTTTCTCTTATCAAATGATTTTAATAGTGACCAAAAGGTTTTAGGATCATTAGTTTTTGTTTCACAAAGTTTGTTTTTACATTGAACCTTGAACCGTTTATATGACGATTTGAGGGTTTTGTTATATCTTTTACTTGCACATCTAAGATTGTTTTTACTATCCACAGTTTTCTTCTTCCTGTGTAAACGATTACTTCTGTGATACGCTTTCCGGTCCATTTTACAGTCTTTATTAAACCAAGATTTATTTCTAAAGTTAACATTATGATTTACACGAGTTGTGCCAAAGGTGACTTCTGCTGCCTTGATAAGATTTTGTGCAATACTATCTACAATATCGTTTATGTCACTATCTGAATAGTGTTGAGAGTTTACGTTCAAACTTTGGTGTAGATTATCTATACCTTTGATATTGATATTATCTATAAAGTTTTGTTTCTTTTCGTCCAGCCATTTATTTACTTTTGTTTTATTAGTGGTCTCAGTAGGTTTTGTGGAGTCACTAGATGTGACAACGTTATTACAATTATAACAGGACATAATTCCACAATGTAAATCTGACATAATACCATCAAAATCTAATACTTCGAAGTCAGACATTATGGAGAATGTTTCAGGTGATACAATACAATAGTCAACAACGCTTGACTTCTTGCATGTGAATTTACCAACATCTTTATCATCACCGAATCGTCCATTTACAATAAAGACATTATGATTTCTACACAAGTTTAAAAGTTTGTAACCATTTGAATTAACTGATAGATCCATTGAGGTTCTGTACCATGAAGCGTTGTTGTTTTGAAATGTTTCACACTGTGTCGTAATCCTGTCGTCTGCTAGATGGTTATGCAATAGGAAGTCATCTATTATGACATAATCACAAAGCGTCTTCTTACACAGCAGGCTTCGCTACTCCAGTATACAATATCTACCCTACTGTATAAACATTGCCTCCTACGTGTATATATACTTGCTTATAATTACTGCACTCTGTAAATCACTTGCTTGATAACGGTGTTAGAACCTACACCGAAACGTCGCTCTTAATTGTAATAAAGAAGTTGTTCATCCATAAATTCTTATCCTTACTTACTAAATTTAATCCAGTATGACGTGATGATGTGTAAGCATACAGAAAACTAAGAGAGCCCAACTTACTTCAGTTTCTGTATCGTACTTGCGCTTACCTCCTTTTGCATCCTGCGTATCATTCAACCTGTCGGATCGACTTGTCCCGGGTGGTTAATAATCTTAAACATCACGACTGTAAAAAAAAGTTGCTTACCTACTTACTTACTTTGGAGATTTAACGTGCGCTTTCCGACTGATGCGTATTTCGCACACGGGCCCGGCCAGGCCATTTAATGTGTTTCCCGAAAGGTGCGAAAGTGGTGTGTGCAACCCAAGAGGGGAATTTAGGGGTCACTTATATAAAAAAAGTTGCTAGATATATAGAGAACTTTAATTTATGGCGTCTATTAACCATCACGACAATAATACTGAGTGGTCCAAGTCAGGTTCAGGAGAAGTTTTCACAGGACGAGCTGCTCGGAGATGCAGCACGTATTCTCGCGGTATGGCAGATTACAACTGTCTCAGATAATCCTGTTTTCCTAAACACACTCATAGATAATATAAGCATTAAGCAGGGATGAGGGAGAGGTTTATCCTGAAATGCAAAGTCTCACCTTACCTTCTCCAAGTACCCTGTGAGTATGATCCTTGGAAAAAAACCACAACAGATTAGGTAAAAGCAAGGGATTTTTGGACCAGACACATACCATGAAAAAAGGGCTTCACTTTAAAGAGTATACTTCACTCCAACACATTTGGTGAAATTTTCTTGGGAAGATACAGTGAAAGTGCTCGACTTTAACAGACCAGTTTTCTTTGAGTTATCGTGCAACATTATTAAGTGTTATATAGGTAGATATAATACTAGTCATGTTGAGAATGTAGAGGAAAAAGGGCTTCACTTTGAACTAATGGTTTTCTTTAAATGCGATAAACTGTGACATTATAAAGTGGTACATAGGTAGATATAACACTAATCTATGGATGTAAACACATTTGAAGATAGATCTGTGTGTTTAAAGTTGATTTTGACAGCCCGGGCCATGTCGGACCGAACACTTCTGACATAGATTTTCTTAAGAAAATACAGTAAAAATGCTTCACTTTGAGACCCTTGTTTTCTTTAAATACGATCCTTGTTTTCTTTGAATACGATGTACCGTGACATTATAAAGTGGTATATAGGTAGATATAACACTAATCCAAAGATGTAAACACATTTGAAGATACATCTGTTGTGTTTAAAGTTGATTTTGACCGCCCGGGCCAAGTCGGACCCAACACAAGCCAAACACTTCTGATAGAGAATATGTTGAGAATGTAGAGGGAAAAGGGCTTCACTTTGAGCCCCTTGTTTTCTTTAATTACAGCGATCTGAGACACTATAAAGTGGTATAATACTTATCTATAGATGTGAATCCATTTGATGATACATCTGTGAGGTTAAAGTTGATTTTGACAGCCCGGGCCATGTCGGAACGAACACTTCTGACATAGATTTTCTTAAGAAAATACAGTAAAAATGCTTCACTTTGAGACCCTTGTTTTCTTTAAATACGATCCTTGTTTTCTTTAAAAACGATGTACCGTGACATTATAAAGTGGTATATAGGTAGATATAACACTAATCTATATATGTAAACACATTTGAAGATACGTCTGTGTGTTTAAAGTTGATTTTGACCGCCCGGGCCAAGTCGAACCCAACACAAGCCAAACACTTCTGACAGAGAGAATGGAGAGGGAAAAGGGCTTCACTTTTGAGCACCGTGTTTGCTACTTCAATATGAGACACTAAAGTGTTATTTAGGTAGATATGATATTATAATTAGTCTATAGTATGTGTTGTAATTTTAGAAGCGCTTTGACAGTTATTAACACGTGTCGTATCAGTCCTGTGACATTCGCGAATATCCACTTGCAGAAAACATCCTGTGTTGGTTTAACATGAATTAGTAAAGGTTAATAAGGTATACCAAACAAGTTAATTAATGAAAGAAGAGTAGTCAAAACACTGTCATTTCGAATTCCTGCCCAGGACATCACACCCCTGCACGCTAAGGTCGGTGAGAAACCTTCTCATCAAAGTAAAGACACAGTCAAGACACTGACTTTTCGGTATGAACTCTCGGTATGTAGCTATAATTATCAGTTTATTACATTGCTGAAGATACATTTTTGATTAAAGCTCAATTAAATGAGCAAAACTATCCGTTTCTGGACATTTGAGATCTACCTAGATATGCACGTTTCGTTTTATTATTCTGCAATCCATTTTTAGTATTACCCGCTGGCCCGGGCCGGCCCGACTTTTCTTGGCCCGACTTTTAGGCAATCCCCACAGAACATTCAAATTCATTGTAAACAGTTGAATCTGCAAGGGACAGATCAAGGGCAGTATACGTTCCAGTTGCAGGATGTAAATATGTGATTGAATCATCATTAAATATGCAGAAAGTATTATCAGAAATATATTCTTCAATGACTTTACCCTTATTGTCTGTATTTGCACTTCCCCATAGAGGGTTATGCCCATTTAAATCGCCAGTGATAATACAGGGCTTAGGGAGCTGATCATATAGATTCTGAAGATCAGATTTTAGAAGTGCAGTTGATGATGGTATATATAAAGAGCACAAAGTATATGCAACGTTTAAGGTAAGGCGTATAGCAAGGGCTTGAAGGTTAGTATTCAGATGAACAGCGCTATGTATGACGTCTGGCTGAAATAGTAAAGCCTCCTGCCGCATTGTCACCCGGAGGAGAAAATGAATGATGACAATTATACCGCCTCAGGTCAAAAGTATCTGTATGATTAAGATATGTCTCTTGGAGACATAATGCAGACGGTTTATAATCCTGAACTAATAAGTGTATCTCTTAAAATTCTTTCTGAGTCCTCTGTAATTCCATTGGATCCAATTTTATTTAGCGAGTTAAGGTGGTTCAACTGGAAACCTACCGCGTGAATGTGATGAAGAAACACGCCTTCCTTTGTCCTGAAATGGAGTAACCTCCATGTCCAAAGGATCAAACGAGTTATGTACAGTAAGGTCCGAAGGAGAAGGTGTCCTAGTTTAATTTGTCTAGTTAGTTTTGCCTTTGTTTCTTTGACTCAGCCAGTAATTGGCTCAGCCTGAACCACTGTAGCTGGTTCATTCTGCTCCACAGTAAGATTCATAGTTTGGGTTTCTAAATGTGCCGATAATTGAAATGGCTTAATAATTGAAATAGTTTTAACTGGTCGATCTGAATTTACCCATGTTAAGTCAGCCTGACACGTGGTAGATGTAGTTGAGACAGGTCGACTGACCACAGCAGAGTAAGTCAGAGTTGAGGTAGCTTTTGTCTGGTTGGGATGTTATTTTGGTACTTTATTTGAACAATTTCTGATTGGCGTTGCGATTCATGACAAGACTGTGATGAGGCAACATGACTGCCACCACAGTCTGCACATTTGATGTCATTTTGACATTCAGAATTTTCGTGGTGGTCACCACATCGATAACACACCGCAGAGCTGCGACACGATTTAAAACAGTAGCCAAACTGTTGTCACGTATAACATCGGAGTGGAGAGGGGACATACACCTCCACTCCGATATTAAAATATCCAGCCTAAATAGACAGTGGAACTGACTTGCAGGCAAAAGTTAGCAAGTAAGTGTTTGTTTGGCTGATAACACCTTCAACTTTTTAGGTGAAACGCTTAACAGCTGCTACACCCTGATCCCCTAGCTCAGCTTGAATCTTCTTGTTCGGACATATCAGAAAGGCAATGCGCTCGGTCTTGAACAATGCCCCGACATGAGTTTAGCGTCCTGTGAGCGGACACAACAACCTCAACATCTAACTCTGACTTACTCTGCTGTGGTCCGTCGACCTGTCTCAACTACTTCTACCACGTGTCAGACTGACTTAACATGGGTAAATTCAGATCGACCTGTCAAAGCCATTTCAATTATTAAGCCTTCATCAGCACATTCAGAATTGGCCAGTGGCAAGAGCATTGTACAGTTCTAAAATATCCAAGACAGGACAGTGAATCAGAAAACATTATAAATTGTTTGTGTATGGATTGCTGTTGAATGTATTCCTAGACTGTGAGTATTGCCGTGAACTCGGCTGTGGATATAGAGCTATTGTCTGGTAATCGGGAAGACATAGTTTTAGTTCCAATTGCAGTGGCACTAGCCACATTGTCACCATCCTTGGACTCGTCAGTGAAAATAGAACGGTGAGAATCATATTTGCTCCTTTACTGTATATTACCCTGTTGATATTGTAACTCATTCGTTTCTGATTTTTATTTAGAGTTAGGTCAGTTGTTGGTCAGACCAATTGCAATTGAGGAGTTGACAAACGTCTGTATGGAGATACAGTATCCAGTTCTATGCTAGCAGCTGTAACATGAGATTCCATCCGAATCCCAAGAGGTGGTATCAGTTCTGGTTTCTTCTGAAATAGTTCTTCATACTGTGGATGAAAAGAAGAAATGCAAGTGATGCAGGTTTACCACTTCGGTGAAACCCACGAGCACGGGTATGGTGCTGACAAACCTAGAAACATAATCGGGGCGAACCGGGATTCAAACCCACAATCATAGGTTTCTGGCGTGCCCAAGGTACGCATCTCTGCACAGCGAATCGCGGCGCCCTAGACGACTGTGCCACCCGTGCCCCCTAAAGGCGCCAAGACATAGTCTCAGGCCTTGATGATGGATCGAATCTATTTTTTCTCGACAAACTCTTAAGGCTCCACCATATTCAATATGGAGCCGTAATCTAATGTTGAGCGCATATGAGATCTGTGTAAGTGGAGGAGGGTTGTCTAAATGTTTGTTTCTTTAAACGTACGCCGTGCCTTGGCGTTTATTATTTTGACACTATTGAGATTATGTTCTGTAGGATGTCGACGGAAATATCTTTCTGCCTTCTTCCTTATCTTCCTGAGATACTTTCAATCTGTATCAAACCAAGGTTTACGAATATGTGGAATTGCAGAGGATTAAGGATAGTTTCGTCAGCAATTTTATTCTGAGAGCACCTGAATAGGAGCAGGGATATTTATTAAAATACCAGTTGTCAAAATTTCCTCACATGATTTAAATAAAGGCCAATTAGAATTTAAAACACTTCATCTCGTTGAAGGTGGCTCATCAACTGGGTTGTTCGCAGTTCGCAGATGCAATACCCTATTTTGCATTGTAACATGTTATCCCGTCATTTTTTCAGGTGAACAATTGGCTAGCCTTTGCATGCGTTTGTGACGGATGCAATTGTTGTGGCAGGATACGCTCACCTTTTCGCCAACAACTGGTATCATCACTATTTGATAGTGTTTCATAGAAACAGAGTCATGCTACAGTCGGTACACTTTACTCTTTGAGAAGAAGCTTGTGCTTATGGAAATGAATTTTGGCGCAAATCTATATATACTATTGTAATTAATATTGTTTCTGTCATCAAAATGGCTTGCAGATTGTTAATATACGCCATGGATCATCTACATATACGGATGTGAGTATCTGGTATAGGATATAATGCCATTTGGCTTTGAAATTTTCATTTTGGGTGCGTTGTTCATTTGAACATTTCACCCAAACGCCACATTACACGTTTCACACGTGCAAATTATGGAAAACGTTCAGCCTCCACTTGGCTATATAGGGAAATTATCTGTCTACAAATTTGTAATATATTGTTTTGCAATTTTGCACGAATTTAAATATGCCACGACCTGACTCTGTAACACGCAAAATCGCTAAATTGCCGACTTCAAGCAGGAAAGTCTCACACATCTGTTTCCCGAACAATTTCACGTCGCACTGTACGATTTCAATATTAAAAGGGTAACGCTATTTTTCAGGACCCGGTTGTATCAAAGCCTCATTAACCAATGGCTACATTAAACCCTAATGATACATTAAATGCTTAATGCACCATTATTTAATGGCATCATTAAAATCGGTTGTATCAAACGTTTATTAGCATATTATTATCTAATGATGCCTTAATGTAAGTGTCTTCATTAACCTGTCATTAAATTCGGTGTTTCCCCTAAATATTTCCCACAATTCCTTGATGTAAACACGTACGCGTTACTTCCGGTCGTCTGTCAAAATGGCATCGTATCCACCTAAACCTAGGAATAGAAACAAGAATTTCGACAGCTCCGAAATTCAGCTTATTGCCGAGTTGGTGGAGAAACACATCTCCATACTTAACAGTAAGTTGTGTAGCACCGTCACCCACGAAAGAAAGAAGGCTATTTGGGCAGACATTACTTCCAAAGTTAACGCTCTCGGTGTTTGTCAGCGTACAACAAAAGAAATAAAAACAAAATGGACGAACATGCACCAGACGGCCAAAAGGGAATTCAGTAACAGACAGCTGGACATGAGGAAGACCGGGGGAGGGCCCTGTATTGCCCCACTTTCCACGACGAGTGAAAAGATAGTGGACATTTACAAGGAGTGTCCCAGTTTCACTGGACTCACGGGCATCGAATCGGACGATCTAGAGATGCAAATGGGTATGTCGGCTGCATTCAATAAAATATCGATACACAAACTGTTGTAAGTGTTAAAAAAGTACTTTACATGATACAACGAACTAGTAGCCTAATCAGCTGTTCATACACGTTGAACAAGGTTATGGGGAACCGGGTATTGCACATGATTTGATGATCATTAATCAAAAGGAAATGAAAAAAGAACATTTAACCAACCTTTTTGACAACACTTTCAATTAAATTGCCGCGTGTGATAAAATACACAGTGCATATTTACATTTGTAATGGTATTTCTCATCCGTTCTCCGACAGGCAGCCATTGTGGAAAGAGAAGGGGGGGCAACTCTCATTAACCCTATTCCAAACCAAGAAGTTCATGTTGTGTCTTTCGATGTTAAGTTCAAATCTTGACATTCTTCGTCTCTAAATGCAAATTTTATGTGAAGCATTTATACTTTTCATGAGAGAATTTTCTTATGACAACGAAAATTGGTTGAAAAAATATTTCACATTATAGCAGTCATTTTTCTGAAGGTGGCTGCAGACATAAAATAGGCCGTGTCATCACACAAATATATCATACAATTCTAATATATCATTTCCTTTGGTAATAAAACAAATGATAATAACCCTGGTGCCGTACCTCTCCCGTTTTAACAGTGTAAAAATATTAATTATATTATTAACTGATGTTCAATAAGTGTGCAAAAAACTTTATGTGTGTGCAGGTACGGAAGTCGCCGATGTAATTGGCTCTCCTTCGACATTACACCAGTTAGCACGGGCTTTAGAAGAAAATGTTTGCGATGTCCCTACTCAGGAAGCGTCTGTGCCCAGTTGTTCCAGCACACAGATCTACCCAGAAGAAGAACTGTCTGTCGACGCATCTGCATTACATGACGACATTAGTACTATCGAAGAGTATGTCCTGTTAATTAATACTGGAATCTTACTTCTTACAGCAATGCTAACAAACATGTAGTGCCAAGTCCTTTTCTCTACTCGCCCATCCCTTAGATTGAAACACTCATACTAATTTTGGCCTTTAACACACGCGTATATAGCGTAACATTCACTGTATATACACACGGAGACTCGCATGATCCAAAAACAATGTATTTTTTCAGGCCTTTGGTCCAGACTGGGGGGAAATCAAATCGTGTCACCAAGAGAAGGGTCAATCAGGAACACATCACCAGACTGCAGTATGAGGTTTTGCTTGAGCAGAAAAAGAAAGTCATTCAGCAAACCATTTACTTTGAGCTCATGAACAAGGAGCTCCGATTGGAGTTGGATAGCTTGATGCACCATGAATGAAAACGACATCCTCATGTTTGAAATGTTACTAAGAGTTCATTAAAAAATATACAATTAGATTGATAGTGTGCTACACAGTGTTGTGTTGTATATTGTATAGCTTCAGTTGAACGAACGGGAGATAACTAACAATGTCAATTCTAATAAATTGTTATCCATCTTCTACTTTATACTACATACAAGTAACCAAACACGTATCACTTCGGTAGATTGCTGGGTGCTCTTTACGTATGTAGCTGTCAATAACGATGAGTTGATGAGATAAGCCGATCAGTTAATACATGATTTCGACGAAATTTATGTAAACCATATTCAATAAAATTAATGTGATAGACTCATTGCTAAAGATACACAAAGAACCTTACATGCTCACCGTGAAGTCTTGGCGTTGTGCAACAAATTCAAACTCATTGTATCCGTGTAGCGTTTAGGTGTATTTTTTCTGAAGGGAAATGTGCACTGTGTACACTGGACAATATTTACGCAGTAATCTAAATTTTAGTTAAACAAAGCTCGGAAACTATATCCCTTTGATTCAACACGAAAAGACAAAAGTGCACGCAAAAGATTTTGGTTAAATATTTGTAAAAATTATATTTGCACACATTGGCAAATACATACTGCGAACACTGTCAACTATTTTCTTCAGTGACAACAGATGGTATCTCTGCATTCTTCTGTATAGTTGTATTAAAGCAGAGACAGTTTGATCATTTCAGTTAGTGAAATAGTGCCTTGTGATATAATCACGGATGCCCCATCCATCTTCGGGACCTGTATATTGCCCTTCAATGTTACTGTCGTCCTCTCCATCAACATCCAGCATGGGTTCACGAAGAATTATCGCCAGATTATGCAACACAGCACAAGCACCTGTGAAATATAGTATGATTGTTTAAAGGGTCCACAGTATTGTTATCATTCGATTTTTATGTTATATGAATGAGTGTATCCCACCGGTGTTAGCACTTATATATCGGTTATCTTCAAATGTATTTCATAGTTACAGTGTATATTATTATCTTAGTAAACTAACCAATGATGGTGCAAACTCTCTCTGGGCTCATCCTAATTTCACCGTGGAGAACATGGAAACGCCGTTTGAGCCACCCAAATGCTCTTTCTATGGTTGACCTTGTTCTTTTATGGGAAGAGTTGAATCGCTCTTGCTCGGGGCTAGATGGCTTTAGATACGGAGTCATCAAATACGGACGACATGCGTATCCACTGTCACCGAGAATAACGCCGTCTTGTAGAGTCGTATGGTGTGTTTCCAGGTGTTGCCGCACGTTACTCATCTTGAACACGTGGCTGTCATGCGTACTGCCTGGCCATCTCGCCACTAAGTTAGTAAATTTACCTACAGAACGAGACAAATGTGGTCAATGTTAATATAAGTCAATATTACCATCGAACTTGGTTCATAATGCAGCCACTGCAATATAGCTGAAACATTGCTGATCGCGGCGTTAAACAACAAATGCTGAAATCATATCATACTATAAAGATTTGTCTGATAGCTATTTCGTTTAACAACGTGAATGGTGTCAGGGTCGTAAACATATTGTCCTTGTGACTTTGAAGGGAGGACATTTATGCTCCATGCACAGGTTTAACAGTGACATTTGATTTGTTATTATAAAAAATTATTTAACACACCTTGGCTGTCACACACTGCTTGAACGTTGATCGAATGGTAGCCTTTCCTATTGACAAAGGCAGGTTCGTTGTCTGATGGTGCTTGTATCCGTACATGTGTCCCATCGATACATCCGATCACTCCAGGAAATCGAGATATATTGTAGAATTCCTTTCTAATGTCGCCTATATCCCTCTCGGACGGCCAGGTAATAAACTTGGGCACAAGAGACGCAATGGCAAGGGAAACTTTCCTCACAATTCGTGAGGCTGTTGATTTGTCTATCCCTATTGTGTCGCCAGTGATTTGTAGGAAACTTCCACTTGCAAAGAAACATAGGGCTACCAGAACCTGATAAAATGATTATACAGAGGCTAATGATAGGTTTGACAAATTTTCAAATATTTCCATAATACTTATATCCACTTTGTTATTTATTTGGCTGCGTTTTCATTATGTCTCACTAAGTAAAGTGTTAATTATTGATATAAGATGTGCATGCTTTAATTAATCAAAAGGTTCTTTTGGCCGGAATCGAACACGCAAAACTGTTCTCTTCAGTGTGCACGACACATTTACTTTAAGTCATTAGAGTAACTCCCCCTTATGAAATTGATCATGGCTGACAACGCCAAGTTGAAAACGTATCTTTCTGGAGTGAAGTGTAAGGGATCCATGAATTTACATTACTTTCTATTGTGAAATATATTTACAAGGTTGGTATCATTAGGCTGCACATAAGACTTTACCAACACAGACCAGTGAGCTGACCCACGTAGAAGTGCGTTTGATTCATTGTAAAGATTGCCGCTATAAATTTGGCGCTATAATAATATGTTTATTTCAAACTAGCTGAGTTTCTATTGACGACATTTACCTGTAGTTCAACACTTAGTGCGTGCGATCTTGCAGATTTGGGCTGTAATTCATCTCTCACAAGATCGCAGATATATCTGATGCTTGCCTTCCCAAAACGGTAGCGTGCCCTTACTTCTTCATCGCTCATGGATTCGAGGTGTTGAGTTCGTTTTCTGAAAACACGGTCTTTCCTTGTGCGTCCTAAGCGTTCAAACAATATGTTCGCGGCCATGTTTGTTGTTAATGACACGCTAATGATGCCCCAGAACCTTCATTAAGTTAATGACGCGCTAATGACACCACGACGTTATTAAAACGTTAGTACAACTGGATTTAATGATACATTAGTTAATGAAGGTTTAATGACACGTTAATGCATCATTAAAGTTTGATACAACCGGGTCCAGGGCATTATCATTTGTAGAAGCCCGAGGTTTTCCATTAACTGCCCGACGAAGGAGGGCAGTTGAAAAGACCGAGGGCTTCTGCAAATGATAATGCCCTGAAAAAGAACGTTACCGTTATTATAGCTAAAATGTATGGAATTTGTTATCAAATAAAAAGAAACAACAACATCGGTTTTGAAACATTTACTGCAATCAACACGAATGTCACTGACCACATTTTACAAATATGGAAACGTCATAGAACAAACTAGATGACGTCACTATAATACGTGACGTCATTTTCTCTACCCTATGACGTCACCTAACAACGGGCTTGATAATGGCCCGTCGTCAATTTGAGGGCATTATCAAGTTACAGTGGCCCGCTCATTTCTGATAACGCGCGGGCGGTGTAATGATAATTCTATCCATTTTAGCTATAATCTGGGTTCAAAATGGCTGTCCACATTTCGGCCAACCACGAGGCACCACGCCCGCCCAAGATCGGTACATCCGGCTGCTGCATTTTCGTGACTACCACTGACGACGTCGAAGTCAACGCGTTCGTTGGTGTCCTAACGTTTATATTTTATAAACAATGAGGTCATACAACAAAACACTGGATATAAGTGTCAAGTAGTTGTAGCCTGTTGGAATCAGCTAAATTTAGCTGCATATGATCAGAGAATGCAATGGCCAAAGAAACAGTATGTACGTGATCCAAAACGGTTTGGCTTCACTTTACTTTCAATCAAAAGCCTAAAATGACTGACAAGCCAGATGCGAAACATTAAAATTGTATGCATGGATCATTGAAAGTCAGTGATGACACCCGGTGCCCGCCAAAAGGGTAGGCATGTACTGCCGTGGCGGTCACACCCATATGTTTTGCCCCAGGAGTATGGCCAGCGTCAGGGAAGGTGTAAATTCCGCTGGGGTACCATCCCAGCCAGCACACTTACATCGGGCCGACTGTGGCTCTGCATCGGCCACCGCCGACAATATCGGCATCGGCAAACTGCTGGTAATTGGCACTGACACATTGAACCTGATATAAGATTTGTTTTTGTTATCATAACGTAAAAGAAAACTGAACATTTGTCGATTACAATGTGACAAATATAACAACTTATATATTTTACGAATGATACAATAATTCTATTCTAATATTTACTTTATTTGTGATTTTGAAATGAAATAGATCAAGCACATTCACTGACCAACAGACAGAGAAGCTACAGACGGGATTCGTTACATCTTATAATTCATTCAGCAAATTACAATATGTTGGCAAAAGTTTGAAATATCGCGATCGGTTCGTTTTCAAAGCATACTTATTTAGACATATTATAAACTCATCAATTTACTTACGGGGATAATTCTTGGGTGGGGCCTTGTGCTTTAGCCCCTAGATTTGACAAAAGGCCCACATTTTCAAATACAATGAGGTATTTTAACAGTGTCCTGTATGGACAAGTGTGGGTGTACCTTGGGCCCATGTCAGAAAATCCCTCGAGTGAACGCTGTACTTATTAACAAGTGTATATTGACTAATGAAGCCACATAAATGAATTTTTGCAGGTCAATATGAAGGTCTATGTTTAGACTGAATTTTAAAACTGGTTTTGAGAATGTATGTTTCACGCCTTGATGCAGGTAGTAACACTGTTTTATTGTAAATAATAATGATAAGTTTATTTTTTTTATCTTTGTGTTTAATTATCAGTATCAACTACACATGTAATAGGGTACATAAAAAGTAGTACTGTAACTAGTGTAAGCATTTCGATTGTTTTGTACAGCTAGAAGTATCCATATTACTTACAGTTGGTTTTCACAGTATTCACCATGATCAAAAAATATTATCTTTTTAACAAATCCAGTATTTTTTGTATTTTTCCTTTTCTCTTTGAAACTTTAACATCCCAGCTGTAGCTTTGGAAATGTTCAGTTTCATGTACCCTAACACTACACTTGGAAAAGTTCTTTTGTGTCATCATTCACATGAGATGTTGTCAGTAATAACTACTGAGACAACTACTTTACATAACATCAACCAATTGAAGACAATGGCAGATGAAAAAACTAACGAAGCGTTAGGCGAAAAAATTAAAGTTTGGATGTTTTTGACCTTTTTGAAGATATCGATAATTCTAAATGAATTAGCCATGGGTTTCATACTTTATGCATTTATTGGGAAGAAAATCAAGAGCTGCCATCATATATTATGAAAGGTAAAAATACTGAACATTCTATCTGCCATTGTAAATGAGCAAAGAAGAGAAAGGGTGATGAAGTCTGAATGACCGAGTTTGCCGATGTTGGGCCAATGTCGATCCCATGAAGTATGCCGACGTTGGTCCAATGATGTAGCCGACGTTGGGCCGATGCAGGGCCGATGGATGATGGCATGCTACCTAGGATGCACGTGGCAGAGGTATTGTAAGTCCCAATGATCCCTAGTATGGTTATATCTTTTTTGTTAATGGCGATCTAGAGCCCAGTTATATATGTACCTTGTAATAATAGTTATTACATTTTAACGTTTTAAATACTAGTTTTCAATACATTCTGTGATAAGCAACTGATTGTACTGTCCATCGACGGCAGGTTTGTATTCGGTCTTGATGTATATATTCTCGTCATGGCTGGAATATTGTCAAACTATAACTCACCCATTCACTCACTATCATCAAAGAAGTAGAACGTGACCCTCAAAACTGACTGGATTACATAACGACCATACAAATATCTATACAAGCCAATGAAATGCTTAACATTACTGTCAAAGCGATGTGCGCACACTCTCGAAATGTAACAAAATCTTCACCCATGTTTTACCCAATGAGAACCATCACAGACGTTCAACCTGACCCTCAAAACTGACTGGATTACATATCGACCAAACTGATATCTATACCAGCCAATGAAATGCCTAACATTACTGTCAAAGCGATGTGCGCACACTCTCTAAATGTAACAAAAAACTCCACCCATGTGTTTTACCCAATGAGAAGCATCAAGGAAGTTCAACCTGACCCTCAAAACTAATTGGATTACATATCGACAACAGAAACACGACTTGACATAACGGCTGAATATCTGCAAATCACAAAGGACGCAGTGAGAGCAAGCGCAAAGTGTTGTTGAAATACAAGCACGTTGAGACGAGTACAAAGGACAAGTACGCTCTGCTTGGTGGCTTTCACAAACGCGCTATTCATCTAAGAAATGAACTCATGAAGTGACTGAAATACTCCTAAGCGTTTAATAAAACTCACTAAATCACTAATCACTGGTAAAAAAATGAAGGATTTTTTCATTCCGCACTCGGAAATTTCCAGGCGTGGGAAGGTGGCCTGTGGATCATCGACTTCGGGCTTGGCTGGGCAATGTTTTAAGGTGGCCCATAAGGGACATGGGGTCTGTGTTTCAATATTTTGATATTTCACTACCTTATCGTAACCTTTTGCAAATTAACACAATTTGTAATCCAAATATGTGATAAATCATGTATTAAAACAACCGAAAACGTGGAAAATGTACTTTCAAGTAGCTACTGAATCGCTGATTCGCGAAAATATCAAAAACTAAAATGGAAATGTCCAAAACAATAACGAAAAGGTCAAACACTAAAATGAAAATGTCAAAAACGAAAATGAAAATACAGAATATTTGTATGACAAATCGTGTTAATTTCCATAAGGTTACGATAACAGGAAGTGAAATATCAAAATATTGAAAAACAGACTCCATGTCCCTTATGTGTCACCATAGTGTTTGACATAGTCAGCAAATATCGGTGTCGAAATACACACAATCAGCAATATCATTGTAACGGTCGGTAAAGTGGCCACGTAGTAAACGTGTTCTATCCTAACACTGAAGACCCGTGTTCGACTCCCCACGTGGAATTCACAATGGTCAGATCAGAGATAGCGACTCAATATCTTAAACCCATGAGGTCACGGCTGCAAACGAGTTATTGACAAATAAATTCATAAACTGCCAAACCCATTAGATTGTGTTTTGTCTGCTCCTTCGTTGTAACACGTAATGAACTCCCTCCTTATATTCCTGCTATAGACCCCTCCTGGCAAACGTTGCTCAAGACAGACAACGTATAATTTATTATTTAATTATATTCCACATATCATGTCCTGATAATGATAAGTACCTGTCTTCAGCCTACCCTACAAGTGATGAATACACAATTATGGGGTGAATGGAATGTAGCTTCGTTTACTGATGGTGACGTTGATGTTACACCGATCTCCATTTTCCACGTTTCCACAAGTGAAACCAGTGCAGTTGAACTGCAAACACAGCAAAGCACATTCGATGCATGTTCCAGGTCTTGGAAAGCCTTTCGCCATGTTGTCATCGTAACTCTTGTAGTAAGACCATAACATTGTACCTACCAATAAAAGACCCACAACAAATTGAATACATGTACTATTATTAACATTCAGAACTGAACATTTAATTTGAAATACAGGAACTTAGATAGTCATACCTGAATGCTTCGCCCACTCTAAACATGACTGATTAGAAAGTTCACCTGACGCGATTTCATACGGAAATGAGAGATTCTCACACTGACAGGTATCTTATCAGAGTAAAATATTTGAATTTAATGTTCCTAATGTCTACATGTTCTTAGCCTTAACTACCGTATGTTCTTGATAATTGACTGCCATTGTATACAGCCTTTTATTTGTTACATGTAACTGCTGTGTATGATTTTTTTCTTTGTTTGTTTAACGCCGCACTCAGCAATAGTCCAGCTATATGACGGCGGTCTGTAAATAATGGAGTCTGGACAAGACAATCCAGTGATGGACATCATGAGCATCGTTCCACGCAATTGGGATACGATGACATGCATCAGCCAAGTCAGCGAGCCTGACCACCTGATCCCGTTAGTCGCCTCTTACGACAAGCATGTCGCCTCTTATGGCAAGCATGGGTTTCCGAAGACCTATTCTATCCCGGATCTTCACGGGTCTGCTGTGTATGAACGAATAACTTACCTGTAGTCGTCTTTATGATTGAGGTCGTAGTCTTGACAGTAGTCGGAAGTATGGTAGACAGAACTGTCTTAGGTTCAACTGGGAAAAATATGTCAATAGTGGGGATTGTTAATCATTGATATTGCTATTTAAATGTAAAGTGACTTGATATGTGAAAAGTAAAACGTTTGGTGCTTAATGAATGACAAATTAAGGTTGTCTGATGGTATGAAATTGTGATCACTGAAGTCGAACTATCATTTATCGTAAAACGACGAAGCCGAGAATCATAAACCTTCTGATGTACGGCGTAATGTATCAAAACAATGTGGGAATTAAGTCCCATTTATTATAGGTCGCGTCCCGTGAATGGGAGTAGCACCGTAACGTTCTTTGAAGTATGGGGTCTATCACTGCATGACGTCACTGAACTGTATGACCTCATTATGACACGTTGTTGCACGTTAACACTCTGGGAAAGAAGTAAGTGCCAACGGTTGTCTTCAAGATCGTAGGCTCTGGTGGTTGTCATAGATGAAAGTGTTATGCTTATGTGGCTAAATATTTGTAAAATTTAAAACACTTTTAATTGTACTTCTATGCAAAGCTGATAAGACGGTAATATATTAACCACATGCAAATGTATCCATATGCATATTAAGTATGCATTGCAATCAAAATATATCTAAGGCTCATTAGAACATTCACCTGTAACTGCTGTGTATGAACGAATAACTTACCTGTAGTCTTTATGATCGAGGTCGTAGTCTCGACAGTAGTCGGAAGTATGGTTGTCAGAACTGTCTTGGGTTCAACTGCGAAAAATAAGTCAAAAGTGGTGAGTGTTAATCATTGCTATTTATACTGTAAAGTGACCATGGCTTTATTCAGAAGAGGTTAAATTGTGAGTATCCCCACATCCTAATCTAGGAATGGGTCAGTATGGCCAGTATCCCTGCTTAAATATAAGTGACAACACCCTTTCTATATTCTTAATAAATGTCAGCGGAAAGCAGACATACGATTCCGAGTAATCTTTGAATTACCATTGAATAATGTTCGCGAGAAGGTGAGCGTAAGCTGGCCCACCTGTGGCACCCGTCACAAGAACATATTGTACAAATCAAAATCGGGAAATGTATCGGACACCATTGTTATAACTGATGCGTCAAATTTAGAAATACCTTCCACATGTCTACAATAAACACTTTTTGAAAGCTTTACTTAGGCCTTGAATACTGTAATATTGATCGAACAACTTTTGAGTAAGAGCCCACTGTGACCCAAAAGTTGTGAAACACCAAAGGCCGGAACTGCTGGAATATTGCTCGACAGAAAGGGAAAATTGGCTTTAGTTGAACTTATCCCCTTTTTCATACAGTCTTGTGGAGATTTCTTTGCCATTCTGAATCTTTACGCATAAATCTAAATATGAAACAGATGAGGCAGTCTCACTGGTCTCCTTTATTTCTAGTTTAGGTGGGTAAATTATCGGTGGAAGGGAATTAGCTACTTGATGGTTATTGCATGATATCAGATCATCGATATATTTGAAGCTGAAGTTCATGGCCAATCCGAGCAAAAAACCGACCCAAGAAACAGATGAGCACAATTGGTGCACATGGAGATGCCTACTTCTTGCCTAACTTTCAACAACCAATTTAAGAAAGATGTTATCAATGAAGAAGTTCAGAATGTCACATATCGTTCTCTCAGTACACTTCCGATGACATTTGCTGACAAATTGTCCTGACCCTCAGAGTGAGTGAGTGAGTTAAAATCTATCGTCGCATCGGCATTATTTCAGCCATATAGCGACCGTGACCCTCTGAAGATAGATATGTAACTATATATATGGTCACCACGTTTCGTAAAAAGTGCCCCGTGGATCACTGAATACAGTTTTTTCATAAGTTTGTTGAGTGGGATAGTGGTGTACAATACTGAAATAAATATAACTGGATGATTAAAACTGGGTTACCACATGATGCGACCTGGCTGAATGTATCATCGTTGCACGGAGGCCAGAGAGAAAGTCACTCTTTCGATTAATCGCATGTCTGGCCAAGATTGAATTATTTTCATCCCCCATGGGGGAAACTGCAATATTGTTGTTTGTTGTGTAAAATAACATTCAGCCACATCATTCGCTCACAAACATCAAACTGCTGTCCAAATACATGTCTGTAATGCAAAACAATAAACTGTATATTTCCTTTAAAATAATAAGTGACGTAATGGAAGAAAGATAGTAATACCATATAGATAAAGAAAGATAACATTATGCTCACGTTCATTAAATGTGTAAAGCGTAAGGTATTGATCCGTGAACGTTGTTTTTTCTTCATGGTGGAAGAAGCAGCTCTGATGACCAGTCCCACCTCTCCGATCAAAGTGAACAGCAGCACAGTTCACCACACTCAAACACAGCTCCACGCATGCCTCTTCGTTCGTCTTTACAATTTGGTATCCTCCAACCATTCCTGTTTTGGGGCGCTTTCTTTTGCGAAAACCTGTGTATAAGATAGTAAAAAATATTGTACTTGTATGCCTGCGATCACTTAATGTTCCATTCAAATTAAGGAGGTCAATGTGTGAAAAGAAATAGACACCTGTCCCCATAACTGTCTCGGTCACTTAACACTGCGTTAAACAACAAACCAACCAACCAACAAACCAACCAACCAACCGAGACTCAGCGCTGCCCATCGGAATATCGCCATAGGACGTATCCAAAGAGGTGAATCACAATCTTCTGTTGCACGCCACTTCAACGTCCACCACAGCACCATTTGCCGCCTTTGTGACCGAAACACACAGTTCAATTCCCCTGCAGACCGTACCAGAACCGGCCGACCAAGAGTTATAACCCCTGCACAGGATCGCTACATTCGAGTGTTCCACCTACGCCATCGCAATGCCACAGCTACGGAGACTGCAGGACACATCCCTGGTTTGAGGAGGATATCGGACAAGACTATCAGGAACCATCTTCGCTAGGCTGGAATCCGACCAAGAAGACCAGTTGTCGTCCCTGTATTGCAACAAATCGATCGAGAGCGACGCTTGCATTGGTGCCATACTTTACAGCCTTGGAATTTGACAAACTGGAAACTCGTGTGGTTTAGCGATGTTTTCTTCTTCACCGGCGAGATTGAAGACAACGTTTTTATCGTCGTCGAAATGAGCGTTTTGACCCACATTGTGTTTGTGAATTCGACAAATTCCGTAGCGGTAGCGTCATGGTGTGGGTGGCAATATCCTACACCACGAGATCTGATTTGGTTGTGGTTCAGGGAAATTTGACAGCAAATCGCTGCATTAATCAAACACATTTAACCCTACCTTCTTCCAATCATTGACCGACAGAGGGAGCTATTTCGGCGGTCATTTAGACTACTTGTAAACAATTTCCCGAAGCAACTCAGCAATGTTATCGGTCTATACGAATTTGGGTCAGATGGATGACCTTTCTGTTTGTAAATTGGTTTTATTATTCCTGTTAACAATGATTCAGGGATAATACCAGAGGCGAATACCAGATGAAAGAATTCGGTATATAAAGGGACTAATAAATCGACACTGTCAATGATATAGTCGTTTTCTACGTTATCTAGATTTGCTGCTTTGTTCCGTTTAAGTTTCTTTGCTGCCTTTATAATTTCATCGGTATTGATATCATCATTCAAAATATTGAATTCACGTACATTCCCGTCTAAAATATAATCATTAAAATAATCTTCGTCTTGTTTGTGGTTCTGGTTTTTGTTTTGAAAAATTCAAAGAAGCTAGCAATATCCGGTGTATAATTTTCTTTTCTGTTTGCGTTGTTTATTTAATATTTTCTACAATTCTTTTGGCGGTTGTTTGATAATGTCTACGGAAAGTTGGTCACATTGTTGGATAAGCGCCGCATGGGTGAACCTTGTGAGTTTATTTATATGTTCAACATCTATATTTTGGCGGAATATGTCAGTTTTGTTGCTGTCGTAACGTTTTGGTTTATTCATTTCCTTATGTATGTTATCCTGTTGAGGGGTCAAGGTTTACTAAGTTAGATTAAGTCACAGATAGAATGAATGTGAGTGGACAATGTACATACGAGAAAAGTAGGGAGAACTCCTGTATATCAAACGTTATAAAAAAGGGTAGGCACATTGGGGAAGCAATGACATAATTAGTTTTGTCCTTACATGTTGTTTTTGCAATAAGTCTAGCCGTACTCAGTCGTCCATTTCCTATAAATAAATTCAGATTTTTTTAAATAATAATCAGTTTCTTCCCGAAATATATTATTTTGGTTCTATCCTGTGTGCCCCTAACCCTTGGCAAATTCAAATCATCTTGTATAGATTCAGCCTCAAATCATTTTCTTGTCTCATTTACAGCTAGATCAAATTCATCAATTATATATTCATCAAATGCATTACAATCACATAAATCCCTTGTTCTACCATTAAAATCGTCGATGATTGTAACATAATCACTATTTGAGAGTACCTCAAGAATAGATTGTTCTATTTCAAAGAACGTATCAGCTGTAGCATACTTTGATCCCTCGGGTAGGCATTACCTAAGTAGAAATATTAAATACTTTTGTGCAGATTGTAATCCATTGAATATGCTCATAGTTTACCTCAGTAGGAGTGATAAAATTTACATATTTATTTCTTTTTGCAACACCTAAACCCCCCTGATTTTCTAAGAGCCCCTAATCAACTTTGAAGAGATAGAGTACATACATCTATTTGTACGTCATCCAAGGAATAAGTTTTTTGTCTTTTGAAGGCCTATTATGTCTCCACTTATGGGCAGGTTCTTAACTTCTTTATACTCTTATCGTTTTCTTATTCCACACACATTTTAGCTTATGAATTTTTTAACTGATTTATAATAATATCATTTCTAACTAAAGGATCATCTGTAAAATCATCATCATCATCGTCGTCATCATCATCACCTCCGTCATCATCAACCTGATTTGCATCATTAGTATTATCATTATCACATCATTATCACAAGCATTGTCTCCTATGGAAGATTTAATTCTCTTCAACGTTATTATGCTTAGCAATATCATTGACCCTATTATTTACCTGCTTGTTAATGCAGTCAGTTGTTTGGGTGTGATCAGTGGGACCCACAGACATATGCAAAGCTGAACTTTCTGAAAGCATATTACTTTGGATGAGAGAGACTATACCAGTTTTAACATCAGCTGGTGAAATAATAGGGTACATTTTCAACACATGATTATCAACCTGAGACGTTAAAAGATGGTGTGTGTTGTTACCCTGCATGGTGCTCATGGCGCAGGGGCAACGATTAATAGGGGCTCTTAATACTGAAGGCCATGCTACCAATCACTACTAGGGAAGGAGGGTACATGTATGTCGCTTAAGGCCACATCAACAATACTATACTGAACAGCATTGGAAACGCACCACCATGAAAATGGATGTATTTTTATCCGGGCTGAAGTCATATGAAAATATATAAGTGAATGAGTAATATACGACGTTCTGGACGAAGCATGAAGAAGAACAGCTGGTCAAAACACATTCCTAATTTTTTTGTGAGCGAAATCGCCAAAACGCAACAAATTGCGTGCACATCGTTGAAAACGTGTTTTGTTTCACGGGAAACATGCAGAATAGCGCTATAAAAGACAGAATTTTAAAAGACACATCACTTGTTACTGCAGACGTAACGGGTACTGACACAAGAAATGCCAAGATTACACAGCAGAGGAACGTGAACGTGCCTTGGGCATGCTTCAAGTTGGTACGTCAATTAGAGTCGTTGCACAACGGTTTCAATGCCATCATTCAACAGTCCTCAGGCTACTGAGCAGATACCACCAGACTACACCACGTCAGGATCGCCATATTGTTCGTCGGCATCTTCGTGATCGTACACTTCCGGCTACCAGGACTACAGCAACCGTACAAGGCCGACGGAATTGATCAGTGCTGACACCTTACGTCGACGTCTCCGCTCAGCAGGGCTTCGTGCTCGACGTCCATATATTGGACCCATACTCACTGATCGACATCGAAATGAACGTCTGCGTTGGGCCAAAAGGCATCGTCATTGGAGATTGTGGCATGGTGTGCTGTTCTCTGATGAGTCCCGTTTTCATTTACGGAATGCTGACGGTCGACTGCGAGTGTGGCGTCGACGTGGAGAACGTTACCACAATGACTGCGTTGTACAGACAGATCAATGGGGGTGAGGGAGTGTCATGGTGTGGGGCGGCATCAGTCATAACTATTGAACAGAGCTCCATGTTTGTCGTGGAAGAGTTAATGCCCTTTACTACAGGAATAACATATTGGCAAATCACGTCATCCCATTCTTTCATCAGCACCAGCATATGCACACCTTCCAGCAAGATAATGCAAGAGCGCACACAGCACGTGTTTCAACACAGTACCTAGCGAACAATAATGTGCCTCTGCTTTCATGGCCAGCCCTGTCACCCGATCTATCGCCAATTGAACATCCATGGGATTACCTGGGTCAACGCCTCTCACGTCGTCCGCAAGTACAGAACCTGAGAGAACTTGAAGATATACTACGTCAAGAGTGGAATGCCCCAGAACACTATTCGCAGACTTATTCGATCAATGAGAAGACGTTGCATGGCCTGTGTTACTGTCATTGGCGGACATACCAGATATTGACTTTTCATTTTAACCCTATGTGTCTTCCTTTCACTGATGACGTAATTGTAATTACTGTGTGGTATTCCTGTTTCCTTTGTCGTCTTTCTTAATAATCCGTCTATGTCTGTTCTAATCAAAATCGGTCATTGCTCAAGTTGTTTTTGTAATATTTCAAGATTTATTGCTGGTGCGTTTTCAGTGATGTTCAGTATATATATATAATTAAACACACATATATATATATGTGTGTGTGTGTGTGTGTGTGTGTGTGTGTGTGTGTGTGTGTGTGTGTGTGCTTGTGCTTCTTGGTGGGTTAAAGCTATACTCGGCAATATTCCAGGGGTATGACTGCGGGCAGAAAATAATCATGAGTATCGAGCCATGGGATACGATGACATGCAACCAGCAAAGTCACCCAACCTGACCATCCATTCCATTTAAATACCTGTTGCGACAACCTTAGAATCGTCAAACTGTAGCTGTAGTCCGCCGGCTTTCCTATAAAGAGACATTATATGTTGACATTTTACAAAAACACATCATTTCTTTGTATTCACAGAATTCATTTTTCTTACTTTCTTTTGCCATTGTACAGTCCTGGATCCTATATAGTTGAAGAAGAAAAGTGGTTCCCAACATAATGAAGTCAGCATCCTTGTAATGAAGCCAACAAGTATTCGACGTGAAATTCCAATCCGCTTTAACAACTGGTCTTTTACTTGATAAGGACCGGATGCAGTCTTGTAGGTCATCAAACACCTTTTGTCCGCCCGTTGAGCAACCCCCGGCCCTGAACATTGTACATCGCCCTGAAGACACGAATCATACCTTCACGGGAAACGTCAATGACATTTCGATAGAAAACATTGCCACATATAAATATCCATAAAGGGAAACAATATGAGACAGCCAAAGGGCCAACATGAGAATCATCCAAGACTCTTTAAACTCAACAACGCCTGTCCTTATTTCAATTAAAAGATAAGTAGCATTTGTTTTATATTCGGGTAATCCGCTGATTATGACAACAATGTGCGATCCAGACACAAGAAAGGTTTACATTTCGTAATCGTTATCCTGCCTGTGTTTCTGTTCGTTGAATATATATATTCAAATGTCCTGGTGCAACAAATCCTAGCAGGTTTGGCCAAATATTTTGAGCCAGTAAGTAAAGCCTTAAATTAAAATTCAAAATGTTAAGAATTAGAAGGAAAGTCTTCATACATGATTGTAAAAGGATAAATGTAGAACTATCTTTGGGCTTAATAAGTACATATTTGCTTTGCCATTGAAGCTCGGTAAGTACGTCTTGTTAATGGGGAATGATATAGGTTGAAAAAGAATAATTAAGGAGATGTAAAAATGGGAAATTGGACCACATTCACCATATTCTGTTTTTCCTGACGCTAAAATCTGAATGCCTGTTCTATTTTATACTGGATTGAAAATCTCCAATATTCCCACAGTCCTTAATATAATCAAGGAAGGACTTTCTTAATTTTCACAGAAAGCTCTTGTGTCTATGTGGATACTGTCTATTGATACTATGTGGATTTCTCCCGACTTTATCGATCATGATGCTCTTTGACATCTTCGTAGAAAGAAAACTGTCTTCTTAAAGACAGCCTACGAATTTCAACCTAGCTCAATTACAAATATTATTTTCGTCTGTATTGCAATCTATATAATCATATTCATGTACCCACCTTTTCGTGGAGTGCTTGGTTTCTTTAATTGCATATCTCCCTCTTTGAGACGTTCCCCTGACCGTTTTGGTTCGTAAAGGTGCAGCTTGCACGTAGAGATTCTCTCCAGCCAAGTATATGCAAGACATTCTTGGGATAACACACACATAGTACTACATTCCTTTCCATCAGACAACCCCTTCACCTCTTCTCCCCCTTCAAACAGGTTGCCACCAGCATCTTCTAGGCGGACTCGTTCTGAATAGTAATGGACTGTGTTTATGGAAAGTAGTGTTCACAAACGCATGTGTGTTTGTTTGTTACGCCGCACTCAGCAATATTCCCGCTATATGACGGTGGTCTGTAAATAATCGAGTCTGGACCAGACAATCCAGTGATTGATATCATGTGCATCGATCTACGCAATTGGGGCCGATGACATGCATCAAACAAGTCAGCGAGCCTGACCACCCGATCCTGTTAGTCGCCTTTTACGACAAGCATTGTCGCTATTTACAGCAAGCATTGGTTGCTGAAGACGTATTCTACCCCGGAATCTTCACGGGTCTACAAACACATGTGTCGTAAATACAGTTATGGGTAATTGATACTCTCGTTCAGGTTATATCTAATAATACAAATAAATTTGATTTATCTTGTCCTATCGTGAAATGGGCCTTACGATATCTGGTTACATTTTGCTAAAGATGCATCTTGAAATAGCGAGTAGGAATATTTCGTGAGGAATAGTCACATTCAAAGAACGGAATTTTCCCCGATTTCGTTTAGCAAAACGCAATATATTTGCTAAACAAAAACATGCAGTAGATTGATAGCATGAATTTGTTAATCTAAGTGTCGCTGCATAATGGAAGAAGATTATGAGAACTTGTTGCTTTGAAGCATCGTGCGAGACAATACATAACAGTTTTGTTTGTTTGTTGTTTAACGCCGTACCCAGCATTATTCCAGCTATATGGCTATATGACAGCGGTCTGTAAATAATCGCGTCTGGACCAGACAGTCCAGTGATTGACATCATTAGCATCGATCCATGTACTTGGGATACGATGACATACGTCAACAAAGTCAGCGGGCCTGACTACCCGTTCCCGTTAGTCGCCTCTTACGACAAGCGTAGTCGCCTTCTAAACACATGACAGTAGCGCACAAATGGTAAGCAGTTGGTATCATTAATTGGGGCAACTCACTCCAAAAGGTCGCAATTGCTCTCAAAACATTAAAAGTTGTTATTTCAAGGTTATGGAAGTTGCTGGTATGTTAATTGTATACATAAGAACATGTAGAGACCGCGAGGAAGGTAAAAACTCGAAGGGCTAAGCTGAGTAATATACATCAATACTGGGATCTGGGCAAAAAATTATTAGGTAATTCATTTTTGTTGGGACAGTTGTATAGGGACTAAGAGGGTTATCAATTCTAGTTAAGGAACTAGCTAGGCGAGCCGTATCAGATATGTAACTGTGGACGCAAAGCTATTGTCATCATATTTCAATAAACATCATTGGAGGCAGATATTCACTTAGATGCTGCATCTGTTTCTGAATACTAAGACAACAAAATAACATTTCTTTCCAAAGCCTGCATCGAAACATTGTTTGGGAGAAGTTAGATCTCCTGAACGTCACCGTTCAAGTAGGGCAAACATAGTTCCATAATTCCATTAAGTACAAATATATGATAATGTTTCTCGCAGACTTTGTTTTGTAATCTAACAATAAAGTTCAAACTAACGAGTCAAAAAATGTCTTGATGCTATCATCAATATTACCTGTCATGGACGTGCACATTTCCTTCTTCATTGTAATGCAGTCGGTGCCGTCAGCAAAGTTGACTTCCCAAGGCCCTCTACCCGTGTAACAGGTGCGTGTACGTCGATTCCACTCAATAAAGTAGCAGTTCCCCTCAGACTGTGCAAGACACATATCGATGCATTGCACGAAGGGAATTTTGTCTGGTGACACCTTGTCCGAGCATGCTTCGGAATACGACAAGTATTCCATACACTGGCACGCTGAACGAAAAATGTGTGTATTATCATATTCGTTCTTATATTTAACCATAACACAGGAATACTTAGAGACAAAGGGCACATACTAAGTTCTAACCAAACTGTAATTAAATCTTTATTGTATTACTAAGTTTACGATGTTTTTTTCAAAACCCTTCGTCGGTCGTCAAAATGATATAATTAGTCTGTCGGTAGGATGAGTATAAAGTAATTTTTCAAATTCTCTATTTTCTGATTGTTTTTTTTTAAATATGACAAGTTAATAACAAAACCATACATGTTGAACTTGGAACAATATTTCAATGAACAATTGTGGGTTATTTAGCATCTCTCATTGTCAGACAGGGAATAATTAAGCAGACTGTGTATTTTTTCTGTTCATTGAGGTATGAATCGTAAAACCGATGTGAAGACTGTATGTATCCACATAGCACGTGATTGTGATGGGTGCCCCCGGTGGGGCAGGATACGCTCACCTTTTCGCGAACACCGGGTATCATTGCTATTTGATAGCAATTCATAAACACATGACATAGTCGGAATCGTACACTTTCTGTTAGTTATGGAAAGGGTTTTGTAGCTTAATCATTATTATAACCATTTTCTAAAATGTGGGCCTACTTCTTCCCTCATATATAATGATCGAAACAGGTAGGCGTAAATCGCTGTTTTAGTCTTCATTGGGTTGACTAAGTCATTTTAAGGGCACACATCTGTCAATATTTTGCATGGATATGTAGCAATATATATCTTTCTCATTTTGTTCTATTGATTGGAAATGTCTTATAAGTTATTTAGTGTGACGTAACCTCCACGCTAGGTACACAAAGTCTATGAAGTTTGAATAACACTATTAAAGCTGACCACTCTCGTTCCTTAACAGAGTTTTACAAAAAATAGTTACAACGCAAGAAACTTAGATCTACTTCAAAAATTCTCGAGAATCAATCCACTTAATCTACGCTTTCCTGTAAAACACAGCAATCTAATCATAAATGTCGGTGGCGATATAAACCAACGATCGCCATACAACTGTTGCTCAACATTCAAGTAAAGTTTTCCTAAAGTGTTATGGTAGACATTTTGGTGCATCAGTGACAAATATGATGTCAGATGTTATTCCCTATTTGGGTTGCACCATATGTTCCCGTGTTTCAATTGAACAATTGACTTGCCTTTGCATGTGTTTGTGACAGGTGCCAACGGTGGGGCAGGTACGCTCAACGTTTCGCGAACAACTGGTATCACTATTATATCATTTTGTTTTCATTTTTTATAAACGATTTGGTGGAATTTCTTGATCAAGGGAACCAATATACTAATAATTTAGGTATGATTCAATTATTCATTTTGCTTTTCGCGGATGATATTGCCATACTAGATGGTACTGTAAAAGGTCTTCAGAAAAGGCTTGATAAACTTTATCAATATAGTGATAAGTGGCAGCTTAAAGTTAATATACACAAAAGTAAAATCGTAGTCTTCAGGAAAGGGGGAAGATTGAAATCTTTTGAAAAGTTTTTTCTTAAGGATGAAGCTTTGGAGATTGTCCCTACCTATAAGTACTTGGGTGTTCATTTGACAAGCTCAGGATCTTGGTACAACACACAAAAAACTTTAGCTTTGCAAGCTAATAAAACCCTCCAGTGTTTAAAATCTAAAATTGTAGACTTCACTAAATTGCCCTTGAAAGTATTATTACACATCTTCGATGTTAAATTTTCCCCAGTTCTAAACTACGGAAGTGAAGTGTGGGGATTCGACACTTCACCCGATGTTGAAAGATTTCATGACGTATTTTGTAAAACTATTTTGAATCTTAGCAGATTTACACCTAACATTGTTGCTCGTGGAGAGCTTGGTCGATACTCTCTTCAAGTAAACTGCTTTGTTAAAATCATTAAGTTTTGGATACGGTTGTTGTACCAAGAAGAAAACGGTATTCTAAAACATGTGTATAATTACCAATTATCTTTGGCAAATAAAAATATCAAATCATGGGCCATAGATGTGAAAATTCTGCTATACAACTATGGTTTTGGAACTGTTTGGGAGACTCAGAATATTGGAAATGTAAATCAGTTCTTGGCTTCATTTAAACAAAGATGTATCGATATTGATCAACAAATGTGGTTGTCAAATCTTCAAACATTTTCCAAGCTAGATCTGTACAGATCATTGAAAACTCATATTGTATTTGAAAATTATTTATACTATGTTAATATAAAAGCTTATCGTATTGCACTTTGTTCACTTAGATGCTCTAGCCATCAGTTGATGATTGAGGCAGGCAGAAAGCTGGGTTTGGCGAGACATAAACGTCTCTGTCCTTTTTGTGTTATTCATTTTTGTCTTGAATGTAACTTCTATTGGGATTTAAGACAGTCACTTATTCCTAGTTATTTTCACCGCTGTCCTACAGAGCAAAAGCTTCATAGTTTACTTGTATCTTCTAACACTACAATGTTTAACAGCATAGGAAAATTCATTTTTCTTGCATTTAAGAAAAGGGAAAAGTTCGTAACCAATGATTAATATGAACATGTAATAAGAGGAAACCACATATATTTGGGTTGATACTCACTACATATTTAATAATGGCTTTCAATAACTCAGTCCCCAGTGGTCGGGTGAAATAGACGCTTTGTAAACAAGAACCGATGCTTCTTGTAGGATTTACTTTTCTGCTCTACTTTTCAAACTTTATTGTTCATATAGGCACTGTAAACAGAATGTATGTACTTATCTACTGTGACAAACTCTTTTGTAAATAAGTACTGATACTTTCCAAAACTTCATTGTTTATTTATGCACTGTAAACAATTTCATATAAAGTAATCGGTTGGGGTAAACCCTTTTGGACAAGAAATAATCTTTTTAGTATGATCTGCTCTATTTTTTGACCATTGGTAGTTTTATATACTCTGTTATCATCTGGCGCTCCATCGTTACAATGGATACCGATTTATGAACAATGTATAATGGGCCGGTGGCCCCCTTACGAAATAAATTCATTCATTCATTCATTCATTCATTCATTCATTCATTCATTCACTATATCATAACAATTCATAAACTCATGCCCATGCTATAGTCGGAATCGTACAATTGACTCATAAACATGGTAAGGGTTTTGTCGTTTTATTTGCAATAGGGAATTGCTGTATATTAGTAAAATGTGGCAAATAAACTTCAAAACGTGACAAACCACGGAATCGCGTTTTTAGATTAAAACTTTCTTACCTGTAGTGGGCAGGTGGGCAACGATGAAAACAAATATGACCAGCATTGCACAGCGTCCTTTCATCTAAGCGCTGTCTCTGTTTTTCCACAAGATGGCTGTGTTTTAGGCAATGGGGAGATAGTTTCAACAGTAGATTATCATGTTAATGTCGTCTAATGTTGCATCTGTTCGGTATCAACGTTTCCTCCCAGTTTGAATGAGCTAGACACGGGGGGACAGGGATATATTTCATGGTCTTCAATAATTCAGGTGTTTCATTTGGGTAGAAATATGTTTTATCATGATACTTTAAGCTGTCATTTCCGTTTATTCCTGTTTGGTCCATAACAATGAAGGCATATTACAAAACAACCGAGAACTGACTGTGTCTGACACATTGTCCACGCTCACACGTACATAAGTGTTTAATATTAGCTCAACGCGACCAAGGACCAGGTACCCCATTTTGCAGATACCCAAGTCAGTGCAGATGGCTTGTCAACACGTATGAGATGTACTTGCTGTCATAACGGTCCAGTCCTTACAGATTTAATAGTATAATTCAGATCAAATAAACAAAGACGTTTGATGTTAATGGGTAAAATACTTGATCTGCTCAGATACAACATGGTTGTATATTGTGTTATTTCTATCCGTTTAGATTTCACTAATGAACTATTTGATCATGAAAACAACCTAAATTTGTAAGTTCTCACCCAAACCTCTCACGAGAATATTGTTTTCTCAATTTACATGTTTTTTATATACTAGTATCAGATTCTGCATATATTATGAGAGAAATCAGGATTTTTCACAAACATTCAACATACACCACTACAGCAAGAACAAGATTAGGTGATTCTAACACAAGTGGCAATATTGACACTTCCTTTGAAAACAAATTGAGTTAACAAATGTTAATATATCCTTTTCATGGTGTTGAAATTAAGAATAGCATCTTTTAGTCAGTGGCAGTTATTATGAGTCTTATATTCCCATGTGGTGTCTGACAAATGGGGTATGATCTCTCCTAATCCATTTTACTGCTTGGGTAACAAGCACTGGATAGAGGAAGAACTCAACCCTGGCATTTGTGATGATAAGGTACTAGTATCTGACCAATGGGGTGAGACCCGATCAAGCGTCCATGTGAAATGATTGTGAGGGTCTTTGTCCGTCGTACACTATGGTGAACCGCGCTAGAATGGGTCCCCAACATTCAGTGCTTATACCAAAGCATAATAAACTCATATTGGATTCGAGAAACGATATCTAATATCGTAGCTGAGAATTGTGTATATATTTTAAGGTAGTATATCTTACATGTTTTTTTTATGATTGATCGTGTTGCAAGTATCTCGCAAAGCCATGTGGAGTGGCTCAGTTTTTATCAAATCGTATCTCATTGTATTTTATTTTATTTCTGTCTGAGGTAAGATTGGGACAGCTTGGGTCGTTGGTCATAATATCAACCATCGGTTTGTATGACTCTGTAGATTTACAGGCCGCCCTAATGTAGCTTGACTGTTGCTGGCTTCGTGCTGTGTACAAAGAAAATGAAAACAAATATGTTGTTGTTTTTTGTTACTTTTCATCCTTTTCTCCTTTCCAGTGATTTTGTTTCGATTTCAGATCGTGTTTATTAGTCGATTGTTTGCTGTGTTATTTTATTGTTAATACCTCGGGGTGGTGGTCTTGAAATATTTGTTTACAATATATTCTTTAATGAATAAAAGCGACAGAACACATTTTCATAACCATAATACACATAAAACACCAATGAAGGATAATAGCCAGGCTGGATTATCTGCCGAAACAGATTCCATGTGGCGTAAGGTGGAACAACATAGGTGTGAATAGAAATGAGAAATGATCATTGTACGATTCTCTGAGTGAGTGGGTATGGTTCAACGCCGCTTTTAGCAATAATACAGCAATATCAGCGGGGGACACCAGAAATGGGCTCTACACATTGTACCATGTCGGGAATCGAACCCGGGCGAACGCTTTAACCTATAGGCTACCCCACCGCCCCCTTACGGTTCTGACTATATCATGAGCATGTGTTTATGATTGAAATTAAATGGTAATGGTGCCAGGCGTTTGTGAAGATGTGAGAATACCACCATACGATGGCACCCGTCTCAAACACATGCAAAGCCAAAGTCAAATGTTCACATGAAGAAATATGGTACACGTATAGTACAATATAATACAGGTCAACGTAGGGAATTGCACTGGACATCAGTTTTGTCCAATTGCGTCAAATTTGGAAAAGTCGTCCACGTGTGTACCTTTTAAAAGCTTTGCTGAATCCTTGATGAACTATGATCAGTGATACAACCCTTGTGTGCAATGGATATATAATGTCGACATCGGGGAGGCAGAAACTGATAATGAATTTCTGTGACATTACCGATTCACTATGACCTTAATACGGTATTCTGTAGTGATGAGTGACAAGATAACGTTTCAGAAATATTTTTATTTTTATTTCTCGAAACACAATACTCCCCAGGAACCCTGGAGAAGGCTTAATGTAGGATCGATTCTCTAAACTGTATTTTATTACTCGTCTAAACGTCACTTGATATGAAACTCATCGCCTATAGAGCTTTATAGCTATTTGACTAACCACTGTAGATTCATCCAGTGTGATATTATCATTTTCAAACGATCTGATGGCTGTCGACAAAATAATTCCGCACCAACCTTTATTCTTAACATCATTGCAAGATATTGGCTACTTTCGAAAGCATTTGTCGTGACACAACATCAAGCCAAAATATAAAGTTACATATATGATGATGCTTTTCAATCATATACTTAAGTGAGGTGAATTGAGGGTTAACGTCGCGTTCAAGATTATTGCACTTGTACAGCGTGCGTGCGTGTGCGCGTGTACTAGTCCGGTTTTATATGGCTGGCCTACATGGATACAATACCATAGCTTAACATGATTACCCAGCCCAGACAGTTTACGACTTTTAGATAGGCATCGACTGTTCATTTGGAAAACCAACCCCACACAGACGAAGACAGCGGTTTAGAAAGATACTTTTCATAAGCATGGTAAAGCTAATCAAGAACCGACGTTGTCAACGACATCCTGGTTGAAGATTTGTACTCAGATTCCCTTACCAAAATCACATGATCTTAAACAATTTTGTTCTTCCATGTATAGCAAATTGCTGTCAGCCTTGATTTTCAAATATTTTCTTTATAATTACTGAGGAATAAATACTGAAATATGATGTCGTCATAAAATATAAGAAGAAAAATGCCAAAGTTCAGATAGGGAAGTTTACAGAGCCAATATGCCTTTGGGAGAATTTAAGAGCATAGTCAAAAGAAGCTTAAAAGGTAAAATATCGCACATAATAGAACGTCAATGATGAGGCGAACTAATTAAAACACAAATACCAATTGTCGTTAAATTTTTGACGGCGCGGTCGGGCAGCCTAGTGGTTAAAGCGGTCGCTCATCACGTCAAAGACCCGGGTTCGATTCCCGACATGGATACAATGTGTTAAGCCGATTTCTGGTGTTCGCCGCTGTGGTATTGCTGGGATATTGCTAAAAGTGGCATAAAACCATACTCACTCACTCACTCACTCATAGCATGTACATGCACATTCTATTGCAGATTGTTCCTGGATTGGTGAAGTGATGTGGGCTTGCTGTTCGAAGAAGGTCATGTAGATTAACCTACTCATGTTGATTTCTCTCTTGTATGCAATTTTTGTTACTGTTATGATCATTATTTAGCCTTGCTTGACAACGGTACAAGGACCTATAGATGAACGTCGCCTTAACAGTCAATAAAGAAGTTGTTATCCATAAATTGTTTCTACTTTATCAAATAGTTGATATATTACTGAGTGTGGCGTAAGACAAACAACCAACAAGAACGTCAAGGCGCCACACATTTCTGTGGCAAACACAGACAGGAATTAAGATTTGTTTGTTGCTGAACGCAGCACAATATTTCAACTATGTGACGGCGATCTGAAAATGACAAATAGAACCACACAATCCAGTGACTGACATCATGAGCATCTATCCATGGAAATGTGAAACTATGACATGCATCCCATCTGAGCCTGACCAACCGATCCTTTTGATCACCCTCACAACACGCACAGGTCATGGGGACCTATATTCTTACCAGGAATCCCCACGCAGCAGACAAGCACGATTTGCTGGGGACCAATAATCTTACCGGGAATGGTAAGATAAGAGACTGAGTCATCCACATCAGCTATTTTTATGTCCTTGATCATTAATTTTGCAGGGTTGTAGATTCACGAGGATTGATAGGGTGTGCCAGGAGACGTGACGTTGTTACATGAGAAATCATTGACGAAACATGGCTGCCTAGAAACACAGGGGAGGTGTATAATTCCTATGACGCCCTTACAAGCACAAAGTGGGTGAATATGGTTTTACGCCGCTTTTAGCAATATTCCAGCAATATCACGGCGGGGGACACCAGAAAAGGGCTTCACACATTGTACCCATGTCGGGAATCGAACCCGGGTCTTCGGCGTGACGAGCGAACGCTTTAACCACTAGGCTACCCGACCGGCCATAAAAACACACAGGCTGGCTTATAAAAATAATCTCTTCTTTGTGCAGAGAAGGATAATTTTGTTTTATTCTATTTTATTTTATACTTTTATTATTTATTTTTTTTTAAACATTTCTATTTTTTTCTATCTTTATTTTTCGGGGGTGGAGGCGGCGTTAACATACTTTTCTCCGCCTTGATATTCTTAACAGTGTGAAAATAACAGGTGCTCAACTGAGTGAGTGAGTATGGATTTGCGCCGATTTTAATAATATTCCAGCAATATCACGGCGGGGGACACCAGAAATGGGCTTCACACATTGTACCCATGTCAGGAATCGAACCCGGGTCTTCGGCGTGACGAGTGAGCACTTTAACCACTACTCTACACCACTGCCCCACTGCTCAACTGAAGGGACATGGAGTCATGTGATATCTTATCACAGGAATCGGTTGCACTACATTTGAGAAAAGTTAACTGTATTTCTTAAATAGTCACTGTAGCGGACATGACATGTTTGAGGATCAATTGTGAAAAGACGAGTCGACGCTCTTTCTTTGCACGGCAACAACGAAACGACAGAAATCGTGCAAGAAGTGGCCTAGAGGAGTCACACTGTTATTGCTGACCACACTTAACACATCCACAAAGTTTCTGAACTGTGCAAAGACACTTTATTGCCGGCCATGCCTCGTGAAAATGAACGTTTGCGTGCAATCCGAATGCTTGAAAAAGGAATTGCACAAAACGTTGTTCACGCTGAGGTCGGTACCAACAGACAAGCAACTCCCAGGACCGATCATGTTCTGAAGTCCACGAGTAACGTCATGACGGTAGGATAATCATATACGTATGCTTCACCTGCAAAATCAGTTTTTAATAGCCGAAAGCATCCCGGCTGACTTGCAATCAGTGCAAGGACTGTGGGAAACTAATTGTGAGAGCAAAACATCGGACCACAGCCTCCAGTTGTATGTCATCCAATTTGTCTATGCTTGTCGTAAGGGGCGACTAACGGGATAGGGTGGTCAGACTCGCTGACTTGGTTGATGGATCTCATCATATCCCAATTGCGTGGATCGATGCTCACTTTATCAATCACTGGATTGTCTGGTACAGACTCGAGTATTCACACACCGCCGTCATATAGCTGGAATATTGCAGAGTGCGGCGTTAAACAACAAACAAAACAAAAACATGTTTTCTATCACGTCATTCAACTGCAGGCCCGGCATGGTCAAGGCAACATGTGAGGTTCAGGTTACAGGACTGGGCCAACTTGCACAAAGCGATCTTAGCGCTAAGATGATCGTAACTCCCATGCTTTAACATAGGCTTACAATAGGTGTAGTGTTAAGATCGCTTTGTGCAAGTGGAGGTTAGTCCCCTTCACAGAGGAGTTCACCTTGATGGAGGTCAGGGGGTGGTCGGGTAGCCTAGAGGTTAAAGTGTTCGCTCGTCACGCCGAAGACCCGGGTTCGATTCCCAACATTGGTAAAATGTGTGATGCCCATTTCTGGTGTCCCCCGCCGTGATATTGCTGGAATATTGCTAAAAGCGGCGTAAAACCATGCTCACTCACTCACTCACTGATGGAGGTCAGCGTGGTTATCAATTTCGGAGGGAGCTTTTCGTTGACCCTTGCGTTGTTCAATGGTCTTCATTCGATCACTGCACATCACAGGTGAACGGTTATACGTCCTCACGTCTTCCGTGCCTTCAGATCTGTTGACGTTACATCATTTTATAGTAAGACAACGTACACACGTGTGATCTCATACTTCACTGGACAACAGAACATCCCACATTCCCTTGGCCTGTTTTGCCCGATCTGTTGGGATGAACTGACGCTGTCGACACTGATATTCAACATAAACAGTGACGTTGGTCCAGCCGTGTCAAGTCTGGATGCAGATCTAGTATGATATGCCACAAGCCTACAGCCTTCTTCTGTCATTCTGACCCCACGCCACTTCCAGGGTGAGATGACATGTACAGAGGAAATGTTTTGATACTGTCATGATGAATTCATGTTTCATGGACATTAATATGCGCATATTTTTCTGTTGCAAAATCGTTAAATTTATGATAGTCGGTGATGCACATGAATGTGTTTCCGAAATATATATATATATATGTCACTCAGCATTTCACGGTGATATACTGAGTGTCCAGGTTGGCAACAGATCTTACTGGTTGTTGGGAGATGTTGTCGTACGAGTAGAATGTGATTTGGACTGGACAGGAAGCATGTCACGCTTTCTAATGTTATGCAATCTATCTCAAGGCAACCAGGCGGATGCTCCCCTCATCTGGAAATCCAAAATCGAACCCAGATCTTTGGTGTGACGAGCGTACACTAGGCTACCCCACCGCCCCTCTGGTAGGTAGGTAGGTACTAAAAGGCAATACAAATGGAGCTTGGTGCTGTCTTCTGTTATTCACTCATTGCAAGGTGTGTAAATATGTAAATGGCATGCAACTGCCTTAGAGTACAGTGTCGGGCATGTTTGGCACTCAACATAACATGTTTGTATTGTGCATGTCGTTCACAAGGTTGTCCAGATGTTTTCCACTATTGTGTGACTGGTATGTTTTGTGTTACGATCAAACAAGAATTAATCTCTTATAATGTTTTCGTGGATCCGCGTTTTGTGAATGTATATTTCGCTATCATCACTTTTGGTCTGAGATATTAGGACGATGCGATGTTAAATATTAACTCACTCACTATCTGAAGGTACGTGAACGTGGAAACACGCAATCAGTTTAACATGAATTAAAAGGTAAAGACATTTAATCAATTTATTCATTTCAACGAGACATTATTTAACAAAAGCTACTAGACTCCTTCCTTAATATGTAAGAATGGGCTTGCAATAGAATTATCCGCCTTTGTTGTGTACTTGAATATGACACAGTTTCTAAAAGGCTATCTGTACCTATATAATAGCAACATGATAGCTATTTTTTCAAGGATTCTTTTGATCTGACATTTTACGTTACTACTTACCAAGTGTGAATGGGGTACGGAAACAATGAATTCCTGCCATCTTCCAACACTATTCAACAAAGGAGACAGGTCTGTTTCTAAACATTAGACACTGACAAAATGTCATGAGTGCCCTCACATTATTTATAGGGTCTGTTAGCTGCTGCAACTTGTTTGACGTTCTGATTAAACTATCAGAAAAGACACATACATAAATATTTTAACTAGTCCGAAGCATTCTCAAAATAGATTTATTTTTCAACACATTGATTAACACCTTGGATAAATGTCAATGGCGCGAAGTGAACGTTTTGTCAGAAGTTGACCTCCGTCGCTGCAGCCTCAAGGTAGCGACCAGAAATGGCCAGCATAAGGAAAAGGCAATATGTATATATGATATGTATCCATATTTGAAAAGCTTCGTAAGACGAGTGGTGTTTATCTTCCGATTACAGCAGTATGAGCGATCGTTTGAAATCTTTTCCAAAGAAATCTTGTTTCTACACATTTTTAACTTTCCACCTAATATTCCTGCCATATATTCCTGGGGAGTCTTTCTGACATATTATTGGCTTACGTTACTCAGTAAAAGCGACAAAGCTCTTTACATACTCATAATACATCTGTGATAAAAGCAAAATATCTTCCGATTATGACCATATCATAAGCATGTGTTCACCATCAAATAGTGATGACACCAGGTGTTCGCGAAAAGGTGATGGTATCCTATCCAATCCGTAGGCACCCATCACGAATACACGCAGAGGCAAGTCAATTGTTCACTGAATCAACACAACATATGATTTAATGTACCTGACACTTGTTGTAAAACCTCAGGACAAATTAATCCACAAATATTATAAGAAAAAGGAAATCCCGGTTCCCCAGAATATCCAATATCACACCATAAGTGTCCATCTTTACTCAGTCCAAAAAGTGATGAAAATCTAATTATGGAGTGAATGGAATGTATCTTTGTTTACTGATGTCGTTGATGTTACACCGATCTTCATTCGTCATGTTTCCACACGTGAAGCCAGTGCAGTTGGATCGCAAACACATCCAAGCACATTCAATACAAGCTACCGGACTTGGCAAGCCTTCCGCCTTGTTTTCATCGTATCTCTTATAGTAAGACCACAGCATTGTACCTACCAATGAAAGATCCGCAACAATATAATTGCCTTTATTAGTTACTTTCAGAACTGAACATTTAAGTTTGGTTTTTTTTAGATACAGAACTCAGATATCATTGTATGGGTCCTTTGCTTAATTGCAAAGATGACTTAGAAGTCTGGGCGCTGATTGTAGACTCACCTGACGCGGCCTCCAATGGCTGGATTGTCATATCTGCACACAGACACAGGTATCGTATCGGAGTAAAATAGCTAACTAGAATCGTTATGTATAGGGTGAGTGAGTCAAAATTGTTACATCGCATCGGCAATATTGCAGCCATATCGCGATGAATAAAAGTTCGCCCTGATTATAGTTCTAGGTTTGTTACCACCACCCGCTCGCGCCTAAGACCTGCATCACTTCGGGCTTTCCACCCACATCAAGCAGACATGCTGTTCAACGCGGCGTAAAACCCACCTCCTCACTCACTCACTCACTCACAGCTTACCAGTTGTCTTGATAATTGGAGCTGTAGTTGTCGTGACAGTCGTTGGAGGTGTAGTTGTAATTACTGTCGTGGTTTCATCTAGGAAACATATGTTAATAGTAGTGATAGTTTATCTTTGAGAGTGACATGTAACGTGATATATGAAAAGTAAAACGTTTAACGTACGTTAAGGATAAATGTAGGTTGCTGGCGGTATGATGTTGTGCGCAGCTCGAATTATCGTGTACCGGGGAAGCGATGAAGCAAATCGTCAAACATGCGGCGTAATATACCATAACAAAAACATAATTAATTAAAGTCGCGTTTCGTGAATGAGATTAGCGCCGCAACGTACTTTGAAATATGACGTCATTGCACAGTATGACGTCATTGCACAGCATGCGGCTATAGATTAGGAATTGTGGGAAAAACGAAAATAATTTTAATTTGGCTAAATAATACCATTGGTAATATTTTATGCACAACTGTAAGAAGGTGAGATATTGCTCAATATACTTCCTTAGTGAGGTGTGAACTTAACGTGGTAATTAAAAAGTGCGCTCAGCACAATAAAAAACAATCTAAACCTTCTATTTTTAAATTTGAAAATTTCTGAACTGAAGATACCCCAATTTTGATTGCTTCAAGACCCTGATTTCCTCCTGGCTTGGAGGCTGACCAAATAAAACCCCGCGTTATAGATACTGATCATGACTGCGCACTAATCCTCTGAAAGGCTACAAACCGAACACTGGCATATTGATATACAATGACATATGTTAAAACGGAAAATATATATGACCCTATTACATAATGAGTGCACTCACGAAAGTCCACTATGTATCACAGTTGAATTTCTTGAACGATTCCAGGAAACAGTGAAGCCTCAATAAACTACCACCAACAACCGTCAGAAACAAGAAAACAGCATTATCGCTTTCCAGCGCCATGGGACACATTAGAATTTTGTTTGTTCATATAGTAGCAAATACAAACCATAAAAAGTGTCCTATATAGCCTTAAAATGAGATAGGCTCTGATTTGTCATTAAAAAATGATTAAATTGAAATTAAACGTCCTTTCTTTGGTAAAAATAATTTATGCCATTCTCGAACTCAGTCTTCATAAGTATCTACCTTCAGTAGTTTCAGAGAAAACTTTTCCCCATTGCAGACACAATGCGCTTTCTAAAATAAGATGGATAAAGGGCCGTAACTGTGAATGCTTAAAATCTAAATACAAGCAGCAAAGGAAGCAACTCTGGATAAAAAAAAATTAGGGGACCAAATTTCGAACACAGTCGCGACAAGTATCTCAAAGATAAGCATGCAAAGATTCATTCAAGTACGTTCAGTAGGTGGAGAGAAAACTTCATGGTGACTGCACAAAGTTGAAAAGCACTAGCAAGGGCAATAACTATGTCAAAAATGAATGTAAGACACCAATAGTGGGACTCATGTATGATCGTGACCAGTCATATCAGTGTGTAAAATTACATTCCTCAAACTTGAATAATGTTTGAGAAACTTAATATAATGTTTGTCCCCTTTGAGATGATGTTGGACAGAGGGTTGGATGAACTCCGTTCCTATATCCACCGCCCTACTTCATGGGGATAATAAACTTACAATTTGTACTGCTAGATAACAAAGTATACTCACAAGCGCAATGATCAAATATATAAAGTGTGTGGCGTTCACTCGTAACCGTTGGTTTTTCTTCATGGTGGAAGAAGCAACTCTGTAAATAAAAGTGAACAGCAGCACAGTTCACCATCCTCGAACACAGCTCCACGCAAGCTTTCTCGCTTGTCCTTTTGATTTGGTATCCCCCGATCATTCCTGTATTATAGAGCTTTCTTTGGCGAACACCTGTTTGTAAGAATAGAATATAGTACATGAATGTTTGTGAGCTCCCAATGTCCCAAATTGTCCTTTAAAAACAGTGCAGTCCATGAATGAAAACAAGTTGGTTGGTTGGTTTGTTGTTTAACGCCGCACTCAGCAATATTCCAGCTATATGACGGCGGTCTGTAAATAATGGAGTCTGGACCAGACAATCCAGTGATTAATGTCATGAGCATCGATCCACGTAATTGGGATCGATGGCATACATCAACCAAGTCAGCGAGCCTGACCACCCGATCCCGTTGGTCGCCTTTTACGACAAGCATAGTCACCTTTTTCGGCAAACTTGGGTTGCTGAAGACCTATTCTATCCCGGAATCCCGGAAGTAGACATTTGACTCCGTCACAGTCTCGGTTGCATAACATCATCTACCGTTGAAATAAAACAGCAATGGAAGGTTTCATCAACACGATAAACATCCGATATTAAACTTATTTCACGACCTGATACACAAACCGATGATGTGCTATGACAGGAACTACTTTATATATATAATCGAGTCTGGACCAGGCAATTTGCAAACCAGCATGGACAACGATTTCCTCACACAGTTGATACAGGAAGCGCAAGCAATGCATACCAATAAATGTTGTTTTTGTTTTGTTTTGTTGTTGTTTAACGCCCCGCTCAGCAATATATCCAGCTGTAAATAATCGAGTCTGGAACCAGACAGTCCAATGATTGACATCATGAGCATCGATCCACGCAATTGGGATCCCTACCCCGGATCTTCACAGTGTATGGATGAATGCCACAACAATACTGTACCTAAACGTGTTTGTTTCCTGAATTTAAGGGACACTCAGCCATTTTCAATCTATATGACGGAGGACTTTAAGTAATCGATTCTGGGCCAGATAAGCCAGTGACTGACATTATGAGCATCTATCGACGCAATTGGGATACGAAGGCATGCAATCAGCAAAGACATCCAGCCTGACCATCCGATCCATTTGGTCTTCACAAGCATACGTGTAGGTTGCTGGCGACGTATTTGCCTACCCGGGTCTGTGTATCAGTAGTCGGCTTTCCTAAGATGGATTAGATCAAAGTGACTGAAGCAAGTGAATGAGTGAGTGAGTATGGTTTTACGCCGCGTTTAGCAATATTCGTACAATATCACGGCGGGGGACACCCGAAATTGGTTTCACACTTATTACCCATTGGGAATTGACCCAAATGGTCGCTTTAACCACTAGGCTGCCCAACCGCCTCTGAAGTAAGTGAGAATATGCTGCCATTATAATTAATCACAATCTTTCCTTGCAAATGTATGATTCTTTTTTACTTTTTTCTTCCAATCTACAGTTCTCCATCTTGTGAAGTTGAAGGTTAGATGTGGTTCCCCTCATATTAACGGCATCATTCCTGCGATGATACCAACACTCATTCGACCAGAAATCCCAGTCCGCTTTAACGATCTCTTTTCTATTTGACACGGCCCGGATGCAGTCTTGTAGGTTTTTAGTCGCCCTGTATCCGTTCCCTGAATTCACCCCAGCCCTGAATATTGAACATCGACCTGGAGACAGGAATCATACACTCAAATCAAACTCAAGTAAATTTCGATAGATGGCATTGCTTCTTATGAAATATAAAAAGAGAAATAATGAGTGATAATAACTAAAATACATACAAAAAGGTATTCGTAGTGTTAAGAAATACTAACACTTTCATATCTACAACCAGATCCACAACCTAATCCTTAAAAATAGGATTAGTCATTCATTACGGCCTTAGATATAGACTCAAAAAGTCCCTTCTATAATCATTAGAAATCCATTTACGATTCCGTACATATACGCCACAAAAGTCTCTCCATTATAATTAGAAATCGCGGCTAACTGTAGAATCAATTCCATGGTTCTGCCCAGACCATGGGCATGTGTTTATTCTCTTGCCTTTAGGTTTATTTATGAATCACCATCAGATATGATAAGTGTGATGTTATTCTGCCCCACCGATGACACCAGTCACATACACATGCAAAGGCAAGTCAATTGTTCACCTAACAAAACAACGGGAACACATGGTACAATTCAAAAAAGGGAATTGCAACGGACACAAATTTTGTCACTGATATGGAAATTTGCCCTGATTGTATATTACCATGATGCTTTTTCACATCTTCGTAGAAAGAGAACGGTCTTCGTAGACACAGCCTACGAATTTCAACCCAGCCCAATTTCAGCTATTACTTCCGTCTGTATTGCAATCTATATAATCATGTTCATATACCTACCTTTTCGTGGGGTGCTTGGTTTCTTTAATTGCATATCTCCCTCTTTGAGACGTTCCCCTGACCGTTTTGGTTGGTCAAGGTGTAGTTTGCATGTAGAGATTCTCTCCAGCCATGTATATGCAAGACATTCTGGGGATAATACACACATTGTACTACATTCCTTTCCCTCAGACAACCCTTTCACCTCTTCTCCCCCTTCAAACAGGTTGCCCCCAGCATCTTCCAGGCAGACTGGATCTGAATAGTAATGGCAATATATATATATACCAGCTGGATAAAATCATGTGCACGATAGAGTGAGTGAGTACGTCAATATTTAACGTCACATCGGCAATATGTCGGCCATATTCTGATGAGAACATTAATAATAATATAGACGAGTAAAAACCTGTCATCGACTGTCATTTCGATAACTAGACTATCAGTGTTTAAAATTAAAACTAGTTGAGAACAATTAAAAGAATAACCTATGATTCAACAATACATTACAAAAACTTTAGATATACACGATAGAAATCACATGGAAATATAATTGCTTGAATCAAGCAAGATATTCACATGTATCCATGACGACTGTGCATATGGGGCATTGCTTGCAAAATACCCATGAGTAAGAAATGTGTCACGCATTCACAGTATACATGGGGTGTAAATCGTTGACGTATTTTACTGTGAAAGCAACTTTGCCACCGCCTTAGCGTGTAAACACCTATCTAAAAATGAGAGGTTCCAATTGGAATACGTGAAACGTTGTTACTTGGTCAGGTGAGGTGAAATTGGGTTTAACGTCGCGTCCAAGAGTATTGCACTTATATAGCGACGTGCATGCATGTGTGTGTGTGTGTGGCTGCTTGTAGTAGTCCGGACTGATGCCGATTTATAGTGCTAGCTCACTGAGATACCATGCCGCAGGTATACCCCACTCAGACACAGTATAGTGACTCCGAGCCCACCAATCCTTGTTTGAGCCCCTTAATGCCGAGCGCCAGACAGGGTAACAACAAGTACCATTTTTTAACGCCTTTTGGTATGGCGCGGTCGGGGATCGAACCCCGGACCTTCCGCTGTCCGGGCGGACGCTCGTTGTTACTTGGCGTTTAGGTGTTCATCAGTACACTATACCGACACTCTCTGCTCGGTATCAGGAAACGGGCACCACCTGGGCCCGACCAGCTTCTGAACGTCTACGTGTATCGTCACATCGACAAAATAATCGTATGCGTCTGATTCACCTGCAAAATCGGTTTCAGACTGCAACTATGACAACCCGCAGTATCTCTGACAGCAGTGATGGCCTTAAGCGTGTTCAGCAATGTCAGATGGAACGTTACGCTAACACGTGTGTTGTTTAACGTTCTTTATTCGGAGGTGGGAGCTGAATGGTGTGGGGTGGCATCACTGCACATAACAGGACTCCATTTGACAGGCATACGGTACCATGACGAAGTTATCCGTCCTCAGACCAATGTACGCCACATCACATTAAAGCAGTATAATGCACAGAACAAAAATAGAACATTACCACACAGCTTTAGCATGCTGTTTGGTCAGATCTATTGCCCATCCAACAGATGTGATATGAAATGATACGTAGTTTGCGACAACTTCCATACCAACCACGGACGTTGGTGCGGAATAAACAGGCATCAGGTGAAGTATTCTCACTTGGGACAAGTGAAAACAATGTATCGGTAAGATAAAAATATAGGGTTTCAGCATAGTATGGTCCAGGAGCTAACACGGCGATTGTTAACTGGGGAGGAAGAAGACAAAGCTGGTGTCACCATGGCTCATAAAACCACGTGAAGCGTGAGTGAGTGGGTGAATGTAGTTGGACGCCTATTTGATGTGGGGTTGACAGACATTTAGATGCTGCATCTGTTTCCGAATGTTATGACACCAATATAACATTTCTTACCAAACTTTTCAAGGAAACGTTGTTTGTGGGGCGGTACATCTCCCGAACAGTATGCAACCTCTTTAAAAGCCACACAGAGGACGTTAATTGCTGGTAAATATAGCCCCATGATTACCATCAAGTACGTGAAGGTTTCTGGCAGATTTTGTTTGATAATTATTACCTACCCAGGTCTAGAGTATGATATTTAGTACCAGAGTTTCACACATCAGGAATCTTGAACACTGATACTTTGCTGTCACATGATCACTTGGAAACATTGGGAAATATATACGTCATAATATGTATATGAAAAGGAACAAAATGTCTTCATCTATCCCTAAGATTACCTGTCATGGACGTGCACATTTCTTTCTTCATTGTAATGCAGTCGCTGCCTTTACCAGAACGTGCAACCCATCGATGTCTTCCCATGTAACAAGTGCGTGTACGTCGATTCCACTCAATAAAGTAGCAGTCCCCCCCAGTTTGCGCAAGACACATATCGATGCATTGCACGAAGGGCGTTTCGGCTTGTGACACCTTGTCCGAGCATGTTTCGGAAGACGCCAAGAACTTCATACACTGGCAGGCTGAACAAACAACGTGTGATTATTTACATATTTCTTCTACTTGCTTAAGGCCGCACTCGGAAATGTTACGCCTATATGATGGCGGTCTGTACATAATCGAGTGTGGACCAGGCAATGCAATGAATGACATCACGAGCATCGGTCTATCAATACACATCAATCAAGTCCGTAATCCGTTATGAAAGTAATCAAAAAAGTCAACCTTAACTGGTATGTTTTCCTTTTTGTATTTCACTTTTATCCACACCAGAACCGAAGGTCTAACTGTAACTGAGCTAAATAATGACATGGTAAAAGGAATAAGAGAATGGGAAGGGCTAAAATAACGTTTCTCCTATTATTATGTAAAAGGTGTGGCCGCTTTTGTTTAGTCCCAACCATCACACATTAACATGACCGTGTAAGAAAATATACACACTTCTCCTTCCATATTCCACAAGACATTGAAAGTAATAAAGTAACAGAACACCTGTCCTTCAATATTCCACGAAGTCATTAAAAGTAATAAAGTAACAGAACACCTGTCCTTCAATATTCCAAGAAGTCATTAAAAGTAATAAAGTAACAGAACACCTGTCCTTCAATATTCCACGAAGTCATTGAAAGTAATAAAGTAACAGAACATCTGTCCTTCAATATTCCACGAAGTCATTGAAAGTAATAAAGTAACAGAACACCAGTCCTTCAATATTCCACGAAGTCATTAAAAGTAATAAAGTAACAGAACACCAGTCCTTCAATATTCCACGAAGTCATTAAAAGTAATAAAGTAACAGAACACCTGTCCTTCAATATTCCACGAAGTCATTGAAAGTAATAAAGTAACAGAACATCTGTCCTTCCATATTCCACGAAGTCATTGAAAGTAATAAAGTAACAGAACATCTGTCCTTCAATATTCCACGAAGTCATTAAAAGTAATAAAGTAACAGAACACCTGTCCTTTAATATTCCACGAAGTCATTGAAAGTAATAAAGTAACAGAACACCTGTCCTTCAATATTCCACGAAGTCATTGAATGTAATAAAGTAACAGAACACCCGTCCTTCCATATTCCACGAAGTCATTAAAAGTAATAAAGTAACAGAACACCTGTCCTTCAATAATCCACGAAGTCATTAAAAGTAATAAAGTAACAGAACACCAGTCCTTAAATATTCCACGAAGTCATTAAAAGTAATAAAGTAACAGAACACCAGTCCTTAAATATTCCACGAAGTCATTAAAAGTAATAAAGTAACAGAACACCTGTCCTTCAATATTCCACGAAGTCATTGAAAGTAATAAAGTAACAGAACACCTGCCCTTCAATATTCCACGAAGTCATTGAAAGTTATAAAGTAACTGTAATTGACAACTGTATGTTTACATTGTTTGTCGCGTCTTTAGGGACCCCAAAGAATAGATTTTGTTGCTATAACAATATTCAGGAAATATCATGGCGGGGAACACACGTTGTGTCCATGCGGGAATCGAACCCGGTTCTTTTGCGTGACGAGCGAACGCTTTAACCACTAGGCTACCCGACCACCCCGCGTAATTGGGATACGATGACATGCATCAACCAAGTCAGCTAGCCTGACACCCCGATCCCGTCAGTCGCCTCTTACGACAAGCATAGTCGCCTCTTACAGCATGCACGGGTTGCTGAAGGCCTATTCTACCCTGAATCTTCACGGGGTTTTAAGGTAAATGGAAAGATAACTCAGTGATATGTCTCGGACTTGGATTGATTGCTACAGTGTATGTATCAGCGAAAATAGATAACAGACTTTGTTTAAATCTTATATTTGTTAGAATCATTTAAAATCGATACTATGCGAATCGTGGGAAATCAACAATGCCTTCCTCGGGACTTTAATCACATAAACTTGTCCACCTCATTTACATCTTCAAATGGCCAAAATGTCTCTAAAATATATCAGTATTACAATATGTAAATAAAATTCATAGTCAAAATGTCTTATCTCGAACTATCTCGGTCAAACAAACCAGCTGTAAACAGCATGTCGAACAATGGACGCCTTTGGGCGTCAATGCCACACAAGCAAACAAGCATAAACGCCTGATATTCAGTTGTCGATTGTTGCGACTAACATGCGGTAACCAGGTCCTTTTCGGAACCCGCAACCCCACGATATCAAAGGATACCATATTGATAGTCAGATTAACGCTTTCGTACCTGTAGCGGGCAGATAGGCCACGATGATAGAAATTAGGATCATCATTGTACAGCGTCCTTTCGTTTCCAAGTTGTCTCTGGTTCGCCTTCTTGTTTCACCACAGAATGAGTCCGACGGCTCGATCAAGGCGGGTATATCAAGGCGGGTATAAGAGTTTTTGTTTATTGTCGCGCTCTTTGGAACAATAATGTGAAATCCATTAGACAGAACTATCAGACAAATGAATCATTAAGATAACGATAATTTAATCATCCGAAAGTATTTGTTGGGTGTCAGTTTACAACTTTTAAAACCACTTTGAAAGAGAGCTACACAGGGGCAAAGGGATTTATTACATTGTCTTGAATAATTTAGGTGTATCATTTACGATAATAATTTTAACATATATTCATAGAGTGAAAATGGGTCTTATCATATTTTATATTTCCCCTTTACATTTGACATTATAAATCCATCTTCATTAATACTTGTCCCGTGACGATCAGGGTTAGAATAGGACTTCAGCAACCAATGCTTGCCGTAAAAGGCGACTGTGCTTGTCGTAAGAGGCGAGTAACGGGATCGTAAAGTAGACACAATTTATGGATAACAATTTCTTTAATACTGTAAAGGCGACGTTTCGGTATAGATCCTGATACCGTTGTCAAGCACGAATGAATGAAGAACATGGTACAGAATAGATATAGTAGGTGGAGGCTTTACAGTGGAGGATTAACAGTAACATCAATTGCATCAGGCTTGCTGACTTGGTTGATGCATATCATCGTATCCCATTTGCGTTGATCGATGCTCATGATGTCAACCACTGGATTGTCTGGTCCTGACTCGATTAATTACAGACCGCCGTCTTATTGGAATATTGCTGAGTGTGGCATTAAACAACGAACAAACAAATAAGATCATTATTGTGGCGTCATTTCCCTTTTGTTTTATTGTATTGCCTTACAACTGAGAACTGATGGTTTCTTATTTACCTTGACCACGTCCACACGAACATGAATGTTTGTCTTAGCTTCAAACGACCCAGCAAGTGAAATCATTGCATTGAGCTTTGTCCTCCGTACGACGTGATAGAATAGTTTTTCCCAGCACTCACGGCTTGTGCCAAAACCTGCACACTGATTTCAGAAACGATATCGTATATGGTAGCTGTATGTTTTGTATACATTTTAAGGTAATTTATTGCACATATTTTTGGCAACAAACGAACACCTACCTTTTTAAGCAAATTGTGTGAGTGGCGGGGGATGCCGGTGGGGTAGGACATGCTTGCCCTTCTCGCAAACACCTGATGTCTTCACTGATTTTGGTGATCCATTCGTGCAGTGTTCACCGCTGTTTTGCCTTTTACGCCAAGTGGAATCTGTGTCGGCTAAACACCGAGCGTGCGTGTTCTCCGACATTGACGTTTTATTTTCTGCTTCATTTTTTATCGTTTGAGAGTGAATGAGCGAGTGAGGGAGTTAAAATTTAAGGTCGCAGCGGCATTATTTCAACCATGTAGCCAAGTTGATATTTTCACAAGTGAGTCATCAATGCAAATTTATATTTAAAAACACATTTTATCAAACATATATAACACTATCATTACAGTTTAAAACACTGGCTAAAGGCCACCATTAAGCAAAGCTGGGCCACCTGATTGTTGTAGAAGTATTTCGTAACTCTATGTGAGGTGGCTTAGTTTTTATCAAATCACATCTTATTGTATGACTTGTATTATATCTGACGTGATCCTGCAATAACGTATCTCACAAGAGACGACTAATTTGGATCTGGCGATCAGGCTCGGTGACATCGCAGCACGATAGCTTGGGTTGTTGCTTATAATACCAACCAGTTAGTAAGTGAGTGAGTGAGTTTGGTTTTTAAGCCGCTTGTAACAGCATTCCAGTTATACTGCGTCGTGTCAGCTTAATGTGGGAGAAAAGCCTTAAGTGATGCAGGTCTCAGACGTTTACCACTTCGGTGATACCCACGAGCACAGGTATGGTGCTGACAAACCTAGAAACATAATCGGGGCGATCCGGGATTCGAACCCGCAATCATAGGTTTCTGGAGTGCCCAAGGGACGCAACTCTGCACAGCGAATCGCGGCGCCTTAGACGACTGGGCCACCCGTGCCCCCCTAATACCAACTCTTTCCATAATCATAAGAAATCTCTAAAATCAGAGTTCGTTGTACGATTCTGACTATATCATTATCACATGTTTATGAAACTCTATCAAATACCGTCACAAACACATGTAAGTGAGTGAGTAAGTGAGTATGGTTTTACGCCGCTTTTAGCAATAAACCAGCAATAACTCGGGGACACAAGAAATAGGCTTCACACATCGTACCCATGTGGGGAATCGAACCCGGGCCTTCGACGTGACGAGCGAACGCTTTAACCACTAGGCTACCCCACCGCCCCTCACAAACACATGTAAAGGCATGACAATTGTTGGTACAAGAATGGTACAATTTGGCTGTAGTCAAGATAGGGAATTGCACCTGACATCATTTTTGTCACCGGTGCGTCTCCCACAAAACTTTATGGAAGCTTTACTAAGGCTTCAATTAACAACTGTGAGGGATATTATCCGCGTGTGCAAAGGGTTTCACATGTCACTATCAGGTAGGCGGACATGAATAATGAATTTCTACTGGGCCGTCTGTCATATTGCCCATTAACTGTGAACTTATCTATCATTGCCATATGTAGTGATGAATGATCAGAAACGCCAAAGAAATATTATTTGATGGATTTATATTATCTTAAGATCTAAAACACAATACTTTCCTAGAACCCTGGAGAGTTTGTTAATGCACGATCGTATCTATAAACGTATCGATCATTCGTTGACATGTCTCCTGATAACAGACTCATAGACCATCTAACTTTTTATTTACTAACCAGCGCAGACTCATCCTCAGTGTGTCATTAACATTTTCAACCGATGCAATCGGTGTCTCGAGGCAATAGACAAAGATGAAGAAAACCTAACGTGTACACAACTTACTAACTTTTCAACTTTTGCTCTTAGCTTCATGTCTGAACAGAGGCCGCTTGCAAAAGTATTCGTCGAGATAAAATATCGAGCCACAATAAGAACAGTTAGGTATATAGTAATAAGTCTGTGATTAGCAGACTATGGAACAATAGAACAGGTCTTCAACAACCCATGCTTACCTAAAGTTGACTATGCTTGTCGTAAGAGGTGACTAACGGGATCGGGTGGTCAGGCTCACTGACCTGGTTGATGCATGTCATCGATCCCAATTGCGTGGGGGGCTGTCGGGTAGCCTAGTGGTTAAAGCGTTCGCTTGTCACGCCGAAGAACCGGGTTCGATTCCCGACTTGGGAACAATGTGCGAAGCCCATTTCTGGTGTCCCCCGCCGTGATATTGCTGGAATATTTCTAAGAGCGGCGTAAAACCATACTCACTCATTCACCCAATTACGTGGATTGATGCTCATGATATCATTCACTGGATTGTTTACAGTCCGCCGTCATATAGCTGGAATATTGCTGAGTGCGACGTTAAACAACAAATAAACAAACTATTGAACAGGTACCAACAAACCCAAAACGTTGACGATTGACCAACGATTGATCCGAAACCAGGCTCCACGAAATCGAGCTCAAATGGAGAAACAAATTACTGGAAACTTTCATCAGGCCTCTGGAGTACGAACCACGGGTCAGACGATTAGAAATGATCTACATGCAGCACATTTCCATGCTCGAAGGCCACGTGTTGTGCCGCCTCTCACAAATCATCATGTTGTCAATGGACAACAATAGAGTACACAACGTCGAAACTAGAGTAGTCGTTGCTGGTCATGTTTTCAGATGAGTCCCGATTGTCTTAACTCAAGATACTTGAATCATAGGTCCCAGACACCGGATCCACAACCATTACACCATATTATACGGGGCAGAAAACATCAGCTCTCGGCGCCATATTCAGCAAAACATGTTATCGACGCTGTCAGAGCCCCGATCGAGGGTAGATGGACTCTGTCGTCTATCTCCGTGTCTCCTCTTCAAGAGGGCCTGACGAGACTATCACCCCGCAGACTATCACCCCCGCGGCAGGTGTCCGTATACAATAGCCTGAGTGATCTATGGTATTGTAGCTTATTTCATCTGTTATAGCTCGTTTTAGGGGTAACCCGGACCTGCCCGAGTCAATGTTCTCATGTCACATGGCAATAAGAGTGCGAACAAAATTGAAAGAAATACCGACAGGATGTTTCCCTTAATATAACCTCTTTATTTAGTCATACAATAACAGATGTTGTTTTATGAAAAAGATTAATAACCAGAACATATAAATACACTCTTTCCTCGCTTGTAAGCATTATCTGCAACCAATATCTGTACATGTTCTCTCGGAATAGATACCAATCGGTCACTTCCTACAAAAACAGCCGTCAAGTTAATCCGCTGCAGTTGGATATCTGCTTGCCTATTTGTTCGTTACATTTGTTTCTGTTACAGTTTAGCCGCTCCTTGGACATGCTCTTAACTATTAGTAATGATTCAATTCAAAACTATACTGAAGTAAACTACGGTTATAACGAACATGCTTATAACGAACTGACGGATATAACTAACTTACTTTTTTGGTCCCGACAATTTGCCGTAGTTATGCTGTATATATGCTTATAACGAACTACGGTTATATCGAACTAAAATTAATAGTCCCTTTGAGTTCGTTATAACCGTAGTTTACTGTACTAGATTTTGGAAACGTGGATGATTTATTTAGGATAAGGAAAGATAAGATGTGGATTATTTATTGAACATAAGGAAAGTTAAGCTATGAAGCCACACCCCAAGGTTACAGCAACAACTGCCTCCCTCTGAAGTAACTTTTCACTTTATATAATTATCGTCATCTCATCTCGGAGGCACGGGTGGCCCAGTCGTCTAAGGAGCCGCAAATCGGAGGAAACGTGTTATCGTGGGTTTGAATCCCGATTCGCCGCGATTATGTTTCTAGGTTTATCACCACGGAACCAATGCTCGTGGGTTTCGCCGAAGGGTGGGTTAAAGCTTGGTTTGGTTTGTTGTTTTACGCCGCCCGCACTCAGCAATACTCCAGCTATATGACGGCAGTCTGTAAATAATCGAGTCTGGACCAGACAATCCAGTGATTGAAATCATGAGCATCGATCCACTCAATTGGGAACGATGACATGTATCAACCAAGTCAGCGAGCCTGACCACCCGATCCCGTTAGTCGCCTTTTACGACAAGCATAGTCACCTTTTACGGCAAGCATGGGTTGCTGAAGACCTATTCTACCCCGGAATCTGCACAGGGGTTAAAGCCAACTCTCTCACTCACTCATTTCATCGAATCTCAAGTTAAATATACTAAACTCACTTAATGTGTGAAGGGAAGTAACTCCTCCTAACCTACATTGAACACGCCTGGCACAATATGTGCGGTGTGTAAATAATCGAGTCTAGACCAGACAATCTAGTGGTTGATATCATGAGCATCGGTCGACGCATTTGGGATACGATGACATGCATCAGCCAAGTCAGCGAGTCTGACCACCCGATCTCGTTAGTCGCCACTTACGACAAGCACAGTCGCATTTTACGGCAAGCATGGGTTGTTGAAGACGCCGGATCTTCACAGGTACCTGTATAAGTACACTGTATAATAGACACAGGTTCAGCCCGTACCGTCGAAATCCTTTTAGTAGATTTTAAGACGCTTCATTTCGGAAATAAACATCATAATGTTTACCTAAATTGCTAAATACAAACGTTATCAGTGAATGTCGCATATAATTATTGCTGCACGTTTTTTGGTTTTTGGTTTTACGCCGCACTCAGCAATATTCCAACTATATGACGCCGGTCTGTAAATAATCGTGTCTGGACCAGACAATCAAGTGATTGATATCATGAGCATCGATCCACGCAATTGGGATACGATGACATGCATCAACCAAGTCAGCGAGCCTGACCGCCCGATCTCATTAGTCACCTCTTACGACAAGCATAGTCGTCATGGGTTGCTGATGACCTATTCTACCTCGGCTCTTCAGCATTCTTTTTTTAATATAATTTGGGATTGAGAAGGAAAAGATTCCCATCCAGGAAAGCATTCATACGCAGTGAAAAGTCACCATTTCCGGGATCCATCCCCATTTTACAACGCTTGAAGCCAGTAAGACTTCACCACTTGCTCCATTTCATTTCGTAACATTGTTTTGTTTCCAAATCTACCAAAATGGATGCATTTGATATCATGGATGCATTTGATAAATAAGTACATGTGATAGGAATGGAAGTGAGTTGTGTTTTACGCCGCTTTCAGTGGAGTCCGAAGGTTTGGTGCAAGCAGCCCATTGCTGATATTCACCATATAATACAAAGAGGCGTTACATTGACGCACCACAGCTTTTAGGGACACAGATGGATGTAGAGCTGTCTGGTATTTTGCATGTATTTGGTTCGTGTCAGTCAGTTTGACACTCTGAATCTTACTTTCTATAAAACACAATATTTCACTTTTGCTCGTTTACCGTATAACGCCACACTCGGCAATAGTCCGGCTACATGACAGCGGGATGGAAATAATCGACTGTGGACCAGACAAACCAGTGACAGATATTATGAGCAACGATCTGCGGCGTCGACTGACGATAATGCGCCATCAACCAAGACAATTGATTGTCTGTTTGTTTGTTTCTTTTTTTGTTGTATAACACTGCACTCAGCAAATCGAGTCTTTACCAGGCAATCCAGTGCTTGACTTTATAAACATCGATCCAATTTGGATCCGCAATTGGGATACGATGACATGCATCAACCAAGTCAGCGAACCTGACCACTCCATCCCGTTAGTCAGAATATTCACAGGGGTACATTTTAATGATTAACCTGGTGTGTCATATTTCTTCCCACTTGACAAATATAATGAATACACTCCCGCGATTCTCTGGAAAAAAATAATGTCAGTTGCTTGGCTGGCCATGTCTAGACACAACCCCGATGATGTTCAGTGTCGGCTATTTACCAAAATGTCACTGCTATTTCCGTATAATGTAATAACTTAAACAGCATACTGACATATTGCATAATACTGTTACTGACGTCCGCGTTGCAAGGGTCATTAGAAGGTCACCCACGTCCGACATCATCAAGGGGCGGGCTCTGCACTTCAGCTCAGTAAATTAAACACATACAAAATGTCATTTATGTTCAAAAGAGGCAGGTTCGACAAACACTCTACACATCGTTAAACATAACTTTTTCAGATGTCAACACTGTTCGTAAAATCTCTCAGGTCTCCTAAGTTGAGTTTCCCTAGCTCAGACGCCATAGCAACCCGAGTCTTCATATGTGAATAACCGGTATGTTTGTTTGTTTGTTGTTGATAATGCAGAGTTGCGTCCCTTTGGGCACGCCAGAAACCTATGATTGTTGGTTCGAATCCCGGTTCTTATGTTTCTAGGTTTGTCAGACACTATCCCCATGCGCATGGGTTTCACCGAAGTGGTAAACGTTTGAGACCTGCATCACTTCGGGCTTTCTTCCCACATTAAGCTGACACGCCGTGATATAACTGGAATACTGTTAAAAGCGGCTTTAAACCCAACTCACTCACTCATAATAATACAGTCATATTACTACAGTTATCTGTCATAGCCTGATATCAACGAAATCGAATTCGAATGTTCTTTAAGTTCTTTTGTTCCTCTGAGTAGTATGGCACATAAAGTATGAGTTGTATGAATATTTCAACAGGAAGTTGTACATTGTGTTTGTCGACAGTTCAACGCTTCCTCTCTTTACCCCCATGCGCCAGTGTCCTGTACGCCTACAGTTAAAGTGAATGCCATTTAAAGTGTATGTCATGTTCATAAATGTACGCCCTCGTTGGGGCTTAATATTAATATATAGTTGTTATAATTCTGCTAGTGGTATCATGTGCAGAAATTCCAATGTTACGTATAAAGCCACGTGTTAATTATGTCTTGCAGCCTTTGGGTGTCGCTCGGTGGTTTCCTCAAAACGGCAATAGAGATGAACCCCACTTGCTTAAACCTGAGTTTAGGCACTTATACACTAACACCGAAGTCGAGGTAAAGTTTCAAAAGGATTTATATTCTGACCGATATCGCTCACTCGACACAAAGACCAGGACTCGGAAAGTCACGATAATACTATCAGTTTGTATGACTACAGACACAATGACAATTAAAATATATTATTCTGTCGGAAGTAAACAGGCCTTTAAGTCTTTAAGTACAAGATAAGACACAAAATGTTTCCGTGTAAATGAATTCATTTCCGTGTTCAATCACAATTTACGAAGTAGCTTTCTCCCTTTGTGTGTAACCGTGTTGTGAGTTGTTTAAGTTGTGCAGAGTTGCGTCCCTTTCGCACGCCAGAAACCAATGATCATGAGTTCTAATCCTGGCTCGCCGCGGTTATGTTTCTAGTTTTTTCAGCATCGTACGTATGCCCGTACACGCGGGTTTCACTGAAGCGGTAAACGTCTGAGACCTACACCAAATCAGTCTTTCTTTCAGGCCGTGATATAACTGGAATAATGTTCAAAGAGGCGTTAAATTCAACTCACTAATTCATAATAATGGTCCCCTTGGACGGTACATCACCTGGGGACACTTGCGTGGGAATGACGGCTTTTGTATATTATGTTTTTTCTGCATAGTTTATGATACTGCCGCAATATCACCCTTCCACAGCAAATGAGTGAGTGAGTACAGTTTTACGCCACTTTTATCCATTTTCTAGCAATATGACGGCGGGGGACACCAGAAAAGAGCTCACACATTCTACCCATGTCTGGTATCGAATCCGGGTCTTTGGCGTGACGAGCGAACGCTTTAACCACTAGACTACCCCATCGTCCCTCCTCCTGCATATGAAATCGTGATGTTGACGCCTATTGTGTTTTGTACTAATGATGATATGTATTTAATATGATGAACATTTCTGCAATATATCCACGGTCCGACCGCATCCGTGGTCTAGTTGTAGAGCCTTTGCCCGGAGAGGGGCAGGCGGGTAGCCTAGTGGTTAAAACGTTCGCTCGTCACGCCGAAGACCCGGGTTCGAATCCCGACAAGGGTACAATGTGTGAAGCCCATTTCTGGTGTCCCCCGCCATGATATTGCTGGAATATTGTTAAAAGCGACGTAAAACCAAACTCACTCACTCTGCCCGGAGAGCGGAGGGGTTCGATCTCCGGCCGCGTCATACCAAAAGACGTTAAAAGATGGTACTTGTCGTTACCCTGCAGGCGTTCGGCATTAAGGGGCTAAAACAAGGACTGATCGCCTAGGATTCAGCATACTGTGTGTGAATATGGTATTCATGTTAAACTGCGGCATGGTATCTCAGTGGGCTGGCACTATAAAAGCAGCATTAGTCATGACTAGTTCAAGTTGCGATTTATCCGCTGCAGGGCACCACTCATGACATGCCACGGGCGGTCATCCACGTCAACAAATCCAAATACCTTTGCGGCGTTTAACAACAAACAAATTACAATATAAACTACACTCTACTAACATCAACATTATTCAATAGAACATATTCAAATGTGAACAGTTCGAAAACACTGTATTTTTAAACATTCGACTATTATAGTGGTGTAGTAATGTACGTACGAAAGCAACAATACATTACAAAAAGAATATTCTGTTTATTACTAAGCATTAAGACCACGTGCATTGTACGTATCTGTTCTTTAGCTGGTCCGTCTGGTTTTGTATATCCATCACACTGAAGGTTTGTTATTATACATATAATAAATAATTTACATAAAAAGTGGTAACACATAAAAGGAGAAGGTTGGATGACAATGTGGACAAGTCTCGTGTTCAAGATGCTCAGGTTCCATACTGCACGTGGGAACCCATTTTAAGTCAGTTTTGTTCTCCCTGCTGTTATGGCCCTGTGACACTGCCTACAGTCGCGCAAAACCATATATAGCTACTCACTCACTCACTGAAGATGTGTGTTTGTTTGTCGTTTAACGCCGCACTCAGCAACATTCCAGTTATATGACGGCGGTCTGTAAATAATCGAGTCTGGACCAGACAACCCAGTGATTGATACCATGACCATAGATCTATGAAATTAGGATACGATGCCATGCATCAACCAAATCACCGAGCCTGACCACCCGATCCTGTTAGACCCCTCTTACGACAAAGATGGGTTGCTGAAGACCTATTCCAACCCGGATCGTCACGGGTGTGTGTGGAGATGAGAAGATTCGGCATTACATAAACAGAAAACTCGTCGTTTACGAATTTGGAAGTAAGCATGGTTGGGGTATTTCTATCAAGATGAACAATATTTGAATTTGGACTTAAAACCAGGTCACAGTGTCGTTATTGTTGCTCAGACTGAGACATGGAAATACTTGTTTGGACCCTTCAGCAGAAGTAAAACGTACATATCAGTAGCTAAAGATCTTTATCTTGCCTCCATCCGTGACACATATTCGACCATGATCATCAAAACAAACACCGTACGGGTACTTTAGTCCATCCTCGGAAGTCAAGAGATCTTTCAGGAAGTGTCCTTCACTCGAAAACACCTTGACCTTTTTCTGATTGTAGTCAACCACAAACACATCACCCTCTTTGTTTGTTGTCACTCCACGTGACGACTGCATGTGAGCTTTATTTCCAAGTTCAAGCCCTGACTGAAATTCCAGTTTATGGGATAAAATCAGAACTGCGCCTTTGGAAAGGTCACTGACAATAAACGAGCCCTTTGGACTGAGGCAGATGAAAGAAGGCTGCTGCATCAGCGTATCAACAGTGAGGGTGTGAAGAATGTGCCCTGTATTTGCAATGATGTCGACGGAGCGAGGGTTGCTGTATGGAGAAGTAGCCACAAGGAAACGAGATCCTACAGATACAAGTCCATAATATTGTTTCTTCGTCCTTACAGTCTCCTTCAGTTTCAAATGAGGTATCAGCTCCACGAAACACACCTTATTTGACAATGGAACACTTACAGCAGCCATATTGGACTTTACTTGAGAGATGCCCCATGGCGAGCTATCAAATTTGAGTACACCTCGGCTAGCAGCTTCTAATGAGATTGAAAATGACTTAAGACATGAATTCTTGAAGTCAGTGGCAAGAATAAACGTGTCTCCTCCGTCATGAACGACCTGCACGTCAACCAGATCCGATGTTTCTTCATCGCCTTCAACATCAGCAAGGACTGTAGCCTCTAGGAAGGGCGCCATGTAGTTGACTCCTTTGGCAGCTTGTGATATCATTTCAGCTTTTGTCACAATGTCTTCAATCTGATCGAGTAGCTTTAGTTCATTTTTTCTCTTGTCAGTCTTGATAACCATCTTACGGGTAAACACACTATCTTGTTCCGGGTCTGAATCTGTATTTGGACCAGGGCTTGCTCTTGGAGATTTAATCACTCTGATGGGTGTCTTTACCTTTGCTTTGTCTCGTTCTTTCTGTTCTTCCTCGCGCCTCATCCTCAGCGTATTGAGTCTGCCTAGTAGAAGCTTCTTCTTGTTCAAGAGCACTGTCATGGCTTGGTCCATCGACTGTTCAATGTCACTCTGCGCCTTGTCCAACCGAAGCGAAATGGTATCACGTGGTACCTCCTGTGCATGTGCTTCAGTGGCTGTATTATACAGATCCTCATCCATGCTATAGGTTGCCACTTTCCTTGTTGACGCCATTATCATGTTGTAGTAGACTGAAAATGAAATTGATTTGTATTTGAATAACCGCACATCCAAACCTGTTGGGAAAACAGCTGACGTACTAAAATTAAGATTACGTGTCAAATAGTTGTGCCAACAGTAATTGAAGAGGTGTCCTTCTTGTACCTTTAGCCTTTGATCTTAGATAATTATCACATAGCAAAGGTTTGTAGAAGTAAAATGTCTATGTGTTTCAACGTTTTTTAATTATAAATAGTTTTTTTATCGGCCATTTGAGTTATAATCATCCGACACTGGGAATATTTCATCCATAAAGAAACGGCTTGGCCACATACTGTTTGGTTTCAGAAAAACATGAACCAGAAGTTAAATTTCGTGTATGTTAATTAGCACATGTATAATAATTCACAACATGAGTAATAAACGTATTTTACTGTATACAGTAAACTATGGTTATAACGAACTCAAAGGGGTCGTTATAACCGTAGTTCATTATAATCATATATACAGCATATATTCTGCAAATGGACGGGACCCCAAAACTTCGTTTTATCCGTCAGTTCGTTATAAGGGTTTTCGTTATAAACGTAGTTTACTGTATCATATTTTAGGAATAAACGTTGCATCTTGCAAGCCGTTGGCGAGCATAATACATGAGTTATATTCCTATTATAATCCCTCTTTAGGCACATATCTTATGATTTTTATGTACTCATTGTCATAAAAAGGTAGTTGATCTCTTTGTCGTGTAATGTCATTCTGAACATAATCGAGGTCTATAAGACATATTGCTCTTCAATACAGTACGTTTAGACATAGCGTTGGAATACAACACCTGAGTGAACCGACAAACTTTGCTTTCAATAACGCTCACACATCGGGAAACCGTCATCTTGTCATTTAACATCATCCAGTATTCTTTTGGCAAGTAGGTATCACATCGATATACAGAGCTATCTTAAAGCATCTTGTTTTTCACCCCTGGCCAACTGACTACTAGGTTCATCGATAAAACGATGCATTATAGAATGAGGAGCAAATGAAACTCTCAGTTGATTTTATCACGTTTCATTTTCAATTGAAAATATCCCAAGTTAGCGATATTATATCCAAAAAATGAACTGTAAAGTTGTATCCCTTGGGCACGCCAGAAACCTATGATTATGGGTTCGAATCCCGGTTCGCCCCGATTGTTTCTAGGTCTGTCAGTTCCAGATCTCGTGGGTTTCACCGAAGTGGAAAACGTCTTAGACCTGCGTGACTTCGGGCTTTCCTCCCACATGAAGCTGACACGCGGAAACTGGAATACTGTTAAAAGCGGCGTTAAACCCAACTCACTCACTCACTCAACAAGCGGTTCTGTCAGTAAACAATTTTGGACCTTTGGGATGTGTTGTGAAGGTTTAAATATTCAAACTCAAATACTGTGTGGCAGTAGCTGATTAGTTCATTTCATCTTTACATTCATTCATCGTCTTCTAGCAGTTTCCCCATATCTAAAAGCAAATATTTTTTTAAAGATAAATGCATTGTTACGTTTGCTTAAAAATATGTTCCATTAATTGTGTCAAATATATTATCGAAGCCTTAGCATTAAGAAAGGCCATACTGAGTAATTCTAAAAACAAAACTGAATTTTGGCCTCTGGCGTTTATACCGAACAAACGAATATTTTCATCTGAATCACTTGACAATGTATTTCCGTTGTCCAAAGGGGTATTATGTTGTACGTTGTTCTAGTTTTAGAATAAATCAGTAACTGTTCATACGTCCATTTTAATCATTTTGTACATAATATTATCTTGCAGACTTCTATACCTGTTTGAACGCGACTATATACGTCATTTGCATGAACAGGACAAAATATGTGTATAGTTATGAGCGAAAACAAACCGCTATTTGAAGTCAGCCTGTTCCATATGTATTAGGGTTACGGGAATACGCAACAAACCAGGTCACCGAGCCTGACCACTCGATCCTTTAGTCGTCTCAGTGTGTTGCTGGGGACCCATTGTATTAGGGTTACGGGAATACCCAACAAACCAGGTCACCGAGCCTGGCCACTCGATCCTTTAGTCGTCTCAGTGTGTTGCTGGGGACCCATTGTATTAGGGTTACGGGAATACCCAACAAACCAGGTCACCGAGCCTGGCCACTCGATCCTTTAGTCGTCTCAGTGTGTTGCTGGGGACCCATTGTATTAGGGTTACGGGAATACCCAACAAACCAGGTCACCGAGCCTGAACACTCGATCCTTTAGTCGTCTCAGTGTGTTGCCGGGGACCCATTGTATGTCGGAATCCTCTCGGGGCCTCATGTACTAAATGGGACTCTGGGACCTCAGATGTTATGTTGGAATTACCGTACTCGCCCGTACTGAGTACAGGGATCATGAGTTGCACATATGTCTAAGGCGCCACAATTCCCTGTGCGTCCTTTTGTCACGCTAGAAATCTATGATCGAAGGTTCGAATCCCGGTTTGATTGTGTCTTGGTACCAAACCTCGTGGGTTTGACGCAAGTAGTAAACGCCTGTGACCTGTACACTTCGGGCTTTCCTGTCGCATTAACCTTACATGCCGCGAAATAAGTGGAATACAGTTCAAAGCGGCGTTTCATAAAACCCACTCACAAGGAGTATGTCAAACTAATAAATTGTTAATTAGTCGTGCAATTCATTAACTACAGTACTTGTGAATCCATACTAAAGTAGAATATATATTCCGTACCTGTCAGCGAGTTACTGTGGGCTAAGGGACTCGTGGTATCATCGTCACTGACGCTGAAGTCCACTAGTTGTTGGTCGGGTGGTCGCTCAGTTTCATCGTCGATTAACGGCTTGACATCTGAAAAGTCACTTTCAGTTTCCTTTTTATACAGCTTCCGTGTTAGACACGCTTTCCTAACCGCATGATCCTCCTCGCACAGCGTTGTTGCTCGAGAATCACCCTCGCACGTTCTGTCCAACCCAGCTGAGAAATAGAAGGAAGGAATGTGTTACTAGATACTACGTCTACAAATAGTGTGGAAATGCATTCATAGTACATTTTTTCAAATTTACATGATTCTACAGGTTGTGTTAGCGTGGTCATTTTCTCATGGTCAAACAATCGTCCCGTTTTTATTGTCTTGGTAGGGAATCATTGTTAGTCGAAGGCGAGTGTGTACGTCCAATTCAACGTACTTTTCAAAGTTTACTTAATAACTTATCCTAGCAACCAGTGGTTTACATGACCCAGACTGGATCATGTACAATTTGTCACGATATTACAAGACTATTGCTGACTGCGGCGTTTAAACTGATTCACTCAGATGTTCTTACATATTAAACCAATAAAGCTCATGTTGTGGGATGGAAGATGTTCCCAGAACTGTAACTGAACTGAACTGAGGCAACTAAATTGGGTCTGGCTGGGACGATGCTCATGATATTAACCATTGTTTTTACTAGCCCTGACTCGAGTAGCATTTAAGTACAGTCCGCCAGATATAGCTGAAACTATTGTTCACTGTGGTTACCATGTGCCAATTTAACGTATATTAATCACATCAGGCACATAGATGTGTTTGTGTATGTGTGAGTGTGTGTGTGTGTGTGTGTGTGCGTGCGTGCGTGTGTGTATGTGTGTGTGCGCGCGCGCGCTGTACAGAGTTGCGTAGCCCCATGGGCACACCAGAAACCAATGTTTTGGGGTTCGAATCCCAGTTCGCCCAGATTATGTGGCTAGGTTGTCAGCACCATACATGGGCCCGTGGGTAAACGTCTGAGACCTGCATCATTTCGGTCTTGACCCCATATTAGTCTGAAACACCGCGATATAACCTATACTGTTCAAAGGGGCGTCGCACCAAACTCACAACACAATGAGCTCTGGTTAAGTAATGTTACCTGTAAGAGCATCGTCTTGTGCTATGTGCCTCGTGGCACCATCATCCCCGGAGCTGCAGTCCACGAGATGAGCGTCACTGTCTTGCAGTTCATCAGTATCCTCGTTAATCAGTGGCCGGAGATCTGAATATTCATTCCCAGTTTTCTTCTTACTTATTTTCGGTTTGGGAAATACTTTCTTGCTTGTAACCTTCTCTGCATGCTGGGGTCTCCCTGCTGCCTTCGTCAAGGTGTCCTTGGAGGGACCAGTCTGGGTCAGGTGAGGGAGACAGTCAATGGGTTGCTGCCAGTCAAGCAGACAAGCGTTGACGTCTACACGGAAATCCGTTCCACAAGCCATTTAGTGCAGCTGCCTAAAATGAATGTATGGATATGTATAGCTAATTAAACCGACTTGAATAGAAATATCCAATACGTTACATCGACATGCAGCCCTATCTATTTAAGTAAGTGTAGCTAAGGTGAACAGTACATTGTATACCAATGGTATTTGATCGTTCCCATAACTGCTCAAAAATAAATGTCGATAATGGCTTTCTTTCAATTCTTTACATTTATGACAATGCAGTTTAAAGAGCGTAACTGAAATCAATATGAAGTCGTTATATTTCTTGAATGCATGGTCACATGTTGAAAAAAAATCAATACTTTTTATTCACATAGTCTTACTGAGGAATGTACACAGTTACAATGGTATGATCAATAATGTTAACATTATGATGGATAGTTGTTTATAATCAATAATTCTCAATCGATTACTTACAAGCCTCCGCCAAACAGCTTCAATATTGCGGAGTGTCGTGTTTAGCAACAAAATACTTTATTTTATACATTTTATAAACTCTTCAGTGGTAATATTGACACCCTTCATGAAACACGAACCGCTCATAATGACGTTAGTAGGTCGTCATGACATGAATCGTATTCGCCTTAATCGTCCACATCCTGCTAATGCTATTGTATTGTTTCCGTGTGGACACATAACACTGCCTGACCAAATGTCGGTCAGCGATAGCAGGTGACGCGTCTCTACATTGTCGCTCACTTGTTTTGTTAGTTGGTATGACAGTAAAAGAACAACAATAGCTAACAATGACAGTTATGTACACCATTGTATATACACACATTAATACGAAAACAACTTTTTGTTTCCAGAATGAAAATTAATAAACTATTACGCATCTTCGTGACCATTGTTTGGGCCGAGATATTCAAATTGCCTCCCACTGCAAACGAACATACTTGAGTTCTTAAACGTTTTTCTTTACTTAGACGCAGCAGAATCTCTGCACTTGCGGTGAGGTGAAATGGGGTTTAACGTCGCGTCCAAGATTATTGCACTTATATAGCGACGTACATGCACGTGTGTGTGTGTGTGTGTGTGTGTGTGTGTGTGTGTGTGTGTGTGTGTGTGTGTGTGCTTGTACTAGACCGGACTGATGCCGATTTATAGTGCTAGCTCACTGAGAGTATACTGACTCCGAGCCGACCAGTCCTTGTGTTAGCCCCTTAATGCCGAGCGCTAGACAGGGTAACAACAAGTACTATGTTTTAACGTCTTTTGGTATGACGCGGCCGGGGATCGAACCCCGGACCTTCCGCTCTCCGGGCGGACGCTCTACAACTAGACCACGGAGGCGGTCTCTGCACTTGTACACAGCAGACATAATGCAAAATAACACATCGGTTTTTTTTGTTTCAATAAAATCATGAAATGCACTATTTTGTCACCATATTTTCAGGTCCAACACTTGATTGTCTGGCTTGTTCACAGGCCAGTGTATCACTGTGCGGCGTCATACTTACCATTTTTTTTGTAAATTGTATAGCGGGTGCTACTGGTAAAACGAGACATGCGACCCCTGGCGTCATCATCGATTTTCAGTTATCCATTCATAAGAATTTCACGGCTATTTTGCTTTTTACGCTAAATGGAAACTGCTTCTGCGGATAATCGAGACTGGTTAATCTCTGGCGTTTTATATTCTTATATTTGTATATTTATATTTAAACGTTCATTGGTCAGGTTAGATTAACTTGGGTATAACATTCTTAGTGTGCCTTCTGATAAAATGTTCACTAAAAAGAAGCCATCAGTAAGTCTCCATTGTTAATTACTAAGATTCTGTTAAACACAACTCACTCACTCAACTGATGCTTAGAGTTGCTAATAATGAAAATGCAAACAACACAAGGTTTAGTCGTCATGACCACATACATATAGTCGACTCTGCATTCATCAAAGACTTCTTATGATTATGGAACGTGTTTTGTCGCTTTAATTTATATTTACTCCAAAATAACGTACGAGCCGTGAAGATCCGGGATAAGATAGGTCTTCAGCAGCCTATGCTTGCCGTAAAAGGCGATTGTGCTTGTCGTAATAGGTGATTAACGGGATCGGGTGGTCAGGATCGCTGACATGGTTGATGCATGTCATCGTATCCCAATTGCATGGATCTATTCTCATGATGTCAATCACTGGATTGTCTGGTCCTGACTCGATTATTTACAGACCGCCGTCATATAGCTGGAATATTGCTGAGTGCGGCGTTAAACAACAAACAAACTAACATCAAAATAATGTACGGGAGCATTTTGACGGAATTGTATTTTTTTCGGTACTTTGAAGAGATTTTTTGTCTATGCTGGTTAAACAATAAATATTTCTTGTTTCCCTTATTATCTCAATTGCAAAGTGGACTGTATGGTATTCATTCGCATTATCCTTGTATATCTTCAAATTCCGGATGTGAAAAATTGAATAGACATGGTTGATATGGAGGTACCTGGGGGCAGCCAACGGATAAAAACGATATCCGTTGGGGTCATATGCGGATAGAGATGCAAATATCAAAGGTCAAGCAGGGACTACTTTCACTGTTTATAAACAAACATGGGGTCGCCCTCGTCATTCGGCGATCGAGTCAGAATTAACCATCGGGAATCTGGATAAACTACTGGGATAATTGCTATCATTAATAAAAGAACAGTCTAATATACTGAAAATCAGTGTCTAACTGTGACGTAGCTAAGGCATTTTATAAGTTTTGGCAACTTTGGAGATATAAATTTCGAAACAATTTTGCGAGGTCACGAGGCCTAGCCAAGCGGGATCAGTAGCCATATCTGTGCTTGTCGACCTCCGCGGCTTGAAACCTTCTCCACAAATTAAAATAGTTGGATTTGGCCGAAATATGTTTGAATTGTTACCTTGTTTCGTTTTGTCGCTGTGTGTACATCTGACTACATTTATTAACGTTATGATAGGACAGACCGACTGTCAACAACGTCTGACCGTGGCCCTGACGTCTCATAGACTAGGGTTAGAGTAGCTTCCCTTTGACAAAGGGCAGTTACTCTTGCGGACAGACCGATGGATTGCCGCGAAAGCAAAATTAAAAGCAATTGTTGTTTTGGGTATATGTTGCTTCGCCAATGTAAAAGAAATAGATTTCAGTTGGAACTACATTGGCTACTGTCAAAGTCCGACTGACACATCACTTACCCTGTGACGTAATAAATATTAATGTGCGCATTCCAGGAAAACTCGCAATGTTTCGGTAATGTTTGTGAGATAGGGAAAGCGATTTTGAAGCACAGAATTAAAGAATGACATCATATGATAAAGAGGTTATCACGCTTGTGTGTTTGGGGAAGGCTCGCTAAATACAATGTTTATTCCTAATGCAGGATATTTACCATCCCCAAACACACTCGCGTGATAACCTCTACGTATATCTACTGCTTCCAGATACATACCGCGTATAGTTGGCAGGGAGGTATCGTTGGGTGGTGATATATCCTGTTATATCTACTGATTCCGCATTTATACCACATATAGTTTGTGTGTAACGTTGGACAGGGGTGTATCTTAATTCCTATATATTAACCTTTCAATACACAATGTATATGTCTGCTGTGGAGCTATCGATGGACCATGGTGTATCCTGGTATATCTACGCCGTCCAGCAATACTATCCGTATGTCGTGTGGGCAGGTATCGCTGCGCTTGGCTGCAATCCTTAAAAAGCAACGCATTAGCGAACTCATGGTGCCCAACGGATTGATACAATTCATATAGTGAGTATGTTTTCACTCACTTTTATCAATATTCCTGCAACATCACGGCGGTGATACCAGAGTTGGACTTCACACATTGTACCTATGTAAGACATCGAACCCGGGACTTCGGCGTGACGAGCCAACGTTTTAACCACTAGACTACCCCATCGCGCCAGAATTGAAAGAGCGTTTACATTGCATAAAATATTCACGCACACAGCATCTCTTGAATTAGAAAAAAAATATTTACCTCGACGTTAAGCTGATGCTACACAAATCGACAAGACACACATTAAGTCATTGCTCGTCTTTTCGCACTGTGAATGCGATGAAAATGTATATTTGCAAGAAATAATGAATATCCGCCCCCCCCCCCCCCCCCCCCCCCCCCCCTCTCTCTCTCTCTCTCTCTCTCTCTCTCCATCAAGCACTCAACGGTATACACCTCTAACCTCTATTTTTATACCACGGAGTATTTCCATATGATGTCCCTGTACATTAGATTTCGATACCTGACCTTTTCCATATTTCAAGACATTCGTATACACCTAAGTAGAAATACTATTAACGTAGACGACCCATATCTATAGAAGCCATTTCAAGTTTATGAACATAACAGGCATCATCCCACAGGAAATGCAAAAGTTCTCTGTCAATACTCGCGCTCCACTCCATGTTTCTGGGTCAAGGGCTTTGGAGGGGGAGCCATGTTGACTAAGTCTGTTGCATCCATTATGTGCGGTGAGCGGCCGAGGTGGCTGCACATCCACTGTACACGTGGCGAGGCCAGGCTCTGTATCCGTACATCTACACTCAGGATACACCATGGCACTGATAAGATGCACATACAGTCCGTACAACTGTTATTCTGGTAAACGACACGATGTCTACTCTTACCTTTATCAAATTCACTGATAACTTGTAGTAGACGTTCTTATAGTGCACCTGTCATCTCTATAGATTCATTTCATCGTGTACCTTGAAAATATATTGATTCTTTGTTTGTTTGATTTGATGTTTAACGCCGCACTCGGCAATATTCCAACTATGCGACGTCGGTCTGAAAATAAATCCTGTGGCTGATATCATGAGCATCGATCAAGGAAATTAGGATACGATGCATGACCTAAGTCAGAGAGCCATCCCCCCGATCCTGTTAGTCGCCTCATATGACAAGCATAGTTGCCTGTTAGGAAACATCGGTTGCTGAAGGCCTATTCTCCAACCGGATCTTCAAGGGTTGAAAATATATTAAGTAAACAGCCATGCATGCATCCATGGATAATCTCTAAACGTTTCAGGTGTTATACGTATTCCCCGATCAACTTTTAGACATAAAACTATATACATGTAGGTAAGAATCCCTTCTGTGTTATAGTGGGACGCAAGTGGTATTCAGAACGTCAACGCCATAATAGTCTGTCTCGATTATCCGCCGAAACAGATTCCAATGCGCACAGAATAAGATGAACGGATCATTGAAAATCAGTGATGACACAGGTGTTAGCGAAAAGGGTCAGCATGTTCTGCTCTACCAGTAGCATCCGCTAATCACACAATGTACATAAGAAAGTAAGTATTTGTTCCCTGATGCCGCATCCTGAAAAAATGCTGAGTTCGAGGCATTTATACAATCGAGTCTGGACCAGACAATCCAGTAACACAATACAGTGTTTACGGATATAATAAAACTAAACACATGTTGACTTTGAATTACTTCTGCTGTGTAAAAAGTGCAGAGACGTTTTTGCTTACAAGCACAGAGAAACGCTTAAGAAAAAAATATGTTCGTTTTGCAGCGAGATGCATCTCCAACTTTGTCGTTAAATTGATATACATTGTATAAATTACGTTTACTAGGCAGCCTTACCTCATACCGTGTTGTGCTTGTCGTGTCCCGTACGCTCGGATTGGAATGCTAATATAAACAGAGTAACGCTTTCAGACTAAACACATTCACACGAGGTAGAATAACCTGCAGAGTCGGACATTTCATGCGATGGGACGGACGCCTACAAAAGTGTCTTGTATAAGGCTATCGCGTTCATCTCACTCACGGAAGTTGCTCGGATTTCTCGCATACCAGACACATAACTATAGCCCCCTCGCGACACCGGGGCTTGCGTGCGTGTGAGATAACGGTAAACACATGAGCTGTCCGCAGAGTAGGAGATCGTGAAGAAAGGCTTCAGGGATTCATTGCCGTAACATCCCCACAATAAATACGTTACATAAGCGACGTGGGGGTTCGTTTCTGTTCAAGTTTAAGTAAAATCATTCACATGGTTGTCTAGTCCAGACTCGATTATTAGCTGGAATATTACTGTGTGCGGCGCTAACCACGAAAGGACACACGCGCGCTCACATATGTATGCACATACACAAGTACACTCATAGTCATGTATAGCCATTATTTTTGTCATGTGGAGCCGCTCTATATCACCCAAGTAGAGCAGTTATATACCGGTCATATAGAGCCGTTATGTACCTGACATGTAGATTCGTTATATATGTCATGTAGAACCGCTGTATATAAGTCATGTAGAGCCGTTATATATACTTCATGTAGAGCCGTTATATATCATTCACGTAAAACCAATATAAATCAGACATCTAGAGCCTTTATATGTCAACCGTGTAGAGCCGTTATATATACCTCATGTAGAGCTGTTATATACAGTGTATGAGTCATGTAGAGCCGATATATATCAGTCACGTAGAGCCGTTATATATCAGTCATGTAGAGCCGTTATATATCAGTCATGTTGAGCCCGAAATACATCAGTCATGTACAGCCGTTATATATCAGTCATGTTGAGCCCGATATATATCAGTCATGTAGAGCCGTTATATATCAGTCATGTTGACCCCTTTATATATCAGTCATGTTGAGCCCGTTATATATCAGTCATGTAAAGCCGTTATATATCAGTCATGTTGAGCCCGATATACATCAGTCACGTAGAGCCGTTATATATCAGTCATGTAAAGCCGTTATATATCAGTCACGTAGAGCCGTTATACATCAGTCACGTAGAGCCGTTATATATCAGTCATGTAGAGCCGTTATATATCAGTCACGTAGAGCCGTTATACATCAGTCACGTAGAGCCGTTATATATCAGTCATGTAGAGCCGTTATATATCAGTCATGTAGAGCCGTTATATATCAGTCACGTAGAGCCGTTATATATCAGTCATGTTGAGCCCGATATACATCAGTCATGTACAGCCGTTACATATCAGTCATGTTGACCCCTTTATATATCAGTCATGTAGAGCCGTTATATATCAGTCATGTTGAGCCCGATATATATCAGTCATGTAGAGCCGTTATATATCAGTGATGTTGAGCCCGATATATATCAGTCATGTAGAGCCGTTATATATCCCTCATGCAGAGCTGTTATATACAGTGTATCAGTCATGTAGAGCCGTTATATGTCATCAATGTAGAGCCGTTATATATCAGCCATTTAGAGTCGATATATATCAGCAACGTAGAGCCATTATATGTCATAAATGTAGAGCCGTTATATATCAGTCACGTAGAGCCGTTATATATCGGCCATGTGAAGTCATTGCAGATAAGACATATAGAGTGAGTGAGTATGGTTATACGCCGTCGTTAGCAATATTCCAGCAATATCATGGCGGGGGTCACCTGAAATAGGCTTCACACATTGTACCCATTTGGGGAAAGGAACCAGGACCGCTTTTACGAGCGACCGCTTTACCCACTGCCCTGAGATATTTAGAACCATTATATATCAGTCACGTGGAGCCGTCATATATGAATGATGTCGAGCCGTTATATATCAGTCATATTTGTTGTCGGGTGTCGAACATGAGCGTCACATTGGCCTGAGTATGTTGACAATGTGTAACAATTGAAGAACATGCTGCTATGCCTATGTCATAATGACTGGATGCTTCCATGAAACAGGAATATTCAACTAAGACTACCTAACACAGACCTGAACCCAACGAGTCGTTTAGCCCATGTCGTGAAGTACATGACAAGTAACACTGAAAGTAGGTACATCGTGGTTCATTCCAGATGCACCTGAACTGCTCTCATGGATGGCGAGATTGCAACATTTTCATTATTCTTTTATCTCATATTATCTGCGTGACCACTCAAAAATGATGCTCAATACATATTCAATAATGACGTAATACAGACATGTAAATGAAGAACACATACATGATTGTCCTTATTTAATACATTTACATCCATACAGCTGACCACCCGAATCGCCACACACACGACTCGCCACACACACGACGCGCCACACACACGACTCGCCAGATTCAGTATGGAAGTTTTGTCATTCTTTGTGCAGATGTTTACATCGGTGATGTGGACAGTGACATCCGGGGTACACTGAGTGACTTAGTGTGTTTGAGGACTAGTGTTACCAATATGACGTATCAGTTTAGTATTGAGGGTAAGCCTGAGCAAGGTTTAGCCACGGTAAAACCAAGGTTAAAGCAAGGTTTAGATTTTACATCAACCTAATCAGGGTGAGTCATGGATTCGAACCTAGACCTGAGAACTCAGGCAACATTTAACAAGTAATTGACATTTTAAACAATAGTGAAGATAGTTTGTATCGTTTGTGAATCCGTCAACATAATCAGTGTACAAAATTAATTAAAACAGTAATATAATTAATTATATCTGTAAAGAAGAATGCTGTGGGTGAGTATGGTTTTAAGCTGATATAAGCAATATTCCATCAATATAGTGGGGACACTAGAATGGGTCCACACATTGTACCCATGTTGGAATCGAACCCGGGATTACGGCGTGACGAACTAACGCTTCAACACCTGGGATTAGCACCACCCTCAGTTTTGTACACACACTATATTATAAAAATACACGAACTACAACTTACCCCATGTCCTTTACCTCAATAGTTATTTAACTGAGATGATATTTGCCGTTTGAAAAATACTCCTAATTGGGAAACCGGAACTGTAGACAGAAGAGTCGGATAAGAGAATCCAGAAACAAGACAAGTGTAATAGCTGTCCCTGGTAATAACACTTACATCACGGGCGGGTCCAGTATGTTCAAAAGGTAGGCGTCCAACATATCAAAATCCTCTCTCAGTTGTACAACCTACAGTATACTACGTCTGGATCCGTCTATGTGCATACACGTCAAGCATCGTGTTTTATAAGCCTGACCAGAACAACGTGGGTTTCAATTAACTGTGAGATATGATTTCTCATCCCGATGTGCAAATATCTCATTAATGATAGCTCCACAGCGTCGATTGGCACAAATGTTACGTATCTGAGCTTATGTGAACAACAAGGGATAGTCTTTCACTTTTGACAGAAATGTTATAGAAAAATGTGTTTTGTTTAAGAATGAAACAAGACGTACCTCCTCCAAATCTCCTCCAATACGCCACAAAGTTGCTGTCGAGCAGTTAACCGTTCCCTTGAACGGTCCTGACTCCATGCGCTGTGACGTCATAGAATTCCTTCCTGCGCCTAATATGATAAGGAGGCTTGTTGATGTATATTGATGCTAATATCACATTTGGTGTAAGTATCCGGTGAATGTAACGAGACGTATTTATCTGGAAGTGTGATTCATGGCAAGTAGATTTCAGTAAACGTATTAGTCAAGCTGAACAGGAACAGATAAGAGGAAGCACCTTCCGATGATGGGATGTGGTGGGCGTTTACATAAAAGTCTGCACTTTTATGATCGGATATTGTAAATTATGCATTTGTTTTAAAACCCAGCTGCAAAAGACGAGCAATTTAGATGTGCTCAGATTCTATTTTGTTTCAGAATCAAAATTAATATGTTTATACTCCCAGTCTGTGTAGCATCATCCAAACAGTAGAATATATAGTGTTCCCTAAATAACGCGATGCATATCTACACAAACAATTTTTCATGGGATAAAAACTGAGGACAAGTTATGTTTTTTTTCAAGGAAATAAACTAGGAAATACATATTATGTTACAGAGGGAATAAAAGACATGACATAAAATTTTACGATATTTACAAATCAAACTTCAGTCAAACGATATTAGATTGTAGTGCTGATGGGTGTCGACCGGCACCTTTTAATAACATCGTCGATATAACGACATAACAGAGTTGGGTTTACCGATGTTTCACTGTCTAGCTGTGAATGTAAAAAACGATAACGGTGAGACAAAAAATGCAGGCCTCATTAAGCTTTGTGTTTGTTAACAAGGAAAATTGTCACTGTATGGCAACTTTTTGTATATATTCCGAGTGTGTTGTGAAAGTCATGTTTTAACAGAGCACGCGTATCTACTGCATGTGCCTAATCTACCAGATCCACTACTACTACCACCCTCACTACAACTACCATCACCACCACATCTACCACACCCGCGTAATCTACCACACCCACCACATCTACCACACCCACCACCTCTACCACACCCACATCTACCACACCCACTACATCTACCACACCCGCGACATCTACCATACGCACCCCATTTACCACATCTGCGACATCTACCACACACACTACATATATCTACCACACCCACCACATCTACCACACCAACATCTACCACACCCGCGACATCTACCACACCCGCGACATCTACCACACCCGCTACATCTACCACATCCACTACATCTACCACATCCACTACATCTACCACATCGACTACATCTACACCACCCACCACATCTATCACACCAACAAAATCTACCACACTCACAACATGTACCAGATCCACTACATCAACCACACCCGCCACATCTACCACACCCACTACATCAACCACACCCACTATATCTACCACATCCGCCACATTTACCACACCTGCCACATCTGCCACACACACTACATCTACCAGACCCACTTCATCTACCACACCCGCTATATCTACCAGACCCACTTCATCTACAACACCCGCTATATCTACCAGACCCACTTCATCTACAACACCCGCTATATCTACCAGACCCACTTCATCTACAACACCCGCTATATCTACCAGACCCACTTCATCTACAACACCCGCTATATCTACTAGACCCACTTCATCTACAACACCCATCACATATATCACACCCGTGGATGCAGGAGGTGTGTTGACTGTGTCGGGGATTTTGAGTGTTGTATGTATTGGATCGTGTAGGTGTTGTGGATGTGCTTGGTCTGGTTGGTGTGATGAATGTGGTATGTTTAATGAATGCGGTTGATGAGGCGAATAAGGTCGATCTGATGGATGTGGTGGTTGTGTAGGATTGTGGATGTAGATAGTGTGGCGGATATGGTGTGATGGATGTGGTGGTTGTGGTGGATGGTGGATGTGGATAGTGTGGCGGATATGGTGTGATGGATGTGGTGGTTGTGGTGGATTGTGGATGTAGATAGTGTGGCGGATATGGTGTGATGGTTGTGGTGGATGGTGAATGTAGATAGTGTGGCGGATATGATGTGATGATTGTGGTGGTTGTGGTGGATGGTGGATGCGGATAGTGTGACAGATATGGTGTGATGATTGTGGTGGTTGTGCTGGATGGTGGATGTGGATAGTGTGGCGGATATGGTGTGATGGATGTGGTAGTTGTGGTGGATGGTGGATGTGGATAGTGTGACGGATATGGTGTGATGATTGTGGTGGTTGTGGTGGATGGTGGATGTGGATAGTGTGACGGATATGGTGTGATGATTGTGGTGGTTGTGGTGGATGGTGGATGTGGATAGTGTGACGGATATGGTGTGATGATTGTGGTAGTTGTGGTGGATGGTGGATGCGGATAGTGTGACAGATATGGTGTGATGATTGTGGTGGTTGTGGTGGATGGTGGATGTGGATAGTGTGGCGGATATGGTGTGATGGATGTGGTAGTTGTGGTGGATGGTGGATGTGGATAGTGTGACGGATATGGTGTGATGATTGTGGTGGTTGTGGTGGATGGTGGATGTGGATAGTGTGACGGATATGGTGTGATGATTGTGGTGGTTGTGGTGGATGGTGGATGTGGATAGTGTGACGGATATGGTGTGATGATTGTGGTAGTTGTGCTGGATGGTGGATGCGGATAGTGTGGCGGATATGGTGTGATGATTGTGGTGGTTGTGGTAGATGGTGGATGTGGATAGTGTGACGGATATGGTGTGATGATTGTGATGATTGTGGTGGATGGTGGATGTGGATAGTGTGACGGATATGGTGTGATGATTGTGGTGGTTGTGGTGGATGGTGGATGCGGACAGTGTGACGGATATGGTGTGATGATTGTGGTGGTTGTGGTGGATGGTGGATGTGGATAGTGTGACGGATATGGTGTGATGATTGTGGTAGTTGTGGTGGATGGTGGATGCGGATAGTGTGGCGGATATGGTGTGATGATTGTGGTGGTTGTGGTAGATGGTGGATGTGGATAGTGTGAAGAATACGGTGTGATGGATGTGGTGGTTGTGTAGGATTGTGGATGTAGATAGTGTGGCGGATATGGTGTGATGGATGTGGTGGTTGTGTTGGATGGTGGATGTAGATAGTGTGGCGGATATGGTGTGATGGATGTGGTGGTTGTGTAGGATTGTGGATGTAGATAGTGTGGCGGATATGGTGTGATGGATGTGGTGGTTGTGTTGGATGGTGGATGTGGATAGTGTGACGGATATGGTGTGATGGATGCGGTGAGGGTCCTGAATATGAATACATGACACTTTTTTTATGGTTAGCAACTGCTTAGCAACTAGCAACATGAATATGTTCTGAATATGGTGGATTTGGTGAGAGTGGTGAATGTGATGTGTGTGGTGTGTGTGGTGTGTGTGATGTGTGTGGTGTGTGTGGTGTGTGTGTTATGTGTGTGGTGTTTGTGGTGTGTGTGGTGTGTGTGATGTTTGTGGTGTGAGTGGTCGATGCTGTGTACGTGTTGGGTGTGGTGAGTGTGGTGAATGTGATGTGTGTGGTGTGTGTGGTGTGTGTGGTCGATGCTGTGTACGTGTTGGGTGTGGTGAGTGTGGTGTGTGTGGTGTGTGTGGTGTGTGTGGTCGATGCTGTGTACGTGTTGGGTGTGGTGAGTGTGGTGAATGTGATGTGTGTGGTGTGTGTGGTGTGTGTGGTCGATGCTGTGTACGTGTTGGGTGTGGTGAGTGTGGTGAATGTGGTGTGTGTGGTGTGTGTGGTCGATGCTGTGTACATGTTGGGTGTGGTGAGTGTGGAGGGTGTAGGTGTGAAGGATGTGGTGGGTGTAGTTGTGCTTGTTTGTTGTTTTACGCCGCACTCAGCAATATACCAGCTCTATGACGGCGGTATGTAAGTACTGAGTCTGGACCAGAAGATCCAGTGATTGAAATCATGAAATCCACGAAATTTGGTTACGATGACATGCATGAACCATCCGATCCCGTTCGTCGCCTCTTACGACAAGCAGGTGGGTGTAGTGGATGTGGTGCGTGTGGTGGTGGGGTAGATGTTGTAGTTGTGGTGAGATTGATGGATGCCGAACATGTAGGCTTTGGTATGTTTAGTGGATATTGGGTATATATCCCACTACATCCACTACGTCTATTGCATCCCTCACGTCAACCACACCCTGCATGTTTGCCATATCCATCATGTTACCGGGGAGAACATAGAGTGAGAGTCAAGGAAATGCCACCAATAACATATATCATTGAACCTGCAACAGCAAATAATGACAGAACTACGACATGACAAAGGAAAATCTTATTAAAGCTATTTAAACTAATTATTCTTAAATATGCAGGATGGCCGCATACATTGAGGACGCCACGATGTGCAGGATGGCTGCATACATTGAGGACGCCACGATGTGCAGGATGGCTGCATACATTGAGCATGCCACAATGTGCAGGATGGCCGCATACATTGAGGACGCCACGATGTGCAGGATGGCCGCATACATTGAGCACGCCACGATGTGCAGGATGGCCGCATACATTGAGGACGCCACGATGTGCAGGATGGCCGCATACATTGAGGACGCCACGATGTGCAGGATGGCTGCATACATTGAGCACGCCACGATGTGCAGGATGGCTGCATACATTGAGCACGCCACGATGTGCAGGATGGCTGCATACATTGAGGACGCCACGATGTGCAGGTTGGCCGCATACATTGAGATCGCCACGATGTGCAGGATGGCTGCATACATTGAGCACGCCACGATGTGCAGGATGGCTGCATACATTGAGAACGCCACAATGTGCATCATAAAACGCGGCATCACACATACGAGCAAGGACACTGGTTTTACAGCCATTCCATTCGGGAAAGCGCACGTACAATACCTCTCTGTAACACGCACCGGTCTAAAGTCAGTTTATCATACCTCCATGACAGAATGATTAGATCTGATTGGTCCACGTGATCTTGATAAAATACTATGTATCCCGTCTTGGAGGGAAATAAATTTCTCAGCGGGAGACTAAATCCCTTGGAACTCGCCACGATCCAGACACGCTGCACGTGGATTTCCGAGAAGCAAAATAAATCCCTTATACCCCGCCCCGAAGCAAGAAGCCACACGCTTTTCCCGGGTCAATGAAAGTCGCGTGACATAGCACAACCCCCTAACCTCCACTCAGTCGAACAGCTGTTTTCATTCTATTAACTTTGAATTTGTTCTAATTAGTGTACAATTTCATATTAAAACATATCGGTTGTAGCAGGATCAATCGGGGTACATTGGGCCTTATGCGTTTTTATGCCTTCGGTAAAAACCTAACGCGGGACGCATAACTCCCCATTGTTCCCGACTGATCCTGCAACAACTTTTATTGTGCCTTGACACTGATAGGTTAAAAACTAGTTTTCCCCATGGTTCACGCCTCATTCAACCAGAATAATACTTATATATATGTACATAAAAATACCTGAATTTATCTAATTTTAGGCTTGCACTGATAGATATAATTTCACATGAAGGAAGTCAATCGTCTACCGAAGTGGCGATGCCCATTATGTCATTCGGCTACCGACAATGGAATCAACTTTACTCATGTATGTCATTATAAAGGTGAAGAGAAAAATATGATAAGAAATACCAGAACGCTATCAGTCAAGTTATCCCGATACGGCTTTATTTCTCTTCTATCTCCAATAGAGAAGTCATATTAAAGCCGACTTAATATGTCAAACATGTTATTTCTCTCAGTAACGAATTATCAAAATATAATATTTGTGAGAATATGTACTTACAAGTCTTCATTATGTCTATAGACCGGAGGCCCTAAATACATCCAACAGCTTTTACTTGATTCGTACTGTGAAGCATGTTGGTCATGTTATAAACACTATACCAAAATAACTCCAAAGCTATATGTGTCTATGTTATATTTTTCAGAATTTTCCTCTGAAGCTGGGCAACACAGATGGGACACTCACAAACATCATAGATGACCTTACACTTAGCCACACATTGACCATTCTCTTACAGATAACAGATAACAGATAACAGATGTATTATACACATCTGCAACATCCTCCTTATTTAGGGGCACGGGTGGCACAGTCTAAGGCGCCGCTATTCGCGTCCCATGAAACCACGCCGGAAACCTATGCTTGTGGGTTCGAATCCCGATTCGCCCCGATTATTTTTCTAGGTTTGTCACCATCATATCTGTGCTCGTGGGTTTCACCGAAGCGATAAACGTCTGAGGTCTGCATCGCTTCGGGCTTTCCTCCCTTGCCACTGAAGGGTTCAAAGTTAGTTCGCGTCCTGTATCTCATCTCACTCCTGGGTAATCTACGAATACAGGGCCTTGAGTCAGTGAACACATTTTGAACTCCAGATTCACGATTGACCTTAAGATTCGTACTGTGATCCATATTGAACATGTCTGAAAGCACCAGACCAATATAAGAACATATGTACCAAAACTTATGCAATCTCAGAAAACCAAATTTAATTATTTCAAAACATTTGATTTTTCAACTATGTACACCACCATCCCACACGGTTTACCCATGGATCATATGTTACTAAACGTAGTTACATCTGAGAAATCAATATTTGTAATGCTACAAGACTGTGTGACAAGAGGGGTGACTTCAGCTTTCCAACAGTCAATTTTCCCTTCATATTGAGGAATATTCCAGCATCTCAGGTCTTTGATGTATGTCTACAATTCACAACTTTTGAGGTACAATTGAGCAAGCTCTTACTTCTAAAAAAATCGAAAATCGTTATGTGACTCAGAAGTTCTTTAATCAGGGTTATAACCATGAAGGCCCAAGTGAAGCTTTCAAAACGTTTCATGGAAAACATATGGGCATTTCCAAAATTGGCGCTTCAGTGATAAAAAAAGATGTCCGATGTAATTCCTAATTTGATTTGTACCACATGTCCTCTTTTTATCATATCAGTTGACTTGCCTTTGCATGTGTTTATGACGGGTGCCACCGGTGGGCCAGGATACGCAAACTTTTCGCAAACACCTGGTATTATCTCTGTTAGATATTTATTATAAACACATACCTATGGAATCGCGAACACCTGGTGTCATCACTGATTTTCAGTCATCCTTCTTATATAATGTTCACGTCTATTTTCACATTTACGCTCAGTGGAATAGGTCACGGTGGACAATCTGAACAAGGCAGGTTTTTCCCGTACTAGGCTAGAATTATGGAGTTACAATTTTGGCTGGACAAACGAGTCTTTGCACAGTCCTATGAAAATCAGGTAATGAAATAGACATCCGGTTCGTAAGCTGCCATACAGATTTCGATCGCTTGCAAGGTTTGCAGATTTACCGACGACTCGCCGTCAACAGAGAGTTTCCAAATAATTTCATGTTTTTTAATTAAGGTGCGCACGTGATTTGATGCACTTCGCGAAGTAAGACCCGTTTTATTATAATATACAATCTTATTATCTATCAGATCGACATGACTGTCGCCATTGTGTTTGAAGCAAATGTAAATTATATGAGAGGTGGAATCTGATTGGTCAATAAGGAGGACATAGATGGGACATAACTCGAAATAGCCACTGGTGGCGCTACGATCGAGCCCAGAAATTCCAGCCTCGTAAGACAAGGGTGGAAACTGGGCTTTTACAGTCAGTTAACGACCTTGCCTCGGGAAGATGGTCATTCCCTGGTAACGAAGTTTTTCATTTATGATTATGGAAATGTTTTTTTTAATGAAATTTGGTTGAATCTATGAAGACCTGTTTAGATAACGGCATTTGCATAGCAGATGCTGGATGTAACTATCTTGCACTGTTCTGTTGGAAGATGAGCCGGTATTAGTTTAAAAAATAGGAAATATTGTTCTTAGGTCATTACGTACATGTAAGTTCATTCACAATATGAACAAATCATTCTCTAATCTTGTAGTCTATCGTGAATGTGGTAGACATCCATTATATGTTGAATATCACTATCATACAAAGTGTATAAAATACGTGTTGAAATTAATATTAATGTCCACTTACATATCCCTTTCCAGCAAGGGACACCACGTTACCAGAGTGAAAAAATATAACATTTTCTGTATCTCTAAACAGTCATTTCAAGGAATATCATGGGTATAAGTAGCCTGGGTCCTAAAGTAATATAGTATCGGATTTCCTTTCGGAGACATTCCTGATCAAGATAAAACAAAACTTATACTCCAAGGCACAAGTAGCTGATCATATTCGTGTTCACATCAAACCATATAACTCTCATTTGTGGCTCGCCGGAATAAAGGCCAAGCGAACTTATATCATGGCCTGCTACCGGCGTCCTTTTTCACCGACGTCGTTTGAAAACATCTTCTTCTCAAACCTCTGGATCAGTGGAGTTGAAAATTCACATGCGAGTGTAAGAATGTCACCTTAAACAATGGGTTTAAGACGTTCGATACAGACCTTCAATATGGCCGCAAAGGACGCCATGTCCAAAAGCCTTTTCATGACTATTACTCAGTTCATAACTCACTTTCGTGCAATATGTAATGTAATTTGGTATACAACTAGTTTTCAGTGGGGCTCAATACATATGTTCTGTTTTTCGTAATATTCAACTTTTGAACTTTTTGTTTTGGCTCCCAAAACATCTATGAACTTAACAACGAGGAAGCTTAAGTTTGGCATGTATGATTCTTCTTTTGATTTAAGTTTTGGTATTTATGAAGTAGTTATATTTGTTGACATTTTAACTATTCACTGTTAGCTTATTGCAATGCCCTTTTAGAGATGTTCAGCAGTGTTAAAGGAACGGAAATACTCAATAATACGAATATGCATATTCCCTGGTATGTGAGTGAGTGAGTGAGTATGGTTTAACACCGCTTTTAGCAATATTCAAGCAATATCACGGCGGGGGACACCAGAAATGGGCTTCACACATTGTACCCATGTCGGGAATCGAACCCGGGTCTTCGGCATGACGAGCGAACGCTTTAACCACTAGGCTACCCGACCGCCCCTCCTGGTATGTCTAAAATCAGACTTTCCAAGATACGTATTGTGTACAAAGTAAGTAATCGGTTAACCCATAAAGTCAATATTTCCGTGTATGTGTTATTTTCCATCAACGTGTTATATCATTACACATATGTATTTTGTTTGGCAGAGGGTATACACTTGTACCTTACTTGTAGTATTCACATTTGTCAGTCTTACGTGTATTTGACGCAAAGCCCTGGTCTCCCAACAACAAACAACAAACCAAACTAAACTGTCAAAAGTTCCAAATTTCAATTGGGAGCAAACGTTTCAACTCGATATACAAGAGGTCGTGATAGATTGTTATCCACCGGTTAATGAGACAGACCAATGGAGAATTGAATAGAATATACAATTACATGGCCTGCAGACGCCTCTATATCGTTCATCATTTCACAGAAGCTTAAAGGTCGCTACGGACTATACAGTCAGTGCTGTAAAGACTAACCAGGTAGGCGCACAAAAATAACACAATTCAATGTTTTCTTAATGTTCAACATTTTCGAAAAGGAAACACGGTTAAAACAATATTTATTTTTGATATTTAACTGATAAAATACATCATTTGAATTTTTAAAAAGTTCAAATGTATATTCTTAAAAAACTATTAGAAATTGAAATTGGAAATCTTAAGTGTTCTTTGACATATATGAAACATAATGGTGAGACATTGCAAAGTAACAATGTTGCTGTGGTCTTTACTTTACTTTTTAAGCCACAATACCATCACCAAACACCTCTGTGGAAGAAAAGGCCAATTTATTGACACCTCGAAACACCATGGAATTCATCGCTAAGTGTATTATTCCCCTACTCATCATACCATATCTGCCCACCACAGGTAAGATACACTATAGTACTCACGGAAATGAAAAAACAATGTTTTTTCGACCTCAGATCTTAAATAAATGCAGTTAATATACAAAATATGTAAATATTCAAACAACTTAATAAGTACTAATTGGGCCGTGGCACAAATACAGCGTGTCAAATGTTTTTATGCCTTTTTACACGTAAAAGTGTGTATAAATGTGAATAAAACAGACTATTGTGAAACAGGGCATAACCAGGTGTAAGTAGAACAAGGTGACCTATAACTCCTTGACGACAGGTGAGAACAGGTGCATAATGCCTATAGTCTGTTTCTGCTATGTCAATTTGGATTTAATTTTATTTTTGAATGTTGAAAGTGCCGACAAATTACCTCCTGTAAAGTACATTTTGTATTGTTCACTGAGATCAAACTAGCAAATGCTTGTTATAAGGAGCAGGCATTGCTGTGTGTATGTCCCTACCGCAACAATTGCCAGTGTCGCAGATGCCACACACCTACAATGTATCGTGGAATCAGTAGTCCCGGACAAAGAAACCAAGTGTCTTATGTCCACACAGTACTTGGTAACCATATCCAAGGACTACTAGTTCAAAGGTGTCCGTATCTAAGACAAGGAAGTAATGTCCTCTTTGTTCTGCTGAATTTTTTAGTGACTGGATGAGTGAGTTTGGTTAAACGCTGCTTTCAACAGTATTCCAGTTATATCACAGCATGTCATCTTGATGTTGGAGGAAAGCCCGAAGTGATGCGGTATACGACAACTTTTCTATTTGTTAGAAACCAATGCATGTCCCAAACAATACTGACTGTTCGACATGTATCACAGTAGTTCATATCTTTTAGGTACATTTAGTTACAGCTAAGATAGATGTGTAGCTACAGAAATATATGGAATAAAATCGCACGATTATATGTACGGTATTTGTCTATCCTGACTCGGTTTAAACAATATTCTAAATAGCAATTTTTCCTCAAGACATTCTGTAATATGAGTTTGTGTGAATACGTTTAATTAACTATGTATAATCTTCGGATTAACTTCTGGAGGAAATAATGAATCTCTCTCTCTCTCCTCTCTCTCTCTCTCTCTCTCTCTCTCTCTCTCTCTCTCTCTCTCTCTCTCTCTCTCTCTCTCGTGTAGCAAGGAACGTAACTCTAGAAAATATAATTTACGGGTCCATTTGAGAACAGTCTTGACTGGTATCTCTTCAACAACCATAAGTTGGAAACATGGAGCAAGGGTCATAACTCTGTAAAAAAAATAGTTTACTGCACCAATTTTCAAATTCAATCTTCAAGCACCTCTTATATGAGCATGCAAACTTTCGTTCATGTAATTGCAGTAGTTTCTGAGAAAACTTCTCCCCATTTCATGCAATATATATTTAGGTATATTTTTTCTGTTCATTGGGGTATGAATCGAAAAACCGATGTGCAAACTTAATGAATCCGCGTAACGGATTCTTACAAAAGTTTGCACATCGGTTTTTGTAAGAATCCGTTACGCGGATTCATTAAGTTTGCACATCGGTTTTTCGATTCATACCCCAATGAACAGAACAAATATACAGTCAATCCTTAAACATGTCTACCCTTTTGTGTACATAGCAGGTTTCTCACCCCAGTGTAACTACATCCCAATCTACTCTAGTGTATAAACACTGCCCCCTACCTGTATATATACTTGTCAACCATACTCTGCACATCACTTGGTTGGTAACAGTTTTAGAACCTGCACCGAAACGTCACTCCTAATTGTAATACAGAACTTGTTCATCCATATATCTCATCCTTACTTCGTACTCCAACTTCTAAATGCCTCTCAAAGAAGGCAACAGAATCAATGTAAGAGTAATGTTACATGCTGAATTAAGTGGAAACTAAGAACAACCCATTGATAACTATTTTCCAAATGAAACAGTGTTACTATGTCCATGTTATTAACACAAGCAATAGCTTTTCTGCAAAAATACAATTTTGTTCTTTGTTAAAAGCTCAAATTAGATGATACAATCAAATTCGCAATAGTGTGATTTATCAATGTAACCTGACTGGTGCTGTTTTCTGCTTTTATGAATGTTTAGTCAAGGTTTCCTAGGAACAGATACATACCATACTGGTAGTTGTCCTTTCTCTTGTCAGTACTGATATTAAGAAGTTAATTATATTATATTATGGTGGGGTGGGGTATTTTAAAAAGAAATTATCTGTTGTTGTGTGTGTTAAGTTCAGCGCAGAAGGCTTATACCTCTCTGTGTTGTTGTTGTTGTAGTGTGTCAGTGCATGGAACATATACGCCGTACAAGATGCTATAATGACCAAGGTGGCATTACAGCCAGGAACCTTCTCGAATGCATTGAGCCCTGTCTGTTTGGCACAAAATGTGTGTCGCTTCAATGGAATCAACAGACGAAAGATTGCTGGTTGAGTCATGACATTTTCGTGGAAGATATGAGAAATGGGGACTGTATTTGCCTTAAAAAAAGCCAATGCTCCTTTATACCAGGTAGACATATTAATTGTCTAAAGGGTAGATGTTTCCGTGATATATATACATATATACATTGTTAATATATTCAACGTGCTGAAACAATTATCTGTTATCAACTTTGAATACCTTGAGGACTTTTTTGCATGATCATGTTCTATTGGACTCGATTATTGAGAGACCACCGTCAAAAAGAAGGAAAATTGTTGATAGCAACACACGAGTCGTATCGAATTTTGTAACACAAGTATATCAGTGAGTGAGCCAGTTGGGTTAAACGTCACTTTTAGTTTTATCATATAACGGTGTGTAAGCTTGTGGTAGGAAAGCCAGAAGTTGCATCTTGATGAAATGATTAAATGCTTCTTATTATTAATATGCCCGCCTAGATATTGCTGGGATATTGCTAAAATCGGCGTAAAACCATACTCACTCACTCACTACTATCAATATAACTTAAAAGACCTTAAAAACAGTGCCGTTAGGGGTCTTTGACCTTTATTGCTTTGGTTGGCTATCGACCTTTATCCGTTTTCAGTATTTAGGACTCATAAACAAATTAACTGTTTGATTGGCATTCTAGAAGTGAGTGAATCAATAAGAAAACTTTATGAATAACAATTTCTGGCTTATTGACACCGTTATGAAGTTAGAATGACTAAAACCACGTAATGAGAGGCATATATATACATTATATGTTGCGATAAGAACATACCACACCCATAATTGCTGGTACATGAAGAATAACAAGCAGTAGACAGGTAATGAAACCGATGTACATCCTTATCCATACAGCACATCTCTTTTCATTACCTGTTTGCTATTTGTAGGTCAGACTGAAATTTTTTTGTAAAAGAACATATCAGATTACTTATCATTGTTTAATTTTATTTTACGCAAACCCGCAAAATTGTGCTGAATTTGTATCTGCGAATACATGAATCATTTGAATTCTAAAGTTATTGGTATTTTGTAGAAAATGTAGTTTAGATAACCAGTGCCAGTTCAGATAGTAGTCAGAGGTGACACTATGTATAAGGAATGAATGAGTGTCGCAAGTTTAAAGAAAAAAACAAGATAAAAAAATTAATTATGGAACAATAAAATATGATGATAAACTGCCAAGTAGCTGATTGGTAATACGACCGAGAGACAATTTTAATAATCTTGAAAGTAAGTTCTGAGTATTTTGAGAACACCTGAGACACCATAAATGTAATTTCCTTAATTATCATTAATTAGTGCCTGAAAAAGAAATGACAAATAAAAGTAAAATTATCAAGCTTAAAAACTAACAGATCTAGACACGAAGCCATGATAATAGATTAGCTGGCTAGTCTTGGTCATAACGTTACTAAATGAAGCATACAATACAACTTTAAAGTAAATTATTGTGCGTTCGAGGGACACATGCGCGTGATCCTCTGTGCTTCACTCTTGAGTACCTCGAACGGAACGCATTATTAACACATTTTTGAGTAATTTACTTTTTAGATGTAGTGTGGTTATAGTAAGCCTCGTTGTGCCTGGTAATACCCGTTCCTGTTTTTCTTCAGATATAGGGTGCCTTAAGGCTGATCATAGCTACGCGTATGACGGCGGTTTGGAAATAAAAGGATTCAACCAAGAAAAGCAGTGCCAAATCCTCTGTGTGACAGACAAGAGATGCATTGCCTATACCTGGCTTGGGCAAACACTGATTTGCAAACTTCACCAGCAACCCCAAACACGATCATCGTACAAACTGAAAGACAGAGATGGACAGGGGGAGAAGACAAAAAACATGCATTGGACTAAAGGTATTCAGAATTCAGAAGTCCTGTTTGTTAAACAAAGAACCATTTTTATAAAATGACGTATTCATTCTAGTTGTTTGGCCTTCTTAGGTCGCTGCGGCGTATTGCGTATTGGGGCAAACTCGGGGAATGGTAAGAGGGATGATTCTGCCAACACACTTAAACTGTGCCTGGAGCAGACTTTAAACAAAGATGGCGTCTTGAAAGTGGATTGGGATATCAAAGGAAGAAGTTGTTGGGTACATCGCAGCTATGCTCGGGTACATCTCCACGTGGGATTTGCCTTACAAGTACAAAAGAACGGTGAATGTAGTTTAGCAAGTGAAAGTAAGTATTACTCTATCAAACGTGATTACACAACAACTTGTGGTAGCTGACGTGAATTCTCCCTGTGAATCATCTCCAAGGAGATCGAGGTTAAAATTAGTCTTCAGAAACCCATATTTGTTGTATCGGGTGGTCAAACCAGTTGCATTGGTCGATGGTCATGAAATCCATCACTGGTCCAGACTTGATTATTTACGGATCCCCGTCATATATAACTTGAATATTGCTGAATGCAATAGAAACAAAAACGAAAACTCTTGTGATTCAGTTCAAACCATTTCCATTTTCATAAGAAATCACTGCCTTTGTACAATTACGTCACATAGTGATGATACCAGGTTTTCGCGAAAAGATGAGCGATTCCTGCTCTCCAGAGGTATCCATCACAAACACATGCAAAGGTAACTCAAGTGTTCACCTGAAAAAACACGGGGATATCTGGTAAATGTCAAAAAAGATAATTGGAACCTTGTTACTGATGCGTCAGTAGAAATGTCCTCAATATGTCTACCATCAAACTTTTTGAAAGCTTTAAGATTCGTATGACGCTCTTTGAAATCTTGGTTGAAATCGTTTTTAGGAAGCCATCGAGTGACACCCAAAGAAGGGAAAGCCTGAAATAAAACGTAATATCATACAACGTTACCATACAACGTAAGAAGGGAATTCCATTTCTACACACAACATGTGTGTTAAAACTACCAGTTAAGACTAACGTGTATTTAGAAAAGCCACAAGCTGCGAAATCTTAAGATAGCTAAATGTAAGTTTCGGAGTGAGTGGTCGATGGCTACTTTCAAGATAAGAAGTACACTCTTTAAGATGTTTTTTTCTTTCTTATCGACTAAGCAATTCATAACAAGAAGCATCTGCTTTAAGCAGGGCACGATTCAAACTGTATCAAAAACATGTGTATATGAATGGCTACAAATAGCAAAATATGAATCTACACTTTCGTAGCCTGAAGATGATTTTGAGTCTTATGCCAAAATGGGTATGTGATTTGAAAACTGCATGACAAAAGAGGACAATCCCATTTGAACAGTAGTAGGTCACACGCATGTGAGTCATTGAATGCAATCAATAGGGGACATGTATGCTGAATATTACTTGGGAATTTTCTTGAAATCGTAATGGTAAACACACTTACCTCCAAAGGCATACCTTTTCATAATAACCCAAGACGTGAAAATAAGCTTAATATAAGTAGAAAAGAATAGCCCCGCTTTCATTTGTATGGTTCATTATGATTAACCCTTGAAAATGAATATCAAAGCGATTCATACAGGTCGAAAATGGAAGTTCCGTCAAGGCGTTCGTCACATTCATAAGTGAGTGACATCTGTCGGAGCCACACGTAATATTTTGTATCTCCTTTGGTAATAAAACAGTTCATTTACTTACGAAAGCATTTTAATTTATGCCGCTGTGTGAGGGATAGGGCCCCCCATACCCAATTTTAGCAAGGCGACAAAAAAACAGAGTCTGAAAATATGAGAATGGTTACAGCTTGGCACATCCCTTTCTAAAATGGCGGAAGGTGTCCGCTATACTGGTTTCCTGCCAGGGAAACAATTTAATTAAACCAGAAGAATGCAAAAGGCCCGTAAGTCTCGAGAGGTTCTTCTTCCGGTATCAGCATTTTCGGTGACATGCCTAAACTCTTGCACTAGTTCTGCTTTCGAAATGCGGGACCGCCGAAACTAAGGTTGCTAGACGGGACCAATATACTACCATACTTGGTTGTCACCGTTGTTGACAGTCGTAATAGTTGGCTTATTTCGGAAAAATAATGATCGGTTATTTGTCATTCCTGCAAAGTTATCGGTTCCTGACTGACAAGTGACAACCTTGGGACCGTTCGTAAAGGTATGTGGGTTTTCTTTACCTTTAAGATAATTTTGACAACCAGTGAGCTCTATCGTTCAAACTTGTATTTATATTCTCAATAGACAGTGTTTTATGATTGCGTAGGATGTGTTTTTTGTTTCTGTGATGTGGGATTATTTATGAAGATGCAAAGGTAGGTCAAATTACCCAACTTACCATGTTATTCTGGTATCTGACAGCATGAGCAGTGTATTTAAAGACAATTGCCTTTGACAATATGAATAGGCATTAACTTAGGCAAGATTTAAAGGATGAAATTTGGAAAATCTATGCTATGAATTTGTAAAAGTGAAATGTATTTTAGTAAATTGTATTTATTTATTTGTTAGTAACTGAAGTACTTAATAAACCAGTAGTTTGTTTGAAACATAAATAAAATATACATTATGTTTGGTCACCTTTCATTAAGTAGTCTTGTTAGTTATAAGTACATGTAGAAACATATTTTTTAGATATGTTTTCATGAAGGACACACTAGGGTTTTATGCAATGAAGAAGGCGTGTGTAAATTGTTGTGTATTTAACAAAATTAGTTGTGGATATAATAAAGCAGATATATTATGTTTTGCACATTTGTAGGCTTGCACTAAAACTTTACTCCCATCTACATGTACAGGAAGACTCTATGGACGTTCAGATGACAGAAACTAACAGGAAAGACTGAAAAGGGCTCACAAAAAGAGGTTTGTTGAAATAATGAAACGTTGAGAGAAAATGAATGATTTACACTTCTTTGGATAAATGATTAATGCATGCCAAATAGCCCTGCCTGTAAATATATTGATCACAAAAATAATTATCCTAAATAAATAAAAGGTCCTCTCAATATGCACACAAAAAAGAATACTACTATATGTGAAACTTCTATTATAAAAATAGTGTCACAAATCAATCAATAGTAAGTCAATTAACCATGATAGCAAGTCAATATATTATTTGGATTACGATAATTTAGTATTTGAAATAAATATATCAAACCCTAGCCTGTAAAACACACACACCCCTAAATTTCGAATTCCATTCGAATATACATTGTCATGGTCATAATGAAAGTATGTCAGTCCAATTATTTTATTGAACCTGTATATTTTAATTAAAGACCTCTGGTGGTTTCAGGTTTGTGCCAAATAATGTTTATGTCATGAATATTAACATACATCAAAGGGCGTTACCCAAAACAGCTGTTAGTATTCCATATGAATATTCACAGTGAAATACTCATTTATCAAATTATGTCAATATTATTTGTTAAGTCCAGTGATGAATGAAACTGGTGTTGGACAATGGTAAGTTTACGCTGCGTATGCACTGGATGTCTTCTTCTATGTTGTTGCTCTGAGAACCACATATAGTCCATGAATCAGGTTTTTCTTGATTATGCAGGAGTGAATATCTGGTGTGCAACAACCAAAAGATGAGGCAGCATACCGCATACAGCAACCTAAAGTCAGACGTGGCCAAAATGAAAGACAAATACACTGAATTATGGAAGCGATCACCTGTTGATGTCCTACATTATGAAAGATACTGACCAATAAATAAAGTGTAATGTTATTCTGAGGGAAGAAAAAAAAAAGTGGGTTACACCTTGTCAGCAATACATAACACTGCAGAATATGATTGGTAGCATGGTAGATGAAAGGTAGTGGTTATTGATATTTCTGATTATGAAGCTGAAACGATCCAAGTACAAACATTTGCCAGAAGTCCAAAACGATAATGTATTCATCTTTTCACTCACTAAGTGAACATTGATGTACGCAATTTAGAATAACGGTAATGCCTTAATGCAAAGAGGAAAATAACTGCACTTGTTTTTATATATTTATGTATTTCAAATATTCTGCCAGTAAAGCCAAGTAAAACAAATGAGGCAACTGACATTTCATATTTTTCCATTATCCATTTGTACCAATCTTCTTTTAAGATTACGGGTCAAGAATAATGTTTATGGGCTATTGTCCTATGAACCAGTGTATTTGCATGCTGAACCCTTATTCAGCTGATGCAAAAACAAGACATGTGGACATTTTAACTAAGTATAAATATACTACAGCAATAACTACCATGTCATTGGTTAAGTTTAATTTCATCGGTAATCACCTGGTTTTTTTTCTGGGAAAATTGTAACCCATAAACTGAAAATCTATTATCATACATTCAATGTGCATTGTTGTGATATCATATTCAGTGTCGATTCAATATCATGGCAGATATATTTCTTTCGTGTGGCATTTTCCGCACTTAAGAAACAATAAATAAGCTTTAGATTTATTCAGTAATTTTAGTCCAATCTTCAATTGAACCTTCTTTGCAAATATTCCCAAATGCCAAGCCTGAACAAATACCTGTGCCAGTGTGAATTGGAATATTTGCAACAGTATGCACTGTCACTAGTGTCTGTATCTAGATTCACGCTGGACTTGATGTGAGAGTCCCAAGATGTCCTGCAACACCATGTTGATGACAAGTATATCCTATTCCAGCAAATGTCGAGTGTACACAGAGTATTCTGATTGTCACAGACATCATTTACAGAACCAGTGCTTCAGATTGCCAGTGTGTAGGACTTTAATATTATTACAACTGTATTCACAACACAAGTTGCTCTTTCATGTATTTCTTCACCCCAAAATATTCAAAGAAATCTGAAGATATATATGCATCTACTTGTGAGTAAGATTAGGAAATTTTTTTCCCCTCAAACTGGGAAATATGGTCCAACTGAAAAAGATAAATAACACTTATAAGTACGTTTACTGTATAGTTTTAAAATACAATGCGTACATCAGGATATATAATTGATTGATAAATTAAGCATGAAAATTTTATCTTCAACCGACTATTCTAAACGAATGCGAAATGGAGTTGTATTTATCAAGTCTATTCACATCCAACAGAATACAGATAACTATTACGTGAGGTCATTTTTCAGAGATCTTAAAAACAAACATTGCATTTAATCCTTATTATATTTACAAATTAGAATAATAGTGTTTTTGCGAATAAAACCTGATTTTTCAGTGCACATAACGTTATTATGATGATATTGGCGCAGGCTCCCCTATAAGTCTCTTTGAACAGTATTATTACTGAGTGATATTACAAGTAGTGACAAAAATTCATAACAATCTACATTGCCAACATACTTGGCCTACTTTTGACTATAGTTTTGTCATCTTCCATGGACCCAAAAATATGATTCTGTGACGTTACTGATCAGATCTGAACATTTAATATGGGAAAAGGCTCAGGGTAGAGATTAATGGATTTTGCCACATCATAGAATGGTGCATAAACGGTGAGTATAAGTTGATTAACAAGCGCAAAAACCTACTTTCATTTTGACACTAAATAACAACAAATTAAATTTAACGAGTCACAAAACGACTATTTCTGCTCATATTTCAACGCCATAATCATGTGCTTATTAACCGATCAGTATTGACCTATCAACACTGGCAATTATTTCATCAGAAGTGTGCTAAAAGTTAACAACTTACCTCAGTATCCATGCATTGGTTGCAGCCAGTTTAACATCGATCTTTGGACGTCTTGACAACACTGCAACTGCTCTGAGAAGCATATATTTGTCATTTATGCTATCTAACTCAAGTGTTTTTATGCCTGTGACATTTCATGGTTTTCTAACTTACACTAGCGTGTACCAAATATAATAAGCTGGTCTCTGTCCGACTTAACACTGCTATCGCCATGGCCCAGAAACGCTGTTTGGCATCGGAAGAACTAAACCACTTAAGGTCTCGCGTAGTCCCGTGACCTACCTACGGTCCCTTTTACTTCTTTAGTGAAGTAACATTCTACATTCTATTTACTAGTGGCAATGCATTGTATTTTCCCACTTCATTGATTGCATTCACAACGCTTCGTCGTCGCCAAAGCATGCATACAAATGATATGCGTCAGGTGGGCTAAGAACCCAGGCGACCTCATCAATGGGGACGATATGCCCAGTAGCTGAATGCACGCAGGAAACCTATAGAGTACTGCATGGCTCATACAAAAATTAGCACTGTTTCACATTCCTGTATACCTTTCACGAAGTCCGGAACGCTATTATATAACTGGAATACTGTTAAAAGCAGCGTGAAACCAAACTCACTCACTCACGCCGAAAAGTACGGTGAAACATGTCATGCTTGTCACAAGATGGTAATGCTGCTCGTATCTTTTAAGATGAAGATATTTGTCTCAAGAAACACAAGAACAAAAAAATGACCGGTGCCTATTACATGACGACGTTGTCACAGAAGAGCTGTACCAATCTCTGTAAGGCGCTATCCAACTGTGCGGCTGTAGAGTGGAATAGTAGGAACAGTAAATGCGGATTTCATCAGTTTCAAAAAGATATAATAGAGGGAACGTACATCAATCTGTTCACGGTTGACGAATGCCTACGTGAGTAATAACAGTGTTGCTAGAAGACGATATAAGTATGCATCGATGTTGTCATACGTACACTATATGCTTATGTTACACGTCAGTACATCATACAACTGTCATTCAAATCGATTTCCATCACCATGTTTTTATGTACATACAGTAAACTACGGTTATAACAAACTCAAAGGGACTACTAATTTTAGTTCGTTATAACCGTAGTTCGTTATATGCATATATACAAAATAACTACAGAAAATAGTCGGGACCAAAAAAGTAAGTTCGTTATATCCGTCAGTTCGTTATAAGAGTGTTCGTTATAACCGTAGTTTACTGTAATGTGAACGAGCACTCATTTGTGTGACCTAGCAGTTGATTACTACTGACCAAATAAGCATTTGGCACATACAAATATATATTAGGGTAATTCACCTCTTCAGCGCGGAGGCGGCCTTGTACTGTAGAGACAAAATTACCTACATTGTAGCACACAAATTTATGTTGCGCATATTTCTATTATGTGAGTGAGTGAGTGAATTATATGATAACGCCACATCGGCAGTATTTCAGCCGAATAGTGACAAGAACACTTACATAAATAAATATCTTTCACAAAGGACAGTAAGATGTCAGCAAGATATCTCAAACAGAAGTTTCAAAACTAACCACTCAAAAATACTAAAAGATTCTTATCAACATGTGTATTAATATTACATTCTATTTTGTGAAACAAAAACAGCAGAAGTATCTACTCCTCGTTCAACCACGTCTCTGTCACCACCGACATCCCTTACACGGAAAAGCAAGCACATAACAGGTGAGTGAGTGAGTGAGTGAGTTACGATTTAACGTCACATCGGCAGTATTTCAGCCAAATCGTGACGAGAAGTACATTAATAATACATAGATTTAGACTAATTAAAAACCTGTCAACGAAGGACAGTACAATAACTAGAATATCACAGATTCGATTTAAAACTAGTTGAGAATATATAAAAGTCATAATTATCAGTGAACAACACAATATAAAAATAGGCTAGAGATCGTCAGCCACTGACACCACTTTTGGATTTTATTTAAACACAATTGCATTTGCCTCTCAATCGTATGCATGTTCTTACCACGGCAAGAAACATTAAAGTCATCCACAAACAATGCACATAACAGGTAAACCATCAGTGTGTATCAAATATCAGAAGTTGGCCCCATGCATATCTTATACATTTATCGGAAGACCCTTATACAAAGAACGAGACGACAGTTCAATATGTGTTATCTGGTATTCCGTAAAGGCCTATCTAATTCCACCCCAAGCGGTATCTCATGTCGCCCTACCCTTAAACGGTCTGCCTGTCATGTTCTTTTATACTGCTCCGGGGAGTATAGATAGGTATTGGTTTTCCGATAGAATGCCTTAAAGAGTCTATGTATGTGTTATCAAAAACTGCCCCAGATACTTCAATCTATCTATTTCATAGGACAACGGTTCTTATATTACAAGTTTAAACCACACCTTCAGTAAAACTGTTGACTTTGTACTATATGTGCTCAAAGACAAAAGAAACTCACCACCTGATTGTGGGAGTGACAACTTTGACACTGTTCAATGCACAGTAAATCTTTGTGAACACGTTTAATATAGTCGGGAACAATGCAAAGCGACATGTGAATAACGTATGGTGTAAGGCGGTCCTAAGGACGTTACAGGAAATACAAGTCAGATCAGGTTTACGATTAGTCCTGCAGACCGGAAGAGGCGGGGCCCAGCTCCCTCTGACAATGGTCCCAGTTGTCCTTGGAGAGCACTTGCTGACTGTCATGACTGCTGATCTCTGAGGAGACGAAGACAACAAGGTCTTGGTACAGAGCAAGGGTGGAGACTTGATGGTGGTATCTGTGACTGTTGTTTCTCTGTCCGCATCATGCAGACAAGCTTGTTTCTCCCATGTGGTTGAGACGGGTAATCCTGTTTGCAACATGCCTACCTACCCCCTTCCCCTTTCATCTGTGTAGTGAGAGCACGCACATGCGGCTAAGGAAAATTTTGTATGTGCAGAATACATGGATGTCAAATGTCAAACGCCAAATAATACATACGGCGATGATGCTTTTCGTTCACATCAAATACATTCTGTATTTCCAACTCTTGAGTCTTGAGTTTATGCCCTCTATTATTACTCCACGAAACGTCTACGTCAGTGTACCCTTTGTTACGTTGTGTGGACGTTACAATTATACGTTAACGTCTGTTTGATATATTGTATCCATGGGAGACATCCGCTTGTCCTGTTCATTTGTTATTTTTAACACAGGTGCAGTGCAATGGTCCTTCTACAGAAGAAAGAAGTGGCACACAATGAATACTCTGTCCCTACGAATAGCCCAACTGAAGTGTGCAGTGATGTGTCACTCGATCAACTGCACTAGCTTCACCTGTACCAGTGCTGAAGGCTGTGTCACGTATGACACAGACGTAGGAACATACTTTCCGCTACTGTGCTAGAAACAATTCTAACCACACTTTAAATGACGCTATTTGGGTGTGTTCTGCAAGAAATGGCATGCATCTTGTTATTCGCCATGTCTTGTCTCATAACACGAATCATGCATATATCATGGTGTGGGTACCTCTGAGTCCATCTTGCTTTTGGAGACCCTAGTTATGTGATTTGTCAGACCTTGGTCTGTAAGTATATATACTTGTCAACCACACTCTGTATATCACTTGCTTGATAACGGTGTTAGAACCTACACCGAAACCTCTCTCTTAACTGTAATAAAGAAGTTGTTCATTCATGAATTCTTATCCTTACTTAGTACTCCAACTTCGAAATGCTTATCAAAGAAGACCTTGGTCACGTTCCTCCTTCTCTAGCAGATGTGGCCCAGCTATAAAAAAATTGCAACTGAAAGACTACTTGTAGTTTTGTATAAGTAACACAGTAAAGCCATAAGACTATAACACAATTTCCCGTGTCTTTGAATTAAAACGACAACACCCTTTCTTATTCATGCGAAATACCTGCTGAAAGCTAAAACTCGCCCATACCAAAATATTTTGTCTTTACTCTTGACATATTCTTTATCGTACAATGAAGCTTTAGCATTATGGCTTTCTCATCACAAAGGAAATGTTTTTTGCTTTTATTCAATGATCGTAACAGTGTGTGAAGTAACTGGACTATGTATTGTCATTGCCTTGTAATTTAACACGTCAACCTATGGCTAATGGCTAAGGGCAGACAACTCATCAGAGTTTCAACTTTAGAAGCAATAATCTTTTAAACTAATTGTCAAATGACCTCCAGATTTGCCATGCGGCAGCGCAATCAGATGCCCATCATTTTGTACTGCAGGACCATGGTAGCTACAATGAAACGTTTGGCAGCCATAATGGATTGAAGGATTCGACATGTTTTTTAACATTTTTCTCACTATGTGGCTGTCCAATTCTTCTCTCTCACAATATCACAGCAAAAGCTTCAAAACTTCACAGACTTTGTCTCTATGTATGATACCACAGCACTCTTAATCGGCTTTTTGCGATTTGTCTTCGATGGCCGCCATATTGAATGCTACTTCCAGTCCAAAGTTATCACAAACATTTGGTGTGATTTCGTAATGACGTTTTTACATGGAATCTTATACAAAATAGTTGCAGCAACTGCTTCCTACGTTGCTATTGGCCAATGAACATATTCTTCAAAAATCTGTTCCTGTGACAATGCGACAGGTGGCTGAAATCCTGACGAATCCAGAACACTAAACCGTTTGACTGTAGCTCAGTTGAGAAGGAAGTTACAACAGGGAACTCTTTGACATATAGCAGAACTCTAAACACCTATAGCTTAGCTGTTACTGGTCCTATTTCGACCAAATTTCGTATGTATGTACACTGGGCTTGTTCATAGCAATGTTTAATTGTAGCGAAGGCTACGGAAAGATTGGTTTGTTTGTTTCACGCCGCACTCAGCAATATTCCAGCCATATGACGGCGGTCTGTAAATAATCGAGTCTGGATCAGACAATTCAGTGATTAATATCATGAACATCGATCCACGCAATTGGGATCGATGACATGTATCAACCAAGTCAGCGAGCCTGACCACCCGATCCCGTTAGTCGCCTTTTACGGCAAGTATGGGTTGCTGAAAATCTATTCTACCCCGGAATGTTCACGGGTCGCTACGGGAAGAAAGAATGAAACAGAACTCATCTATAACAACATACTTTAACCTATTGTACCTCACCAAATCTTCCAAAAACTGTCAGACTAGGCGCTCTTTTGTATTCAAATATGCAGTTCGATATTGAAATGCATTCTCAAAATCCCAAGTCCAACACCAAACTGTGATTTGACTCTGCAAATGTCATTTTGTGGGGAGAAACAACGATATTTTACGACACTTCAAACTTGTTCAGTAAAGACACTGAAAGAAGCGTCCTTGCTCTTGACGCTATACGCTATACGCTATAGTATTGTCTGTAAACCTGTGGTGTAGGTTTTTGGATTTCATAAACAGGTACGTGGGTTTTGTGAATAATTTTCAGCGAACTGCGATTGTGTTTATCCGCTATGGACTACCGAGATCACTTGTCAGTGTCAGTGACGTAGAGTGTCCATACTGCGGGTAAACAACGCAAGCAGAAACGGACTATAGAAATATATTTAAGAAGCAGTGAAAGAAGCTGCAGTAAAATTTCGGAATAAGCCCCGTTCACAGCATTTCAATCAACTAAGAATACTAATGAACGTGCTCGGAAGGGCCTTCTCCAATAAGCATACTTATTTCTTGAATAAATACCGACCCCGTGAGGTCTGTGATATGATTGTTGTGCCCTGTTTCCTGGTGAACTGCAACTGTGTTCTATCGCTAATGGTTTACCGATGTCAGAGAGACTTACTGCCTAAAGCCAGAAGTTAACGTCTGCAGAAACAGACTATAGAAATAACGTGTCACCATTCTGATTCGGTTATGTCTGACAGTTGTATTCCCGGTACTAATACAAGGTCGTGCGCTGACTGTCTGAACCTATTTGGCAATACACACCTTGACGATATAGTTTACCTGCTTCCCTTATAGCAATGGGGATGGGTAAATGGGGGTACACTGGTGCGCGAGTCACGGTAACGGTATAGCGAGACAACAGTAGCGCTATAGTGCGGAAACTGTCACCTGGCGATACGCTCAGTAAACTGTATTGTTTCCCAGGTCGTGTATTCACTGTGACCCCATCCTGCGCTCAGCCGATACAAACAGTGAATATGTAGTGCAAAGTCTTTGAATGACATTTTGAATTAATGCCCATAAGGAAGATAATTCATGGATTAACGTGGTATTCTCGGCAAGGCGACAGGGTAATTGCTTGTCTCGTGCGCGATAGATGTCACTTGATCATATCTGCGTTGCAGGAATTGCAATGTCAATAGAAAAGCATCGTTTTGTAGGCAAAGAATTGCACACGCATGTGATTGACCTCGCAGCGTGTCACTTTGCCTTTGATCCATGCGGATCTGTCAATCGAGTGAATATTGAGCTTGAGCCACGGTATCGGTATAGCCAAACAGCTTTAGCGCTATAGCGGGTTAATTAAGCTACTGGTAATGAGTTCTTCCGAGAGCCACGTGTGGGGTCCTTCAGTCAAAACATGATCAGGACCGAGAACACCTCATTCATAAATCTTTTTCAGGCTGAGGGATCTGAGGACAGTTTGTGACTGAAAGTTTGATATTTCATATATTCTTGGTATTAACCTACGAGGATTTAACCTGCAAATTATTTCATATAAATGGTTTTCGGTTATTATGTCTTTCCTTCAACTTGGAGAGAAGATAAATTAAAATTGTGAAAAAAGAACCATAAGAAGACCTTGATTTTGCAAATCTATTTCATACTAAGGATACAAAACAAAGTAATTACCACTATACATATCTAATATTGCTGAGTGTGGCATTAAACAACAAACCAACAACAACAAATTACTACTATGTCACTGATCTAAGTATTTGGTAATTTAGATAATGCAGAGTGAAAAAAAAATATAACTTTATAATACATCAATACGAAATCACATTTACACTGAATACATTTTGTCTTTCAGAAATCAATTATCATATTTGTGTGAAGATCTAATTACTTTTGCTGTTGATGTTCTAAACTGAACCATTCGATATTAAAATAGATAAAGCTGAAATATTGAAAATCTAGGTTGTATAATATTGGATCCATATTTTTTATTATATCCGTCTTTCTTTACATATAACCTTCACACTTTGCTCTGTATACATTTCACCATCGTCTCCTCTTCAGCAGTCTGTTCTTCAGGATTTGATTGATCAGCTCCCAAGACCCTGTGTCATCATGGGTGACCTAAACTGGCATAACCCTCTATGGGGAAGTACAAAGGGAAAATCCTTGAAGATTTCATTCCAAATAACAATTTATCATATTTAATGATGCATCAGATACATATTTACATCCCGCTAGCCATTTAACTTTCCTACCACATATTAATGCACTTAAAGCTAAATGTCTGAAGGCACTCGAGTTGTATCTAATTCAAAGTGGGGAAGAGATCAGACAACCCTCTTACCCTTGATTACGGCTCCATTGTCTATGGCTGAGCAAGTAAAAGTAACTTACAAAAACTGGATACTTTCCATCACCAAGGACTGAGGCTTTGCCTTGGATCCTTGCGTACTTCTCCTATTCCAAGTCTGTCTGTTGAAGTGGATGAGCTTTTTCTTAGACAACGCCGTCTGAAATCATCTTTACAAAACATCACTAAATTATATTCTTATCAGTCAAATCCAGCTTTTAGCTGCGTATTTAATCCTCTTTACGAAGATATTTACAATAAGAAATCATCTATTGTTCCACCACTTGGAATAAGAATAAAATCTGTCATTTCCGCTGCTAAGATTAACTTTCAGGATATAGCTCCCATACAACTGTTTTCATCGCCTCCTTGGCAAATGGTAAGGCCAAATGTAGACCTCACATTAACTAGACTTGGGAAATCTGATACAAATCCACTAATTTATAAACAAGAATACAATAAATTACGAAACATGTATGATACTTATAAATCTAAATTTACAGATGGATCCAAGGATGGTGGCGCAGTTGCTAGTGCTACTGTCATTGGATCCAGAACAGTATCTTCATGATTACCCGATAATAGTTCCATATTCACAGCAGAAGCACACGCAATTTTAACAGCACTAAAATATATCAAGAACAAATCCAAACATAAAGAATTCATTATTTTTTCAGATTCGCTAGTAAGACTACTAACGCTAAGTCCCCAACGGCACTTGTTTTGTTCAAGTAGTGAATATGTTTATTGACTATGTGTCATGGTGCTAGAGACGAAACGACACTGCGTATTGTATTTCTGTTTATGATTCTGATTTACAGAAAATATTCAAATCAAAGATATGGAAAGATAGCAATCATCGTTAATATTAAGGTGGTATAGTGTATATTTATGGGCAGGAAGTTCATGACCAAACCTAAACATTGAATGGCCAAGCTCTAAGTGATCGACAGGGAACGTTAGCATCATATCTGTCTCACAATTTCTTGTCTACTTTTTTCATGTGAAATGACTGAGTCATGTCTGATTGCTTAAACTACCTGACCGTTTAAAATGACTTGCCCTAATTGTATCACATTTTGTCGCAAAAAGAGATATCAAAAGTGTGGTCTCGAGATTTAACGTGAGTCGACGCCATATTCAAAACAAATTGTGTTAAGGTCGGTTTCACATGTGATAGCTCGGCCCCGTTTCTGTCGATGGTGCTTGCAATACGAACATAAGACAACTACTGGAAACATCAACATAAATTCTAAAATGATGATGGTAGTACCTTTTTGCATTTGGGTTAAGCGCTGAAGGGTACCATGCGCTGTAATGTTTGATTTCGATTCGTCTTTCCTTTCATTGAAACTGTGATAATGGCGCTATGATTGGTTTGTTGAAATAGTATTTTCAGTGAGTCTAATGCACATGGTACATGCTGTGATTGTACAAGAAACATTGATAACGCATTGTGTATGCATATATATTATAAAATTATACACATTATGAAGCTCCTCAGAAAATGAAGTACATTATCATAACATGATTGCTCGTATTTCCCACATTCTGCCATGGATATTAGATCTAATTTATATCAGATTTACAAATTATTGATATACACTGTACTCTAGACAAACATATGATAATCTTTTGCACGTCTTCAAATCTTATTTGATATGTTATCTATATTGTCAGCAATGAGTAAACTATATTTTGATCGTTACAATCTGAAATTTTATTCGAATAGGCTGATAGACGGTCGATGATTTCCCGTTGCGGTGAAATATATTTGTCGTTTGGACAGGTGCGTGTTATTTGACCTCGCGTGTTGTGACGTGAATGACGTCACATGATCTAATAGTTGGCTGGTTGGTTTGTCGTTTAACGCCGCACTCAGCAATATTCCAGCTATTTGACGGCGGTCTGTAAATAATCGAGTCTGGACCAGACAATCCAGTGATTGATATCATGAGCATCGATCCACACAATTGGGATCGATGACATGTATCTACCAAGTCAGCAAGCCTGACCACCTGATCCCGTTATTCGCCTTTTACGACAAGCATAGTCGCCTTTAACGGCAAGTATGGGTTGCTGAAGACCTACCTCGGAATCTTCACGGGTCGAATTCAGTGTGTTGTGCACTGAGACAGCAACACGCATATTAACAAATTGTTTGAGGCCCAACAAATTGAAAGACTGCTGTCTCCGTGCACATTCCACGAGGATGGAACCAGAACGAAGACGAGTAACGTTCTTCACTTCGCCACAAGCACTTTGGATTCCCTTTGATATCGCAAATGGATTCAGCTCCAGAGGAGTGTCATCTGCTGATGCTATAACGATGAATCGTGGCCAAGAATCTGCAACGATAGGTGATACTTCGTCATCAGATGAAACAATCAACGTGGCTGGTTCCCTTGACAGTAAACTGAAGTCAATTGGAACCTAGAGGATGATATACAGCAGGATTGGCCCATGAGCCACGGCCTTCTGGCATAGGAGTCTAGGCAAAATTTTATTTTACACAATAAAGGTCATCATAAATCCTGATCTGTACTTGTGTTACATGATAACACAATTATTAAGTATTCGATTGATAGAATAGGGACAATTCTACCACCTCTCTAGGTGAAGTAAGGATCAAAGATCGGAATCCAGTCCTCCACCGACACAGTGGCACTACCCACGGCAAACAGGTTGCCCAATTCGGTCGCCTTTTACGCCCAGCAATGGGGTGCTGTGGACACATTCTGCCCCGGTTCCACACGAGGGAAGAGCTATAAGCGTTACCCAGCACTCACGACGGGGACGTTGCTCTTCATGAGTGCCTAGCCTTCGTGAAATTCATCCGTGAAGAAGAGGGGTTATATTCTGTTTTGATAGCTTTTAGGACAGTAGGGAAGTGATCACTTCCACAAAGGTCATCATGTACAGACCATTCAAATTCATTGTAAACAGATGTATCAGTAAGAGACAGGCCAAGGGCACAGTATGTTCTACTGGCAGGATGTAAATAGGTGTTTAAATCATCATTAAAGAGACAAAAGGTGTTATCAGAAATAACATCTTCAATGATCTTCCCCTTATTGTTTGTACTTGTACTTTCCCTAAGGGGGTTATGCCCATTTAAATTGCCCATATTGATACAAGGCTTAGGGAGCTGTACATAAAGATTCTGAAGATCAGACTTTTTAAGATCAGTTGAAGATGGTATATATAAAGAGCACAAGGTAAATGCGATATTCAATATAATTTGAATAGCAACAGCTTGAAGATTAGTAGTTCGATAAACAGCACTATGAATGACGTTGTGCCTGACTAAGATAGTACAGCCTCCATTCGCTTTATCAATCGACGGGGAAAGTAAATGATGAGAGTTATACTGTCTCGGGTCAAATTTGTCTGTATGTTTAAGATATGTCTCTTTGAGACAGGCTGCTGACGGCCTGTAATCTTGTATTAGTAGGTGTGAATCATTAAAATTGGTCCCGAGACCTCTGCAATTCCACTGAATAAAGTAATTATTGTTATTCATTAAGGTGGGGCTAACAGGAGAACGACTCCTGACTTTCTTTTCTGGAGAGTGGCCACGTGTATGACCTCTAGTACTCATGGGTGGGGATACTTCTGTATCCATGTCCTCGAGCAGCCTATACTTGTTGTAGAGCTGCACAGAATCATTGAGTGCCTTTGACACTCATTCAGATTGTTTTTTTTCTTTTTTGGACTTTCAATAATATTTGATGATCTAGCTTTGGGGATGTTTTCTGTTGAAGTTGATGCTTCCTGGGTAGAATTTGGAGCAGTAACTGTGCTTGTAGGATGTTGAATAGCTTCAGAAACAAGCTTTGGCGTTTTGCCAACTGTCCATGACATATCTGTTTGACAGTAAACTGTTGCAGTTTTAACTGTTGGAACAGTTTTAACAACAGAAGCATATGAATGTGACTAATTTTGCCTGTTTCCTAGCATCAAAGTAGCTGATATTTTGTTCACATTTAATTTTCTGCACAACATACTGAAACTTGTATTAACTGCAGTCAGTGGAGGAAGACTTGTGATCACTCTGACAGTTTGAGTCATTTATGAGGCTGGGTACAGGTGTTACCATCATGATCGAATTGACCGCATCTGAAGCAAATAGCTTTACGTGTTCATGAATTCTGCCCATGTCCAAACTTTTGACATTTAAAGCAACGAGTAGGTCGTGGGATGTAGAGATCCACAGGCATGGAGACACAACCAACTTTAATGGAACTTGGTAGAACTGTTGTGTCGAAAGACAAAAGATATGTAAATCGTTTGGCCTCAATGACACCAAGACTTCGAAGTTCAGACACAATTTCATCAATAGCTTCTTCAGCCAGACTGTGACCGCGGTCTCGGATTATGCCCTTGCTGAAATTTAGCGTCTTGTGAACACTGCAGGTAACCGGTATATCAGCCAACTTAGTGGATGTCATGAGATTGATAGCTTGCGTTTTCCGAGTATATTCGATTAAAAGCGATCCAGAACGTAATTTCTTAACTTCCTTGAACTCACCAGCTTAAACCATGAGTCCTTTTTCCAAAACAAATGGTGGATACGAAGCTAGATTATGGTCACCCTTAGCTCCATGACCAGAAAACGAGGCCAAGTATCCCTTTCGGAATACTATAATCTCGTCACTGTTTCATCATCGGATGAATCGAGTTCAGAATCAGATTCTAATAATTGTGTTTTTGTTTTTTTTCATTGTGTTTACCCATGGTTGTATATGTATTTATTCAGCAAACCTGGTCCCTGCCCAAGGGCAATATAATATGTAAGCGGAGTTCCAGCAAACTAACACCATAGGGATACAGGAATGGTATACACCAGAGGATCAAAAAGATCAACCAGATTGGCCCATGAGCCAACGCCTTCTGGGTATATGCTCCAGGCAAGTATCTAAACAACTCTACGACTATTCAAAACGTAAATGTACAGTGTCAAACCATATCAAAGACTTCATACACAGGGCTTAACATGACCAGCCGATTGATAGTACCAGGCCCATTCTACCACCCGTCTAGGCAAAGTTAGGGTCAAAGTGGTGTGTTGGACTAAGGAACACTATTGTCACACAGACTGAAAGTTGAGTCGTACTGATATCGGTGTATTAAACCTATTCAGCTAAGATCAAAAGTGGCTGTTGATACTCAGTGCAGCATCATTTATTCACAGATCGTGTCCGACTCACACGAAACGGAGATTCTCTGGCAGCAAAGTTCTTTCTTATTTATTGAAATCATTCACGTCCGACGTTCGCTAGCCATGTGAAGAAACAGTCATGTAGGAGTAAATAGGCGTATCTACAACAACAATGCTGAATTATAACAGTCGCCACGATCGTTTGATAATTAATGTATTATTTTCATTTTGGATTTGAATGTGGGAGCTCAGGTGAAACATTTTACTGTGGGCTCAGTATCTCTGAGAACAAAATATGTTCAGTAGATCTTAAAGTGGTGTGTGACCAAGCGGTAAATTGTTTCTTTTTGTACAAGTTGTGTATAGTGTGTCAACGGGGAAATATTGAATGTAAGTGAGCCCATCAAAGTGAACTGTATCAATATACAGTAAATATTTTCTAGCTCCGAATTTTTTTTTCGGATTCAGTTAAGATTGTGGGTAGATGATTGTTCCTATATTGTAACTGAATTGGAATTGCAGTTGGCCGCCAGGGAGGCACCTATGATTTACAAAAACAGTCTTCCCCAAAACTTAAACGCCCAGTGGCCTAAAACATGGTTGGTAAGATGGTAACCTTGTGTACTTCAAAATATGTTCGAGGCTACTTCGTTGACACTCACATATTGATGTCACCAAGCCATGTTGGATCAAATAAAATACCATATCCACAAAACTCAATGAACCAATAAAACTAGACACTGATGACCCCCCTTTTTTTTGAAAACCCAAGTAGGTGTATCCACTAGTTGGTTTACTTTCATGTCATCTAATTATACCTACTTGAGTGTCCCACTTCTTTTGCATTAGATCAGGGATGTAAGATCTAATCACAGGTTTATAATCACTGTATGGAATAAGAAGTGGTGTCACAGATTTGTTGAGTGCTGCGTTGGCAGCAGCATCGGCCATTGTGTTACCAATGATTCCAACATGTCTGGGTAACCAACTAAAAACGATGTCATATTGGCCGGTAGCAAGTTGATTATATAATTCAATAATTTCAATTAAAAGTGGATGCTTACATGATATATTTTTAATAGCCAGAAGACACGAGAGGGAGTCCGAAAATAATATAAATTGCTTATGCTTACTTGGTTTACCAATATATTTTAGAGTTGTTAAAATTGCATAGGATTCGGCTGTAAAATTAGAACTATTATCGGGTAGTCGTGAAGACATAATCCTGGATCCATCGATGGTGGCCCAAGCAGCAGCATCACCATCCTTGGATCCGTCTTTAAATATAGATTTGAATGTGTCATATGTGTTCCACAATTCATTATATTCTTGTTAATATTAGTTGGTTTGTTTCTGATTTCTTAAGTTTAGTTAATGACAGGTCAACCTGACAGTTGGCTGTACCAACTGCAATGGGGGAGGGGAAAAGCTGCGTTGGAGCTATATTTTTAAGATTGATTTTGGCAGCAGAAATGTCAGATTTGATTCGTAGACCAAGTGGAGGAACAAGGGATGACTTTTTATGGTACATATCTTCTTAGAGAGGATTAAAACGCAATCATATGCAGGATTAGTAGGATTTGAATAGAGCTTTGTGAGGTATTGAAATGAGAGTTAAATTCGAGGTTGTTTTAGTGAAGGCTCATCCGCCTCTACATGCAGACTAATACATACATCTAATATTTTTAAATTATTTTCACAGGCTCCACCATAAATGATGGTGTCATAATCCAGTTTAGAGTGGATAAGTGTTCTGTACAGTTGGAAGAGGGTTTTCTGTTCCTCTCCCCACTTGGAATTTGAAACAACTGTCCATAGGTCAAGGGCCTTCAGGCATTTATTTTTCAAATAATTTATATGTGGTAAAAAGGTTAAATGGTGGTCAAAAATAATACCAAAGAATTTAGCCTCTTTTACAACTTTATATCAGAGTGCTATCTAAAAACTAAATCAGGGTCTTTATAAGGTGTTTTTATTTCTTACAAAAGTCTACACAGTTTGTTTTGGAGTTCGAAAATTTAAAAACATTTTCTAACAAACATTTTTTTATCTTTTTTTAGACACAGTTGTAATTGTTTTTCGATACTATGCGTGTTTTTACCACGACATGATATGTTAAAATCATCCACCAAAAATGATACATCGATTAAATCATTTATAACCTTTGAAAGACTATTTATTTTAATTCTGAACAATGAAACAGATAAAATGCTGCCCTGTGGGACACCCTGATTCTGATTATATTGATCAGACAGAGTTGAACCCTCACAAACTTGAAATTGTCTGTATGATAAATATTTGGACATAAATTGAGGCAAACGGCTTCGAAATCCATAGTCATGTAAGTCTTTTAAAATACCATGCTTCCATGTAGTGTCATATGCTTTTTCTAGATAAAAGAAGATAGACACTGCATGTTGTTTGTTTATAATGGCATTCTTAACGAATGACTCCAGTCAAACTAAATGGTCAGTGGTACTGCGATTTTTATGGAAACCACATTGAATGTTTGTTATCAAGTCATTTGATTCCAAGTACCACGTTAATCTATTATTCTACCATGACATTGATGAATGCTTGATTCTGATTTGTTAAAAAGAGGTTTCCTTTTTGCTACGGAAACCCCTTTCAAAATATTAAGCCTTTTCACACAAAAAACGTGCGTATGAATACATAGATAGCCTACATATCGATTCACAGAAAATGGCTGCCGATCGATCACCCCCATATGAACTCTAAAACATATCTATATTTCCTCTTATACACGCTGGGTCTCTAATACCAGATGGGTCTCTAATATACGCCGAGTCAAGGGCTCTCGCGAAATTAATAGACGGCGTATATAGTGTCAAATAGAGGAAATACGATAGTTCGATATCGGATGTTTGGGGCGTTCTAGGCCACAACCCTGACTGCTTCGATGATGACATTAAAAGATTTAACGAAGGCATATCTTTTGCATACAAATGAAATGTTTATGACACTGTTAGAGAAATGTTCTATGGTGACCAGAATCGGAACAATTAGGAGATAAACCTACTGCGTCTTGAAATTTGATGTAGTCCCACTGTTTATTATATTTTTATACTTCCAAATTATAATAAGGAAAGCTATTACCTCAACAACCGACAATGAAAGTAAAATATAACATTATAAAAATTATTTGAAAAAACAACATCACACAGCAGGGATAGTTAGTCAACGTGTTAATGTTGAACAGCATCATACTGTGCATTAGTACTGGGTTGTCTTCTGGTTTCCTGCAATTCTTTAACAGCACTGTTACTGTTAACAATTTCTTTGGCAGCCATAACTGAGAGTGCAGTGCAGATACAGTGACAACCGGGACACGTTAGGACGGTTCTCATTTTAGGGTGGGGAGGTATGATTCAAAGATTCACACATTCAAAATAAGTGAAAGAGTGATATCTAATAAATTTTGTTGACAAAATAATAATTGTTCATTTTTTTGGTAACTTTTACTGAAACCCACGAACAGGTATTTTCATTATTGAAACAACCGACAATGAAAGTGAAATATAACATAATAAAATGTGTTTGAAGACATTTTATTCATGACAACATTGTGTTTACAAACCTGTTTCTGATTGATATTCATTAGCCTACCATCTCCGTCAACCACCACCGTTAGAATTTGGCAGGAGGGGATTTGAAAGTGCATCAGAAAACACTCCCTTTCGAAAGTCCACGAAAACAATGTCCCAACTGAAGTGACAGCTTATCAAACTTGATGAAATTCATTTCAGAACAGGCACAGTTATCACGACCTACTATTTCTGGACCAGAAATATCTAAGTTCTGTCACTATTTGGCTTTGGATCCGTGAAATCTTGAAATTGACAGGTCACACCATGCAGATTCCTCGTTTCAAAATATCCGGCTCGTCTGCAGCCTGAACAGCAGCTGTTTAGTCATACTCAGTTCCATTAGTAATCATATGGATGTACCAGCAGGCTCGATCAATCCCAGTAAATCTATACGTAAATGTTGTTGTCATTTTGCTTCTTTTTACTAGATCAAGTTAATGTAAACACATGATTGTCAACCATTGACAGCTGTGAGGTGTGAGTAACCGTGATTTAGGTCAAGTTCTGCCACATCCAAGTTCGGGGTGGAGAGGCATTTACTTTGATGTTATTACTGTTTACTAGGGATAATTGCTATCTAACTAATAACCCTTAGACATGTTAAATGTATATTAGAATGTTAATTCATAAAGTTTGCTGTAGAAATATAATCCTTTAACATTTTAACACCTTTTTCTATTACCCGTCACCCCTACAACAGAAATGATGGCATGTTCGATTTCCAATAAATGACCTCTCGCACAAATTTCCAGTCCACAGTGTTCAACAGTGTGCAACAGTTTGATAGAAATTAAAACATCTCTTTTTGGATTATGTTAGGAGTGTTATTTGTCAACTTCGTTTGAAAAACAATGTGTTTTGAACACTTATTATGAACTACTCACGACTTTGGTGTTTTTTAATCTTGACCTTCAGTAATATTTGTTACATATATGACTATCTGTGACCACTTTTCGGAATGTTCTAAGATTGCGGACCTGTGCACCTGTGTTATTACGCGTTGCAAGAGGGCGCCGTTTTCAAAGCGTTGTTGCCGTCATGGTAGAATGGAGATAAACCTACTGTGTTTTGAAATTTGATGTAGTCCCACTGTAGAATAGAAACCTCTTTATTATAATTTGGAACCTCGCGCTAAAGCTAATTGACCTACTTTTGGTTGTTGGTGACCTTTAGCCCATTTTTAATTTGTATTGTTATGAATAGTTCAAATGTTTATAATGACATGCTAGTTTTAAGTATACGTCTGTGATAATCTAGTTATTTTACTGTCCTTTGTAGACAGGTTTAATTGTTCAGTTTTGTATTTCATTAATATATAACTTGATTTAGTCACGATATGGATGAAATATTGCCGATGTGACTATAAACATTAACTCACTCACTATTATTGACCATGCGTTCCATGGTTTTGCAAAAGCAGCTTGTCAATGAATTGGGTCGATAATTGGAAGGATCAGCATGATCACGTCCAGGTGTAAGTATGGAAACAATTATAGCATCACGCCATGAAGAAGGAAATTGTCCTGACGTCTAGGTTTTATCAAATATCATCAGGAGGGTTTCTAAACAGGGTTGCGGTAAATGTTTTAATGAGTTGATAATGGACTGATAACCCAAGTAGGTATAATCGATATTTGGTCATTGAAACCTACTTGGGTGTCCAACTTCCTTTGCATAAGATAACGGATGTAAGATCTAATCAAGGCTTTATAATCAGTGTGTAGGATGAGAAGTGGTGTCACAGATTTGGTGAGTGCTGCTTAAGCAGCAGCATCGGCCATTGTGTTACCAGTGATACCAATGTAACCGATTTTAGTGTGGAGGCAACATCAAAGGTCACTGGTTACGCGGCGAGAACGTTTTATTCCGGTCAATTAACACACCCTGAAACAATATATCATTCAGTATATACAGCGTCATACAATATACTTGAGGCTTAAAAGCAGTCCATTACACAAATTAGGTGAAACAAAAATGACAGATCGTATGACAATACAACAAGGGGAGATAACTCCTTGATTAACTCATATCTTCAAAAAATCTTCAAATTAAATATGACACAGACGTCTTAATGCAATACGCATATCAAATGGAATAGATGTGATCCTCAGTATCACATAAACATACAAGAATGCAAAATAACATAGTTCCTACCCGGTGTATGGCACTAGGGTGCTCACGACGTTCACCAAGCTCCGCCAAGCCAGAAATACCAAGCGTACCTAAAATCTGTGTTAAACAATATGGAACATTAATTCTACAGTAACTACAAATCAACATATCTATTATCATTACAAACATCTGGAACACATCAAAACAACTTAGGCTAAAATCACATTCGTACTTACATTCACATATACACTATTCTTCCTCTCATATATGAAGTCAGTCAATCAAACACTCAAACATGCAACAATTCACTCATAGGGAAAATATAATTACCTGAATGAATTATATGAGTTATTTGATAGTTTTTGTATTGATTCTATACTCTGAAATGCACTAGAACCTGACTAAAGTGTTATTTACATTTAAGTTAGATTTACCATTATTAAGGTTTAATTTAATGGTTTTATATATACCCACACAATACAAATATAACATATAAAGTGTACACACTCATTAACCAATGTAAAACATTAATCTAACCTGTGAGGTATTTGCATCTGTTTATGACTCCATGGTATTACAATCCTGATGGTGCAAAGGGTGAATGTGAAGTGCAGCTTTGAATTAGGAAAGAGGGCAAGAGTTTGAATGATCCAATCGGTGTTCATTAAATCAGGCCACGTAATAATGTGGTAGCCCTACCTATCTACCCTTAATCATATTAGAATGAAACTACTATAGAGCTAATAATAGACTCAACCTTCTGTGTCCTTATAATTATAGTCTGTATCAAAAATGACCAAACCTGTTGATAGAAAAAATACATTCATTAGTTAAAATCGGAAATGATACACCTGCAATTCATAATGCAATTGTCATTATACAAATATCAATGGTAACCAATGGTAACCAGGCTTGGTAACCAGGGGTAACCAACAAAAGACGATGTCGTACTGGCCAGTACCAAGATCATTATGTAGTTCTTTAATTTCATGTAAAAGTCAATGTTGACAAGATATATTCTTAATTGCCTGAAGACAGGAAAGTGAATCAGAAAAGATAATGAACCGTTTATGTTTAGATTTAGTATTTATATATTTGAGAGCAGTTAATATTGCATGTGATTCTGCTGTAAAAATGGAACTGTCATTCAATAATCTAGATGATATGGTTCTGGATCCAATGACAGTGGCTCTGGCAACAGCATCACCATCCTTGGATCATCTCTTAATATGGATTTGTAAGTAACATAAGTGCTCCTTAATTCATTATATTGTTGTTGATAAATTAGTTGATTTGTTTCAGATTTTTTTTAAATTTGGTTAATGGTAGGTCTACCTCTGGCCTTACCATTTGCCAAGGAGGTGATGAAAACAGTTGAGAGGGAGCAATATGTTGCAGTTTATTATTTGAAGCAAACATTGCAGACTTGATTCTGATTCCCAGTGGTGGAACAAGATATGATTTTTTTATTGTAAATATCTTGGTAAAGAGGATTAAAGACGCAATTAAAAGCTGAATTTGAATGATTTGAATATAATTTAGTGACATATTGTAAAGATAATTTCAGACAGAGTTGTTTAAGAGAAGGTTCATCCGTTTCCACATACAGACTGTGAATTGGAGACGTCCTAAAGGCTCCAAGGCAAAGCCTCAGGCCCTGATGATGGATAGTATCCATATTTAAGTTACTTTTGCAGGCTCCACCATAGACGATGGAGCCATAATCGAGTTTTGAACGGATCAATGACCTGTACAAGTGTAAGAGGGTTGATTGATCCCCTCCCGACTTAGAATTAGAAACTGTTTTCAACAAATCGAGTGCCTTTAGACACTTAGCTTTAAGGTAATTAATATGCGGAAGGAAAGTTTAATGTCTATCAAAAATAAGGCCCAAGAACTTGGCCTCTTTTACAACTTTGATAGGGTGCCATTTAAAAATAGTTCAGGGTCCTCAGGATGCTTATATTTTCTGCAGAAATGTAGACAGTTTTTGATTTGGAAAATTTAAACCGGTTTTCAAGGGACCATTTATGAATTTTATTGAGACAGATTTGTAACTGCCTCTCTATTGTATGCATATTTTTACCACGACAAGAAACATTAAAATCATCCACGAAAACTGATACATCCACTGAATCACTTAAAACCTTTGAAAGACTATTTATTTTTATACTAAACAAAGTGACAGACAAAATACTGCCTTGTGGGACACCCTGATCCTGACTATAATGATGAGACAGGGTAGAACCCACACGAACTTGAAATTGTCTGTCTGATAAAAAATTGAATATAAATTGAGGTAAACGGCCTCGTAATCCAAAATCATGTAAATCTTTTAAAATGCCATATTTCCATGTGGTGTCATATGCTTTTTCTTAATAAAAAAGATAGACACTGCCTGTTGCTTGTTAATAATGGCATTCTTAACGAATGACTCTAATCAAACCAAATGATCAACAGTACTTCGATTTTTCCGAAATCCACAATGAATATTAGTAATTAAATTATTTGATTCCAAGTACCATGTTAATCTATTGTTGACCATGTGTTCCATGGTTTTGCAAACGCAGCTGGTCAATGAAATAAGTCTATAATTTGAGGGATCGGTATGATCCTTTCCTGGTTTTGGTACGGGAAGAACTATGGCATCATGCCATGAAGGCGGAAAGTTGCCAGATGTCCATATTTCATCAAATAATAATAGAAGGGTTTCTAAGCATGTTACTGGTAAGTGTTTTAAGAGTTGATAATGTATGTTATCAGCTCCTGTGGCAGTATCATGAGCTTGCCCAAAGGCAGTATGAAGCTCATGAATAGCAAATATTTCATTATTATCTTCCCCATTATCTGACTTAAAATTAATAGTTTTCTTCTCCTGCTGTTTTTATATACTGAACCAAATTAAAATCTTTACAATCCTAAAATTTTAACATTTTGACCAGTTATCATTGTGGGCCCTTATTGTGTATTTAAACAGTAATAGCCACGTATTGCCTTCAGATAACACCCGTTTTAGTGCAGGTGAATCGATCAAAATCATGTGCACAGCACTATAATGGCAAAAGTGTTTTTTCATGTGCAACTGGTGACATGACCATAATACCGCACGTAATTTCAGCCATACTTGTTAGCAGTCATTAACAAAAAAAGAAAAACACAAGAAAACGAAAGTCTTTACAGCCATTTGTCATGCCACACCTTTCAAATGTGCAACGTGAACGTGCCATCGGCATGTTGCAGACCGGAACGTCTATAGCTGAAGTCGCAAGGACGATGGGTAGTAGTCGACGGACTGTTTATGATTTACAGACGCATCTACAGCAAACGGGTACCACCGCTGATCGCCCTCGGCCAGGTCGACCAAGTGTGACGTCACATGCAGAGGATCGTCAGATTGTCTTACGTCACCTCCGTAACCGATTCTTGACGGCTACATCAACCAGAAATGAATTGTTTAGGGGTAGACTGAGTGCGCAAACTGTTAGAAACCATCTGAGAACTGCTCACCTTCAAGCGAGACGGCCATCCTGCGGGCCGATTCCGACTCAATTACACAGTCGTCAATCGTGTGCACAGCGACACTTACTATGGACTCAGAGGAATTGGAATCAGGTCGTCTCTAGTGATGAATCCCGATTTAATCTTCGATTTGCTGATGGTAGGGTGAGGGTGTGCTGGCGCCGACACATGAACGTTACGGCCAGTGTTGTGTACAGGAAGTTGATAGATTTTGAGGCGAAAGTTTCATGGTGTGGGGTGCTTTCTGTGGCAATGCACGTTCCAGGCTTCTTGTCATCCGTGGCAACCTCAACGCTGCTGTTTACCGCGACCAGGTACTGGCACCAGAACTTCTGCCTTTTATGGCAGCACATAGACCCGGTTTGATCTTCCAACACGTCATGGATTGGCCGTCAAGGTCTCCCATCCCATCGAACACCTCTGAGATGCTCTTGGCAAAAGTCACAAGGTCCATGCGACGCGTTGTGTGGCAGTTGTCAACGTACATGGTGGCCATACACGCTACTGAACTTGTGTGCCATCAGATTTTCCTGCTTTAAACTGTTGATGTTATTACCGAATACCGTAGGTGCTAGGAACAAATTATGGTTACCACCGTTAATTAAAATCCTTCTTTGGACATTAATGATTAAAAATTAACTACTCTCATTTGTCCATTGTATATCATATATGGGATGACTTTTAAAAATGTAAAGGTTTTAATTTGACTCAGTATATTTTTGGAATTGAGGTACATAGTTAGTTCAGGAAGAATGTTTAGCCAACGTTTCATCAAGTTTATTTGCGATATCTGTGGTATTTGTCAATACTTCATTCCCATTTTTAAGATGGTGAATGTTAGATTTAGAACCCTTACCTTTGATTCGTTGGATCATGTTCCATACTTTTGTCATTGGCGTTCGTGAGTTTATTTTTTAAACAAAATTTCGCCAAGACTGGCGTTTATTTTGTGTAACCGTTCGCCGAGCATTCTAAATTTTAAATTGATTCAAATTATGTACCATAGGATGGTGATGCTCTGCCTTTTTCCGAGCCTTCCGAGCTTGTTTGCAGTTAGAATTAAACCATGGCTTACATATGTGTGGAATCGTAGAGGATATATATATATATATAAACACCCCTGTATCCCTGGTGTTTGCACTCCATGTTTGATGTAGAGCAGGGATGGTGAATTACTTTATTTCATCATGAATCCCCTCAGAGGTGTTCAAACCGATCAAAACGTAGACATGTGGATCTAGATGAAACTGATCAAAATGAAAAATTATCTTGTGGATTGAATTCCTGTGCCCAAGTTGTTGTGATCGAGGCAGTTGATAAACAACCCTTAAAGCTTAATGCTTTGCTATTTCAAAAGCTGTTTCAGGAATATGCGGAGAAGTTAGAAAGGTGACACGTCTTCGTAGTGGCGCTCTACTTGTTGAGTGTTCACGGAGACATCATTCTCTCAGTCTGCTTTCTGTAACTACAGTTGCAAATATTGAGGTTGCTCTGTGTGCACAAAACCTTGAATTCTTGCCGTGGTATTGTTCGAGACGGAGTTCGTTGCCTGTCCAACATGTCAGAGCAAGAAATTACAGATGAATTCACAAGTCAAGGGGTAACTGCAGTTAAGTGTTTCATTATGAAATCCAGAGACGGTGACATCATCCCATCAAATACCTATGTTTACATTTTCGGCTCTTTCTAAGACTATTAAAGCTGGTTATCTCAACATCGGAGTGGAGATGTATGTCCCCAATCCGATGTTTCAAGTGCCAAAAGTTTGAACATTGATCTAAATCATTCTGTAGTCTGTCAGCGCCCTTGTGACGGAAATGACAGCACTTGATGTATAGCTGACATTAAATATTCAAACTGTAACTGGGCAATATCTGGCTTCATCTAGATTATGTCTAGTGTGGCAAAAAGCAGTCAAAAATCATAAAACTGAAACATGAACAAAATATCTCGTTTTACGAGGCTAAGAAGGTTATTGAAAGTCAGTCCCAATCAAATCCACTTACCAGAACCTACTCTGCCGCTCCAACCCCTCAGCCAGTATCCATTTCTATTCAAACAGAATTGACATGAATCACATCAGATACACCTATCAGCAGAACTTCTGTTATAACTTCAAATACATCTTCGACTCAAACTATGAGTCAAACTGAACCTTTGACTGTTGACCCTGATGCTGTTCAGCCATCCACTAAAGATCCAGAGGCTGCAGTAGAACCAGCAACTATTGAATTAGCCAGTGTTACCATGACCAGAAAAGTAAAGAAAAATACTAAATAGAAAAACAGACAATCAGGAACTCCTCTTCTTCAGAAATAGTTATCCACAACTCCTTTGATGCTCTGGACATGGATGTAACCCCATTGTCACAGAGCAGTAGTAGGAGTCCATCATCCTCACGTGTACGTGAGCATTCACCAATTGAGCCACCCTGACTCAATTGTCCAATATAATTCAATGGAATTGTAGAGGATTAATTGCATAATTTTAATGATTTAAAGGTTTTAATTCAAGATTTTAAATGAGTAAGTGACTTAAAATTTAACGTCACATCGGCAGTATTTCAGCCATATCGTGACGAGAACATTAATAATACTTAAATTTAAACGAATAGAAACCTGTCATTGATGGACAGAATAATAACTAGATTATCACAGTTTAGAAGTAAAACTGGCATGTGCGAACAATCTACTTTGACTGTATGTGATTTAGGTCGAGTCCCGTCAGGACCCACACTTGCCAGAGTGAGGTACCTAATTGCCAGCACACAAAGTCGATCAAACCTACTCAGCCAGTCTGACAGATGGTAGCCTAGATCACGTACTTTAGGTACCCTCTGACAAGTGTAAATTGGCATGGTTCACATGGCCGAAAACTATGAAAACAAAAGGTCATTTAGAAAGTGGTCAAATGTAACAAATGTTATATTTGGGATAACACTTTCTTAATAAAGCAGATTCTCGTACTTTTTTTAGGTTGAGTCCTGTTCACTAGTAGTCGGTCATCTGTAGTGTTGGTCGGGGTTGTCATCTTGCTTGGTTCAACTTGCAACAGAGAATGTAAACACAAGATTGTCAGCCATTGACAGCTGCGATGGTGTGAGTAACCGTGATGTAGGTCTGCCACATCAAAGTTCGGGGTGGAAGGCATTTATTTTGATATTATTGTTTACTGGGGGTAATTGCTAACTTACTAATAACACTGACACCTGTTAAATGTATAATATAATGTTAATTCAAAAAGTTTGTTGGAGCACCGGTGGCCCAGTCGTCTAAGGTGTCAGGCTTTCGTCCCACATTAAGCTGACACGCCGCGATATAACTGGAATACTGTTAAAAGCAGAGTTAAACCCATCTCACTCACTCAAAAAGTTTCTTGTAGAAGTATATTCGTTTAGCATTTTAAAATCTGTCATCCCAATAATAGAAATGATGGCATGTTTGATTTCAAAGAAACGACCTTTCTCGCTAAATTCCGAGAAAAGACAGGGTAGCGACATTGTACAACAGGTTGGAAGGAATTTAAACATCTGTCTTTGGACTAAGTTTGGAGTGTTATTTGTCAACTTCTTTTGCAAAACTATTTGTTTTGAAAACTTATTTTGAAATACTCACGACTATGGTGTTTTTAATCTTGAACTTTAGTAATAATTGTTACATATATAACTACCTGTGACCACTTTTCAGAATGATCTAAGATTGCGGACCTGCAAGAGAGCACCGTTTTCATAGCGTTGTTGCTGTCATGGTAGAATGGGGTGCTGAGGACATATTCTAACCTGGGTCCACACGGAGGAAGAGCGATAAGCGTTACCCAGCACTCACCACATTTACGGCAAGCATGGGTTGTTTTCTTGTTTCCTTTTCTTAACCGGTTGGTTGGTTGGTTTGGTTTGTTGTTTAACGCCTCACGCAGCAATGTTCCAGCTGTATGACGGTGGTTTTTAAAGTATCGAGTCTGGATGGTTGGTTGGTTGGTTTGTTGTTCAACGCCGCACTAAGCAATACAGTGGTTGATATCATGAGCATCGATCGACGCAATTGGGATACGATGACATGCATTAACCACCCAATCCCGCTAGACGCCTCTTACGACAAGCATAATCGCCTTTTGTGATATGACAGATATATTGTTCTGAAAGTAATGACATACCAGCTATTTACGTTGTGGTACATGTCGGCACTTCAGGTGGACAAATCTTGGCTGATAATGTTCGATACCATTACATCTAGATGTAACAGACACACACACACACACACACACACACACACACACACACACACACACACACACACACACACATGCTCACTCACTCACTCACTCACTCACTCACTATTACCTTGGACTTGTTCTACCCACGATTCGCAAGAGGATAACACAGGAATAAATAAACATAGAAATAGTTTAATCAGTTTATTCACTCCAAAGAGACATTAATAAATCATTTGATAATAAATGTAAATACCTTAAATATACACACTTAACTTCATGGGTCAATAAAATAGAATCATCTTAGTATTTACACCATGTAAATTGGTTGATAGGCATTAGAGATTGCCTCGATAAATACTTTGAATGTATACTTGTTTTAAAGACTAATGTCCTCGGGATGTTCCAATAATACACAATATACTCCCTCTCAAGTCTATCCTCGTAACTCTTGTAAGTTTGTTTTTAGCGTAAGATGATGGTTATTCCATAGGATGGGTCTTGATATCTCGAGTGACATTTGTTTAATAGATGTGACAAAACCTTTTCCATATATCTGAGAAATATCTGCTAAAAGCAGGTTCGATTATACGATTCCGACTATATTATAACCAACTGTTTGACAATTAGCATGGAATAGTGATGATAAAAGTTCGTGAAAAGGTGATCGTTTCATGCTCAACGGTCAAAAACATGCAAATGCAAGTCATTTTTTCACCGAACACAAGAAACACGGGAGCATGTAGTATAAGTCAAAACAGGGAACTGCACCTGACATATTTGTACATAGAGTGAGGTGAATGTTAATCATAAAGGAGATGGAGCTTCTTGCTTGGCGTTTCAATGAAAATTTAAAGTTAAACGTTTGTAAAACATAAATGCTGTGAAAGGCTGTACAATATTTAATGGAGGGTGATAAATACTAAAAGTAATACCACCTCTTAAGTCACCGAGAAAGTGTAGTGAGTGAGTGACTTCACGAAGAGCGGGCTGCGCTGTATCAGACTATTTGGTCATTCATGCCTCTGCTCAGTAGAGTATTCATACAGCGACAATCCATGATTGCACGTTGGCCTTGGCCTTGAAGTCGCCCTCTCCCGGCAGAGCTCACGGACGTTGTCTTGCTTGTTGTAGTTGATACTTTGACATCCTTGGACTTCGTGACACGCTTCAATGCAGTTGAAGATGTTGGCAGCATTAAGCTCTTTGAACAAATTCAGGTCGTCGATCATACCTTCCAGAGTGCGTCGGAACTGGTGACGGACATTCTTCGAGGCCTCAGTTTCTGATAAAAAGACAATAAACAATTCTTATCTTATCTGTAAAACAAAATGGAACACATACGTCATCACATTTAGTGGTTGGCTTGTTGATCAACGAGTCTTGAGAAGACTAACCAGTGACTGAAAGCCATTCAGTTGGAGCCTGATCTAGCGATTCATTTATATCAGCCTTTGCACGTTACTGGGGATGAATAATACCCTGGAAGTCAAATGAAGACCATGTACTCTTATATAATATGCCCCCGTGAGGATTTTGTTCAGTTACTCATAACCTATGCTGGTCGTAAGAGGCAACCAAACTGATGGGTGGTCAGACTTGTGAGTTCAAAATGTGTCATCATACTTCAAGGCAATGGTTGCTCATCATATAAATAAATACACAGTTATGAGATGGCATACCAATGATCCAGTCACCAACGCCTGTGAGGACCAGGAAGTTGACTTTTTAAGTCTTGGTGGATGTAGTTGATAAAAGTTCTTGCATTCCCACATCATGGCCGTGACCAATTTTCACAGTCAATCCCGCCCATGCGACTCTGAAGGGCTTGAAGGCTGCACAGTCGAGATAGGGTGATGTGACGCCGTATTGCTCTGCGCATTGGTGGCATAGCTGCATGATGAGACCACTATTTCCGCTTATGCCAATACCGATAGCTGCCTCTTCTCCCCCTTCTTTCTCACGAAGCACAACGTAGAGATCCTTACAGCCTCGGACTTGCAGAAGCAGCTGCTCCCTCTGGCTCAGATCAATATTTGTCGTCAGATGGTCACCCTTTGTTTCTATGAAGGCTTTCCCAGTTGTTTCTTTCAAAATACCTGGGGGTACAAAAAACACACCATTATATTATGTTCTCCGTATTTTGTTGAATGTCGGGGAAAGAATGTATTTTGTTTTTGTTTTTTTGTAACGCCGCACACAGCAATATTCCAGCTATATGATGGTGGTTTGTAAATAATCCAGTAGGGATACATCTGGGTCGACACTGCTAGATTAATATACATGTAGTTGAAATATGTAATACACACTCTTGAGTCTTGGGAAACCTCCGAATTCAGTACAACTGTTTCACAAAACATAGGTCTCAATTTTGAAACTAAACTACCTTAGCTTGACATAGCGTGAACAACAATTTCAGGAAAACATCGTTTACCACCTCAAGTTGAGGAGTTTATATGTGCCTCCCGTCGTTAACGTCCACCTTAAAAACATCACGATTTCCATCACATCTTGCTTGTGTATTGGAGAAAGTTTAACCAACCGTTGGTAGACATAGTTTACCATCACTTTGTGCTTTGAGCTAAGGACAGAAAACTAATTAGTGTCCTATCGTTTACAAAGAGTTCCTATTCCCTTGGCTACATATTTTGCTTCACGCGAGCCGAGATAAAAAGTCTTAGTCTCTAATAAGCAGATGTTAAGGACAGCTTGCAAGTATTAAGGACGCTTGATGAGCTAAATTACGTATTTGAGTGAGTGAGTGAGTATGGTTTAACGCCGCTTTTAGCAATACTACATCAATATCACGGCGGGGGACACCAGAAATGGGCTTCACACATTGTACCCATGTCGGGAATCGAACCCGGGTCTTCGCTGTGACGAGCGAACGCGTTAACCACTAGGCTACCCGACCGCCCCCATAACGTATTTGAAAAACACAACATGCATCATTATGTCCGTTCGCTATAAGTATTTGGTTTAGGTTTGGTTTGGGATACGATGACATGCATCAACCACGTCAGCGAGCCTAACCACCCGATCCCGTTAGTCGCCTCTTACGACAAGCGTAGTCACCATTTACAGCCAGGATGGCTTGCTGAAGACCTATTCTACACCGGAATTTTACGGGTCTGTAAGTATTAAGTACCGTTGGATACATTCTTGCATTTTGACTGGACCACAAATGTGAACCTACTTACCTGTTGTTACAATCAGACGCCACAGGAAGCTCAACCTGTTCATCTTGGACTCTCACACTACAATGACTGAAACTGGTGTAACCTGTGTTGATACGATGTTTTAATGTATGTGTGGTCGATAAGGGGTATGGTTTCGAACCGGTCACTACACTCAAAGCATCGTCTTCGGAAATGTTTGAACAAATGATGCATGACACTTACACAGGACGACGCTTGTCAGTGTTACACACTCCTTATTACCTGATCACGAACACCGGTCTCAGGATTAATATCAATCTTTTAATCTCTTAGAGGTCAATTGTGCAAACATGTTGTTGCTAGATGTGGGTTTTCATTCAAGTCAAACTCACCCACAACAGGATAAGTGATGGGGAAGCATTATTATTATTATCTATGACCTGAGAAAATGACAATATTATATTACATTTTCGTCTGAACAGGTAGGAATTATTTCAAGAAATGGAAATTAGATTGTTAACTTGTATTGGAGATGAGAAAACTGACTCTAAATCGAGCGTGTGCGTGGTCAATACTTGGCATAATTTGCTTACCATCATGACATAAAAAAATAACAATTCGAAAAGGCGATTACACGTAGAAATACAGATGTTACTTAGTGCCCAGGATGACTGAGAGTCTAACTTAAGTAATCCTACACTGTCACGGCACTGTAGCTCACCTGGATATGTAGATAATATCATCATATTTATGTATAACATATTAATGTATGACGCGACCTGGGACTCGAACCAGTCGATCTTTCGTTCTCCAGGCTGACGCTCTATCCGAGCTCCTAGGGACAGTCGTCTAAGGCATCCCTTCGGCACGCCTGGTTCGCCTCGATTATGTTTCTAGGTTTGTCAGCACCATACCCGTGCTCATGGGTCAAAGACATGTATCATTTCGGGCTTTCCTCCCATATTAAGCTGACACGTCACGATATAACTTGAATACTGTTAAAAGCAACGTTAAACCCAACTCACTCACTCACTCACTCACTCACTCACTCACTCACTCACTCACTCACTCACTCACTCACTCACTCACTCACTCACTCACTCACTCACTCACTCACTCACTCACTCACTCACTCACTCACTCACTCACTCAGTGTTCTTATGCTTCCTGCATGGACCCAGAAGTAGTGTAAGTCCCCAGGGTCCCTGGTATGGTGGCCAAACTTCTGGTGATCTATAGCCCATGTTTATATTGTATTGTGGAATGATAATGTTTTCTTTTAAATATTATAAACTAGTTCTACAATGGAAACTTCGATACTGTACTGTTAGGATACAACCACTAACAATCGCAGTTGTTAATTTAATCTACCGAATTTAAAACATTGTTTTTATACAAAACATATCATCAGTCAATTTTTTGCAAACCATTCAATATCCTTTAAAAAATCTATAATTAAACAAGAAGTAATACTAGTAAAAAGATCCTAAATAGATGATGATTTGAAATACTGACCCCTTGTGATGGCAAAATCAATAGTCAAGCAGCACATTCGCATAATGACCTCTTCAAATCTGGACTGACAACCAAAGTAGTTGTAGCCGATATTTGGTTTAATTTCATGTAATTTATTGATACCTACTTGGGTGTCCCACTTCCTTTGCATGAGATCTTTAATGTAACATCTAATAACAGGCTTGATATCACTGTATGGAATTTGAAGTGGTGTCACAGATTTGTTGAGTGCTCCTTTTGCAGCTGCATCAGCGATTGTGTTACGAGTTATTCGAACATGACTGGGTAAGCAACAGAAACTGATGTCATATTGGCCAGTAGCAAGATCATTACACAATTCAATACTTTCTATTAAAAGAGGATGTGTACATGACATATTTTTGATAGCTTGAAGACACGAAAGAGAATCGGAATATGTTATGAACTGCTTATGCTTACATTGGTTTTGAATATATTTAAGAGCTGTTAAGATGGCATGTGATTCTGCAGTGAAAATTGAACTGTCATGTGGTAGATTAAGGGAGGTGGTATTTATTGTCCGACATTGTCTTCTTCTTGGCACTCGTGAAGAGCAACCTCCCCATGGTGAGTGCTAGGTAACGCTAATTGCACTTACCCCGTGTGTACCCGGGGTAGAATATGTCCTCAGCACCCCACTGCTAGTCGTAAAAGGCGACCAAACTGGGCAACCCGTTTGCCGTGGGTTGCGTCCATGTGTCGGTGGAGGACGAGATTCAGGTGTTTGAGGTCACAGGAGCCAGGTACTGGTGTTCCTTTTGCCCAACATACCACTTCCACCCTGACTTCACCTAGACGGGTGGTAGGATGGGCCAGGTCTTATCAATCGGCTGGTCATGCCAAGCCCTGTGCGTAATAATTCCAATTCTTAATGTACATATATTTGATTTATCACAAATGTATTTCTTGGACTCTTGGTTTTCAAACAGTTATTGAAACAATGTATTGATTCAAGTCCTATGCCAGAAGGCGGTGGGTCATGTGCCATTCTGGTAATGTTGACCGCAGAATTCTGTATGTCTCTTTATGATTGTTATGGGCAGAACCAGCTTGGCAATAAATTAAGTAGACAAATATAGCTATTCATGTCATACTTGCTGGAGTATAACATCCCTGTAGCCCTGGTGTTTTGCATTTTGGATATCCAGTGCAATAAGACACTGTCCTTGTTGACACTCGATGGTGGGTGGGAACAGGGGTGCTGAAACACTTCCTTCCATAATGTCTCACAAATACTCTGGTTCGAAAAGGAAACATATAGATGCCAGCTCTTCTGATGGAGACACTGATCAACAATTAGACTCCGGGTCTCAGATCATCAGCCGGTGAAATTAAACCCGTTTGCCATTTCAAAGGCCATTAATGGCTGTTGTGGTGAAGTTGAAAATGTCACCCGCCTTCGTAATGGCTCCATACTTGTGGAGTGTATACGGAGACAGTAATCTCTAAATTTGTTATCACAGTTTGCAATTGTGGAGGTTGCTGTTTCAGCACACAGAACGTTGAACGCATGTCGAGGCATTGTAAGAGACAGAGCTCGTTTTCTGGCTGACATGAGTGAGGATGAGATTGTTCTAGAAGCAAGCAAGATGCAAGCAAAGCAAGGTGTCACTGCTGTGAAACGTTTTACCAGAAAACAAAATGACTATACCACCAAGACCAATACCTATCTCTTTACGTTTTCACTTTCCAAAAGAACTGAATCAATCAAAGCTGGATATTTTAATATCGGAGTGGAGGTTTATGTACCTAACCCACTCTGATGTTACAAATGTCAAATTTTGGACATGGCGCTAAGACCTGCACCATCAGCTGAGTAAGTGTCTGCTGCAGTGGCCCACATGAAAATACTGAGTGCACAATGCTATTAAATGTGCAAATTGAGATGGGGACCACTTGGCCTCCAAGCTTTGTCCACATTTTGTCCTACAATCAAAAATACTGAAAATTAAACACACGAATAATGTCAAACAAAATTAGTTGAATCCCAATCACCAATCACTTCTACTAAATCCTATTCAGCAGCAGTAACTTCAACTCCTAATGTCAATCTACAGGATGCCAAACAACCATATCATGGGTTAATGATCAGCAGATGCTTGTAGATACAACAGCTCAAACATCTTTGGTGGATGATACGATAAAAGTAACATCAGCCTCACAGACAGAGGATCTGCATTCACAACAGGCTTCACATACAACATCAGAGTCAGAATCAACCCTTCAAGGAGCAACAGAAATACAGAAACTGAAAAAAATACAGCTAGGGCCCTCCAACACTTGGAGGTGCCTTCTTCTCAGTCCACAACCGTTAAGGTTCATAATCAATATGTACCTTTGGCGATGAAGGTCACTCCATCACAAACAGACCATGGGAGTAGACCTCCCTCCCGATCAAGATCCCCAGTAGAACCACCATGAACAGTTCTAAACCTATATTACAGTGGAACTGCAAAGGACTAAGGAACAATGTTAATGATTTGCAGCTATAAACACAAGATTTGAAGCCTTCAGCCTTTTGTCTACAGGAAACTTACTTTAAAAATACAGATCAACTCAACATCAGACAATATGATTCCTATCATTTCTTTTCACCTCCAGGAGCTAAGGCAACTGGGGGTTCTTCAATCTTGGTAAGGCAGGGTGTTAGTCATAGCCCTGTTCCTCTTAATACCCCTCTACAAGCCATCGCAGTTCGTATCACCATGCACATTGTTTTTACTCTGTGTTTTCTTTACTTTCCTCCATCTGTCATCTCTTCAACAATCCGATCTTCATACTCTCTATGACCACCTTCCTAAACCCAGTATTATGATGGGCGATATGAACGGTCATAATCCACTTTGGGGTAGTGATCATACTATCAGTAAAGGCAAGCTCCTGGGAGAATTTATCTCTGACAATACTCTTTGTCTTTTCAAGGATAATTCAAAAACATGCTTACATCCTGGTAAAGGCACATACTCTTCTCTGGATTTGTCTGTTACCGATTCCAACCTGTTGAATGAATTTGAGTGGTCAGTCCACGATGACCTCTGTTGAACTGACCACTTTCCAACCATATTAAACCCTATTACACCATCGGATGTTCCTCCAACATCTCGATGGAACTTTACAAAAGCCAGCTGGCCTCTATGTGACATTCTCTGTACAGGCAAACTAACACGTGATCGCTTTACTGATATACCTGATCCAATAAAATGCTTTTCTGATGAACTCAACAAAATAGCTGAAGAATGTGTTCCCAAGTCCTCTGGAATTCCACACATACGTAAACCATGGTTTACCGATGACTGCAAGTGAGCTAGGAAGGCAAGGAAAAAGCCGGAGCATTATTTCCGCTGCCATTCTATGGTCCATTATCTAAATAAATTTTAAATTTTAAACGCTAAAGCAAGGCGAACATTTAAACAAAGTAAACGCCAATCTTGGCGAAAATATGTGTCCAAATATAATCTCGAACGCCCATGTCCAAGGAATGGAACATGGTCCAAAGAATCAAAGGAAAAGGCACTAAATCTAGTATAAATCATCTTAAAAATGGGGACCATCTACTGACTCATAAATCAGATATTGCAAATAAACTTGGTGAAACTTTGGCTGAACACACTTCTTCATCAAACTATGTACCTCAATTCCAAAAGTATCCAAAACAGCAAGAAAAGAAACCTATTAATTTTAATTCAGATATAGGGGAATATATAATGAACTATTCTCTATTCATGAACTCCACACTGCCCTTGGACAAGCTCACAATACTGCTACAAGACTGATAACATACATTATCAACTCCTGAAGCACTTACTAGAATCATATTTAGAAACACTTTTGAATATTTTTGATGTAATTTGGACCACAGGGAAGTTTCCTCCTTCGTCGCGTGATGCTATAATTGTCCCGATACCCAAACCCGGTCGAGATCCAACTGATCCATGAAATTACCGACCAATATCATTGACAAGCTGCGTTTACAAAACAATGAAACGCATGATAAATAATCAACTAGTTTGGTACCTGGGACCGGTGAAGATCCCGGGGTAGAATATGTCTTCAGCAACCATGCTTGGCGTAAAAGGTGAATATGCATGCTTGGCATAAAAGGCGGCTAACGGGATCGGCTGGTCAGGTTCGCTTACTTGGTTGATGCATGTCATCGATCGACCATTTGGTTTGCTGAGAATCATTTGTTATAGATGCAATAATAAATAAACAACATGCAGTGTCTATCTTTTTCGATCAAGAAAAAGCATATGACACTGCATGGAAACACTGTATTTTAAAAGACTTACATGATTTGGGAGTACGAGGACGATTGCCTCAGTTTATATCCGATTTTTTAACTGACAGGCAATTTCAAATCCGCGTTGGCTCTAAACTGTCTGATCATTATCAACAGGATCAGGGTGTCCCACAAGGTAGTATCTTGTCTGTCAAATTGTTTAGTATTAAGATATATAGTTTGTCTGAAGTTTTAAATGATTCGATTGATGGATCGCTCTTTGTGGATGATTTTAATATTTCTTGTCATGGCAAAATCATGCATAGTATTGAAAGGCAACTGCAGCTATGAAATGGTCTCTAGAAAATGGTTTTATATTTTCAAAATCTAAACAAACTGTATTCATTTTTGTAGAGAATATAAACCCCATAAAGATCCAGAATAAATTTTAGATAACACTCCCATTAAAGTTGTAAAGGAAGCTAAATTCTTAGGTCTAATTTTCGATCACCATTTGACCTTTCTGCACCACATTAAATACTTAAAGAATAAATGTTTGAAGGCCCTAAATTTATTAAAAGCAGTCTCCAATTCAAAGTGGGAAGGGGATAAAAAAAACTCCTCCAACTATATTGGACACTTATCCGCCCTAAACTTGATTCACGCTCCATCATATATGGTGGGGCTTGTAAGAGCAATTTAAAATTACTTAATACTATTCATCATCAAGGCCTGAGGGTTTGCCTTGGAGCCTTCAGAACTTCGCCTGTTCATAGTTTGTATGTAGAAGCTGACGAGCCTTTCCTTAAACACCGTCGCATTAAATTAGCTCTACGATAGATCTCTAAATTACGTTCTAATGACTCCAATCCAGCATATGACTGTGTTTTTAATCCCCTTTATGGTAATCTCTACAAAACCAAATCTTCTCTTATTCCACCACTTCGAATAAGAATACAGGCAGATATTTCTGCTGCTAAACAAACTATTGGTAATATAGCCCCCAATCAGCTTTTCTCTTCTCCACCATGGCAGTTAGTACATCCAGAGGTGGACCTAACATTAACTAAACTAAAGAAATCTGACGCAAATCAACTAATTTATCAACAACAATATAACGAATTACGAAGCACATATGACACTTATAAATCTATATTTACAGATGGATACAAGGATGGTGACGTTGTTGCCAGCGCCGCCGTCATTTGATCCAGGACATTGTCATCCCGATTACCAAATAACTGTTCTATTTATACAGCGCTTAAATATATCAACAGCCAAACTAAGCATAAACAGATATCATATTTTTTTCAGATTCTCTTTCTTGTCTTCACGCTATCAAAAGCTTGTCTTGCAAACATCTACTTTTAAATGAAATTGTTGAATTGTCTAATAATCTTGCCACTGGCCAATACGACATTGTTTTCTTTTGGTTACCTATCCATGTTGGTATCGTAGGTAACACAATGGTCGATGCTGCTGCAAAAGCAGCACTCAACAAATATGTGGCACCACTTCTGATTCCATACAGTGATTACAAGTCCGTTATTGTAATTATATCCGAGATATGATGCAAAAGAAGTGGGACACCCAAGTAGGTATAAATAAGTTACATGACATTAAACCAAATATTGGTTACACCAACTTGAGTTGTCAGTCAAGATTTGAAGAGGTCATTTTACGACGATGTCGTATTGGCTATTCTCGGTACACCCATGAGCATTTGTTGAAAGGTAAGGATCCTCTATTCTGCATCCCTTGTGATGAGAGAATCACAGTCAAGCATGTCCTGCTTGACTGTGATGGTTTTTCCATCAGAAGGGATACTTATTTCAAATCAGTGTCTATTAAGGATCTTTTTAATAGAATAAGTTCTTATTTGATTATTGCTTTTTTAAAAGACATTGAGGTCATTGATAAATTTTGAGATGTGTAGATAGTTATATTTTATAATATTGGTAATGTGTAATTTGCAACTAAGATGGTTAGTGGCTGTATCCTCAAGGAGGAAGTAGCGTAAACTTATTGTCCCCCTGAGAGGATATGTAAGACAACATCCTTCAAAGTACCTTTATTCATGCCACAGTTTTAATCATAGTATCTTTGTTATTTTAATTGATGGCTAAAATCCGTATCATCTCCAGCAGCTAAAGGGATGGTGTAAATCCTGCTGGGGAACCGTGTAGGTAGGAGAAGTATCGTAAGTTCCCACCGTCGGCCTAACTTTGGTTGCTGGTGATTTATAGCCCATTTTTATGTTGTATTGTTGAATGATAATGTATTCTTTTAAATATTCTCAACTAGATTTAAAATCGAAACGGTGGTACACTAGTTATTATACTGTCCATCGTTGACAGCTTTTTATACAAGCTCGATATAATTATTATAACTGTTTCGTCACGATATGGCTGAAATGCTGCCGATGTGACGTTAAAGTTTACTCACTCATTTTCTCAGATTCTTTATCATGCCTACAGGCACTTACGACTGTCAACTCGAACCATCCGTTAATTCTTGATATTTTAGAACTTTAAAATAACCTTGCTACTAGCCAATACGACATCGCCCTTTGTTGGTTGCCTAGTCATGTTGGTATTGCTGGTATTGATGCTGCAGCTAAAGCAGCTCTTGATAAATCAATGTCCCATCTCTCCATTCCTTACAGTGATTTTAAGCAATGCATCAAGGCAGTTTGATGCAGAAAAGATATTCTCATAGATATATATTGACAGGTGAGGACCCTCCATTTGGTATCCCTTGTAATGAAAGAATCACGGTAAAGCATGTCATGCTTGACTGTGTTGATTTTGCCATCATAAGGGATAACTATTACAAAGTTTCATCCATAAAGGATCTTTTTAATATCAGTACTCGTTAAATAAGTGATTTTATAAAAGAAATAGAATTGTTTCATAACTTATGACACATATGTTTTGTATATAATATAGTTTTTATAATTAGCAGAATAGATGTGATAACTGAGATTGTTCATGGCTATGTCCTCGAAGGGCGTTAAGGTAGTGTAAAATGATTGTCCCTCTGAAAGTGTATGTAAGACCACGTCTTTCAAAGTATATTTATTTCTACCACGTTTTTCAATCGTAGCTTATATGTTATTTTAATGGAAATTTGTCAGCCATCGCCAAAAACTGAAAGGTTGATGTAAATCCGGCTGGGGTCCATGCAGGAAGCAAAAGTACTGTAAGTACCCATGGACCCTAGCATGGTGATCTCGCTTCAGTGGCTGGCGATCTATAGCTATTATCTTGTATTGTATTTAGTATGGTGTTAAAGTTTTAAGGTTATCTACTAGTTTTAAATAAATTTCGGGAAAAATCTAGTTATTTTACTGTCCTTCGACGACAGGTTTTCATACAGTCTAATTATAACTATTTTGAACATAATACTTTTTCTCGTCACGAAATGGCTGAAATAATGCCGATGTGACATTAAATGTTAACTCACTCTTAAAAAAATCGGGGTGTCATCAGTGATAGGAACAAAAATGTCTAGTTTCATTGGTTCAGTGAGTTTTGTGGATATGGTATTCTATTTGATCCAACATGGCTTGGTGACATCAATATGTGAGTGTCCATGAAGTAGCCTCGAGCATACTTTGTAGTACAAGAGGTTACCATCCTACCCACCATGTTTTAGGCCACTGGCCGTTTAAGTATCAGAGAAGACTGTTTTTGTAAAAGATAGATGCCATAGGTGGCGACTGTTATAATTCCTAGGTCAGCATTGGTTTTGTAGATACGCCTATTTACTCCTACATGACTGTTTCTTACGAAAGCCTATTAGGGCAATGAATTTGGCCCTAATAGGCTTTCGTAGTTTCGTAGCATGGCTAGCGAACGTCGGACGTGAATGATTTCGATAAATAAGAAATAACGTTGCAGCCAGAGAATTTCTGCTTCGTGTGAGTCGGACACGATCTGTGAATAAATTATGCTGCACGGAGTATCATCACAGATGATTGTATTAGTGTTTGTATGAACCTGTTTTGACACCATCTCTCAGAGAACAGCCACTTTTGATCTGAGCTGAATAGGTTTAATCAGTACGATTCAGTCTGTGTAAACTATGTTGTTGACGAGTGAATCACTTAGCAAGTAGCAAGTACAGACATGCTTAAACCTAAGCTTGTACTTAACAGGCTTACTCACAAGAACAAAACGTCAGGAATCTCTAAGATCCTCTGTATGACATTATCGACTTTAAATGAAAATAAATAGCCACAACATCGGAACAATATCATCATCCTACAGCAGATCCTTGAGATCAGAACACAAGTGCGACGTTCAAGTCCTTAAAACAATCATGGGAGAGAGAGCATTATTCTTACTATGTACAGGTTTCTGCATTACACAGATTGTCAGATGGGCTGTATTCCTGGTAGCAAACCCGGGTACTCTCCCATTATCACACAACAGATTGGAAGGTACAAACCCAAGGCATCGAGGACAATGGGGACTCAGATAACTTGGTACTTAGGATGCAAGCGTGACGTTTCGAAAGCCAGGTTCGGATATTTGTCATGTTTGTCCTGAATCTTGTTGAATCCCATTTGTGTCAAAAGGGACAGAGTCAAGTCTCGTTTATCCGACACTCGTTAATCCGACATTCGGCTTTATCCGACACTAATGATGGGAACCGATTACATCAGTGCTATTTAGACCTGTTAATCCGACAGTCTCGCACTCCGACTCCGACTTCAATTTGCAACGAATTACCGAAAGCACTCATTAATCAGTCTCGTTAATCCGACACAGTGATCAGCGTACTCCGTGGTCATCTGCCCGCTGGTAGCTGCATATTACAACGGCTGCAAACTTGTTTAACAATAAACAATTAATGCTTTAAAAAAAGAAAATGGGATAATGCACATGCTTAAATTACCCCAATCTTATTAAAATCAGATACAAGTTCTCGCTATCGACGAGGACATCCCATTACACGTCACGTCAGAACAACCTTTCGCGAACTATGACCTACCAATGAAATGACCAACAGGAAGTCGACGTTAGCCACTTAGAAAGCAGCTTTCTTAAGCTTTGGGTACCAGTTTCAAAGTTGCGACTTCCATTCCAGACTATGCTTTTTAAAGTATTTTGAATCGGTCATACTGTCCGTAACAGTTGTTTTGTGTTAAACTTTAGAGGTTGCATGATTTGAAAACATATTCCGCCAACAATGTAACATAACAATATGAATATGTATTTCATATTTTTTATTACGTCTTTGAATCCTGTCGTGTTTTTGTCCGATTTTCGATCACGAACGTTGATACTACTAAATTTACTACTAATTTGTATATACATGTAAATGATTTCATTGAATTTATCAAAAAGGACAAGATCAGGTTTGTTGGCCTGGACAGTCCTGAGGCTGTATCCGGGCCTATTCCAAAGATGTTTGTATTATCATTTTCCATGACGCCCTCTACATATTCTGGGTCGGACCATGGATGGATCTCTCGGTCTTAACCACAAGTATGATGAAGACAGTAATAAAATGATCGAGCAACTCCATCATGTGGTTTATGATACTGTGTTTCTGCCAAATCATGACATCCACTGACAATGTTTTGAACAATCTCATTAACTTCATTGCATAATCGGGGGCACGGGTGGCCCATTCGTCTAAGGCGCGTCCTAAGGGAGTTGCGTCCCTTGGGCACGCCAGAAACTTATGTTTGTGGGTTCGAATCCCGGTTCGCCCCGATTATGTTTCTAGGTTTGTCAGCACCATACCCGTGCTCGTGGGTTTCACCGAAGTGGTAAACGTCTGAGACCTGCATCACTTCAGGCTTTCCTCCCACATTAAGCTGACACGCCGTGAAGTAACTGGAATAGTGTTAAAAGCGGCGTTAAACCAAACTCACTCACTCATTGCATAATCTCAATTTCATATATACATTTTGATGCAAAATGACACACTGAAGGCTTTGAGTGGGACGTGACTGAATCCTTCTGTTTCACTTTTCAGGCCAGCCGACTTTATCCAAGTGAAGGTTGGTTGGTTGATTTGTTGTTTAACGCCGCACTCAGCAATATCCCAGCTATATGACGGCGGTCTGTAAATAATCGAGTCTGGACCAGACAATCCAGTGATTAATATCATGAGCATCGATCCACACAATTGGGATTTATGACATGCATCAACCAAGTCAGCGAGCCTAGTTTAGAATATTTAAAAGAATACATTATCATTCCACAATACAATATAAAATTGGGCTAAAGATCACCAGACGTTTGGCCACCACTAGGGACTGTGGGGACTTAACTACTTCTGGGCCCATGCAGGAAGCATAATTGAGTGAGTGAGTTGGGTATAACGCTGTTTTTAACAGTATTCCAGTTATATTGTGGTGTGTCAGGTTAATGTGGGAGGAAAGCCCGAAATGATGCATGTTTTTGACTCACGAGCACGGGTATGGTGCTGACGAACCTAGAAATATAATCGAGGCGAACCAGGATTCGAACCCACAATCATAGGTTTCTGGCGTGCCCAGGGGACGCCTTAGACGACTGTCCCCAGGAGCTCGGACAGAGCGTCAGCCTGGAGAACGAAAGATCAGTGGTTCGATTCCCGGATCGTGTCATACTTTAATGTGTTATACATAAATATGTTGATATTATCTACATATCCAGGTGAGCTCTAGTGCCGTGACTGTTTAGAATTAGTTAAGTTAGACCCTCAGTCATCCTGGGCAGTAAGTAACATGTGTATTTCTACGTGTAATCTCCTTTTCGTAATGTTATTTTTTTATGTCATGATGGTAAGCAAATTATGCCAAGTATTGACCACATATGTGTGGATATGTATACTGTATCATTTTCCAAAAGTGACTCTTGAAAATGATGCTCTGTTATGTGCGAGTGAATTAAGAGATCTCAAAATTGCAATCAGTAATGTTTTAGAAACCGAATTTAAAGAGAATGCGGTTGGGCATAACCACCAAAAACATCTGGTCTCAGAGAGGCACTCAATACCCCATGCTTGTATGGAGAGCATACCAATAGAGACCTGGTGGCCATAATTTGTAGCCTTGCGTTTTGTGCGCACAGGTGGCGTTTGTCGATTCTCATGCTGTCGACCACTGTTGCGTCCAACACAGTCTACTTTGTTTCTAGAACATTCCTGACCACAGCGTTAAACAAGCACACGGTCGATTTAGAGTCAGTTTTCTCCTCTCCAAAACAAGTTAACAATCTTATTTCTTTTTCTTGAAATAATTCCTACCTGTTCAGACGAAAATTTAATATAATATTTTCTTTTTCTCAGGTCATAGATAATAATAATAACTCTTCCCCATCACTTATCCTGTTGTGGGTGAGTTTGACGTGAATGAAAACTCATATCAACAACATGTTTGCACAATTGACCTCAAAGAGATTAAAAAATTGATATTGATCCTGAGACCGGTGTTCGTCCTGTGTAAGTGTCATGCATCATTTGTTCAAACATTTCCGAAGACAATGCTTTGAGTGTAGTGACCGGTTTGAAACCATACCCCTTATCGACCACACATACATTAAAACATCGTAACCACACAGGTTACTCCAGTTTCAGTCATTGTAGTGTGAGACTCCAAGATGAACAGGTTGAGCTTCTTCCTGTGGCGTCTGATTGTAACATCAAGTAAGTACGTTTGTGGTCCAGTCAAAATGCAAGAATGTTTCCTACGGTACTTAATACTTACAGACCCGTAAAAATTCCGGTGTAGAATAGGTCTTCAGCAAGCCATCCTGGCTGTAAAAGGTGACTACGCTTTTCGTAAGAGGCGACTAACGTGATCGGGTGGTTAGGCTCGCTGACGTGGTTGATGCATGTCATCGTATCCCAATTCCGTGGATCGATGCTCATGATTTCAATCACTGGAAAGCACAAAGTGATGGTAAAGAATGGTTACCAACGGTTGGTTAAATTTTCTCAAATACACAAGCAAGATGTGATGGAAATCGTGATGTTTTTAAGGTGGACGTTAACGACGGGAGGCACATATAAACTCCTCAACTTGAGGTGGTAAACGATGTTTTCCTGAAATTGTTGTTCATGCTATGTCAAGCTAAGGCAGTTAAGTTTCAAAATTGAGACCTATGTTTTTTGAAACAGTTGTACTGAATTCGTAAGGTTTCCCAAGACTCAAGAGTGTGTATTACATATTTCAACTACATGTTTATTAATAGAGCAGTTTCCACCCAGATGTACATGTAACATTATTTCAGTCATATTAATGCAAGACGAAAGTCTTAAGCAATCAGTATGAATCTCATAAGCCTGCACATTGTGCTGACAAACCTAGAGACATAGCCAAGGCGAACCGGGTTTTGTGTCCATGACCACAGGTTTCAGGCAATCCTAAGGGGCGCGACAGAAAAACTCGGCGCATCCTGTGCCCTGCGACCCGCCCCCGTGAAAATCCAGGTTAGAACTGGTCTAGTAAGCCATGTATGTCGTAAGAGGCGACGGACGGGAACGGGTGGTCAGGTTCACAGACTTGGCTGATGCATGTCATCGTATCCCTACTGGATTATTTACAAACCACCATCATATAGATGGAATATTGCTGTGTGCGGCGTTACAATAACCAAACAAAATACATTCTTTCCCAGACATTCAACGAAATACGGAGAACATAATATAAAGGTTTGTTGTTTTTTTATCCCCAGGTATTGTGAAAGAAACAATTGCGAAAGCCTTCATAGAAACAAAGGGTGGCCATCTGACGACAAATATTGATCTGAGCCAGAGGGAGCAGCTGCTTCTGCAAGTCCGAGGCTGTAAGGATCTCTACGTTGTGCTTCGTGAGAAAGAAGGGGGAGAAGAGGCAATTATCGGTATTGGCATAAGCGGAAATAGTGGTCTCTTTGTGAAGCCATGCCACCAATGCGAAGCGCAATACGGCGACACATCAGGCTATCTCAACTGTGCAACCTTCAAGTCCTTCTGGATTACATGGGCGGGATTGGCGGTGACAATTGGTCACGACCATGATGTGGGATTGCAAGAACTTGTATTATCTACATCCATCGAGACTTACAAAGTCAACTTCCTGGTCCTCACAGGCGTGGCTGACTGGATCATTGGTATGTCATCTCAACTTTGTATTTATTCATATGATGAGCAACCACCGCCTTGAAGTATGATGACACATTTTGAACTCCCCAGTCTGACCACCCATCAGTTTTGTTGCCTCTTACGGCCAGCATAGGTTATGAGTTACTGAACAAAATCCTCACGGGGGCATATTATTTAAAGTACATGGTCTTCATTTGACTTCCAGGGTATTATTCATCCCCAGTAACGTGCAAAGGCTGATATAAATGAATCGCTAGATCAGGCTCCAACTGAATGGCTTTCAGTCACTGGTTAGTCTCGCTGATTAACAAGACAACCACTAAATGTGATGACGTATGTGTTCCAGTCTGTTTTACAGATAAGATAAGAATTGTTCGTTGTCTTTTTATCAGAAACTGAGGCCTCGAAGAATGTCCGTCACCAGTTCCGGCGCACTCTGGAAGGTATGATCGACGACCTGAATGTTTTCAAAGAGCTTAATGCTGCCAACATCATCAACTGCATTGAAGCGTGTCACGAAATCAAAGGATGTCAAAGTATCAACTACAACAAGCAAGACAGCGTCTGTGAGCTCTTTGCAGCTTTGCCGGGAGAGGGCGATTTCAAGGCCAAGGCCAACGTGCAATCATGGATTGTCGCTGTATGAATACTCTACTGACCAGACGCATGAATGATCAAATAGTCTGATGCAGCCCAGCCCGCTCTTCGTGAAGTCACTCACTCACTCACTACACTTTCTCGGTGACTTTAGAGGTGTTTATTACATTTAATTTTTATCACCCTCCATTAAATATTGTACAGCCTTTCACAACATTTATGTTTTACAAACGTTCAACTTTAAATTTTCATTGAAACGCCAAGCAAGAAGCTCCATCTCCTTTATGATTAACATTCACCTCACTCTATGTACAAATATGTCAGGTGCAGTTCCCTATTTTGACTTATACCACATGTTCCCGTGTTTCTTGTGTTAGGTGAACAAATGACTTGCATGTGCATGTGTTTTTGACCGTTGAGCATGATACGGTCACCTTTTCACAAACTTTTATCATCACTATTCCATGCTAATTGTCAAACAGTTGGTTATAATATAATCGGAATCGTATAATCGAACCTGCTTTTAGCAGATATTTCTCAGAAATATGGAAAAGGTTTTGTCGCATCTATTAAACAAATGTCACTCGAGATATCAAGACCCATCCTATCCTTTTACTCTAAAAACCAACTTACAAGAGTTACGAGGATAGACTTGAGAGTGAGTATATTGTGTATTATTGGGACATCCCCAGGGCATTAGTCTATAAAACAAGTATGCATTCAAAGTATGTATCGAGGCAATCTCGAGAAATTTGGTGAAAGGTAATCTATTGTTCTATTGTGTCTACCTTGTCATCCGCCAACTAAGTAATGCCTATCAAACAATTTACATGGTGTAAATACTAAGATAATTCTTTTTTATTGACCCTTCAAGTGTGTATATTTAAGGTATTTACGTTTATTATCAAATGATTTATTAATGTCTCTTTGGAGTGAATAAACTGATTGAACAATTTCTATGTTTATTTATTCCTGTGTTATCCTCTTGGGAATCGTGGGTACAACAAGTCCAAAGTATGTGTGTGTGTGTGTGAGTGTGTGTGTGTGTGTGTGTGTGTGTGTGTGTGTGTGTGTGTGTGTGTGTGTGTGTGTGTGTGTGTGTGTGTGTGTGTGTGTGTGTGTGTGTGTGTGTGTGTGTGTGTGTGTGTGTGTGTGTGTGTGTGTCTCACATCTTGATTAAATGGTATGGAACATTGTCCTTTCTATCAGCCAGGGTTTGTCCAGCTGAGGTACTGAGCAACCTCCCCGTGGTGAGTGCTGGGTAACGCTAATCGCTCTTCCTCCATGTGGACCCGGGGTAAAATGTGTCCTCAGCACCCCAATGCTTGTCGTATGAGGCGATTTAATTGGGCAACCCGTTTGCCTGTGTCGGTGGAGGAGTGAGTGAGTGAGTGAGTTAAAATTTAACGTCACATCGGCAGTATTTCAGCCATATCGTGACGAGAAGTACATTGATAATACACATATTCAGACCAAATAAAAACCTGTCAACGATGGACAGTAAAATAACTAGATTTATCACGGATTATATCTGAAACTAGCAGTTAGCCATAAAAATATAACAACATACGTAACAATACCAGATAAAAACGAGCTATAGATCACCAGCCACTGAAGAGAGATCACCATGCTAGGGTCCATGGGGACTTACAGTACTTTTGCTACCTGCATGGACCCCAGTCGGATTTACGATTATTGACAAATTAAGCCATCATTAAAATAACTCATATGCTACGACTGAAAACGTGGTAGAAATAAATATACTTTGAAAGACGTGGTCTTACATACACTCTCAGGGGAACAATAATTTTACACTACTTCAACCCCCTTCAAGGATATAGCCACTAACAATCTCAGTTACTGATTTATTTTACCAATTGTAAAAGTTTATTTATTAATTTAAAAAGCATAATAATCCAAATTTATGAAACAATTCGATTTCTTTTAGAAAACTAAGAATAAAATTAGAACTTACCTGAGTAAAAAGGTCCTTCATAGTTGAAACTTTGAAATATTGATCCCTTGTGATGGAAAAATCAATACAGTCAAGAATCGTCTTAATACAACCTCTTCAAATTTGAACTGACAACCCAAGTAGGTATAACCGATATTTGCTTTTATTGCATGTAATTTATTTATACCCACTAGGGTGTCCCACTTCTTCTGCATTTGATCTCTGATGTAACATCTAATGACAGGTTTATAATCACTGTATGGTATAAGAAGTGGTGTCACAGATTTGTCGAGTGCTGCTTTTGGATCAACATCAGCAATTGTATTACCAACAATTCCAACATGGCTTGGTAAAGAACAAAAGTCGATGTCGCATTGGCCAGTAGCAAGATTATTATGTAATTCTATGATGTCGAGTAAAATTGGATGCTGACACGAAGTTTTTTTAATAGCCTGAAGAGAGGAGAGAGAGAGTCTGAAACAGTTATGAATTCATTATGTTTAGATTGTTTATTAATATATTCTAAAGCAGTTAAAATGGCCTTTGATTCTGCATTAAAATTTGATCATCTGGTAATCTACATGTAGTTGATATAGTTCTTGATCCAATGACGCTGGCGCTGGCAACAGCATCACCATCCTTGGATCCATCAGTAAAATTAGATTTGTAAGTGTTATATTCACACCTTAACTGATTGTTTTCCTATTGATATTTTAGTTGATTAGTGTCCGATTTTTTTAGTTTAGATAATGTAAGATCCACCCGTGGCTTTACCAGTTGCCAAGGAGGTGAAGAAAGCAGGCGGAAAGGAGATATGTTTTCCACTCTAATACCAGCAGCAGAAATTAAAGGTTTTATTCTTATTTCAAGAGGCGGAATAAAAGAGGACTTCCTACTATACAGATCCTCATAAAGAGGATTAAACACTAAGTTGTACGCAGGGTTAGATGGATCAGCATATAATTTTGTGATGTACTGCAAAGATAATTTAGTTCGGCCTAGTTTAAGTGGGGGCTCATCGGCCTCAACGTACAGACTGTCAATGGGAGAAGTCCTGAAAGATCCAAGACAGATCTTAGACCCTGGTGATGTGAGCCATAATCGAGCTTAGAACGGACAAGTGATCTATATAAATGAAGGAGGGTCGGTTGATCTCCTCCCCATTTTGAATCAGAAACAACCTTTAATAAGTCTAGTGCCTTCAGACATTTAGCTTTCAAATATTTTATATGTGGTAAAAAAGTTAGGTGATGATCGAAAACTATTCCTAAAACATCAGCTTCTTTTACAACTTTAATTGGAGTTCTAGCTAGATGTAAATCTGGGTCCTTATGTGGTTTATATTTTCGACAGAAATGAATGCAATTTGTTTTAGACTTTGAAAACTTAAATCCGTTCTGCTCTGCCCAAACATTGATTTTATTCAGACAAATTTGCAATTGTCTCTCAATCATGTGCATATTTTTACCTCGACATGATAAATTAAAATCGTCAACAAATAAAGACCCGTCAACAGAGTCATTTAAAACCTTAGCTAAACCAATTAGTTTTTATGCTAAACAACGTTACCGATAATATGCTACCTTGTGGGACACCTTGATCTTGATCGTAAAAATGAGACAAGGTGGTTCCCTCACGAACCTGGAAATTTCTATCTGTTGAAAAAGGAGATACAAAATTTGGCAAATGTCCTCTCAATCCCATTTCATAAAGATCTTGTAAAATTCCATGTTTCCAGATGGTATCATACGCTTTTTCTAAATCGAAAAATATTGATACGGCATGTTGTTTATTAATTGAAGCATTTTTCACAAATGTTTCCAGGCTAACCAAATGGTCAACTGTACTTCATTTTTTTCTAAAACCACATTGAATATTTGTTAAAAGATTATTAGTTTCTAAATACCATATAAGTCTGTTATTTCGAATTCTTTCAATGGTCTCGCATACACAGCTAGTAAGCGATATCGGCCTATAATTCGAAGGATCAGAATGATCACGGCCAGGTTTTGGTATTGGAATAACAACGGCATTTCGCCATGATGAAGGGAAATTTCCCGTTGTCCAGATATGATCGAAAATATGTGATAATGTTTCTAAGCATGACTCGGGTAAATGTTTGAGTAACTGATAATGAAGTTAGACAGAATTTTATGGATAACAACTTCGTTAATACTGTGAAACGTTGATGGTGTTGATTACCACGTCTCCATGTAGACGACGGATAAAATGTTTGATAGGCATTGCTTAGAAGTTGACGGATGACAAGATAGAAACAATTTTATGGATAACAACTTCGTCTATTATCAGCACCCGTGGCAGTATCATGATTATATAGTTCTAAAATATCTAAAATGAATTGATGATGTGAAGAGCTAAATTTGATGACCTGTAGACAGGATAATGAATCTGAAAAGACGATGAATCGTTTACAACTGGACTGTTTGGGGATACTAAATTGTACTCTGTGCTTAAAAGCGTTTACACTGATGTCAAGGCTGCGTGTACAAACAGTATCAGGTAAAACTCAATCTGTCTGCTACAGCCACCATACCATCATCCGTGTCACAACTGGCGTATAAATGGCTTTTTCAAAATATCAGTTTACAATTTTGGTTAACAGACTAACATATGTCGTATACAGTCCTCTTATTTGATAAAAAAAAAAAGTAGGTACGTCAACTGGAAAATCAACTGGATGTTACATTCCTTATATCAGCTAACGGCCCTGTTTGGGAAAATATGCACAAGACATAGGATTTAAAGACTTATAAAATCATTTGTAAGACCGCATAGACCATAAAACCGAATAAAATATGTCTTGGTATCATCTTTTGTGTATTATATGATCGTGATGACCTGAAATGTTATAACGTTAGATTAGGAAGGAAAAACATTAGTTTTTAATTATACTTGGGAACATCAGCAATAAGATGTAGCAACATCAACATGCATAAAGGGGCATAGGGAAAATGGTGAATGCAAATTGAAAAGGATTTTAATACAAAATTATTGAACTAAACAACTTGCCTGTGCACAAGCGGTTCCCAAACTTTTTGACAGTATTTAGTGTGCTGTAGACTTCGAATGGGACTCATGTGTGTTCGTAGGGTATACATATCTATTGAGAGTTTTAGTATTCATGAACAATCTCTTTTTGTGTTCATATGATTTCCATATTCGTACATAATATGATTTCATTTTTATCTTTGACTGCTCTGTTTATGTATGTTCGAGGAGCTGTCTGGTTGTCGAGAAATATTTAATCATTTTCACTCCAAGTACAATCGAGCATGCTTTTCTGTGAATATTTCAAAGAATCTCATACGCCTCTTGCTCTAGACGTGTTTGATCACTGTTACGGTATTAAAGGCCTTGGCAAAGAGCTCTATCGTAGACATGTGGAGGACAATTCCAAATTTGACGCATCAGTGTCCAAAATGACTTCCGATGTAATTCCCTATTTTGACCTTAGCCATATGTTCCAGTGTTGGTTCAGATGAACATTTGAGTTGCCTTTGCATGTGTTTGTGACGGGTGTCACTAATGGAGCAAGAAACGCCCACCTTTTCGCGAACGCCTGGTGTCATCACAATTTATTAATCGGGCGGTCGGGTAGCCTAGAGGTTAAAGCGTTCGCTCGTCACGCCGAAGACCCCGGTTCGATTCCCGACATGGGTACAATGTGTGAAGCCCATTTCTGGTGTCCCCGCCGCGATATTGCTGGAATATTGCTAAAAGCGGCGTAAAACCATACTCACTCACTAACAGATGGTACGTGTTACCCTTCCTGGCGCTCGGCATCAAGAGTATAAAACAAGGTCTGGTCGGCTCGGAACCCGTATACTGAGGGTAACGACCTCATCTGGTGTCCCCCGCCGCGATATTGCTGGAATATTGCTAAAAGCGGCGTAAAACCATACTCACTCACTAACAGATGGTACGTGTTACCCTTCCTGGCGCTCGGCATCAAGAGTATAAAACAAGGTCTGGTCGGCTCGGAACCCGTATACTGAGGGTAACGACCTCATCTGGTGTCCCCCGCCGCGATATTGCTGGAATATTGCTAATAGCGGCGTAAAACCATACTCACTCACTCACTAACAGATGGTACGTGTTACCCTTCCTGGCGCTCGGCATCAAGAGTATAAAACGAGGTCTGGTCGGCTCGGAACCCGTATACTGAGGGTAACGACCTCATCTGGTACGCTGGATGCCGAACACTGGGTTAGCTTAGTGGTTTAAGCGTTGACTCGTCACGCCGATGGCCCGGGTTCGATTCTCCTCTACATGAGTTTCAAGTGTCATGATCATTTCTGGTTTCCCCCGCCGTGGTATTGCTGAAATATTGCTACAAGCGGCGTACAACCATACTCACTCACTCAATGTTGAAACTTACATTTATGGACTTGGAACTGATTAGGTAATTCGACAGAGCATCCCAAATAAATACTCAGTCACACTGTGGTTGCTGAGCATACTAAACTATCTATGGCCACTTTTGGCAAGGTGTCTGTCGTTTCAACATGCGCACCAAATGAATAATGTTGTCTTTTCACAATTGTTTCTAAAGATATTTTACGTATGCTTCAGGAGTGATGCAAGTCTCAGACGTTTACCACTTCGGTGAAGCTCACGTGCACGGTTATGGTGCTGACAAAACTAGAAACATAATCGGGGCGAACCGGGATTCGAACCCACAATCAAAGATTTCTGGCGTGCCCAAGGGACGCAGCTCTGCACAGCGAATCGCGGCGCCTTAGAGGACTGGGCCACCCATGGCCCCTTCAACAAAGAAGTGAGCCTAGCTCTGAAGTTTGTGTTTGTGTCATTATGAAGAAATGATATGCCTCCCGTGAGTTTCTAGGCAGTGATATTTCGTCAATTATATCTAAGTCAATCCACAAATATTCTCAAGTAACAAAGTTATACCTCTCCGGCTTAACCAAGTCAGCGCACCTGACCACCCAATCCCTTTAGTCGCCTTTTACGGCAACCACAGGTTGCTGAAGACCTACTCTAAACCAGATCTTAATGGGTCCACTACGATAACAATACTCACCTTCTCAGTTGACAGACGATGGGCCGAGACCCACAACATAAGCTCATATTGAAAATGCCAGACACATGACTGTTAAGTAGATTTTATTGGTCACAAGTAATGTTTGTTACATTAGTGTGCCATGCAGATATAGCTGTAAGATGTTGTGTACATAGAAAACATGCATTGTGTAACAAATGACAAATAAAAATGACTAGTTAGCGTCTTGCTCCTCACCAAGTACTGAACAAAACAGTTTGATTGTAGCCTTCGAACAGCACCAAATTGTGTTCAGCAAGAAATTGGGCATGGGAAAAAAGTTCACTGTTTATCCGTTTGCAATATGAAGTTTACTGTCCTTGAATTATGGGTTTGGGGACATGTATGAAACTCTCATTCAACTTGACTTAATAAAACATCCACAATGTCATCCATTCCCAAAAAATTAATTTCTGACTCAAATATTTTTCTACTGTGAATAAATCTGCATCAGCAAAAACATGTCCAAAAAACAATCAGCCAAAATGCTTGCACCTTTAATGCATGTTTAGGAGAATCTGTATTACTGAAATACAGGAGACTGAAAGCTGGATTTAAGAAAGTGTTGGCTTTGTCAGGCATAATATTTTTTGAGGTACCTCTGAGACATCCAGGACAACAGGACATCTAAATGCTCAGATCCCAAATGATTTTTAACAGTATTTTTTTGGACCAACATATTTGTTCTTAACATCATGGGTTGTCAGCCTGTTGTGGGAGGAAAGTCTGGAGACACAAGTGAAACCCAAGAGCCTGGGTATGATGCCGGTATTCAAACAGTCTTGGTGATCCAGGATTCGACAGCACTGACAGGGATACTGACAGTAAAGGGACATAACTCACGTTGTGGTGCTCTCTGACCACTTTCAGCAGTGTCCTCTGCAGATAAAGCAATTCTGACAAGTATCACATAGCAAATAATAGGTACAAGTATCAATACTATGAATCGGGCATAGTTATCAGTACTATGAATCAGCATACAACTACTAAAAACACTTAACCAAGAATGTTTATGACAAAAGTCCTTGTTTTCACAGCGCTCTTCAATGATAACCTCCCTTTGAAAAATGCTTCAATATGTTCAGATGAAAAATTGTTTCCAACCAGTAACAACTTTGTAAAATACAAAATGATAACCATCAATATTCATAGCAACAAAGTAAGTATCATGACATGCCTTCAAGCCAGTGGCAGAATGAGCTTGTATACAAGCAACACACAGGAATGTACTCTACACTGTTGTACAAGGAGTCAAAGGACAACATGGCAACAAACGGTGAAAATGACACTTGACCAGCACAGTTTATGATTTGTCAGCTCTTGAATATGTTTGATTCTCAAATAGCCTCCATTTTATGTCCATGTGATTCGGAGTAAAGTTGGCATCCACTGAGCAACACTAAAAATATTCTGGTTTGTGCATACCCATACTGCAATGTCGCATTTGCCTAAAAGGTCAGCATATTACATATATTTCATCTTCCCAAGAAAGTGCTTCCACTAGCCTTTTTATCAAAGTCTTGTTTCCATCCTTGCCACATCAAGCCCACTTTCCTGCGCTAAATATGATTTGACTCTCGTACATTTCGATAGTCCAATCACAGAACGTTTCACAAAATCAACATCCACGACTGGTACACCTTCGTATGAAAGTGAATTACCACTGCCTGTCTTTGTTGACAGTTTGTTTTAAAAGCCCCAATGATTGCCTATGTTTTTGTGTCAGGGATGAAATCGTGAATGTTTTTGTTATCTGAACGACTAGGTCGTTGCCTACTGAAGTTGCCATCTTTGTGAAGCTATACAAGATAAGAACAACGATCTGACTGGATATCACGTTTTCATTACAAGGGGCACAACTCATGATCTACGCTTTGACATAGTCTAGTGGACACGCTTGCCTCGGGAAGATGCATTCATTGAAGACATGCATTCTTTGACATTTTATCCATGGATCTGATACAGCCTTATTGTTGTATCCCATCAACAAAATGGACAGGAGGCAGGTACCACAAGGGCTAATGTAGTAAGGACAATCAATATAACATTTCTTTTTGAATAAGAATACTGTGAGTGAGGGAGTGTGGTTTTACGCCGCTTTTAGCAATATTCCAACAATATCCCAGCTGGGGACATCAGAAATGGGCTTCACACATTGTACCCACATGGGGAATTGAACCAGAGCATTCAGCATGATGAGCAATTGCATTAACCACTAGGCTAACCCACCACCCTGACAATACTGAGGCGATACGGCTGTTAAACATACAGTAAGAGAGCTGTACTGCAGCAATATTTCAGCAATAGTGTGCTAATACTGCAGATGCTGTGACACTACTGCAGCAATACTGTGCCACTACTGTGACAGTGTATTAATAATACTGGGGTAACACTGCCACATTACAGAGCTCCAGATAACTTTTTGAGCAATTGAGTTTTTACTCTAGGGTCTCTATTTTAATTGGGTTATTACATTTTTATTTGGTGACCAATATTTTTTCATTCATCTATTCATCACTCTATAGGGTTTTTCCCAAAATTAGTGAACCTTTTAAGATTTACAACAAAACAAAATAATGTTTTATAATAATGTATATAACTGTTCTAAATATATAGGCTTGACTCGGAAAGTAAATTAGCTCATAATTGTTTTGGAAATTAGCTCCTTAGTACGCATGCTGAAAAAGCTTCATTGGGTATTTACGCGAGCTGTTTTTATAATTTGAGTTTTTCATTTAATGCATGCGTTTCTGTATGCAAGTTTATTGAAAGTAATTGGGTTTTTAATATTTTGGGGGATATTTATGCAAATATGCTGCTTATCTGTGGCTCTGCACATTAGAGTAGCTAGTTACTCCTTATGGTACTAATACCTTGTTATTTCAGGTGAGTACATGAACTAACGTCTCCATGTTGATAATCAAAGCAGGAAGTTCCGCACAATATTGATTGAAGAGGGAAACAATGGGCACAGGAATAATCCAGAACCACATGGACATACATTGGATTTTTCATAATAATATTGTATAAAAACAGATTATATCACTCTCGTTAAACTCAGATCTTTTACTCCGTTATATGACATGTCTCTGCGTGATGATCTGAAAAGCCCTCTATAGGAGGTTGTGTCAAGTGCACTTTCCAGTCAGCCAATAAAAATCAAGGCTTTTAAATTCTCAATACATGTGACCAAAGAATTCCAGCACATCTATTTTCTGTATCTCAAAAAATGAACTTAAAAGACAAGTTCTGAATGTAAATAAAATAGGTTGTGACAGCTGAGGAGTGTCAGATTTTCACGCAGAGAGGTATTCTATCAGACTAAAAGATATGATTTTATTACTCTCTCAATTATTCTGCATCAGCTTAACTAAAACTTTCAGCTTTACAAAATAACTAATAAACTATACATTTTACATTCAATATCATTAGTTGTGTAAAAACAGTGCATTTTGATTTTGATTTTGATTTGATCAACCACATAATGCCTCAAGTGAGAACAAAGTTCAGTCTGTAAAACACTGCTACACATACAGACACAATACTATGAAATACAATAAAATTTCATCTACACAATCTAAATAGTTTGGACGGACTGACAACAACACACAGATCTCTCCTTCCTAGACTACTCCGACAGTAAACACAAGGCAAGTACTCTTCTAGCAGTAGATATGGCACAGCAGAATGACAATGCGGACACGCAACACAATATTTCAAATTGTCGATACTTAGCAAAAATACTGTAAAAAAACACTGAATCAAACTCAGTTTACCATTGGCAGTTGTAGAAATGTGACCAATCATATCATGTTTTGGTGGGATGTTTTTTTAAACAAATATTTTGTTCCAGAAATTACTGGAAAAAGACAAGTTTGCCTCGAGTTTTACATACACAAAAATACTGTTTGCTGGGCATACTAGATGTGCTGAAATACAATGAAATTGTTCATCTCCTCCTTACAACAAAAAAAACTATGTAATGGAGCAGTGACTGAAAAAAATATCTTTCTCTCACAAATATTCCCAGACCCCTGTCAGAATATTAAATGGGTCGGTCCCTTAGATAGGCTTATGATGTTAATCTAGATCTAGCTTCTGTCAAGTATTAGAACATCAGCAAGGCCTGGTCAAGTCTTACAACATCATCAAGGCCTGGTCAAGTCTTAGAACATCAACAAGGCCTGGTCAAGTCCTAGAACATCAACAAGGCCTGGTCAAGTCCTAGAACATCAACAAGGCCTGGTCAAGTCTTACACCATCAACAAGGCCTGGTCAAGTCTTACACCATCAACAAGGCCTGGTCAAGTCCTAGAACATCAACAAGGCCTGGTCAAGTCCTAGAACATCAACAAGGCCTGGTCAAGTCCTAGAACATCAACAAGGCCTGGTCAAGTCCCAGAACATCAACAAGGCCTGGTCAAGTCCTAGAACATCAACAAGGCCTGGTCAAGTCCTAGAACATCAACAAGGCCTGGTCAAGTCCCAGAACATCAACAAGGCCTGGTCAAGTCCTAGAACATCAACAAGGCCTGGTCAAGTCCTAGAACATCAACAAGGCCTGGTCAAGTCCTAGAACATCAACAAGGCCTGGTCAAGTCCTAGAACATCAACAAGGCCTGGTCAAGTCCTAGAACATCAACAAGTCCTGGTCAAGTCTTACACCATCAACAAGGCCTGGTCAAGTCCTAGAACATCAACAAGGCCTGGTCAAGTCCTAGAACATCAACAAGGCCTGGTCAAGTCCTAGAACATCAACAAGGCCTGGTCAAGTCCTAGAACATCAACAAGGCCTGGTCAAGTCTTACACCATCAACAAGGCCTGGTCAAGTCTTACACCATCAACAAGGCCTGGTCAAGTCCTAGAACATCAACAAGGCCTGGTCAAGTCCTAGAACATCAACAAGGCCTGGTCAAGTCCTAGAACATCAACAAGGCCTGGTCAAGTCCCAGAACATCAACAAGGCCTGGTCAAGTCCTAGAACATCAACAAGGCCTGGTCAAGTCCTAGAACATCAACAAGGCCTGGTCAAGTCCCAGAACATCAACAAGTCCTGGTCAAGTCCTAGAACATCAACAAGGCCTGGTCAAGTCCTAGAACATCAACAAGGCCTGGTCAAGTCCTAGAACATCAACAAGTCCTGGTCAAGTCTTACACCATCAACAAGGCCTGGTCAAGTCCTAGAACATCAACAAGGCCTGGTCAAGTCCTAGAACATCAACAAGGCCTGGTCAAGTCCTAGAACATCAACAAGGCCTGGTCAAGTCCTAGAACATCAACAAGGCCTGGTCAAGTCTTACACCATCAACAAGGCCTGGTCAAGTCTTACACCATCAACAAGGCCTGGTCAAGTCCTAGAACATCAACAAGGCCTGGTCAAGTCCTAGAACATCAACAAGGCCTGGTCAAGTCCTAGAACATCAACAAGGCCTGGTCAAGTCCCAGAACATCAACAAGGCCTGGTCAAGTCCTAGAACATCAACAAGGCCTGGTCAAGTCCTAGAACATCAACAAGGCCTGGTCAAGTCCCAGAACATCAACAAGTCCTGGTCAAGTCCTAGAACATCAACAAGGCCTGGTCAAGTCCTAGAACATCAACAAGGCCTGGTCAAGTCCTAGAACATCAACAAGGCCTGGTCAAGTCCTAGAACATCAACAAGGCCTGGTCAAGTCCTAGAACATCAACAAGTCCTGGTCAAGTCTTACACCATCAACAAGGCCTGGTCAAGTCCTAGAACATCAACAAGGCCTGGTCAAGTCCTAGAACATCAACAAGGTCTGGTCAAGTCTTACACCATCAACAAGGCCTGGTCAAGTCTTACAACATCATCAAGGCCTGGTCAAGTCCCAGAACATCAACAAGGCCTGGTCAAGTCCTAGAACATCAACAAGTCCTGGTCAAGTCCTAGAACATCAACAAGGCCTGGTCAAGTCTTACACCATCAACAAGGCCTGGTCAAGTCTTACACCATCAACAAGGCCTGGTCAAGTCTTACAACATCATCAAGGCCTGGTCAAGTCCTAGAACATCAACAAGGCCTGGTCAAGTCCTAGAACATCAACAAGGCCTGGTCAAGTCCCAGAACATCAACAAGGCCTGGTCAAGTCCTAGAACATCAACAAGGCCTGGTCAAGTCCTAGAACATCAACAAGGCCTGGTCAAGTCTTACACCATCAACAAGGCCTGGTCAAGTCTTACACCATCAACAAGGCCTGGTCAAGTCTTACAACATCATCAAGGCCTGGTCAAGTCCTAGAACATCAACAAGGCCTGGTCAAGTCCTAGAACATCAACAAGGCCTGGTCAAGTCCTAGAACATCAACAAGGCCTGGTCAATTCCTAGAACATCAACAAGGCCTGGTCAAGCCTATGATAAGTTAGGGAGCAGTTCATACCTTTGATGTCGGAAAGAAAAAGAACTTACTTTAGAAGTCTTGAGATATATTACGTACCATACACACCCCAAAACTTAATTGCAAAAAAACACAACATTTATAAAACGAAAAACATATTAATATTGCAACAGTTTCTATAATAGCATAATCTTTCAGGGGCTGCCAAATACACATGTATTCCTCTCAAGTTCTTAGATCAGTAACACCCAATATGAGCAGTAATTTTGAAAGTTCAAAAGGCAACTTTGATTCGATATACATGTATAGAAGCTTGCCATAGGTGGGTGGCAAAGCCTCTAACTTGTATGTGAAGCTTGACTTGATTGCCGTGTTCTCAAATCACGGTTATGATTGTCATGTGACCTTTCTGTGGGATTGTACTGTGGCCATTATAAATGCATGTCACTTATTTCATGACGTCATAATATTTATTATAGCTAAAATGGATAGAATTATCATTAAACCGCCCACATGTTATCAGAAATGAGCGGGCCACTGTAACTTGATTATGCCCTCATATTGTTTGACGATGGGCCATTATAACACCTGTTGTTAGGTGACGTCATATTGATGTTTAATAGTGATGTCATCTGTTTTTTTCTATGACGTTTCCACATTTGTAAAAGTGGGTAAGTGACATTCGTTGTTTGTTCATTGCAGTAAATGTTTCGAAACCGATATTGTTGTTTATTTAAATCTAATAACAAATTCTAGGCATTTTAGCTATAATAACGGTACTGCTATATTTCAGGGCACTATCATTTGCAGAAACCCTCGCTCTTTTCAACTGCCATCCTTCATCGGGCAGTGAATGGAAGACCTCAGGCTTCTGCAAATGACAATGCCCTGAAATATAGTGTTCCCCTAAAAAAATATACTCAGCAACCCATCAGGTTGTGTTATCAATGACTAATCAGTAAGGCTTTTGGGACCGACCAATATTCAGAATTAAGGCGGACAATTTCTGGGACTTTTGTTTGAGACAGGATATTTTTTCCAGTCAGTGATTGAAAACATTAATGAAACTTATCTGAAAGCCATACCTTTTCTTCTGACTCGCATTATTTTCCATAACATCATGTCAAGTGAAAAAATAATTATGTGTGCTGAACCTGAGGCCATATTATTTATTTCCAGGATTTTCGAGTATAGGTAACATTTATCCAGAATAATCCCGGCACCCCTATGATAAAAAGCCTATGTGTCATCAGCATTATTTGAACAACAAATCAGCATGGTTAGACAGTTTTTATGACAGGTATTTCAAATATGAAATAAAGCTCTCCAGTTTCACAAAGCAATCACTCTGTGTGATGTAGGTCTTGGACATGTACCCCTTCAGCGAAACCCTGGGAATGGCAGCACCTGTGACCCTAGAGAAATCTATAAGATGTTTAATCTATTCCATTTTGCAAAATTGGTCATTTGGAGGATTAATATATAAACCAAGTATACTATGATTGTAATAGCACTACAGTGAAGACAGGCCCAAAGATAGCATTGGAAACTAAACACCTGGGCAGGTACAACGTCCATATAAGGAAGTGGTAAAAACAGGGCATAACTGCAATGAGTACGATCAGTGTCAGAGGTGGGGGGTTTCTGAGATTTTATAAAAAATAAATAATTTTCCCCCCAAATTCTTGAAAAAATTGATTATACTACACACTGATGAAAATCTAAAACTAAAAGAATATCTTAGTTTTGTAGCTGTAGCTGAAACAATATCTGACATTAATTCAAAGTCCCTGGCTAAAGAATATCGAATGATCTGTTCCTTACTTCATCAATGTGTCTGACTAGGCTTCAAGGTGGAGACAATGGAAACATTTCTTACAAGCATCACACATTCACTTTGCCGTCTTTGATTAGTGCTTGATCTGTATTTATACTATATTCTGTGGAAAGATTTTCCCATAAGGAAATTGTTGGAGAACGAATGTTGTCTTTTTCAAAGACAATTTTTTACTTCTATTAATCATGGTAACAGGTCCTGCTTGATGAAAATACCAATACTCTAAGACATCGGGTAGGACACCTGTCCAGTGATCAAAACAGAATCTTTATCAAATATAAATGTTGAAAGGGGAACTATGGATATAAATTGACAGAAAAAAACATTTCTAGAAAAGTGGATGAAACGTTTGTTCCTGAAAAAAAAGATTAAAAATTCCAAATGGTTAAAATATCACCACAATTTAAGTGACTGAAAACCAATCCCCTTTCCGATGAAATAGTCGGCCCCAAGGACACCAACTGTAGCTCAACATGGACACGATGGATTTCAAAACCCTGCAAAACAATACTGAAACACAAACAGAGACATCTTCCTACACTTTTCACCAACACCCAAATAATACAAGCATAAACATACGTATTTAAACACCCACCCTAGTCAAATGTACAGCATGCAGGATAATACAACTGTATACAATTGTATTCATACATTTCCCCCTGCATGTGGCTTGTGTTGGCCCCACATCAACAAAAGGAGATAACTCTCAATGATTGGCCCATCAACAAGAAAGGGAGATAACTTTCAATTGTATTGGCCCCATCACAACAAAGGGAGATAACTCCACAACATTCACTTCTACAAGCTAGACTAAACACTAGTTTCATACATAACATGGAGGTAGTGAGTGTGCTTCCAAATAACTACAATAATTTAACACATTCATTGTTTGGTCAGCAAAGAATAAAAAAAATCAGGAATTCTGAGAAATGTACACTTAAACAAAGCTGAAGTTTCATAATGGTAAAGCATGTTTTACCTCATACATTATTACTTTAAATTTTTGGCGATTGGTCCTGGGGTTCAACCAATTAACATAAACATAACATCATGGTCCCATGTCCCTACTAAACAAGATGCCTTTATTCCTAATCAGGAGAATACCAGCACTTCCTTCATATCAACTGTAGGGATTCATCTTCACCTGGTTAGATGCCGATATTCAACCCCCAGTCTGCAGAAAATGTCAGTAAAAATTCCCAGATTGGAACAAGAAAAATTCAAAGTCATGACATACATTAATAATTATGACTTATGACTAATGGATCTTCAGAGATTTTACGGACGACCAATATACAGGGAGATGTTACAGTGCTTTGTTTTACATTATTGCTTTGAATGTAATGTTACAATACCTTTGAATTTCAGACAATAAGAACTGAAAAGAATCCCAATCTTGAACATGTTGAACAAATTCAGGTTTTTTACCACTTTGCCTGCCAATCAGCTTTGAAAATGGCAGTAGTCCTGTAGTCCTTGCCAAACTGCCCAGTGGTAAAGGTATCATAAGGACTAGTAGAAATTGGCCCTTTTTAAGGGTTTTGCCATATGTTATCATTATAAGGACTAGTGGACGAAACTGTTAGTTTCTAACCCTGCCAATGGCACTTATTTTGAAATCCTAGATAAATCCCTTTAATGTCCAAATATTAACTTCCAACACCTTTCATAATAACTCAGAAAGACTAAACAATCTGAAATATTCCATATTGAATCTAAGGAATATAACTCTGCCATTCTCCTGACACTATTCAAGGTCGATCACACATCTCCGGAGATGTCTCAGAATACAGGGAAGGGACATGACAATGAATGTGAAATTCTTGCTAAACTTCCAATACATCTTGTGAGATATTTCAGAACAGACAAACACATCTGTTATCAGAACTTAGTCAACTCCCAACTATTGACTCTGTCACCTAAATGTTCTCATACAGATGACTTGTAACCTCAACAATAGTTGATGGGTAACTTTTTGATTTATTCCATTTTGCAAAATTGCTCACTTTGAGGATTCATAAACCAGTTTATAATACCAACCTGCCTTATTGTGGGCCCTGGTCTGACCAGAATCAACTACAAACATCTTCATACTGACAATGTCCTGCCTTTTCTTCTGCAGACAATATAACAAATAATCATTTTGTCTTGAATATGTTGAAGTCAGCATTGATAGTTCTATGCATATTTTCACACCACAAACAGCAGAAAAATACATCTGAAAACATCTGAATACATCTGAAAACATCACTTCAGTTCACTGATATATACCTTTTGATTTCACACTTACAGAAAACGTAAAATTTTGATATGGAAATGAAGTAAAAGGGGAACAAAGTCAAATAACTCTAAAACATAGATTTAAATGACTTTGTTAACAAACCGTGACAGTGCAAAAATATTAGTCCATTGATTATTTACAATGACTTTAGCATGGGCAGCACATAGTGAGGCAGGAAACAGTATCTTCTCTCACATGTGTAATGTGGAGTTTAATTCAACACCTTCTCCCATTACTTCAACAGATACATGTAACCCTGGGTGGAGATTCGTTTTGTTTTTGTAGACGGATAGTCAGAATATTAAAATTTACTTCCACTGGTCCGCAAAACTGATCTGCTACAGAGCTGCCATCTACCACATGGTAAAAGTGGAGTCCACAAGGAAATGTCACTAGTCCTGCCTGAATTGACTTGTCTCAGACCGACGGGTTGATGTTAATTTCCAACTGAACCACAAATTGGAGGTTAAAACTCCTTCACTTAACAGATTTACAAAAATGAGGCAGTTATATTGTAAAATAAAAAAATAAGTTGTTTTCATATTAAACAAGTATTGAAAATAAAATTAGGAGTAACACCTCCTAATTCTATTTTCATGAATTAAAATCTGTTGCGTTTGCTGAGAATTTTATATTTTTCTGAAAGAGATAACATAATACTTCCAACAAGTTGTTTCTATAACACGAAGATCCTGAAAAGAATTTTTTTAACAATCAAGGGCAACAACCCATTTCCTGCCTCACCCTATTAGGTGCAATGAATGGCAACACTGGTGAGCAATGACACAATCAGGACTTGAGTGAATGGTTGGATCTGAGCTTCAGTCTCTTTGCTGCAGCCATGACTGATCGAACCTGTAGATCAATTTCATAGAACGGACTGAAGTCCTCTACCCCGTGGTGCTCTAAGAACTGTCGGAGGACTCGACACGCCTCTAACGCTTCACTGGCACTTGGGACAGCATCTGACGTCGGAGTTGTCTCCTCCTGATGCCTCTTCAAACTCTTCTCCACGCCGTTGGACAGACGGGTCTCAGTGACTTCTTGAAGGAGACTGGCCCTGATGGAAGGCTTAGAGTCAGTGTCAAGTTTTATTGCTTTTGCTGGTCTTGCATAAAGAGTTCGATCCGAGTCGGCAAGACTAGCTATCGGAGAAGCTGCCTTGTGTGGGTGTTCATATTCATTCCAGGATAAAATCGGAAGAGTGTCCAAGTACTCAGGCTCCTCAAAGCACGGAAGCTGAGAATCTATATCAACATATGCCGAGAATTGTTCCTCTGTCATATTCTCCGGGGCTGTGATGTACTCCACCCCTGCAGGGTCAACCTCCTCGGACGTAAACATAGCCATACTGAAACACGTGACAATTGTCGAGCTGGTCACTTTCCTCCAAGCGTCGCCGATCAGACCCACCGCTGCAGTCATATTGAAGTTATGAAAGAAGTTCTCACTGGTGGTGGTGTTAATGTTGCCCTGTAGGAGCCCGAACACTGTTAACAGTTCCCTACGGTAATGACACTTGAAGTTCCGTACAATGCCAAGGCTGAGAGGATGGAGCTGGAACACTTTAGAAGCAGGTGTGTAGTACCACTTAATATTGTTGAGAGGAAAGTCTATAGCGTGCACCACACACCTCTCCAACACCAAACAGATAGTTCTATCTTCCCTCTCCAGAGTCTTATCGAGGTCCAGCAGCCACCTTGTAAACAGGTGACTGGTCATGAGAGCGTTGTCGCTGTTCACAATACAGGGCGGCATCACGCTCTTCTCGTACTCCTTCCTCACCCCAATAATATAGGGGACCATTCTGTCCTTCCCTGACATGTTGCAGCAGAGGAGGACAGTCATTCTAGGGTTGGAGGAGTCCGTGGAGTCTGACTGGGGCAGGGTCTTGTAGTACAGCAGCGTTTCCTTGCAGCAGTATATGTTGTCCGGGTGGAACTCCTTGAGAATTCCCGGCAGCATCTGATTCACCCATGTTTCTACACAGTCTGCGTCAGATTCACAGTTCACTTCACTCCTCCTTAAGCCAACCTTGTGACGATCTTTCCACCCCTGTAACCAGTCGGTGGTCGGGATGAAATCCCTCGCGTCCAGCTTCACGGCAAGCTCATTGGCTTTGTCCATCAAAATTGGTCCACTGAGGGGAGCGGAACTGGCCTGAGATTGGCCATACCACCGAAGCAGGGCTGTTTCTACATCCACATTCTTTCCGTCTCGGTTCCGTTTCCGGTCGGAATTGTCAGTCTGCAGATACCTGGCCATGATTAGATCTCTGTTCTTGCCAATCCTTGAGATCTGAGACTGGGACACACCAAACTCAGCTGCCAAAGAAGTCTGGGACTTTTTCTGACTCAGCGCTTCCAGCACTCGAACCTTATCGGCTAAAGTTAAATCTTTTCTCTTCTGCATATTCATTTTCAAATATACCACACAAATATCAAGTGTATGTAAAAAGAACTTTCAAATCAGGAATGACAAAAAAATCAACTGTCTGTATGAAATATTTAATTTGCTAATTCATAATTAGTATCACTATGGAAATAAAGTTAGGACTTCATAAAGCGAAGACTTCATAAGCTCAACTGTTTTTTCCTCATCCTAACTGGCAGGGGTCACAAAATTGTTTTGTGGAACGAAATGCAAGCAGCAGATCACTCGAACTTACAGGTAGTCATCAAAAGGACGTTCGAACTCTAGCTCAAGCAGTGGACATAATGAAAGAGAACAAGAAGCTAGAGCAAGATCCATGGACAGACACGTAGAAGCTAGGGGCGACGAAATATTTCAGACAATGCAGCATGATGTCCAGCAGAAGTCATGAGGTCAGAGAAGTTCAGGAGTTGTTGCTTAATTTTGTTCTTGTTGCTTTGCCCATTGCTCTGGTGTTAATGTTTTCATTTGGAAGGCATGTATAGTTTTCATTTCTTCAGCAATCACAGTATTCACAAGTCTGGAAAAGAGAAATAAACATATCTTACATATTATCTTGACTATTCAGCATAAGATGAAAGGGAGCCTAGGATTGACTAGAGATCCAGAAAAACTGCTTACTTGCATAACATATGTAAAATAGATCACCATGACCCAATTAATTTTGTGCTGCTTATGTACAAATGTGGGTTTAAAAAATTTCAAAACCCCAATTTAATTGTACAACTCTCTACGTAATTACCCAAAGTATCCTTTTCAACTTGCATACAGATCTTGATCTACTGACAGAAGACATCACACATACATAATGCATAATAGAGGTGCTACATCCCTAGTTAATTAGACAGGGATGTTGCTGCTGTGAGTTAATGCAACGTGTTGCACACTTGGGGCAGCACACTAACAGATACATACTACAAGTCACCTGAAACAGCATTTCAAACATAAATATTTTCAAAATGCCCACAAATTGGTCCAATATGCCAAGCGGTCTAGACCCAAGGGAGAAAAATGCATTAATACCCATGAAAAACTATCAATACCCTATGTGAATGATAACATGTAAGAACAGTAAACTACGTTTATAACAAACACGTTCATAACATGTATAACGAACTGACCGATATAACAAACTTATTTATTCGTCCCGGCCATTTGCTGTATATATGCTTATTACGAACTACGGTTAGTGAGTGAGTGAGTTTGGTTTTACGCCGCTTTTAGCAATATTCCAGCAATATCACGGCGGGGGACACCAGGAATGGGCTTCACAAATTGTACCCATGTCGGGATTCGACCCCGGGTCTTCGGCGTGACGAGCGAATGCTTTAACCACTAGGCTACCCGACCGCCCCCGGTTATTACGAACAAAAATTAGTGGTCCCTTTGAGTTTGTTATAACCGTAGTTTACTGTACATACTCAGTGGCAAAACATATTATCTGGAACCTTAACTAATCATGTTCATTAGCATTTACCAGTTAACTCAAAAACATGTTTAAGTAATTTACAAACTAAAATAGAAAAATACAATCCTAACATAGTTTTGAAAAGAAGTCCAGAAAGCTGGACCTAATGCTGTGATATGTCTGCCTAACCTGTGCCTTTGCAGGAGAGGTTTCCCCTCAAACTGTGGTGAGACAACAAGAGCCTGGAACTTAGCACCACACCCATCTGATGTATCTACAAGATCCTGGAAAGAAGACAAATGTCGGTCACAAATAATGTCTGATCATCATATCAATACATGTACCCTACAGTTATACTTGATATAACCATTACAATATAATCAGCGTTTGAAACTAACATTTTCAGTCCACTAGTTCTTATAATAATAACATAACAAAACACTTAAAAAAGGCACATTTCTTCTAGTCCTTATGATACCTTAACTGTTGGGCATGTTTGGCAAGGACTACAGGTCTAGTGCTAGTTTCTAACAATGATAAAGGAATCAACATTGCTGCAAGAGCGTAGTTCGAACACAGGCCAACACTGTTCACACTACACTGATCAATGTCTTGTATTACAATAATGGTTTCACACCATTTCTTCCTGTCATCATTAATGTGCAACATTAAACAACAAGCAAACAAAAGGGATAGGTTGGGATCTCTTGTCAGGTCTAGAATCCATGTTTGCCCATGTTTGCCATCCTTTGGTTGGGTGTCCTCAGAGAAATGTGTTACTGGTGGAAGTGCATCCTTTTCTTTAGTACTGAGTACAGAGTTTTCTGGAGGGTTGACTATGGCAATTATGAATGCTTGTCTGCTTCTGCTTGTTACGACAGACTGTAGTACAATATCGACCGTTGCCATTTCAAAAACGGAATAAATGCACTTGCAATTGTACTGTATGGTGTATTTTCTGGTATGTTTTACTGTTTCCTTATTTTCCAATTTAGCGTAAAATGCGGACCGTGATAATAACAGTACGTAGCATCGTAGGCACGACTGACACATGCATGTCAAACGCACGCCAGTGACAAGCTGGTGACAGGTGCCCGTTCAAAGCTATAGGTTTTGCCGCTAGGTTTCGGAACTGTCACTTGTTCGGTGAAAAAACGGCAATAAATTAGTTGAAACACATACCAAATGCGTCGTTGCAAGTTCTTTCTTGAGCTTTTCTTCCACGATCTGTTGAATATTAGACATCTGATCTGAATTAATTGAAAATTCAAAAGAAAAATTATTGAAAGTTTACTTTGTAAAAAGCTAACAATGGCTGTTAATCAGTTTATACAAAGTTGGGATTTACGAAGCTTGTCAATCCATGATCGGCATCAAAGTATGAACAATAGTAACGTTTTTGTACTTGCAAAATAATAATTTCGTCTTATTTTATTATGACTTCTCCCAAGATAAATAATTATCCGTGTTACAAGCAATATTATATTTAGTAACTATACATTATCCGTATCAAGTTGGGAATAGCACTTTTAAAGATTTCATTACGTCACATCCCTTTACCTACCAAGTAAAATACGGACAAGCAAGTATATGAAGCGTACGTAAAATAACTGAACCTTGTAAGGAAAGTCCGTTCCCGAATAAAGCTATTTCGCTTTTCTTCTCTTTCCTATTTTGAAACTGATTATCCCCATAAGCGGATACACAGTAAAATTATCTGAAAGAATATTTGGTATTTTGGACCCCTCCCTTATTTAAATTGCTGGATCAGCCCTTCGTCCCAGTTGTCTAAAAGTCATGTTGGGATTCGTCATAACTGTACTGACTACGGTGTTGAATATATTATTTCATGGATTAAAAAAGACATTATCTAAAAAAAATATGGCGTTGGTCCATTTATAAACAGGGTCTGGCGCGGGTGGTGAGGTTGGTTTCTGGGCTGTGTACCATATTTTGCTTCACCACGCGCTCCCACCCATTTGGGCGTATGATATTTTAAAGTTTAAAAAACACTTGGAACCATTGTTAAATAATTTAGGACTTAGATCGAGTCGCTTGGCCTCGGAAACGATCGAATTTTTTAATAACCGCAGCTGAAGAAAGATGAAGCTGACCTAGTCATGTATGATCGAGTGAATCTTCCCGCGGCAAAGGTGTTAACTGACTTTATAAAAAAAAAAACGTGTTATAAAAATGGAGTGGACGGACGGGACTCCAAAAAAGTACGAGAATCTGTACTTTACTGAGAAAATGCTATCCCAAATGTAACTTTTTGTTGCATTTGACCTCTTTCTAAATGGCATTGTGTGGTCATAGCTTTCGCCCATTGGAGCCGTGTCGCTTTACTCTTGTCAGAGGGGTACACGAAGTACGTGATCTAGACTACCAGTTGTCGGACTTTCATTTTTGTGGAAGTGGGTTAGATCGTTGACTTTATTTGCTGGCGGACGAGGCTCGACCCAAAAAAATACGACAATCTGTTCTCTCCTGAGAAAGTGTTATCCCAAATTCTAACAATTGCTGCGCTTAAGACGTTATTATTACACATTATAGAGAGAAAAATGCTTACAACGAATAAATCATGTGACGGTGGCCCGTAGATTTCTGATAACACGCTGGTATTTTTATGAATATTCAATCCGTTTTAGCTATAACACTTCAAACGTTCACATTTAGTGCATTATAACGTTGTATCGGAAACACACACACACACACACATATATATATATATATATATATATATATATATATATATATATATATATATATATATATATATATATATATATATAGTCCTGTCATTTATAACCGGTTGTAAGTGGCAAGTTTGTATCATGACATGACATGTGCTATTTAAAGATACCAGATAGTAAAACCTTTCGGCAGACTCAATTCGTAAGGTTTCTTAAGTTGCCGTATACGGTGTCATATTAGGTAAGATGACAAAAAAAAATTCTGCTAACATTATAGATGTATGAGACCTATAATAAACTCAGCTTAAATGGATTTTTCAAAGTTGTAACAAGATCCGCGTGCATGATACAAATACAATATAACCGAATTAAATCATGTCAACAAGTTACGAGCACTCAAGTATACCGATTTATTTTAATGTATGCTTTTAACGGCAGGAGTGAATGGGAAATATTCGCTCGGTTAACGTGATCCGGTTTTCATGTCCCACATGAATGAACAGGAGTGCGTATCCAAGCACGCCACTGGGTGTATTTTTGTATTTTTTGTTATAGACAATTTCATGTTCGATTGACAACACGTGTTAATGGACCGCCATAACTGAAGGTGACATTGTGTGCCGTGAACCTATAGGCCTAGACATGTTTCTCGTTTAATTGGAGTTGAAAATCACAAATGGTTTTGTTCACGCACTCACCGAACCAGGCATTGGCCTGGTGACACCATGTCAGAATCACTCGTGTCTTGTTTTGGTGTTATGATTGTGAAATCTCGCCTTGTCAGTGATCACGTGTCGGCGTTGTAGGTTTTCGTATGAAATGAAAATGTGATTACGGATCAGGTGTGGAATGTAAACACTGGGAAAGTGTGTCCTGTTCGCAACTGCGCCACAGGAAATTGCCACAGTGACTGATTATTGATTATTGCCCAATACCTGACATTGACCTGGTGACAAATAATATTTATGAGAACATCTTTTCCATGTACAAGAAGGTAAGTCCTAGAGAAATGCTGACTATTAATTACTAATTTGTCTTAATTGTCTTGCCAGTCCAGCTTAGATCTGTTGTGTGTGTGTGTGTATATATGTGTATGTATGTGTATGTATGTGTATGCATGTATGTTCTTACGAACACATTTATAACCAACTGACGGATATAACAATCTGTTTTTTTAGCCCCGTCCATTTGCTGTACAAACAGTACGTTTATAATGAACACACTAAATTACAGCGAATTAACAGACAAAACAAACTGTTTTTTTAGTCCTGTCCATTTGCTGTATAAGTAAACTACGTTTATAACAAACACTCTAAATTACAACGATTGTAGCAAACTGCTTTTTGGTGTGTGATTGGATTAATGTAAGGTTGGATTAAGGTGAGGATTCTAAACCTGACTGAACAAACAAAAAATAACCAAAAAATGGCCTAATCAATATCAAAACTCAAATAGCCAAATCAAAAAAGTGCTCAGAAAAACACTAGCCAAACCTAAAATCCTACACCCCTCCAAAAAAATTGACAGATTAATTACAAAACTCCAAACAGGACACACTAACCTAATTAACCACCAAAAAAAACTTAAAAGGCACACCACAGGCAACTGCACCCACTACCAAACACACAGAACCACACTACAAACCACCCTCAATCTAAATAAGGTTCCTACTCTAGATGAAATACTAAACCCTCAAAATAAACTAGAAATCTTCAAGGCCCTAGGCGTATTCCTAATCCAAACAGACCTAATTAAGCGCATCTAAAAACTAATTAATCTACCAATCCAAAATCCAATAAACATACAAACACCCACCTCACCCGGCTGCCTTAGTTCCCTCCTCCACCCACCTCGGAATTTATTCCAAATTTAAAAATTCCAAAAATTCAATATAATTAAGCAACCCCTAAAAGCCCCCTCTTGGGTTGCACAGACCACTTCCACCCTTTTCGGAATACAGTAAATGGTCTGCCCAGGCCCGTGTGCGAAATACGCTACAGTCGGAAAGCGCACGTTAAATCTTCTATATCAGTCAGTCAGTCCTGACTGAGGACAACTTTAGATAGAAATCCACTGATGCTTGAGAGGAGGGGGTGTCTCATTCATATTGAGTCCCATTTTTGGCTAGGATCCAGTGGTCACATTCTTTTGGAGACGTATTAATTTCACGATTTACAGTTTTATGCAGAATGCTGTCATATTTGATATATGTACCGTAGATGATACTCAAAATGTAGAACTGTGGTTAACTGTTAACACTTTTTCAAATGTGGCCTTTGGGCAAGTGACTGTTCAAAATATGCATCTGTTCTCCCAGCATTGAATGGGTACCCGGTAGGATAGGAGACGGTAAAGGGACTGTTAACCTTCAAATGCCTCACGCAGCTTGAGTTGTATACTCCCCAGGGAGATGAGAATGAAAATGGAGTATTCACTGATCCTATGACAGATGATAAGAATGCAGCACTTTGAACATACAATGTGCATGTATTAGATCTATGCGCTTTACAATAACAATATAAAAGCATGATTTTGTTCATGTTTTGTGCACACTGGGAAACCTCTCTAATGTCCGAAATATGGTCGGCCTTTCAGATGTCCTTGTCCAGAAATCAGTGTATATAGGATCATTAATCTATAATTTTCTACCCAGGAAATTTGATTTTCCTGACGACATTACTGTAAAGGATTCTGTCTGGATTAACAAGGTTTCACACTATATTTCAAACTGTAGGAGAACTCCCACTGAGCATACTGAGGAGACAGAAAATATTTACTTGTTGACGGACTTGAATTATTTATAAATGCTGTTATGAAGGCAACAACAAAAACATTTATGTTTCAGGTATGTCCCTATTTGTGACATGTTGCACAAAGATATCTTAGCATTAAGATGATAGTACTTCAACCTAGGCTTACGATCATCGTAGGACTAAGATTTATTTGTGTAACAGCCCAGATCTTTTACTTAGGTACGATACCTGTCATAAAGATCTGTCAATCTCATATTAGGTCACATCACGTGAACCCTGAGAGAACTTTGACCTCCAAATCTCAATGGAAGGGTCAGTCATATGGCAGATTCATACAAAGATTCGGCTTCAATGCTTTTCAACCTCATTTTGGGAATTTTGATTTTAACAAAGGAAAACCCAAACAGAAGTTAAATATTTCTTTGACTGTACTCCCTTCTGGGTGCAGATGCTGTGGAGCTCAGAAAGACAAGATGTATAAAATATCCACAGTATTAGAGCAGGCCTTTATTATGTTCATTTGGAACTGTCTATTTAATTCACTTTCAAGATCTAGAAATCACATATTCTGCTCAAAATGCTTTAGTCATTGGAATTTAGAAGCCTCAACACTTGGGACATGTGGAAAGTATCTTATTGGAGTAAAAGATCTCATCTACTATTTTCTCAGTAATAGCATCCTGGGTGCTTAGAAAATTGACAAAGAGAGACACTTATATAAACCATTACACAATGAGTTAAATTTGTTGCAGAGAGTGAGCAGTAGACAACAAACTTAGTTCAAACATCAATCGAACCAAAATGTTTCCTTTGGACAAGGGTAACGAAAAGCATTTTTGTATTTTTTACAGGATAACCTGTCAAAATCAAATGCCTTATTTTCAGATATTCACCACAACGATAAGGAAATCAGGTAGGAAATGGAGTTTTAATGTGTGTTGTCAGTATTGAATTAACATTGATAAAACTGTGAGAGAGTCGTGTTCAATCATTGAAATAAGGAAGTAGAGTTCACATACTAAAGTAAACGTGAAATCACCATTATAGAAAACATGAACAAGTTTTGGACATTGCTGAAGCCATTTGATGAAGAATTGTTTTAAAAAAATATTGTTACACATTGGCTTAAAACAACGTGATAGACTGAGGCAAAGCAGTGCAAATATACTGAATACCACCCAAAACATGAAATGAGTCTCATCAGATGTAATAAATTAGAGTAAAATATTTGGCTACACTATGGAATATGTACACCTCTAATTTCATTCAAAAGCATTCAGTGGCTAATGGATGGGCAGGGTTGGGGGGGGGAGCGTATGCAGAACTACCTTGACCGTATAGCAAAGACAACCCTTAAGGATTGTAGATATGTATTATGTATGTACGCAAATATGTATTCTCCAAAACTAAATAACATTTCTTCATACATATTGAGTTTTTATGATACTGTTTTTATGATTTTATAATCGCACCAAACAATTGATCTGGAGCACTGATTAATTAACTAAATATTCACTGTTTTATATGTGAGTGTTGAATTTTTCCTGTTTTTCTAATCTCAAGGGTTACTTTCTGACCACCTGTAGTGGTTTGTTTACAGTTGTTTGTGATCCTTCATATTCACAAGTCATCACAAACATTATGATGTGACCCGTAATGGGATGTCCTCAGATCTTTGTTTCGGGGTTGCGAGAACTAACATCCGATTTTAATGAGATTTTAATTTAATTTAATTTAAAATTTGAGACATTTTGCACTAACATGGTGAAGTACTAATTAATTTAACAAAACCTACTGAGATTTCATTGGTAAGATCTTTGTTGCTTTGAATGCAAAGATAAAGTATTTTGTTCATGAATGTTCATTGCGTACCTCAGTGTTGAAGGGTGAAGCTTATCATGAAATATGTGCCTGCATGAACCTCACACTGGTTCGATAGATTTAATGGCATTACTTCCAGCAGGTTCTGAACTCCTTTAGGACTCTGAACTTTTAAGAATGAAGCACCCTTGTCCATTTTTATTTTAATTCGTTATTTGTGAGTGTGTTTCAGTTCACAACTGTTCTTTAGATTGATTGAAAATGCTATATCAGATTAGCAATTTTTTTGTTTATTTAATTAAACTTTGATGTTTATTCTTTGGTCTCAATACACAGCTGTTTTTAAACATGTTTGAAACTATGAGATCACATTTGCTATTTATGTTTTATTTCTGAAATGGATCTCTTTGACTGGGGTAATAAGCCCCAAATTAGATCATTTATTAGCAGTGTCAATATGGGTGCTATACATAGTGGAAACACCAGCAATACTGCGCTAAGAGATTTGTAAGTTATAAGTGCATGAAGGGAATACATCTCTACCCATCAATATACGCTGCACAAAGACTGCCAGGAACCAGTCTATAGGATAACAGCTTCTTTTTAATGTTACAAACCTTTTTCACAATCTCGCGAGGTATGGTCAGGAATATTATGTAGGTGAGTGGAGATGGAAGAAGAGATTGGCATATGATGGTGAAGGAGATGTATGTCTAGCTGTAGAATATACACACATTGTTGTTAAAAATCATGTAGAAAATGAGGAATAAAGGTATTTGTGTAACTTGTTTATCAGAATATGCAACAAATATACTAGGGCTAAGTAGGCACAATTTATAGATAACAAAGTCATTATTACCGTCATAGCGATGTTTTAGTATTGATCCTTATACTGTTGTCAAGCGAGGATCTATGACGAAACGTTGCTGTCTCAGTAAAATAATGAAGTTGTTATCCATAAAATGTGTATACTGTGTTGATGTCATCCATCAACTTCTAAGAATTGCCAATCAAACAATATATCAAATAGAGAAAAAGTATGATATTAATAAACTCTAATCTTAAACACTAATCTGGGGCACGGGTGGCCCAGTCATCTAAGGTGCTGCAGTTCGCTCTGAAGAGTAAAGCCCCTAGGACACGCCAGAAATCTATTATCATTGGTTCGAATCCCGATTTGTAAGTTATAAGTGCATGAAGGGAATACATCTCTACCCATCAATATGCTGCACAAAGACTGCTAGGAACCAGTCTATAGGATAAGAGCTTCTTTTTAATGTCACACGCCTTTGTCACAATCTCGCGAGGTATGGTCAGGAATATATGTAGGTGAGGAGAGATGGAAGAAGAGATTGGCATATGATGGTGAAGGAGATGTATGTCTAGCTGTAGAATATACACACATTGTTGTTAAAAATCATGTAGAAAATGAGGAATAAAGGTATTTGTGTAACTTGTGTATCAGAATATGCAACAAATATACTAGGGCTAAGTAGGCACAATTTATAGATAACAAAGTCATTATTACCGTCATAGCGATGTTTCAGTATTGATCCTTATACTCTTGTCAAGTGAGGATCTATGACGAAATGTTGCTGTCTCAGTAAAATAATGAAGTTGTTATCCATAAAATGTGTATACTTTGTCATCCGTCAACATCTAAGAATTGCCAATTAAACAATATATCAAGGCTATAGAAAAAATATGAAATTAATAAACACTAATCTGGGGCACGGGTGGCCCAGTCATCTAAGGTGCTGCAGTTCGCTCTGAAGAGTAAAGACCCTAGGACACGCCAGAAATCTATTATCATTGGTTCGAATCCCGGTTCACCCCGATTATGTGTTTAGGTTTGTCAGCACCATACCCGTGCTCGTGGGTTTCACCGAAGTGGTAAACGTCTAAGACCTGCATCACTTCGGGCTTTATTCCCCCATTAAGCTGACACGCTGTGATATAACTGGAATACTGTTCAAAGTGGCGTTAAACCCAACTCACTCACTCACTCACCTTAACATTAAATTACATGAGATGTTTTAGCTCCTTCCACAGTTTGTCCCTAAAGTCAGAATAAAAAGGACATGAAATTAAAAAGCGCTTCTCGTCTTTAATGTAGCGGTGATTATAGAAATTTAAAACAATGTGGGCAAATTCTATCATCTAAAAGGGCCTAGTATAATTACCAAAATGGGGAATCTAAAATATGATTAATAACATAAAGACTGCCTATTTTTTTCACCTATGAAACCAAAATTTACTATAATGTTTTGACCAGTTTTTACAACATATTCTATCATACTGAAAACGCTCGTGTGCTTGTTTACAACAGAGGTGAGCCACATAGTGTCATTAACAGCAAGATTAGAGGTAGTTTTCCTCACGCCAAGGGAAAAACAGCATGGCATATTTTGTAGGGTATTAATTTGTTTGTATTTGTTCCCTCCCATATTGCTGCCCATATCACACGACAGGTTGAACCAGTGTATCATTCAGTTTGATAACAACTTGATAAGACATTCCTCCTGCCGTGCCTATTTTTGTAAATAAGGATGATAATGCATGACTGTCCGATTTGTAAAGTTCTTTGTACTGATTGATAGATGGTAATGTTTACACCTTTCATTTAGAACGTTAAGCGTGGATTGTAGCGATGCCTCGTCTGATGCACTCAGTGCAGTGTCATGGGCTTATAACATGGCCAGCAGCACATCACGTATTGGAATACCACTGTGAAGTTTGTTTATATCATCAGCAAGATCATTAATGTAGATGGAGTAATAAAGTTAGCTCATATGGCGAAAGTTTACAGCCTTGTCTCACACTTTGGCTCACAGGGTTGCGTTCAGTGATTTATCTGTTCAACTTGATTACACAGTTTACATCTGGGGCCCGTGAAGATCCAGGGTAGAATAGGTCTTCAGCAGCCCATGCTTGTCCCCGTGAAGATCCAGGGTAGAATAGGTCTACAGCAACCCATGCTTGTCCCCGTGAAGATCCGGGGTAGAATAGGTCTACAGCAACCCATGCTTGTCTCGACCCGTGAAGATCCAGGGTAGAATAGTTCTTCAGCAGCCAATGCAGTCCCAGTGAAGATCCAGGGTAGAATAGGTCTTCAGCAGCCCATGCTTGTCCCAGTGAAGATCCAGGGTAGAATAGGTCTTCAGCAACCCATGCTTGCTGTGACCCGTGAAGATCCGCGGTAGAATAGGTCTTCAGCAACCCATGCTTGTCCCCATGAAGATCCAGGGTAGAATAGGTCTTCAGCAACCCATGCTTGTCCCCATGAAGATCCAGGGTAGAATAGGTCTTCAGCAACCCATGCTTGTCTCGACCCGTGAAGATCCGGGGTAGAATAGGTCTTCAGCAACCCATGCTTGCCGTGACCCGTGAAGATCCGGTGTAGAATAGGTCTTCAGCAACCCATGCTTGTCCCCATGAAGATCCAGGGTAGAATAGGTCTTCAGCAAACCATGCTTGCCATCAAAAAAGGCTTATGGGATTTGGTGGTCAGGTTCGCTGATTTGGTTGATGCATGTCATCGTATCCCAATTGCAAGGATTGATGCAAATGATGTCAATCACTGGATTGTGTGGTCCAGACTCGATTACTAACATACCGCTGTCATACAGCTGGAATATTGCTGGGTGCAGCGTGAAACAACAAACAAACAAACATCTGAATTTGGGGATTTTATAGCGTTGTACATTTTACCTTTGACTCCAAAGTTTCTCAGTTTGAACCACGTAAATCTCTTTTTACTGTGTTGAAAGCTTTTTTAAAGTCAACAAAACTCACAAAAGATGACTGGTTTTTGTGTGTTTTGAATCAGTGTGTACACATTGAACATGTAGGTCATCTACACAATTCCTTTCTTTTCGGAATCCATTTTGTTCATCTGCTGAAACGGAATTCCTTTCACACCAGGTGAATAATCTTACTTTTAATATCTTGGCCTATATTTGACAGGGATGTAGATAAGTGTAATACCTCTAGTGGGTTAAAGGGTCACTCACACCAGCTTTAGGTACTGGATTAACGATGCCATTATTCCAACATCAATATATGATGAGTTAAAACAGCAAATCAACACAAGTTGAGTTTCGGACAACAAAAGTTTCTGCTCAGATATTATTGATTCCTGGTACTTTACCACACTTGGCGTCCATTTTGATCTAGTTATTTGCATGTTTAGCATGGAACAATCTGTGTTTTTAAACCATACTGATTGTTATCAATACTTAAAGCATCATGTATGTTAGCGGTAATGCCATTATACAAGTTTTCATAGATACATTTCCATCTTGATAAAACCTATCTTGTTCACATTCAATAATTCCAGAGTTCTCCACTTGGTATACGTTTGTGTCTTTCAGTCAGTAGTCCCAGTTCCCAATTTTCATCCAAATTTTCTTCTGACTACACATGCATTCCTTCTGACTACACACGCATTCCTTCTGACTACATACGCATTCCTTCTGACTACACACGCATTTCTACTGACTACACACGCATTCCTTCTGACTACACACGCATTCCTTCTGTATACACACGCATTCCTTCTGACTACACATGCATTCCTTCTGACTACACACGCATTCCTTCTGTATACACATGCATTCCTTCTGACTACACATGCATTCCTTCTGACTTGTACATTAGAATAAGATAAAGCGTCAGTAAACTTCAGTGTATGCATGACCAGATTAATGTATATGTGTATCTCAATACTTTTTGCCAGGGTTCTGGATATTTTGTACCCAACTCCTGAGACCAACAGCGGGTATTTGGGTAGGGATGGGTAGTAGGGGGTCAGGTACCCGGGTAGTAAATTTGGACTCATCCTAGCTCTACCTTATATCTTGAATGTTTCTTGTTTTGGGGGGTTATTTTTACCTTTTACCCTTTTATTTCATTTCTGCATATTAAAGGTTTGTAAAACCCAAATATGCCTCATCAGCGTCTTGTTTGTCATAATGGACAGTTTCTGTCATGTCTATTGAATCTAATAATAACTGCAATGATTCATCATTGAGAAAGGTATCAGGAACTCTTGTCAAATTACAGAGTAATGTTTCTTGTTTAGCTGTCATATTTTGCTCTTTCAGAGTCTGTGTGACAGGGGTAGTACTTTCGAGATTCAAATGGTGGGGAATCTTATTACAGCCATGCTTATTTGTCGCATTTATTACGTCCGTCATATTGTCGACATTAACTGGTTGTGAGGGACATGGAAGGGACATAACTTGTAATCATGGTAATAGCCACTGGTGGCGCTACATTCCAGCCTGGAACGTTCAGCAAGGGTTGGAACTGGACTTAGTCAGGTAACACCCTTGCCTTGGGAAGATGATTAAATCATTATTGTCTCTTTGTAATGTTTCACAAATATGTAGTGTATCAAATTATAGATAGTGAGCTGTGGTACGACTTTCAAGTGAGACCTGTTCAGAGGTTTTGCATTTGTATTGTAAGACCAAATATAAGCTTTACAATCAAGTTTTTTAAACTTGACTTTTGATGTGAATCTAATGTTGATTTTTTTTAAAAGTTACAATTTCGTTTTTCACATGAAAATTCCATGACCTGCACCCTCACATTGTTTTAGGTTTTGTTACACTGTTTACCCACTGGGCCGAGACTATCCTTTTCACAGCGAAGCTACAGAGAACAACCATTAAGCTGTTCTTGACACCATTGCAGACTTGTACATGTCATGGCTTCAGTGTAATTAGCTTTTGAAGTAGATGTTCATTCAGACAACTGTTGTCCCGAATTGGTCGCTATGACACAGTATTTAACAGTACATGAATTGTTTAGTTTGTAACTCCCATGTGGGAATTTTTACTGACATTTGCTGCAGATTTGGGGTTGAATATCAGCCTCTGAGTAGGTCTCGATACATTAGGCAACAGTATCTATTGATCTGTTCCTCTATACATCTCTCCTGTAACCATGGTAACCAGTTATTACAGATCAGTTTGAAATTATGACTGGCATCCACGGGACATGCTCAACCACCATTTCCAGAGTCTTGTCTCCCTTAGTCATGCCAGGATACTCTGTTTGTTGGATTTTCGCCCTTATTATGATCCTTGGTCTGTCAGCTCCATGATTCCTGTCACGGCTTCCTGCTGCAACAGACCGCCTCCGTGGTCTAGAGGTAGAGCGTCCGCCCAGAGAGCGGAAGGTCCGGGGTTCGATCCCCGGCCGCGTCATACTAAAAGACATTAAAAGATGGTACTTGTTGTTACCCTGTCTGACGCTCGGCATTAAGGAGCTAAAACAAGGACTGGTCGGCTCGGAGTCAGTATACTGTGTCTGAGTGGGGTATTCATGTTAAACTGCGGCATGGTATCTCACTGACCTAGCACTATAAATCGGCATCAGTCCGGACTAGTACAAGCAGCCACAAAAACGCACACACGTACATGCACGTTGTATATAAGTCTTGGACGTGACGTTAAACCCCATTTCACCTTACCTCCTGCTGCAACATCAAGCTGACACACCATGATAGAACTCACCTACTGTTCAATCTGGTATTAAAGCAAAAGTCTTTGAGTTTGTCACTCTCGGTGGAGATCAGACCTTTTGCTCCCATACATTCCCTCCCAAGATGAAGTACTAACAACATCTCCATAGGAGGTCGCGTCAGGTGAACTTTCGAATCAGCCAATCATATTTGAGGCTTCTAGGTTCTTGGTACAAGTGAGCGAAGCATTTAGACCAGCATATCTGATGTCTATATCTAAAAAATGACGTTAAGCAATAAGTTCTGAATGTAAATAAAAATGCCAGCACCTTTAGATTGTTGTTGATATATTGTACACCTTGTTGTTTTTGAGTACCATGGCATCTACTCCTCAAAGGGATTACCATAGAAGGAACATTTGTGTTCTCAAAAGATCTTCGGACATTAAAAGGAAAATTTCCGATTTAAAATGGAGAAGAAATTAAACTGAATCATGAAAAGCTGACATTTAATTGGTTAAAGAATCCGCATATCCTTCATTTGGATTGGTTGGTCAAAGTGAACTCAGGATTTGCCTGACGCTACCTTCTATGAGACCTGTGAAGGTCCGGGGTAGAATAGGTCTTCAGCAACCCATGCTTGCCGTATAAGGCGTACACTTGGCGTCCATTTTGATCTAGTTATTTGCATGTTTAGCATGGAACAATCTGTGTTTTTAAACCATACTGATTGTTATCAATACTTAAAGCATCATGTATGTTAGCGGTAATGCCATTATACAAGTTTTCATAGATGCATTTCCATCTTGATAAAACCTATCTTGTTCACATTCAATAATTCCAGAGTTCTCCACTTGGTATACGTTTGTGTCTTTCAGTCAGTAGTCCCAGTTCCCAATTTTCATCCAAATATCTTTTTTCTTGTGTTCGCTATAAAGTGCATTGAAGTCATCTTGTTTTCTAAGAACATACATATACTTTTCCTTACAATTTAGTTTGTCAAAACAGGCTCTGGATTTTTATATAACTTTCTCTGGTTTCCTTTACTCACATTTCCATCGATGCATTGCAACCATTCTCTCTTGTGTTCGCAAACAGCATCCCACTGATGCTTAGGGATGGACAGGTAACTCGGGTACTCGGTTCGGGTGGGTACTGAGTAGGACCCTGGTACCAGTACGACCACCTGGACCCATGGTTAGTCACATGATGTAGTCTTTATTGACAGCAGTTCGCTATAAATGCATGGTAACACAACATGTCACTATTGTTCGTAGTCCTTCTGACTACACACGCATTCCTTCTGACAACACACGCATTCCTTCTGACTACACACGCATTCCTTCTGACTACACACGCATTCCTACTGACTACACACGCATTCCTTCTGACTACACATGCATTCCTTCTGACTACACACGCATTCCTTCTGACTACATACGCATTCCTTCTGACTACACACGCATTTCTACTGACTACACACGCATTCCTTCTGACTACACATGCATTCCTTCTGACTACACACGCTTTCCTTCTGTATACACACGCATTCCTTCTGACTACACATGCATTCCTTCTGACTACACACGCATTCCTTCTGTATACACATGCATTCCTTCTGACTACACATGCATTCCTTCTGACTTGTACATTAGAATAAGATAAAGCGTCAGTAAACTTCAGTGTATGCATGACCAGATTAATGTATATGTGTATCTCAATACTTTTTGCCAGGGTTCTGGATATTTTGTACCCAACTCCTGAGACCAACAGCGGGTATTTGGGTAGGGATGGGTAGTAGGGGGTCAGGTACCCGGGTAGTAAATTTGGACTCATCCTAGCTCTACCTTATATCTTGAATGTTTCTTGTTTTGGGGGGTTATTTTTACCTTTTACCCTTTTATTTCATTTCTGCATATTAAAGGTTTGTAAAACCCAAATATGCCTCATCAGCGTCTTGTTTGTCATAATGGACAGTTTCTGTCATGTCTATTGAATCTAATAATAACTGCAATGATTCATCATTGAGAAAGGTATCAGGAACTCTTGTCAAATTACAGAGTAATGTTTCTTGTTTAGCTGTCATATTTTGCTCTTTCAGAGTCTGTGTGACAGGGGTAGTACTTTCGAGATTCAAATGGTGGGGAATCTTATTACAGCCATGCTTATTTGTCGCATTTATTACGTCCGTCATATTGTCGACATTAACTGGTTGTGAGGGACAATAACATCATCAACAACCGCTGTATCTCTGTTAGGGACTGAAGTGAAATAATTCTCTCCTACTCTTACGTTAACCATATAATAACTGCAATCAACAGGAAAATCAATCAAGATACGAGTCTGAATGAGTAATCATCAACCCATGCTTGTGGTAAGAGGCGACTAACGGGATAGGGTGATCGGGCTCACTGACTTGGTTGATGCGTGTCATCGTATCCCAATTGAGTGGATCAATGTCTGGTCCAGACGCAATTATTTACAGGACGTCATCTTATAGCTGGAATTTTGCTGAGTACAGTGTTAAACAACAAGCAAAGAAACAAACAAACTCAATCAACAGGTTGCCATGGTAATATTTTCATCGCTAATTTTCCGATGCAGTACATCATCCACACCTGCCACAAAGTCTGATTCAAAACCACATGGAGCAGTGGGATCAGCAGTGATGTATTGTTCCACGAGATTTTGATAGGAGTACACCTGCACTACAAGTCTCTTTAAATACAGCTCGGGTCATGTGACCTTGTCGATATTTCGGGCAGGAGATATGTGACACATGAGCAAAGGGCCCATTTAACTTACCGATTTTTATTGGTTGGTTTGTTGTTTAACGCAGCACTCAGCAATATTCCAGCTATATGACGGCGGTCTGTAAATAATCGAGTCTGGACCAGACAATCAAGTGATTGACAGCATGAGCATCGATCCATGCAATTAGGATCGATGACATGTATCAACCAAGTCAGCGAGCCTGACCACCCGATCACATTAGTCGCCTTGTATGACAAGCATAGCTGCCTTTTACGGCAAGTATGGGTTGCTGGAGACCTATTCTACCCCGGAATCTTCACGGGTCTTATCGATTTCAACCAATGAGTGTTGTCATACATGTCTAAGATAACATCGTTGAAATTAGACAACACATTGTTATCAACAACACGGCGAAACCGCCAGATCTTCGTTTTGCCCTTTTGTCAAGGGTTGTTCTATTTATTTCAAGCCATTTGTAATCAGGTAATATTAGATCACATCTTCCTGAGGCAAGGGCGTTAGCTGACAATAAAAGTCCACTATCCACCCTTGTCGAAATAGGCTGGAATTCTGGAGCAACATGGATTTCAACGTGCAGATTTTGGTCGACTGAAAGATTTGCAAAGCATGTGTATCGCAAACTGGGCGTTGACAGATATTTTGCAAATCTTTTCTTGTTTTTATCAAGGTGTCCAAGTGACCTGACACAGTTCGAGGGATAAGACCCGTTTTGTTGCAATCTTGATAATGGATCGAGAGTGCCACCATTTTGTTTGAAGTAAATGCAAGTGATATGAGAGATGGAATCTGATTGGTCAAAAGGATTGACATGGAAGGGACATAACTTGTAATCATGGTAATAGCCACTGGTGGCGCTACATTCCAGCCTGGAACGTTCAGCAAGGGTTGGAACTGGACTTAGTCAGGTAACACCCTTGCCTTGGGAAGATGATTAAATCATTATTGTCTCTTTGTAATGTTTCACAAATATGTAGTGTATCAAATTATAGATAGTGAGCTGTGGTACGACTTTCAAGTGAGACCTGTTCGGAGGTTTTGCATTTGTATTGTAAGACCAAATATAAGCTTTACAATCAAGTTTTTTAAACTTGACTTTTGATGTGAATCTAATGTTGATTTTTTTTAAAAGTTACAATTTCGTTTTTCACATGAAAATTCCATGACCTGCACCCTCACATTGTTTTAGGTTTTGTTACACTGTTTACCCACTGGGCCGAGACTATCCTTTTCACAGCGAAGCTACAGAGAACAACCATTAAGCTGTTCTTGACACCATTGCAGACTTGTACATGTCATGGCTTCAGTGTAATTAGCTTTTGAAGTAGATGTTCATTCAGACAACTGTTGTCCCGAATTGGTCGCTATGACACAGTATTTAACAGTACATGAATTGTTTAGTTTGTAACTCCCATGTGGGAATTTTTACTGACATTTGCTGCAGATTTGGGGTTGAATATCAGCCTCTGAGTAGGTCTCGATACATTAGGCAACAGTATCTATTGATCTGTTCCTCTATACATCTCTCCTGTAACCATGGTAACCAGTTATTACAGATCAGTTTGAAATTATGACTGGCATCCACGGGACATGCTCAACCACCATTTCCAGAGTCTTGTCTCCCTTAGTCATGCCAGGATACTCTGTTTGTTGGATTTTCGCCCTTATTATGATCCTTGGTCTGTCAGCTCCATGATTCCTGTCACGGCTTCCTGCTGCAACAGACCGCCTCCGTGGTCTAGAGGTAGAGCGTCCGCCCAGAGAGCGGAAGGTCCGGGGTTCGATCCCCGGCCGCGTCATACTAAAAGACATTAAAAGATGGTACTTGTTGTTACCCTGTCTGACGCTCGGCATTAAGGAGCTAAAACAAGGACTGGTCGGCTCGGAGTCAGTATACTGTGTCTGAGTGGGGTATTCATGTTAAACTGCGGCATGGTATCTCACTGACCTAGCACTATAAATCGGCATCAGTCCGGACTAGTACAAGCAGCCACAAAAACGCACACACGTACATGCACGTTGTATATAAGTCTTGGACGTGACGTTAAACCCCATTTCACCTTACCTCCTGCTGCAACATCAAGCTGACACACCATGATAGAACTCACCTACTGTTCAATCTGGTATTAAAGCAAAAGTCTTTGAGTTTGTCACTCTCGGTGGAGATCAGACCTTTTGCTCCCATACATTCCCTCCCAAGATGAAGTACTAACAACATCTCCATAGGAGGTCGCGTCAGGTGAACTTTCGAATCAGCCAATCATATTTGAGGCTTCTAGGTTCTTGGTACAAGTGAGCGAAGCATTTAGACCAGCATATCTGATGTCTATATCTAAAAAATGACGTTAAGCAATAAGTTCTGAATGTAAATAAAAATGCCAGCACCTTTAGATTGTTGTTGATATATTGTACACCTTGTTGTTTTTGAGTACCATGGCATCTACTCCTCAAAGGGATTACCATAGAAGGAACATTTGTGTTCTCAAAAGATCTTCGGACATTAAAAGGAAAATTTCCGATTTAAAATGGAGAAGAAATTAAACTGAATCATGAAAAGCTGACATTTAATTGGTTAAAGAATCCGCATATCCTTCATTTGGATTGGTTGGTCAAAGTGAACTCAGGATTTGCCTGACGCTACCTTCTATGAGACCTGTGAAGGTCCGGGGTAGAATAGGTCTTCAGCAACCCATGCTTGCCGTATAAGGCATCTATGCTTGTTGTAGGAGGCGACTAACAGGATCAGGTGGACAGGCTCGCTGACTTGGTTGATGCATGTCATCATATCCAAACTGCATAGATCGATGCTCATGATATCAATCACTGGATTGTCTGGTCCAGACTTGATTATTTAGAGACAAACAAACAAACCTTCTGTGAACAAGTTGTCTGTCAGATATTTTGTCCAAGTAGAAGGCTTGGTTTTAACGAGACCATGGCGACAGTGTAGAGTTTACTTCCTTCACTTTCCAGTACAAGGTGACCCAAAAGATGGGTACTGGCAGCAGCGTGAGTAGTTCCCGCCCCGCCTCCAGTCGAGGTGATGCTGGGAGGAGGACGAGGTCCCCTAGCCCAAACAGACCTGCGGTCACTTCACAGAACAGCCAGGTGACCAAAGACGTCATGATCAGCTACAGCCATGCTGACAAGGAGATGATGGCCAGAGTCAAAGGTAGGAGGTTTTGAAGGTTGTTTTGAAGGTCGGCCTTCTTTCTGTACATTGTCAGCAAAACGAAAATAAAACAATGAGTCATTTCCAACTGTTGGATTAAAAGCCTTAAGAATTTAGTTTCTTGTTTTATTAATTTTCGTGATGCCAGGTAATAAATGCTTGAGTCAAAAACAAATGCCAAGGTTGATTTCATAATTGTAATTTTTTTTTTTAGATAAATGAAGGGATGGGGTGGTGGTTTGGGGGGTGCAATGATCGTTTTCTCTCTATGTAAAGGGGGGCACGGGTGGCCCAGTCGTCTAAGGAGCCGCGATTCGCTGTGCAGAGTTGCGTCCCTTGGGCACGCCAGAAACTTATGATTGTGGGTTCGAATCCCGGTTCGCCCCGATTATGTTTCTAGGTTTGTCAGCACCATACCCGTGCTCGTGGGTTTCCCTGAAGTGGTAAACGTCTGAGACCTGCATCACTTCGGGCTTTCCTCCCACATTAAGCTGACACGCCGTGATATAACTGGAATACTGTTAAAAGCGGCGTTAAACCCAACTCACTCACTCACTCACTCTCTATGTAAAGAGTTTTTGTTTTTTGATGAAATTGGTTGTTTTAGCCACCTCCAATACAGTACTTGATATTGTAACTGCTAATATTTCACAGAAGGTACACCATTCGTTACTTGTCGTTTTACTGTGGTACAGATACGTATTGAACAAAGCATATATCATGTACAAAATTGTCCTCATGGGATATGGATATGGGTCAAATGATACAGCATGGTCATGATTCTCATATTTACGTCAAATTGCATGGAAACTTCTTGACAAATATTTTAGAGCACGTTCGAAAGGAAAAGCTAGCTGTAGACACATGTTCATAGCAGCTAGTTTTACTAGTGAACTTGAAAAGCTAATTACAACACATTTTGCGATATCTGACTGACAAAAACATCGGGGATCATGAAACAAGTAATAAGTTATTTATTTCAGCAAGTGTATCGTCTTGTATCAATACATAAAAGATGTATCGTGTAACATATCGTCACATGAAAACTCACGACGCACCAAATATCGTTTCCCCCCTAGCAGCTTGTAATTATGATTATTCCTCTATTGAGAAGGTACTATTATCCTGATTGAAAGATCAATATTATGATACAGTTTCTGAGGATATTGATAGGTGAGTGAGGGAGTTGAGGTTTAACGTTATGTCCAAGATTATTTCACTCATGTGCAAGTATGTAAGTGTGTGGCTGCTTGTACTACTCTGGACTAACATGGATACTCAGTATACTGACTCATTGTCGACCAGTTTTATCCCCTTTTTGCCACATCACCAGGTTGAGTAACAATAGGTACCCTCTTCAAATATATTTTGTTATGATACGGTCAACCCGTGAATATCCTGGGTAGAATAGGTCTTCAGCAACCCATGCTTGCCATAAAAGGCAACTATGCTTGTTGTAAGAGGCAACTAATGGGATCGGGTGGTCAGGCTGTCTGACTTGGTTGATGCATGTCATCGATCCCAATTGTGTGGATCAATGATCATGATGTCAATCACTGGATTGTCTGGTATTTCCAGACCGCCATCATGTAGCTGGAATATTGCTGAGTGCGGCATTAAACAACAAGCAAGCAAACATGTATGATATGCTGTCAGGGATCGGACCACTGACCTCCCATCTCCAGGTAGACGCTTTGTCAATTAGCCCACGTCATCGGTAGATATGGAAAGGAAGGTCATGTCCCTTCCTGGCCCACTGGTAATGTCATATTTTGAAGTCACGAAAAACTTAGTTATAATGGTGTGAAATACCTATTTCTCTTTTTTTCTTACACTTGCAAGTTTTCCACTGGCTCAAAAAGGGCACCTGTACTACTCCGTCCTCTGTTTACTAAGAATATCAGTTTAGTTTATGCTTTCACGTGGTTGAGCAGATGTACTGGAATCTAATGGGGTCAGCGTATGGGTAGACGTTGTCGGCCTCAATGCTGGTGTGGACTTCCTCAGCAAGATTGGACAAGCCATCATCGATGCCAAGGTAAACATTTTATAGACTTAAGGTGATTTCGTTATCAGTTTTTTTTCTTGCAATGTCGGTGGCCGGAAAAAACAAATGTCTTCATATGACCTTGTCTCATTTTGGGTGACCTTGGTGTTAGAGGACATATGGGTAGGATTCTGATCCAACATCATTCTTCCAAATTCCTCAATTTGTAAACAGTGATAACCCGTGTCCAGTGAAGGTGCAGGTAGCCAGTTTTAGTGGCAGAGGGGTTAATGGTGTCATTTCATTGTGATATCATGGCAACCGATGATGTCACAATAATCTGCAAAGCATTGTGATGCAATTTCATTGCAGTGTTATCTCCTAGGAGATATCACTTGATTTCACCCACCAGCTTTATGACAGTCACCTGTGAATAATCGAGTCCAGTGACTGATATTATGAGCAACGTCCCTCCCCATCAGGACACGGTGACATGCAATCAACCGAGTGACAGAGCATGACCAACTGCTCCATGTTGTCACCTTGTACAACCAGCTCAGGTTGCTAGAGACCTTGTCTTGCCTGGAATCCCCACCGATTTCACTTACATTAAACTGGGGACTTTTCCAAAACTCAGATCAGGCTCATCTGCCAAAGCAAAATATATTGGTCGGCCTGCGCAATGTTTTCAGTTTCTCTGATGCCAGGCCTGTTTTTTTTTTTGGTTTCTGTAATTTTTTTATATCATTGACTCCTTTTGTGAGTTATTTGGGTCAGGAGGATGAGAATATGATAAAATTTCAATTAGCTATTTACCTTTTGGCATTTTTGCGAAATGTGACAGGAATTTTAACAAGGTAACAATATACACAGTGTCATGGGAACAAGGCAACCCTGTGTGAAGGACCTGATTTATGAGTAATATATATTTCAGCAAACATTTTTTCACATTCCTGATTTCCATTGTCTGTTGATATTTAAACAAAGGAATCGTAAGACACCTCTGCTGTTTCTATTAATGTGTAACCAAGTCATGGGAAGACAACTCCACTAAGTCTGTTAACGTGTAAACCAAATCATGGGAAGACAACTCCGTTGTGTCCATGTTTCAGCTCTTCATCCAGCTGCTCAGCAAGAACTGTGTCAAGTCCAAGTACTGCCAGGATGAGCTGGCGCTGGCCTACGTCTCCAACACTGCCATCTTCCCCATCACCCTGACCAAACCCAAGGAACTGTACCCACTCATGGACACCGGCATGTATGTTTTCACATATTGAAATACATGATTTGTTCATTTCAGTCAGGAACTTTTGCCATTAGTCCAAAGTCTGAGTGTCTCTGATTGTGTTGCAGTGATGGTGTCTGTGTTGCAGTTAAAGAGTCATGTGTGGTGCCTTTGAATGTTCAGCCTCACTTTTTCCAAGAAGACACCTGAACTTTTCCCTGTTCATTCTTAGATAGTTGACTATTGCACTGGAAACTTCTGTAGCAAACTCTTGGAGAAGGGAAGGGTATTGAAGGCACTAGGGTTTTGTGCTTACTCTGCAGCCAATAACTGGGTGCCATTGTACAGCGCGATCTTAGCGATAAGCGATAACTCATATTCCTAAATCCCAACCGTGTCATTCCAAAAGACGTTAAAAGATGGTACTTGTTGTTACCCTGTCTGGCGCTCGGCATTAAGGGGCTAAAACAAAGACTGGTCGACTCGGAGTCAGTATAGTGTGTCTGAGTGGGGTATTCATGTTAAACTGTGGCATGGTATCTCAGTGTGCTAGCACTATAAATCGGCATCAGTCCGGACTAGTACAAGCAGCCACACATACACACACACACGTGCATGCACGTCGCTATATAAGTGCAATAATCTTGGTCGTGACGTTAAACCCCATTTCACCTCACCACCTATTCCTTAACATGGACTTATGACAGTCTTAGCTCAAAGGTTGTTTTTATACAACAGCACCCTCAACCATATATTCGTTTACCTACCTGGATGCTGTCTTCTCAACATTACACACAATTTTAATAACAGCAAAACATTCTTCCTCAGCAGCATCCATCTTGGCAAGATAATTCTCGCCACCATTTTCAACAACCTGTCAAGTATTTGATAAATGTTTTTGATAGTGTATTGAGGACGTGAGGGGCATTGACAGTGACTGTGTTGCAGTGACGGTGACTGTGTTGCAGTGGCGGTGACTGTGTTGCAGTGACGGTGACCCTTTGTGTTGCAGTGATGGTGACTGTGTTGCAGTGACGGTGACTGTGTTGCAGTGATGGTAACTGTGTTGCAGTGACGGTGACTGTGTTGCAGTGACGGTGACTGTGTTGCAGTAACGGTGACGGTGACCCTTGTGTTGCAGTGACGGTGACCCTTGTGTTACAGTGATGGTGACTGTGTTGTAGTGACAGTGACCCTTGTGTTGCAGTGACGGTGACTGTGTTGCATTAACAGTGACTGTGTTGCAGTGACAGTGACTGTGTTGCAGTGACAGTGACTGTGTTGCAGTGACAGTGACTGTGTTGCAGTGACGGTGACCCTTGTGTTGCAGTGACGATGACCCTTGTGTTGCAGTGACGGTGACTGTGTTGCAGTGACGGTGACCCTTGTGTTGCAGTGATGGTGACTGTGTTGCAGTGACGGTGACTGTGTTGCAGTGACGGTGACCCTTGTGTTACAGTGACGGTGACTGTGTTGCAGTTATGGTGACTGTGTTGCAGTGACGGTGACCCTTGTGTTGCAGTGATGGTGACTGTGTTGCAGTTATGGTGACTGTGTTGCAGTGACGGTGACCCTTGTGTTGCAGTGACGGTGACTGTGTTGCAGTTATGGTGACTGTGTTGCAGTGACGGTGACCCTTGTGTTGCAGTGACAGTGACCCTTGTGTTGCAGTGACGGTGACTGTGTTGCAGTGACGGTGATTGTGTTGCAGTGACGGTGACTGTGTTGCAGTGACAGTGACCCTTGTGTTGCAGTGACGGTGACCCTTATGTTGCAGTGATGGTGACTGTGTTGCAGTGACGGTGACTGTGTTACAGTGACGGTGACTGTGTTGCAGTGACGGTGACCCTTGTGTTGCAGTGACGGTGACCCTTGTGTTGCAGTGACGGTGACTGTGTTGCAGTGACGGTGACTGTGTTGCAGTTATGGTGACTGTGTTGCAGTGACAGTGACTGTGTTGCAGTGACGGCGACTGTGTTGCAGTGACGGTGACCCTTGTGTTGCAGTGACGATGACCCTTGTGTTGCAGTGATGGTGACTGTGTTGCAGTGATGGTGACTGTGTTGCAGTGACGGTGACTGTGTTACAGTGACGGTGACTGTGTTGCAGTGATGGTGACCCTTGTGTTGCAGTGACGATGACCCTTGTGTTGCAGTGACGGTGACTGTGTTGCAGTGACGGTGACTGTGTTGCAGTGACGGGGACTGTGTTGCAGTGACGGTGACTGTGTTGCAGTGACGGTGACTGTGTTACAGTGATGGTGACCCTTGTGTTGCAGGAAGCTCCAGCTGGCTGGCTATCAGTGGGTAGAGATATGGGAAGAAGGCACATTTGACACCAAGATGGCGGAACTCATCCCCATGCTGAAGGAGGCCCTGGATGAGAAGGACAAGGATGCGGAGACGGAGAAGAAAGATAGCTCTAAAGGTACATCAGTCTCCTCATTGTATGTCATCCCTGATTATCCCCTGTACTGTTTCATTTTTTTACAGTGATCCCTCGCTACAACGCTACCTTCGGGGTCCAAATAATTGATAAGCTTTATAGATGATCAGCAGTTTAACAAACGTCGAGTCGTAGGTGGTAGATGGCCAACAAAACAGTATACATTTATGTCTCGTGAATATTTAGTAGGCTGGAGTGTGCAGATTCTGGCTCAAGTTTGGTAAACATTATTATAATTATCGAATGAAATTTTGAATATAATTAATAAAATGTATTGCAAACATTAGTCCAGATAAACAATGAACAGTATGTTTATAACCAGATTATAATATTAGGATATTATCTGTTTGGATTTGTTGACTGGTATTTCCGGAGTTACATGATTGCGGTCATCAGCTGATAATGTTTTCTGAGATGGGAGAAAACATCGTGTCATTGGAAAACTTGAGTTTATGTTAGTAAATTTTGGGTGCCATGCTTTACTCTGCGCTACAACCGAGTTTGTGCTATATTGAAGAGCACAATAGCGAGGGAAGACTGTATCATAAATGCCATGGTCAAATTTGCCTCCATCCTACATTTTGGAAGTGTTGTCGCCAAGTCCTTCTCCATCTTCAAGTTCCCAAGTTAACTGACTATAAAAGTCCAGTTTCCACCCTGCCTGAACTAGGTTGGAATTTCGAGGCTCGATCGTTGCGCCACCTGTGGCTATAAGGAGTTATGTCCCTTCTATGTCCCACCTATTGACCAATCAGAATCCACCTCTCATATCGCTTGCATTTGCTAATCGATAATCAAAGAAGGTTTGAAAAATATCTGCCAATGCCCATGCTTTACAAATCATTCAAATGCGATTTTGATTGGACTGTGCAAAGACTCGTTAGTCCAGCCTTAATGTAATCCTGGAATTCCAGCCTAGTTTCGTAAGGGTGGAAACTTGACTTTTATAGTCAGTTAATGCCCTTACCTCAGGAAGATGCTCTTCTCCTCTCACCAACTTAGCACAGAATTCCTCATGCTCATTACCTTGAAATCAACAACCAGTCAAAACGTGAGTTCAGCATATTTTGCATATATCCACATTCAAAATCAAGACCTCATTCAGTCAGGCCCTCAATATGAATTAATCCGAATGTTCAGCTGGAAAGATGTTTTCCTCAGTATTAAGACGGATGAGGGAAATCCAACCAGTGGTTTGTCTAGACCATTGGCAGTCCTTGATTCATCATTCAAACTCGGCTTTGGTTATCTGCTATTATGTTGTCGGTTATTGACTGCCCTCACAATCCTAGTCAGTCTCCTAGGTTCACACAGGGCAGTACAAGGTCCAAACTAGACCGACAGTGGTCTAGGTTCACACAGGGCAGTACAAGGTCCAAACTGGACCGACAGTGGTCCTAGGTTCACACAGGGCAGTACAAGGTCCAAACTGGACTGAGAGTGGTCCTAGATTCACACAGGGCAGTACAAGGTCCAGACTGGACCGACACTGGTCCTAGGTTCACACAGGCCAGTACAAGGTCCAGACTGGACTGACAGTGGTCTGCAGACTGTGGAGCGTGTCTACCTTCTAGTGCTGCTTTGGGCATTGAACACAATCGACTCACTCACTCAGTGTTATCAGTTGTCATCACATGGAGATGGTGTTATTGGTTACAGCCTACTTGCAGCACGTTGTACGCAGCAAGCCCCAGACCAAGCCATCCCTCGGTATGACCTGCACCTTGTGTGTGTGTTGTTCATGTTAACAGGTGATGTGTCAAGGTGATGTGTCAAGGTGATGTGTCAAGGTGATGTGTCAAGGTGATGTGAACGTCCGATGAAATCAGCTGCACAGTGTCAGAGTTTGTGTCATGTTCTGGACATTTGTGTGCATTTTTGTGTCATGTTCTGCATGTTTGTGTGAATCTTTGTGTTATTGTTCTGCATGTTTGTGAGCATGTTTGTGTTATGTTCGGGACGTTTGTGTGCATGTGTATGTGGTGTGTTTGTGGATATATTTGTATGCGGGATGACATATTCTGTGGAAGTCAGTTTGTAGCATTACAATCTGAGGATAAATGGGATATACACAATTATGTGGTGTTGTTTTGCATATTGTGATGTTTGGATTTGGGGTAGGGTGGAATACGGCCACATAATCCTATACTTGCAACAAGATGGATACTGGGGTATCGTTTTAGGAGCATGAGAGATAGCATAACCAAACTTGGCACATAGATAGGTCTAGTGGTAAACTAGCTGGTTCCTTTTGATAGTTTGAGATTTTTTATAATTTATTTTTCCACTATGACTTTGACTGAAAATGGCCGTAGACACATTCTCGTTGTAGTGATGCCATTGATGACTCTGGATATTATCTTTAAATTGTGTGTTCACATTTCTGGTAGGTCTCGTCATTGAGGTAGCATTGTGTCAGTTCGGGTAAACTGGGAGCCCTGTGGCGCGTGTGTGCCTACGCTCACACCTCACCTACATTTGTGGAGTGTATGCTTTTCTTACCTTTGGTTTCAGAAAAGAAGACAAAATGTAAGCCATTTTGAGTGGAGTGTTTGGTGGTATAGTTCTAACATTTGCGTGATGATAACCCTGTGTTGTTGGGAGTGTATTGTTTATATCTTAAACTGTAGCAGTCTGCGACTTCAGCCACAAGTCCAAAGCGCAAGTGTAGAACAATTGTTTATTAAAGCAAACACAGCTAATAGTAGTGTTATAATAACACTAAAATCTGGCTTGACAACAGTATAAGGATCCATACCAAAACATCCCCTTTACAGTAATAAAGAAGTTGTTATCCATAAATTGTGTCTACTTTGTCATCCGTCAATTTCTAAACTACCTATCCAAAAATTTAACACTAAAATCTACAGAAAATGATGCTAAGACCCAACTTGTTTATGCACAGACTGTCATCTTGATTCAGTGAAGTCAGGATAAGAAGATGACATCTAGAGACTTCAGGAAGAGAGGTCTCACAAGTATCACAGTTCCCTGTAATGGGTCTGATACATGATGTCTGTGATGAGGTCACAAGAGGTCAAATTATAAGATATGGTTTCCAATTTCACAGATTTCAGATTCATTTATGAAAGATCTATCTTCAAATCACTTATGATAGATGCTCAATAATTAACAAAGTACCTGTCATAATTCCTGGTTGTGTCAAATGTCATGAAACTGCTTGTAAATATTGCATTCACAGTGCTTTACGCTGATCAATATTTGTACCAAAAGGAAGACCAGCACCAAAATGAAATTTCTGGTCCCGTTGGATCTCTACTGGACACAATGGTGCTTAGAGATAGACTCAATCTATCGCAAATTTCAAAAGTCGTACAATCTTAAATTACTTTGTTTGTCCCCGAAATAACACTAGACCACCGGGCCACCATTTATTTAATTTTCACTGGTACTTTAGAAAGTATACTCTTCTAGAACCAGCAGACCAGTGTTGGTGTTAATTTAGAAAGTATTGTCAGTGTTGAATGGAGACGTCATATTAGTAACACCTCCTTTTGTAACAAGTCACGTTCTCCCAAGGTCAAGGTCACTCAGTGTGAAGCAGACATCCCAAAGAGCTTGTGTGCACAATATCTGGAGCATTTATAAATGGAATATGATAAAACGTTATTCATATGACCTCAAGGTAGTTCATGGCTAAAACTGAAGTTCATGGTCATTGAACAGGAAGTGTGTCGATATAACTTTGTTGTTAAGGTAGCTAAGGGCACAGGACTTTCTGTTTCAAAGCTGTCTTGCCTTGCCTTAAACATCCAGCTGGATAGATGTTTTCCTCAGTATTAAGACAGGAGGGAAATTCTTACGCTGCAAGATGTACCTTGTTGTATTTGAGACAGCTTGCAACTGTTGATGTCGTGGCTTGATTGGACGGAAACTTGTTTCCCAAACTGGGAGTGCATCACATTGGATTATCTGGTTTATTGCCTTCTTCTGGGTCGTGTGTTGCTGCCACACTCAGGACTATTCCAGCCATGAGGAGGTTATCAATCTGGACCAGACAATCCAGTGAAACAAGGAGTATCTTGGAGTAGAAGTGACATTGGGAGTCTAAAGCTGATTAAATGAAACTTTGTATAACCCATTGGAGCCATCACCCGTTTGGGTGGCTGGTTGGTCAAGACGAGGGCCTCACCACATGGATGTAGATACTAGGGCTGCGATGGGTAACTCGGGTACTCGGGTCGGGGGGGTAATGAGTAGGACCTGGGTACCCACAGGGCTACCTGGACCCGTGGTTAGTCACGTGATATATTGTTTAAAGACAAAAATTATCTAGAACACTGTTTTAACTACAAGTCACTAATGTTCGCAGTTCTCTCTGACTACGATGCCCATTCCTTCTGTTTGAATAAATATGAAACTTCTGTCACCTTCAGTGTATACATCAGTATATACCACTTCAGTTTTATACATGTATCTACACACATATCGCCATGACTACTGTCAAACTTTTCTCAATCAGACAGTTTGTACCTACCCCATGGGTATCCAGGTAGGGTCGGGTAATAGGAAGGTGGGTACCCAGGTAATAAATATGGACTCGTCCCAGCCCTAGTAGATACATATGTATTCAGGGTGACGGAAGAACGTAGTGTAGACAAACCCATGAAGAACTGACTTGTGGTGAATGTGGTTTCTTGCCATGCGAAGGGGTCCATGATCAGTGCTCCACTGGTGTCAGTGTGTCAAAAACAACAAACACTCGCTGTACAACTAGTTTACTGACTTGTGTTGAAATTAGCATTTTCTTATGATACCTATTTTCTAATTGTTGTATTAAAACATTTCCTCAACTTGAAAACATTTATTAAAGTAAAATGTTTAGTGTGTGTTGCTTACTCCAGAAATTAAGATGTGTACATTTCTTGTTTGCTGTTTTTTGTAAACATATATCATGATATATTATGCCTGTTCAGTTTTACTTCTTATTTGATGGATTTCCTTGTCAAGTACAGGGACAGAAGTAAACCATTTTGTACATTGACATGATTAATATCAAATGAATTGTTACTAAAATGCCTCTTGATTCTGTGGTTGTTTGTTATTTTCTGGTGTTCTTTAGGGACTGGTTATTTATTGCGGGTTTGGGGTGGAGTGTGTTAGAGGTTTTACAGACACTTCGTACTGAAAATAGTGGCCCTCCCTTAACGCTTGTCATATTTTAGATGACCCTCTCCATGTCCTTGTACATTTTTTTCATGACCCAACCTTAAAAGAAAAATCAAATGCACCTTTATTCCATTAGAAAATGTCCATTTACCCCACGTCCCTCCCTCTCCAAGTGACTGACATATTTTATGGTGAACCTCCCCAGATTCATTCTCTCTTTCATTTCCTACTTCCCCCCACCACCCACAGTAAACATATTAAGTGACAGGTCACTAAGTTTCTGGGGTTTTTTCAGGTTTATCCATAAAACAAGAACAAAGAGTTTCAGATTTAATATTGTGATGTGCATGTTTGTAAAACTTCTTGAAAACAGTAATTAGTATCATGTATCACAATATATGTGAACACTGTTGTTGTTTTGAGTATAACATATAAACTGTTCTCTCTGAAGCCAAACAATTCCATTTTCTACTAAAGCATTTCAAGAATGATATTTCATGTCTAAATTCTTAGGCAGAGTTGCCTCCCTTAGGCATGCAAAGAAAAGGTGATCATAGATTCATGTCTCTGATTATGTTTGTAGGTTTGTCAGCACTGTATTTATGGGTTTTATTAACGTCTAAGACCTGCGTTACTTAGGATGTTTCTTCCACATCAAGCTGACATGCTGTGATATAAATGAAATACTGTTTGAAACGGGTTAATCTGCACTCACTCGCTCGCTCACTCACTCACTCACTCACTCACTCACTCACCCACCCACCCACTCACTCACTCACTCACTGAGGTTTCTTTGTCCTGCAGATCAACGCCCGAAGTTAACACGACAACAGACTCGTCAGAATCTGCATCGAAAGAAAGTGAAGAATGAGCGGGTCAGCAGATCCGACGAGATATTGAATCTGATGCCCGACGACTACTGGGAGAAGTTCTATGTGGGGGACAGTGTGGCCTGGAACAAGTAGGTCGACACACTGGCAACACCATGACTGTTGTCATGACGCCAGACCAACTTCATTTCTTCAAATCCGTCTTCCCTGGTTTAGGGACCTCACAAAAATGTACTGTATTCACCGCATTAAGCGTCCTGCTCAAATTAGCGCCCTGCTCAAATAAGCGCCCCCTGACCAACCAAGTTATTCTTATAAGCACCCCCTACAATGCTCAAATATTTACATGAATGAGTGTCTCTTCTTGTATTGTATTGTATTGTGCATATTTCAGATTCTTTACAGAAAAACGCAGTTTAGAGTGGGTATATAATTGTGTAGTAACTATTATTAAAAGGTTTGAGTGTCATTGACATTTTAACCATGTTTGTTTTCTACCACTCCATCCTCGACAGGGCATTAAACTTGAGCATGGTTCCCCCCTTTTTCTAAGCACCCAAGGTGCTTATTACAGCGAATACGGTAGCTGGAAATATAAAATGCAAGTAACAAATTAACAGCCATAGCAAACTGATGCTACACCCTAAATATACCTCAGTGAATCGTTAAACAAGAAATTAAATATTACTGAATGTATTGCCAGGTTTGTGGAGAACTTTATGTCACTGTACAAGAGCCCCCTGGAGAAGACGTTCAGCAGCAACGACCAGACATGGCTGGTCAGCATCCTGAGGAGGGAGATGGAGATTGATGACGAGGGCATGCTCAGCAAAACCTCCTTCATAGGTGGGGAAACATCATCATTGTGGAAATGTACAAAACAAAGCTAATTATGGTTGATAACTGACCAAGCAAGAACAGCTAATCTCTATGAATTCCTATGAAATTTTGAAATTTCATTTTATGAGTCTTGTCCTAAATCAAACTTTGCAGGGTTAGAAATTATGTTATTTTTTCCCTTGTCAAAGTTGTGTGGATAACAACTTCTTTATTTTCTGTAAAGGCGATGTTTCGGTATAGATCCTTTCGCCGTTGTCAAGCATGGCTGAATAATGAACATGGTACAGAATATATATGGGAGGAGAAGGATTAACAGTAACAACAATTGCATACAATAAAGTGTCAAAATATGAAATTAATTAATTAATGTCATCAAACCCCCATCTTTTTCATGAGACTGCATTGTGCAGGACTGAACTGAACTTAGCCAAAACTCAGTTATCTGAAGCTTGTGTGAACAGTCGTGAATTATATGATTTGAACCAGTCAGTGGAATGTCCAGGACATCAGTTAAAGAGGATATGACTGTAATACCATAAACATGATAAAGGGTTGTGTGGGACTGACATTTTAGTCCGATTCAGACTGAGGCCCAAGATTTGACAGAAAATCTCATTCTAGCAGGGCGTATCTCATTTAGTATTTCACGTCCAATATGAAGCCTCCAGAGAGACGACACATGCACATTTTTTTCAAAATATTTTTCAGGAAACATTGGTAAATGAAACATACATTATCCGGTTTAGGGAGCGTAAATTACATTAAATTGGTCGTCTTTCCCATAATTTCAGTCTAAATTTCGGAATGAATTAAGTCCTGATTGCAGATTTAGCTTGATGGTAAATTATGACAGCAGCTTCGGGACTTATTTTGGCCCAGTACTGAGAGTTTTCTGCTTTTCATCTTTGATGCCAGATTTCTGTACTGTGGGCGGGGAGGAGTTTCCCCTGTGGAAGCGGGTGGAGGAGCAGGCAAAGGAGAGCTACGCCATGAAGGAAGTGTTTGACATGGACTCCTCCGTCAGAGTGGAGGCCATAGAGAACCTGGGTAAGTCCTTGGTCATACTTGAAGCCATAGAGAACCTGGGTAAGTGCTTGGTTAGAGTGGAGGCTATAGAGAACCTGGGTAAGTGCTTGGTTAGAGTGGAGGCCATAGAGAACCCGGGTAAGTCCTTGGTCAGAGTGGAAGCCATAGAGAACCTGGGTAAGTCCTTGGTCAGAGTGGAGGTCATAGAGAACCTGGGTAAGTGCTTGGTCAGAGTGGAGGCCATATAGAGAACCTGGGTAAGTCCTTGGTTAGAGTGGAAGCCATAGAGAACCTGGGTAAGTGCTTGGTCAGAGTGGAGTCATAGAGAACCTGGGTAAGTCCTTGGTCAGAGTGGAGGCCATAGAGAACCTGGGTAAGTCCTTGGTTAGAGTGAAGGCCATGGAGAACCTGGGTAAGTCATTGGTTAGAGTGGAGGACATAGAGAACCTGGGTAAGTCCTTGGTTAGAGTGGAGGCCATAGAGAACCTGGGTAAGTCCTTGGTTAGAGTGGAGTCCATAGAGAACCTGGGTAAGTCCTTGGTTAGAATGGAGGCCATAGAGAAGCTAGGGAAGTCCTTGGTTAGAGTGGAGGCCATGGAGAACCTGGGTAAGTCCTTGGTCAGAGTGGAGGCCATAGAGAACCTGGGTAAGTCCTTGTTTAGAGTGGAGGCCATAGAGAAGCTAGGTAAGTCCTTGGTTAAGAGTTGAAGCCATAGAGAACCTGGGTAAGTCCTTGGTTAGAGTGGAGGCTATAGAGAACCTGGGTAAGTCCTTGGTCAGAGTGGAGGCCAACCTGGGTAAGTCTTTGGTCAGAGTGGAGGCCATGGAGAACCTGGGTAAGTCCTTGGTTAGAGTGGAGGCCATAGAGAAGCTGGGTAAGTCCTTGGTTAAGAGTTGAAGCCATAGAGAACCTGGGTAAGTCCTTGGTCAGAGTGGAGGCCATAGAGAACCTGGGTAAGTCCTTGGTTAGAGTGGAGGCCATAGAGAACCTGGGTAAGTCCTTGGTCAGAGTGGAAGCCATTGAGAACCTGGGTAAGTCCTTGGTCATACTTGAAGCCATAGAGAACCTGGGTAAGTCCTTGGTCATACTTGAAGCCACAGAGAACCTGGGTAAGTCATTGGTTAGAGTCGAAGCCATAGAGAACCTGGGTAAGTCCTTGGTCAGAGTGGAGGCCATAGAGAACCTGGATAAGTCCTTGGTCAAAGTTGAAGCCATAGAGAACCTTGGTAAGTCATTGGTTAGAGTCAAAGCCATAGGGAACCTGGGTAAGTCCTTGGTCAGAGTGGAGGCCATAGAGAACCTGGGTAAGTCCTTGGTCAAAGTTGAAGCCATAGAGAACCTTGGTAAGTCATTGGTTAGAGTTGAAGCCATAGAGAACCTGGGTAAGTCATTGGTCAGAGTTGAAGCCATAGAGAACCTTGGTAAGTCCTGAGATAGAGTTGAAGCCACAGAGAACCTGGGTAAGTCCGCAGTCAGAGTTGAAGCCATAGAGAACCTGGGTAAGTCCTTTGTTAGAATAGAAGCCTAAGTTGACCTATTTTCTATTTCAGACTATATATAAAAAAAAAATAGATATGTGTCAAAATTTAGATCATGGACTTCTAAAGCAAACTCATGTTTCGGAGCTGCAAAGGTGTTTTCTCAAATTTGAGCTCTGTTGCTACAGCAGTTTGTTTTCTAATTAAAGCACATGCTTATGACAGCAGGTGAACTAGGCAAAGTAAGCATTGTGTATACTTGAGTAATAATGATTTGAATTTGTTGAAACTAGGTATGTATCTCAATCACATCACTTTTTTTAAGGTGAAGGTCACTGGAGGTCAACATGACTTAGTGACTTGGAGCTCAATGATGTTTCTGATTAATACATGAAGAATCAAAGCATTTTCCAGTCTCATATAATCGGATCTAAGTAACTGCCTCTACCTGTCATATATCATGGTTGTGTCAGACCTGTGAAGATTCGGGGTAGAACAGGTCTTCAGCAACCCATGCTTGCCGTGAAGATTCGGTGTAGAATAGGTCTTCAGCAACCCATGCTTGCTGTAAAAGGCGACTATGCTTGTCGTAAGAGGCTACTAACGGGATCAGGTGGTCAGGCTCGCTGACATGGTTGATGCCTGTCATCGTATCCCAATTGTCTAGATCGATGCTCATGACATAAATCAGTGGATTGTCTGATCCAGACTTGATTATTTACAGCCTGCTAATAGCTGAAATATTGCTGAACCTAGTGTTAAACAACAAACAAACATGGTTATGTCAAATGTCATGGTCACTTTGAAGGTCACGAAGATCAAGATCACGGTCACCAGTAACCTTATTGTCAAACTAAGTAAAAGGTCAAGGTCATTCACACCATGAAAGAATTGTGAACAGTATAATTCCAACCGTATCTACAGTTACTTTACATTGGTAGAGTACATATGCTTTCAATATATACATTTTTGGCAGCTCATGCTTGAGATTAAAGGTAAAATGCCGTTAAACTGTGAGTGATTATAAGTTGAAGGAAGAGAATTTTTTTATGTCAACTTCTTTATTATGGGGAACACAAGTAGACACAATTTGTGGATAACAACTGCTTTATTTACTGTAAAGGTGATGTTTGGTATAGAGCCTTATACCGTTGTCAAACAAGGCTTGTCAGCCTACAAACTCATCACTTGTCTACTTTGTCATCCATCAACTTCTAATTAATGCCTATCAAACAATTAGAGGAACACAATGTCTCGGAGTTTATACTTTCTCCTTCATCATAAAGAAGTTGACATCCATAAATTCTCTTCTCTTCCTTATGTGTGTCTCTTCTAAATGCCATCCAAAGACTTGCTTATAAGTTTGTTGCTGACGTAGGTGGGGGATGAGGCTGCTTCTTGTTTTGCTTGTGATCTGGTTATTTTGTTTGTTTGCTGTTTAACGCCGCACTCAGCAATATTCCAGCTATATATAAATAATCAAGTATGGACCAGACAGTCCAGTGATTGACATCATGAGCATCGATCCACACAATTTGGATACGATGAAAGGCATTAACCAAAACAGTGAGCCTGACCACCCGATCCCATTAGTTGCCTTTTACGACAAGCATGGGTTGGTGAAGACCTATTCTAACCCGGACCTTCAGAGGGAGGTTTTGCTTGTCATCTGGTTTGTCCTTACACCACTGTTTCACCATCTCTCCAAAGGGAGGACAAATAACACAGCTATGACCCATTTACAGGTCGATTCAGAAGTCTTGCCGTCATTGATGCTTTGAGAGATCTGTTGACGGACTTGGATGCCAATGTGCGAGCAGTCGCGGCAGTGTCGTTGGCCAGGACGGAGGCGAATGACAGTCAGACGGTGAAGCACCTGTTGAAGATCCTCAATGACAAGGACCGTCTGGTGCGGGAGGCGGGGTGTCTGGCTCTCGGTCATCTGCAGGCGCAGACCGCGGTGAAGAAACTGCTGCACATGTGGTGAGTTGGTGGATTACCAGACTCAATGTCATGATTAGCAAACTAGGTGAGGTGAGGTGAAATGGGGTTTAACAGTGCGTCCAAGATTATTGCACTTATATAGCGTGTGTGTGTCTGTGGCTGCTTGTGCTAGTCCAGACTGATGTCGATTGATAGTGCTAGCCCAGCGAGATACCATGTTGCAGTTTAACATGAATGCCCAACTCAGACACTGTATACCAACTCCAAGCCAATCAGTTATTGTTAAAGCCCCTTAATGCCGAAAACCAGACAGGGTAACAACAAGTACCATCTTTTAACGTCTTTTGGTATGATATGGCCGAGGGTTTGAACTCCGAAACTTTCCACTCACCGGGCAGATGCTCAACCACTAGACCAAGGATGTATCATTTCACAATATACATGTTGAAAAATAGGATGACAGCACAAGATTTATTTATTCAGAAGATTATTAAAGAGTATCCTCATTTTCAATAGCACTCTCACTCTCCATGTTAATTTTCACACCTCCAGGAGGAACGACGTCATATCCCATGTGAGAGAAGCGGCGGCCGTGGCGCTACAACAGATCGGCGGGGACGAGGTGGACAAGGCCATGCATGTAACAACCGTCCTGGCCGACGAGATCCGACAGTTAACTGCCGAATAATGGCGAGTAGCATAACTTGTCAGGAATGTCCCACTTCGTCACCATAGCAACCATGTCACAGAGACCCTACACATCCTTGCAAAACTTACTTGTGTTTCACAGTGATATTGTCAAATTATATTTTTACCTGAAGTCTTGATTCAAGGTTGAATTAAGGTTCTAGAAGAGAAATATGTATACATGTAGAATACTTTTACCTGCTCAGGTACCTGGGTACTTCAGTAACTACCCTGGGTTTACCTTGCTCCAGGTGCCAGGGTACTCGTCTCAGCCCTAGTAAATTATCGGTATGCCTCTGCTGGCAGACTTTGCTGGAGCCAGTAATTCATTCTTATACTTAAACTTGCATCAACAGTCATGTAATTATATGCAGTGACAATTTTGAAAGCCTTTCCGAGCAGTTAGTCCAGGCAGTTGATTTAGTGCCAAGTAGATCTTGTATTGATTGACTGTCTTTGTGCTGGCTGCAGTTCAGGTGAGGGAGCTACCCCCCCCCCTTTCTCCTGTACAGTGAACTACGATAATTACAAAGTCATATGAACAACAAATTCTAGTTTGTTATAACCGTAATTCGTTTAGGCATATATACAGCACCTACACAGCAAATGGCTGGGACAAAAATAATTTTGTTATATCCGTCAGTTCGTTCTAAGCGTGTTCATTATAAACATATTTTACTCTACCTCAAACTACAGCCAGACAGTTTGACTTCTTTGTTTACTGTGTTTTTGGTGTGAAAAATCTTTGTCATTCCGTGAAAAAATAAGACAAAAATGGCATTTCAGATCTTTAATGGTTCCAAAAGTGCCTCTCATGTTACTAATCTTGTCTCATTGTAACCTTTGTAAATTATTGTCATGCAGTTTAAGCTATTGTAATTGTTATTGTTTATTAATGAAAATTAGACAAAAATCATTTTAAAAAGGACTGTTATTGCATGCAAACTCGGGGGTACATAAACATGTGTGTACGTGGAATGATAACAGGTATGGAATAAACTAAATCCACTTTTCATCAGTGAAGTCTGTAAACCAATAAGAAAACAGCCTCACCTCAGGGAAAAATCAGTTAAGTGTTCCATTATGAATATGTGAGATGTCTTCAGAGATTTTATCATTTTTGTATCGATACCAAACCACGTGTTTGATTCGGAGCTTGAGATTTAGGGTACGCACAGACATGAAACTGCCAGGATGAAAACAGGTTGGATGATCAGCGAATAAGGCTGTCTCTTGCCCATCACTCTCCTAGTGCTAACAGATCAGTACTTTGTCAATGATTAACCACACGGGGACTAAGGGATGCTTGATGGCTTCCTTGAGGAATAATAAAACCGGTGAGACCTTATTGCCCTGTGACCTGTGACCTGTGACCTGAACAAACTAAGATAACGAGGACCTGACAGATGGACCTGTGGATCTGCATTATCCATGCAGAGGACAACATCGGGGTGGAAGGGTTGCCGCCTCGCGTGTTTGAGAATGAGTCACCTGACCTTGTCTTCCTTATGTACCCTGTGCACCTTTAAATTATATCAAAGCTGTCGAAAACAGCTAATCTGTTTATATACTCACAAACAAAAGCAACGCAAATACCATTCATGTTGGTTAATACTTCTTTCAGTGGCATTTAGAAGTTGGAGTGATGAAGTAAGACGAGTTCTATGGATGAACAACTTCTTTATTACAATTAGTGCGACGTTTCGGTGTAGATCCTAACACCTTTATCAAGCAATAGATCTATTGCTTGATAAAGGTGTTAGGATCTACACCGAAACGTCGCACTAATTGTAATAAAGAAGTTGTTCATCCATAGAACTTGTCTTACTTCATGTTGGTTAATATATGAAGAATTACTCATATGCAAGAGATATCAGATTCGTTCGATGCGCAATCTGGTATGTTGTGTGAATCAACGCTCATGAACGCATCACATGTGACGTCATAGATCCATGACTGGAGATGCAGGATTAGTGTGTAAAGTTTGGAAATCACATGCAGCAATATCGTGATAAGAATAAAGACACTCTGTGGTGACACTTGACGTATTGTTAGTTTTGTCATTAAGTGGTACACATTCTATTGGCCGTGAGTATTAATTACTACCGTGAACAGCTACAGTGCATGTGCGAGCCGATGTGGCTCATTGACAAATACAAGTAACGGATGGACTCCATGTGCACAGCTTTACACTCCATGGCCGTCCCCTGTTCAATGGAGATGAATCGTTCTTTTGCATGCGGAATGCCTCCTCTCAAAGCGTGGTGTTAACACAGATGTTTCATAAATTTATTCAGCAGTAGTAGTAGGTTGTTGAGAGAGAATCATGGTGAAGACATGTTTGTCAGTGTACCATCGAGGCCGCCAGTCAGTGTCTGTGTTCGTTGGTGTCCTGTGTACAAGCTGGAAATGAAGTCCTGGTTTTATGGAGCAGACAAAGAAACAATGAAGTGGTTATTATTTTATGGAATGTCAAAGATCATCTGACAGAAAGACTTTGCTTGTATATCTGTACTCAATCTGTACGTAAATCTGTGTATATTAATATATATATTCAGTCTGAATGTCAATATGTGCATATATGTACGTATGTCAATCTCAGTGTATGCATTGAATCGGGTGGTCAGGCTTGCTGACTTGGTTGATGCATGTCATCGTAGCCCAATTGCATGGATTGATGCTCATGATGTCAATCACTGGATTGTCTGGCCCAGACTCGATTATTTACAGACCTCCGTCATATAGCTGGAATATTGCTAATGCTGAGTATGTCGTTAAACACCAAACAACCAAAACAAAAACAGTGTATGTATATATGAATATGATATATAATATGTATAACACAAATTTCCATACTTTCTTAGTGTATGCCATCCATGGAGACTATTATGATGAAAACTCTTCTTTATATGCGAAGAGAAGGGAAAGAAAGCTCTTCACAATAAAGAAGAGCATAAATATAATTTTAACTTATCCTGCATTACTCCTTAATGCATCTACTGTTTACCATATGACAGAAGCGAAGATGTGCAATGGTCTGACTGAAGAAATATAAAGTTGTCCTGATCAAGTCTGAAGACTGACCCTACACAGCTTAACACGTGACTGAACGGGGTGATGATGTCATGGATCTCCATATTCCTGCTTGTCACCGCACAGACATGTTGTGTCTATCTTTGGTCTTCAATATTTGGCTTTAAACTTGTGGATGCGCTTTGCCATCACACAGCATCTTCCCGAGGCAAGTGAGTTAACTGACTATTAAAGTCCAGTTTCCACCCTTGCCGAACTAGGCTGGTATTATATACCGAGGTAGTTAGATTTTGGCTGGACTAACGAGTCTATGCATAGTCCAATCAAAATCGCGCACCGAAATCGAAATCCGGTTTGTAAAGTGTCATGCAGATTTTGGTCTACTGCAGGATTTGCAAAGCATTTGCACCGCTAGCTCGTTGTCAACAGATATTATTTAAATCTTTTCATGTTTTTAATCAAGGTGCTCACGTGATTTGATGCACTTCGCAAAGTAAGACCCGTTTTGTCACAATATAGATCTTGATTATCGATCAGATCATCTTGACTGGGCGCCACCGTTTTGTTTGAAGCAATGCAAGTGATACGAGAAGTGTAATCTGATTGGTCCATAGGAGAGGCATAGAAGGAACATAACTCGTAATAGCCACTGGTGGCGCTATGATCGGGCCCAGGAATTCCAGCCTAGTTCGGCAAGGGTGGAAACTGGACTTTTAAAGTCAGTTAACTCCCTTGCCTCGGGAAGATGTCACACAGCTGCGTCTGTCGAAAGTTAAGCTGTAGATGCATGAAGGAGAAATGCAGGATTAGTACAAATGTAACAATGGTCAATATGTATGTCAGTATGGTTATATTTGTACATTTTATGTATGTGAATCGGTCCATGTATGGTACGATGTGTATATTCATTACATAGCCAGTGGGTCCATGTATGGTACGATGTGTATATTCATTACATAGCCAGTGGGTCCATGTATGGTATGAAGTGTATATTTATTACATAGCCAGTGGGTCCATGTATGTTACAGTATAACGTAGAGGCCTACATGAGTTCTTAGAATCTGATTACCATAATGAGTGTGATTGGAACGTCTCCATACAGCTGCAACCGATTCCACTTTGCTAAAATACAGGCAGAATTTCTGTTACACTGATGAAGGCTTCCCCACCCTATACCCTATTCCAATGAACACCTCTGTGGCCTCTGACTTTGTTAAACACCCATCCAAAAAGCAGTCTTTAGCATTACAACCATCATAAGTCAATGTAGATGTGGAGCTACAGTTGCCTTAGCGCTAAGATGGCTCTGTGGGATGGGCCCGTGACGTTAATTATGTTTATTATGGTATCTATACACTGTTTTAATGTTGTAACTAGTTGGAGAACTGAGCCAGGGATCTACTTATTGAGTGTCTGAATCCCTGCAATGTCCAGTAATGTTGGAATGTTTTAAAGCCAAAATATATATTTTGTAGCTTTTTAGGAAATAGATTGAAATACTGCATATCACCGTCTTTGAAACAAGATTTTGAATACTAAAGAAATGGCAACAGTAGGAGAGGCTGTCAGTAGGATGCTCAGGGCAAAGTTTCCACTTTTGGATCTAGGAGAATATGTTCAAGCAAATCGAAAATATCCACAGACAATTTGACAACGTTGGTTACCCCTTGACCGGTCAAAGCAAAGACAGCCATCGAGTTGTTTGTCAAGGCAGGTCTTGCTTGCAATGAACTACAACAAATTACATGATCTCTTGTTCAAATCAGTGTCTTTATTGTAAATTCGTTTACAAAGAATGTACAGGTTATAAAACAGACTTTGTGTAAATGTAATGACTATAGGATCCTAGTTTGTTCAAGGCGTCACTACTAGATCTCCATATCATTATCATACTTTTCTTTCTTTTGTCGGGGGCACAGGTGGCACAGTCGTCTAAGGCACTGCGATTCGATGTGCAGAGTTGCGTCCCTTGGGCACGCCACAAACCTATGACTGTGGGTTCGATTCCCATTTCGCCCTGATTATGTTTCTAGGTTTGTCAGCACCATACCCATGCTCGTGGGTTCAAACGAAAGTGGTAAACGTCCGAGACCTGCATCACTTCGGGCTTTCCTCCCACATTAAGCTGACATGATGAAACTGGAATACTGTTAAAAGCGGCGTTAAACCCAACTCACTCACTTTCTTTTGTCTTAGAATCTTTTGCACCAAATTTTCTTATACTGACAAGATGTTTGGAACCAAAGTAAGTTTCATCCAATTATTTCCTCGTAAGTCAGGTGAGGCACGGAGTCTTGTGGTTCTCTTCTTGAAGTCTGTTTCCTCATGTTGCTGACAGTTACTATGGGAACTCGTTTAATAAAAGGTTCTGCTAGTGTCAAATTTACCAAAGTGCCATTTTCATGACTTTTGTGTTGTCCGTTTGTGTTGTGACTATAAAAGAGCAGTTGCTGCAACGCCCGAACACTGTCATACTTTGTCAACACAGTTTTTCTTTCCTCACTATAAATACCCAGAGTTGTGACGTTCTAAAATGAAGACAGGTGAAAACATGGAATATTAGAGCGACATCAGTGGTGCCATCAGTGCCGCCATCAGTGCCACCATCAGTGCCGATGGAATATTGCCGAGTGCGGCGTAATACAAAAAAAACAAGCAAAACCACTGTATTAAGTGCTCCCATTTGCTATTCACGTTTTGTTTTATGTGCAGAATCTCAAACATTTTGCTTGCCATTGGCAAATTAAGTTCCTTCTTAATGTGTCCTATACTAGATACTATTGATAGGGATATTTTCATCTTGCCAAGACACTCAAAAATGATTCTCATGCTATGTCAGGTGTATTTAAGAAATAAACAACCAATGGGAGTTGTTTGTTGTACAATAAAACACTGCAGGGAGACTAAACCATGAGGGATCCGTAGTTTAATAATGATGATTCCCTCAATAGAATCTGACCTTGACAATGTCAGACAATGTCAGACAAGTCCATTTTATGCACAGGTGGGTATTTCCCGCATTGTCTCATAATCCTCACGTTGATTACCTGTATCTTTTCTCCTAATACCGATGGTCATATCTCTCCCACTTTAGGACGATTCGTTCGGCCACTGTATTTATCTGTAAATCCCAGCTACGCCTATGGGTAACAACTTACTAGACACTTCCCTCCCCTCCAATTTATGAATCAAAACCTCCAGAAATGACGTTGTGAACATTGTTCGTTCTTCATTGTTCTTTGTGATTTATTGCCTAGCTATCTTATATACTTGAATAGAATGACATCCGATTATCCCTCTCAAAAGAGTAGTATATCACACTACTTATTTATGACAATGTAGGTTCAGACCCACTTGCACAAAATGATCGTAGCGCTAAGATAATCGTAACTCCCATACTTGAACATAGGTTTACAATAGTTGTAGTGCTAAGATCGCTTTGTGAAAGTGGGCCTTGGTCAGTGTTGTCCCCAAGGTGATATGACAAGATAACAGGAGCCAAACTGAGACATTGAACAATCACTTTAGGATGGATTGGAGTAAATTTTAAGAAAATTTGAAATAATGATATACCATGTGTGTTTTAAAATTTGGTCCAGACATTTTTCTCACTGGTTGAAATAGAAATATAATTGTAAAAAAGTATTTTTATAAGTTGTTGCTACATGGTTTGTTGATAGTGTTGATTATGGGCCCAAAAATTGGGTCTGTTCGTGAAATATGTCAACAGACTGGGTAGGAATAAAAGACTTTTATTTTATTTCACATTTGTGAAATTTTGGGTCCTAAAATACAAAATAAGCTGTTCCAAATAAGCATGATGCCCTTTTCAATTCTTCTTTTGTTTTGGAATGACGTCCTACCAACTGACCAAACTAGGTGCTATTTAGCAGCACCGTGACTTTTCAATGAAACAGAGTGATCTTATTTTTTTGTTTAGTTTTGCACGATTTAGATACTGCACTGGACGACAAGAACAGTATTGATCTGTCGGAATAGAACATGTATGTAGCTATAGGTCTGCACCACCAGGAACTTGCTAGTGCAACATTGTAGTTTCTATTGATGTACCTTATTCGATGTAATAAGCGACCAGGGCGCTCTCGAAATTAGAAATAGGGGGCTCTTATTAGAATATAATTTTGGTGGAAAAAAGAGAGTTGAAAGATAAATTTCATGTTTTTTGCTGACAGACTGAAATGTTTATATACGACAGATATATTTTTTTCAGAATTTAACTGCCCATAATTAAGGGTGCATATAACACACGAGTGCGTATTATACGCGAATAAATAAGTCTAGTGTACATTAATCAATCGGAAGGGGTGCTAATTGAGATTTTTCACTAGCCAATATATGAGCAATTATCGCTGTGGGCGCTTATTAGGTCGAATACGGTATACCGTATTCGACGTAATAAGCGCCCCGCTCTAATAAGCGCCCACGGCAATATTTGCTAATATATTGGCTAGTGAACAATCCCAAATAGCCCCCCTTCTGATTGATCAATGAACACTTATTTATTTGTGTATAATATGCACTCGTGTGTTATATGTACCCTTAATTATGGGCAATTAAATCCTGGAAAATATATCTGTCGTGTATAATACGCAGACTTTTCATTTGTTTCTTTTCAGGCCGTCACCATAAATCACGAAATTTACGATCTTTCAATTCTGTATTTTTCTCTCACCAAAATTCTATTCTAATAAGAGCCCCCAATTTCTAATTTTGAGAGCGCCCTGGGGGCTTATTAGGTCGAATACGGTATACTTCTCAAACAACGTTACATGTACTGGCACACTTTAAAACTCTGTAGTATTTGACAAAATAGCCAAGAAAATCAAAACAAGTTATTCTGTGTATTTCAGCAGGAGATATTCCTGACCTAATGATGTCATTTTGTCACCCATTCATGCAAGTAAATATTTACAACTACAATCATGTTCTTCTGCAGCCGATTGCGTTTTTATTGTGTCAGTATATGTTTACTGTTTTTTTTGCGAGAAGTTTTTTCTAATATTACTGATTGATTTGTTCCCGTTTGTTGGGATATTTATAATGTTCTTGATGATATTAATAAAATCAAATGTCACATATATATATATATATATATATATATATACATATTTGATAATGTCTTATGTTATGTATTTTATTATTAAAGTTCCTACAGATTGTCTTGTGATCATTCTTCAAGAGGGGCGGTGGGGTAGCCTAGTGGTTAAAGTGTTCGCTCATCACGCCGAAGACCCAGGTTCGATTCCCGACATGGGTACAATGTGTGAAGCCCATTTCTGGTGTCCCCAGCCGTGATATTGCTGGAATATTGCTAAAAAAGCGGCGTAAAACCATACTCACTCACTCACTATAAAACTCTCCATTGTGAAACCTGGGATGACAGTTTCCTGCAGATCGGCAAACTTCTGCAGATTTCATTGTCAATTGGTTGCCGATGGATATAAACCAAATCTGAGTTGACCGCCATCATTTCGCTGGAATATTGCCGAGTGTGACGCTCAGCAACAGACAAAGAAATTCACAGGAGCAAGGATATCAGTGCAGTTATCTTCAGTAATTCTCCTTGAACCTATCACTGGTCTGTCATGATGTTACAGACTGCCTCAGTGCTAGATCGTCCACCGGGAGAGCATGAGGTCGGGGTTTGAGGTGTCATACTGAAAGATGGTAAAAGATGGTACTTGTTGTTACCCTACCTTGCACTCGGCATTAAGGGGCTAAAACAAAGACTGGTTGGCTCGGAGTCAGTATACTGTGTCTGAGTGGGGCATTCATGTTAAACTGTGGCATGGTATCTCAATGGGCTAGCACTATAAAATCAGCATTAGTTCGGTCTTTTATGCACACACTTGTCGCTTTATGAGTGCAATAATCTTGAATGCAATTGTCATAGCGACTGATTTTCGACACCATTGTCTGAAGAACATTTGATTTAGAAGGCTAATTACCCTGTAGCCATGACATGTGCATGTCTCCATAACTTAATTGTCATTATGTATTAGTCGCTAATCCCCCTTGTTAATCCTCACCACAGTATTTCACTTCTATCTCCACTGTTAGCTTATGGAGGACTAGTTCAACAGTGGTGTTGACGGAACAAAGATATTTTCCAGTATGTACCTGGGCTTCATGCGCATGTCTAGCAGATCCTGGTACAGCCAAGGCATGCAACTCTGCATAGCACAATGTTGTGCCTTTGACAACAAGGGCATCAGAGCCCCGGTTCATAAATGATTATGAGGCTCATAAACCTGGTAACCATGGAAACAAAACAAACATCACACAATAAGCAGTGTATAACATCAGTTTATTGACCTGCAATAAATGCATGGGTGTTGACAGCTGTATCAACATGACGCTGTCAACAATAATACTGTACCCTCTCCTGAACATGGTGACCACATGGTGACCACATACTGACCACATTGAGACCACTTTCATGCTGTTATATACAGTGTACTACTCAACTGTTGACGGGCATACTTCATACTGTTCAGAAACTCAAGGAACAACTTATTTTACTACCATGATTGCATTCTGATATGAAGATGAGACAGCCAGAGAGCACTACTTGTACATCTACCCGAGGCAAGGGAGATAACTGATTGAAAAGTCCAGTTTCCACCCTTGCCGAACCAGGCTGGAATTTCTGGGCTCGACCGTAGTGCCACCAGTGGCTATTACGAGTTATGTCCCTTCAATGTCCCTCCTATTGACCAATCAGATTCCACCTCTCATATCACTTGCATTTACTTCAAACAAAATGTAGGCAACCAGTCAAGATGATCTGATCGATGATCAAGATCTACATTATAAACGGGTCTTACCTCGCGAAGTTCATCAAATCACATGAGCACCTTGTTTAAAAACATGAAAATATTTAGAAAATATCTGTCAACGCCAGTTAACGGTTCACATCCTTAGCAAATCCTGCAGTCGACTGAAATCTGCACACTGAAATCCATGTCATTTAGAACTGGATGTCGATTTAGTTTCATGATTTTGATTGGATTATGCATAGACTTGTTGGTCCAGCCAAAATATAACTAAAACATTCTGGCCTAGTTCGGCAAGGGTAGAAAATACAACTAAAACATTCTGGCCTAGTTCGGCAAGGGTGGAAACAAGATTTTTACAGTCAGTTAACTCTCTTGCCTCGGGAAGATGTACATGCACAGCATTTCCAAGTAATTGTTACAGTTGGTCCCCACTTGGTCATGTCATTATAATGATTCTCAAAATATTCATAAATATACTTTAACTCACTAACTCTTAATTCACTAACAAAGTTCTGAAGTATTTAGGGGTGCTCAGTGAAGACTTTTGGTTACTCTAAGACTAATATTAGGTCTAAAGAGGATAAATAAATAGAAAATTGTCAGATTTAAGAATAACTCTTAGAAAATTCTGATCTTATTCCGCACTAAGAGCAACTTTAAAATTCTGGACTTAATTGTAACTCTGGCTCCTGAACCAGATTATCTCCCCTTTGAAGTTATTCAATTGATTAGCTCCAAAACAGACACGTCCTTGAAATTAAATAAATCCAATTGGATATGGTTCTGGGAGCACCTAGGGTCAACTCAGATTTGGTTTATATCCATCGGCAACCAATTGACAATGAAATCTGCAGAAGTTTGCCGATCTGCAGGAAGCTGTCATCCCGGTTTTCACAATGGAGAGTTTTATAGTGAGTGAGTGAGTGAGTATGGTTTTACGCGGCTTTTTTAGCAATATTCCAGCAATATCACGGCGGGGGACACCAGTAATGGGCTTCACACATTGTACCCATGTCGACAATCGAACCCGGGTCTTCGGCGTGACGAGCGAACGCTTTAACCACTAGGCTACCCGACCGCCCCTGAGAGTTTTATAACTAATTTGAGAGGGATTGAAAAATATTGTAAATGCTTTGAAAATATATTGGAACTTTAAAAATATTTATGGCCATTTTATTTGCTTATGCCCGAAACTCCTCTTAATGTAAACATTGTTCTCCATCACAATCAGCTCTACAAACAAAAGTATTTATTTGTATATTGTGAATCGAATAAATATGTTATAAAATGAATAAAGTAAATCTGACAAGAAATGTTAATATTCAAAATTCAAGAATCTGTGAAATATAACCTACACATTTATCACACACATTTCACCGAGACATCACGTTCATATCACAGATATCAAGAAGTTCCACATGTAGTACACTCAGTAACCATGGTAACACACATGTATATATACTTATGACATATACCAACATGATAAACATCTGTCATAACACATACATGGCCATGATGATCATGATGATGGTAATGCTGAAATATTTGTCTTGACTACTTTGACAAAGATTCAGCAATTAGCTGTTAATGCCTTAAAGTATTGAAAAGTTGATTTTTTTCAAAATGGCTTGAAGGTGCTTATAACACAAAATGTCATAAACGGAGAAGTGACAAGATTGGGCCATTAGACTAAACTAATTTTGTACAGATTTTACATCGCATCAGCACTATTTCAGCAATAAAGGGAAGGGAATTACTTTTTAAAAAAGACTGGTTTATGCAACCATGAGATTCCCCAGTCATACCTTCCAAACCAATATTCATCTACACCCTGCACTGATGATCAGACATCACTCCACGTTGTACTGAAATACCTGCCTTATTTGAGGCAGTGAAGACAGAGCTCCAAGTCTGTGTTTGTGTAACTTCATCCTTGAAGTATTGATGATGCCGTATCTTTATCATGGATGGAGGCGAGATCTAAGTTGACGTGAATCATCTAACAGACAACAGTCAGTGTCTTCATTGTCATGTGAACCACTTATGCTCAATTGTCTGTCACTAGCCACAGAAAGTTCACTCACATTCTACGAGGCCAGTGACATTCAAATAACCCTAGTGACGTGAATAGCCATTGTAAATAGCAGCCGTTGATCTGCCAGCTAGGCTCAAATAAATAGCTTATTGATGACGAACTTGGTGAAGGCGATTATCCGGGAATGGCGAGACCTGTGAGATGTGGTTCAGCTGCACGTACACTTGTGTTGGCATGCATGGAGTGAGTGAGTTGGGTTTTACGCCACTTTTAATAGTATTACAGTTATATTGCGGCGTGTCAGCTTAATGTGGGGGGAAAGCCCGAAGTGATGCAGGTCTCGGACGTTTACCACTTAGGTGAAACCCAGGGGCACGGGTATGGTGCTGACAAACCTAGAAACATAATCTGGGCGAACTGTGATTCGAACCCACAATCATGGCGTGCCCAAGGGACACAACTCTGCATAGCGAATCGCTGCACCTTAGACGACTGGGCCACCCGTGCCTCCCATTGGCATGCATGGAGCTGTGACAAAGATTTCAGGTACTCTGAGTAATGATACACTTTCAAGGTACCCTTAATCCTTTCATAGTGTCCATGCCATCTCTCTTTTAAGTAAGTTATTGATGTGAGACACAGTCAACTATTCGAGCTTAAGGCTGTTTATCCAGAGAATCTCCCTACAGTGACAGTTTGGTTTGTGTCCCATCTGTGGATCTAACTTCCGTACTGACCGGTGCTCTGAGTGCACTCAACCAGGTCCTAACTTCCGTACTGACCGGTGCTCTGAGTGCACTCAACCAGGTCCTAACTTCCGTACTGACCGGTGCTCTGAGTGCACTCAACCAGGTCCTAACTTCCGTACTGACCGGTGCTCTGAGTGCACTCAACCAGGTCCTAACTTCCGTACCGACCGGTGCTCTAAGTGCACTTAACCAGGTCCTAACTTCCGTACTCACCGGTGCTCTGAGTGCACTTAACCATGTCCTAACTTCCATATTGACAGGTGCTCTGAGTGCACTCAACCAGGTCCTAACTTCCGTACTGACTGGTGCTCTGAGTGCACTCAACCAGGTTCTAACTTCCGTACTGACCAGGACATATTATCCTGACACAAGACTTGCTCTGCCTGGAGAACTGGCCGGAGTGTCCCGTGTCTACCCGATTTCCAGTCCTTCCTCCCGGACCCTGCTGGCTACACCAATCACAATGGGCTACTGGACTCAGCTACACCAATCACAATGGGCTACTGGACTCAGCTACACCAATCACAATGGGCTACTGGACTCGCCGAGACCAAAAATGTTTAAACTCAATCAGTTCCACCAGTCATAACTTGGTATAGTTTTCGCTGAGACCAGAATGTCTGAACCCGATCAGTTTCATTATCATAACAATAGTCTTATTTGTGCCACTGGATTTGCTGGGACTTGTCTGAACCTGATCAATTCCAGGAGTCACATTGTGCCACTGTGCCCAATCAGTTCTACCATAGTCATAACGTGCTACTAGATTCACTAAGACTGGCACTTGACATATCTTGACAGAGCCGAGACTCGCTCATGTCGTCGGCGAGAGCGTCGACGATGTCCAACAATAGCTCTTTGCTGAGTCGCCGCATCTGGGGAAGACGAGCAACCTGGAACAACAAGTTCAGTTGTACTTCAGCAAAGAGAGGACGTGATATGATGATGTCAAGAAATGTGCACCTCAACCATTCACTCCACAAGAAAATATAGAGAACAAAATAAAAAATAATGATTGTTCAAAATATCATAGAGAGAATGTAAAGAGTACCTTAGGGAAGTACCGGTAATATACTTCCCAGAAGTAGAAGTATATATATAATGTACTATGACATTAAGTGCTCCTGTACTGTGATATTGAGAGCTGCTTACCTTAGGGAAGTAATGTACTGTGATAATGGGAGCTGCTTACCTTAGGAAAGTAATGTACTGTGATAATGGATGGGAGCTGCTTACCTTAGGGAAGTAATGTACTGTGATAATGGGAGCTGCTTACCTTAGGGAAGTAATGTACTGTGATAATGGATGGGAGCTGCTTACCTTAGGAAAGTAATGTACTATGATAATGGATGGGAGCTGCTTACCTTAGGGAAGTAATGTACTGTGATAATGGGAGCTGCTTACCTTAGGAAAGTAATGTACTGTGATAATGGATGGGAGCTGCTTACCTTAGGGAAGTAATGTACTGTGATAATGGGAGCTGCTTACCTTAGGAAAGTAATGTACTATGATAATGGATGGGAGCTGCTTACCTTAGGGAAGTCGTGTACTGTGATATTGAGAGATGCTTACCTTAGGGAAGTAATGCACTGTGATATTGAGAGCTGCTTACTTTAGGGAAGTAATGTACAATGATATTGAGAGCTGCTTACCTTAGGGACGTAATGCACAATGATATTGAGAGCTGCTTACCTTAGGGACGTAATGCACAATGATATTGAGAGATTCTTACCTTAGGGAAGTAATGCACAATGATATTGAGAGCATGTTTCCGCATATCCATAGCCTGGATCTTGTCTGCTGCTTCCAGGATCTGGAACCAGAAAGGATGGACTTTAACTACAAGCAAGACATATAATTTCACTTAAAGGGCATATCTGTTTAAGTCCATTATTAATGAGGAAATGTGTAAACTGGGTCATTTCTTCCAATAGTTTTAAATAAGGAGCAGCAATCTAAGGTTTTTCACGTGTATTTTTTTAATGCAGCATTCAGCAATATTTCAGTCATATGACGATGGTATGTACAAAAATCAAATCTGGACCTGACAATCCAGTGATTAACATCATGAGCATATGATGAATCAAGTCAGCGAGCCTTGCCACTCAATGCCGTTAGTCACCTCTTATGACAAGCATGGTTGCTGAAAGACCAGTTCTATCCCGGAATTTTCTACTTAGTCACTAAGCCCCTGATCCATTGTGTTGCCCCTGAATACAACGGGGATAGGTTGCGGGAGATCTGTGCTAACCCGGAGTGCCACGGAGAATATTCAACTGACATAAATATAAGAATCCAAATGTGTGTGTTACTTAGCGTGATCTCACCTGGACTACAGCATAGCAATTGCTACATATCTTACCTTGATCACATCATAGCAATTACCTACATATCTCACCTGGATCACATCATAGCAATTAGCTACATATCTCACATGGATCACATCATAGCAATTAGCTACATATCTCACATGGATCACATCATAGCAATTAGCTACATATCTCACATGGATCACATCATAGCAGTTAGCTACATATCTCACCTGGATCACATCATAGCAGTTAGCTACATATCTTACATGGACCACATCATAGCAGTTAGCAACATATCTTACCCCGGATCACATCATAGCAATTAGCTGCATATCTCACATGGATCACATCATAGCAATTAGCTACATATCTCACATGGATCACATCATAGCAGTTAGCTACATATCTCACCTGGATCACATCATAGCAGTTAGCTGCATATCTCACATGGATCACATCATAGCAATTAGCTACATATCTCACATGGATCACATCATAGCAGTTAGCTACATATCTCACATGGACCACATCATAGCAGTTAGCTACATATCTCACATGGATCACATCATAGCAGTTAGCTACATATCTCACCTGGACCACATCATAGCAATTAGCTACATATCTCACCTGGACCACATCATAGCAATTAGCTACATATCTCACCTGGATCACATCATAGCAATTAGCTACATATCTCACATGGATCACATCATAGCAATTACCTACATATCTCACATGGATCACATCATAGCAATTAGCTACATATCTCACCTGGATCACATTTTGGAAGGAGACATTCATCTCTAAGTTGTGTTTACAAAATGCCTGCAAACCAAAACAAAAATATCAATATTGATTATCAATCAGATCATCTTGACTGGTGCCACTATTTTGTTTGAAGCAAATGCAAGTGATATGAGAGGTGGAATCTGATTGATTCAATAGGAGGGACATAGAAGGGACATAACTGCTAAAAGTGACTGAGCCAACAAATTCCAGCCTAGTTCAGCAAGGGTGGAAACTGGACTGTTATAGTCAGTAAACTCCCTTGCTTCAGGAAGATGGGCACAGGATTTGCCTGTATGACTACCACAAAGCGTGAATGTGGCACAATGGTTAATAAGTGCACAATGACACAATATAATGTACATTAACGCCTTTCCTTTTTCAAATGGAATTCAACCATTTACATTTTAGAAATACAGTGGTCCCTCGCTACAAAGCTACCAATGGGATCCAAATAATTGGTGGGCGTTATAGACGATGAGCTATTTAACCGAGGCCGAGGCGGGGGAGCGCACTTGGCCAATCTCACGATCTTCACCTTGTCTCGCACATTGCAATGTTGTTGTTTACCGTTCATAGTGTAAAAATATATATCCATTAAGTTTTCGCCTTTGTTATTATTTACAAGCCTTAAGTGTCACATTCAATGTGAATGTAGCCTACTTACATGAAAATATCGATCAATAATGGTAGTAACAGAAGCTGTGAGTGAGGAGCCAATCACAATTCATTACACTAGTACAGAGTGTTTCAGTGGCATTGATTGGTCATGTTGCTTAAAATAAGGAAAACGAGAGTTTTGACCAGCACTATGCGCATTCATACACATTCATACAAATATAGATACACATTCAAGCCAGATTAATTGGTTTGATACGGTTACTTGATCCGAATCAAAAGGAATGACCTACATGTGAGTTGACAGTGTTGCCTCAAATTGGATTGTCCACTAATTAAGAATATAAACTTCGCTTGTGGTTCTCTTTTATTGCATGCATGCGCTTCTAAGATCAAAGGATGTATAGTGTGAAAAGTTAACTAGCAGAACAATCGTATTTCCGGGACTTGCTGCAGATGTTTTCAAACAGACTATTAGAACTCCATTCAGCGATAAATGCTTGATTATGCAATGAGAAGCGTTATGTGCAAATGAACAACGAACAACAATACAATCATGTCTGTGTAAAGCTCTCAGTATTAAAATTGTACATAAATTTTGGGAACCATGCATTACCGCGCGTAGTAACCGAGATAGCGCTTTATCGAAGAGCACAATAGGGAGGGATCACTGTATGTCTCAGGAAAGTTAAATACTCTGAACATGTACTACATTGCCTCCTTATAACATCAGTACTGTGATCACAAAACTTGGCTACCTGCAATCTGTTGTTGGTGAAGCCGTAGAAGTAGGGTGCGGGGAAGAGGTAGAGGGAGTCTTCGGGCGGCATGGACACCTCGCCGTAGTAGATGTAGCGGAGTAGGCTGTCGAACGCCTGGCGGGATGGCACCATCTCGCCGATGATGATCTGCTCAGACAAACAGTTACATTACTCTCCTAAAACCAGATGCTAGAATCATCCTTTCAAACACATAAGTTCAGTAAACATCAGTTGGTTTTTGCTGGCACCTATATCACAGTTGGCTGTAAGTCTGACCAGACAAACCAGTGATTGACAGTGCATGCCTGGGTGAGGGAATGTTAATGTAACACACACACAATCAACCAAGTCACCATGTCTGACATCCCAATCCATTTGGTTGCCCATCATGGCAATCACAGATTGCTGGGGCCTGTTTTAACCAGGAATCACTAGGGGAGACAATCACAGGTAGCTGGGGCCTGTTTTAACCTGGAATCACTAGGGGAGACAATCACAGGTAGCTGGGGCCTGTTTTAACCTGGAATCACTAGGGGAGACAATCACAGGTAGCTGGGACCTGTTTTAACCTGGAATCACTAGGGGAGACAATCACAGGTAGCTGGGGCCTGTTTTAACCTTGAATCACTAGGGGAGACAATCACAGGTAGCTGGGGCCTGTTTTAACCTGGAATCACTAGGGTAGACAATCATAGGTAGCTGGGACCTGTTTTAACCTGGAATCACTAGGGTAGACAATCATAGGTAGCTGGGAACTGTTTTAACCTGGGATCACTAGGGGAGACAATCACATGTAGCTGGGACCTGTTTTAACCTGGAATCACTAGGGGAGACAATCACATGTAGCTGGGGCCTGTTTTAACCTGGAATCACTAGGGGAGACAATCACAAGTAGCTGGGACCTGTTTTAACCTGGAATCACTAGGGGAGACAATCACAGGTAGCTGGGACCTGTTTTAACCTGGAATCACTAGGGGAGACAATCACAGGTAGCTGGGGCCTGTTTTAACCCTGAATCACTAGGGGAGACAATCACAGGTAGCTGGGACCTGTTTTAACCTGGAATCACTAGGGGAGACAATCACAGGTAGCTGGGACCTGTTTTAACCTGGAATCACTAGGGGAGACAATCACAGGTAGCTGGGACCTGTTTTAACCTGGAATCACTAGGGGAGACAATCACAGGTTCCTGGGGCCTGTTTTAACCTGGAATCACTAGGGTAGACAATCACAGGTAGCTGGGACCTGTTTTAACCTGGAGTCACTAGGGGAGACAATCACAGGTAGCTGGGGCCTGTTTTAACCTGGAATCACTAGGGGAGACAATCACAGGTAGCTGGGACCTGTTTTAACCTGGAATCACTAGGGGAGACAATCACAGGTAGCTGGGACCTGTTTTAACCTGGAATCACTAGGGGAGACAATCACAGGTAGCTGGGCCTGTTTTAACCTGGAATCACTAGGGGAGACAATCACAGGTAGCTGGGACCTGTTTTAACCTGGAATCACTAGGGGAGACAATCACAGGTAGCTGGGACCTGTTTTAACCTGGAATCACTAGGGGAGACAATCACAGGTAGCTGGGGCCTGTTTTAACCTGGAATCACTAGGGGAGACAATCACAGGTAGCTGGGACCTGTTTTAACCTGGAATCACTAGGGGAGACAATCACAGGTAGCTGGGGCCTGTTTTAACCTGGAATCACTAGGGGAGACAATCACAGGTAGCTGGGAACTGTTTTAACCTGGAATCACTAGGGGAGATAATCACAGGTAGCTGGGACCTGTTTTAACCTGGAATCACTAGGGGAGACAATCACAGGTAGCTGGGGCCTGTTTTAACCTGGAATCACTAGGGGAGACAATCACAGGTAGCTGGGACCTGTTTTAACCTGGAATCACTAGGGGAGACAATCACAGGTAGCTGGGACCTGTTTTAACCTGGAATCACTAGGGGAGACAATCACAGGTTGCTGGGGCCTGTTTTCACATAGAATCACTAGGGGAGACAATCACAGGTAGCTGGGGCCTGTTTTAACCTGGAATCACTAGGTGAGACAATCACAGGTAGCTGGGACCTGTTTTAACCTGGAATCACTAGGGGAGACAATCACAGGTAGCTGGGACCTGTTTTAACCTGGAATCACTAGGGGAGACAATCACAGGTAGCTGGGAACTGTTTTAACCTGGAATCACTAGGGGAGACAATCACAGGTAGCTGGGACCTGTTTTAACCTGGAATCACTAGGGGAGACAATCACAGGTAGCTGGGACCTGTTTTAACCTGGAATCACTAGGGGAGACAATCACAGGTAGCTGGGAACTGTTTTAGCCTGGAATCACTAGGGGAGATAATCACAGGTAGCTGGGACCTGTTTTAACCTGGAATCACTAGGGGAGACAATCACAGGTAGCTGGGGCCTGTTTTAACCTGGAATCACTAGGGGAGACAATCACAGGTAGCTGGGACCTGTTTTAACCTGGAATCACTAGGGGAGACAATCACAGGTAGCTGGGACCTGTTTTAACCCGGAATCACTTGGGCAGACAATCACAGGTAGCTTGTACCTGTTTTAACCTGGAATCACTAGGGGAGACAATCACAGGTTTGTCTTGTCCAAACTCAATTATTTAGAAGGGGCACAGGAGGCCCAGTCGTTTAATGTGCTGCAATTTGCTGTGCAGAGTTAAGTCCCTTGGCTACTCCAGAAACCTATGATTGTGGGTTCAAATCCTGGTTCGCCCTGATTATGTTTCTAGGTTTGCCAGCACCATACCCGTGCTCTTTGGTTTCACCAAAGTGGTAAACATCTAAGACCTGCATCACTTTGGGCTTTCCTCCCACAATAAGGTGACACGCTGTGATTTAACTGGAATATTGTTAAAAGCAGTGCTAAACCAAACTCACTCACTCAATTATTTACAGGTTGATGTTCACTAAGAGGACAAACATGTTTCAACATATATGTTCTTCAGCAATATCAAGACATGAGGTGATTTCCTATTAGTGCAGCCAGACAATCCCGGTATGTCACTGTACTGCCTGCACTCACTGTGACGGTGTTGTTCTCCGGCATGAAGGAGCGGAACATGGCCTCGAAGTAGCTGCAGCGGGCCGCCAGGATGGCCTTGTGGGACCTGACGGGGGTGCCGTCCAGCATCAGTGTGATGTCACAAAACTCGTGGCCGGCAGACTTGAGGAAGACGTCCATGTCCTTCTCCAGGGAGTTGGCTGCAACAGGCACGGTAACGATCCTTGTGTGTACACATGAACAACACCGTCCATACAACTGGGATAACTAGTCATCTGACCTCCGCAGTGTGTTGTGTGTGTGTGTGTGTGTGTGTGTGCATGTGCGTGTGTGTGTGCATGTGCATGTGCGTGTGTGTGTGCATGTGCGTGTGGTCTGTGTGGTGTGTGCCCGTCTGTTTCTGTGTCTGTTCATGTGTCTGTGGTGCGTGTGTGTGTCTGTGTGGTGTGTGCACGTCTGTTTCTGTGTCTGTTCATGTGTCTGTGGTGCGTGTGTGTGTCTGTGTGGTGTGTGCACGTCTGTTTCTGTGTCTGTGGTGCGTGTGTGTGTATGTATGTTTCTGTGTTTGAGTATCTGTTTCTGTGTGTGGTGTGTCTGTGTGGTGTGTGTGTGTGTTTCTGTGGGGTGTGTGTTTCTGTGGGGTGTGTGTTTCTGTGGGGTGTGTGTGTAGTGTGTGTAGTGTGTGTGTGTGTGTGTGTGTGTGTGTGTGTGTGTGTGTGTGTGTGTGTGTGTGTGTGTGTGTGTTCTGTGTGTGGTGTGTGCATGTCTGTGTGTGGTCTGTGTGAGTGAGTGAATCAGACATGGGGTAAGATGCCGTCTTCTACTGTCATCTTAAGAACAAAAATACATGCCAAAGTTCAGCTCCCTTCGTCTGGCCAGCTTACCGAGCCAAATATACACTCTGAGTGAATATAAGAGCATGGTCAAACAAGGTCAACATTTTCAATCTTCCCCAAAACAGAACATATGTGCAGAATTGATATTATATTATACATTAACATACCACAGGTATCCAGGTCCTAGTACTAGCTCAAATGCAGATTTATCCATGTGAATCCCACAATAAGCTAAACAAAATGGGTTTTTAGAGTAATGACATCAATAATATTCATCTTGACTCACATTATATCCACTACCTTTTGGAAATGAGATGAGATAAGCAATTGGTATGAGTCAGGATAAGGCAAAATTGCTTAATTTCATTACAATTTGAACAAAAATGACTGAGTGATGGCCATAAAGCTGCTTATGACGGATGGGACTCACTGATGACAGGGTCCTGGTACGTCTCCAGCATCCTCTGGTGCGGCTGCTGGCGGCGGCGGATGATCTCCACCATCAGAGGCTGGTCCAGGGTCTCGAACTCCTTGCTCATCACGATCTGGTTGTAGTTGCTCTCTTTCACAATGAACCGCAGACAGTACTCCTAGAACATAAATACATCCACAATGAACCTCAGACAGTTCTGTTACACACATACCTCCACAATGAACCTCAGACAGTTCTGTAACACACATACCTTACAGTTACAATGAACCCCACACAGTTCTGTAACACAGACACCTTACAATGAGTCTCAGACAGTTCTGTAACACACATACCTCCACAATGAACCTCAGACAGTTCTGTAACACAGACACCTTACAGTTACAATGAACCCCAGACAATTCTGTAACACAGACACCTTACAATGAGTCTCAGACAGTTCTGTAACACAGACACCTTACAATGAACCCCAGACAGTTCTGTAACAGACACCTTACAATGAACCCCAGACAGTTCTGTAACACAGACACCTTACAGTTACAATGAACCCCAGACAGTTCTGTAACACACATACCTCCACAATGAACCCCAGACAGTTCTGTAACACAAACACCTTACAATGAACCCCAGACAGTTCTGTAACACTGATGACCACCACAATGAGCCCCAGACAGTTCTGTAACACTGATGACCACCACAATGAGCCCCAGACAGTGCTCCTGTAACACTGATGACCAGGTGAGTCTGACAGTGGAGGACCTTGCTATGCTGATCTGCTGAATGCAGACGTAGACACCACTGAGGTTTATGTAAAATAACATGATGTTTGGATAAAACACTACATTTTCACTGGTCTCGGGCCATGTGACTCACCTTAAGGAAATCCAGATTAAGTTTGGCAGCATTCCTCAGGGCCACGAGGACGTTCCTGTGTCCAATGCACGCCTCCAGGTAGTGAACACACAGCTGCTCCAGGCGACTCATGTGAAACTGAGGACACCAATAAGGTACATGTGTTACTGCATGCTACTGAGCGCTGTGGCAGCATGTGGTCTTGGTTACATTACAGCAGTGCCACGTCTACGAGGCGTGACATCATCAAGCCATCAGTGTATCTGGAAGACACCATTCTCAGTAAATGATAAAAGCACCATTATGGATTTTCATTATTATTTGCTCCTGCCCCCAAAATACGACAACAAACAAAGGTCAGTCAACACAATTTTCAAAGCCACCATCTTCAATATCACAGCTATGTTTCAGCAGTTTGCAAATCTAGACCAAACAAGCCTGTGGCTGATAGTGAGTGAGTGAGTTGGGTTTAACGCCGCTTGTAACAGTATGCCAGTTATAACATGGAGTGTCAGCTAAATTGGGGAGGAAATCCCGACGTGATAAAGGTCTTGGACGTATTACCACTTCGGTGAAACCCACGAGCACGGATATGGTGCTGACAAATCTAGAAACATAATCGGGGGGACTGGGATTTGAACCCACAACCATAGGTTGCACAGTGAATCGTGGCGCCTTAGACGACTGGGCCACCCGTGCCCCGTGTCTGATAGCAGGAGCAAGGATGACAGGGAAAACACTGCAACCGCCTGAATCTTAGCATCATCCTCTGTTTCACAGTATTGCATTGTTTGTTTGTAGTTTAACGCCACACTCAGCAAAATTCAAGCAATATGACGGCAGTCTGTAAATTATCAAGTCTGGACCATAGAATCCAGTGATTGACATCATGAGCATTGATCAACGCAATTGAGATACGATATTGACATGCATTAACCAATCAGCAAGTCTGTCCACCCGAACCTGTTCGTCGCCTCTTACGACAAGCATAGTCGCCTTTTAGTAATTACCTAAGAACCAGTTTTATCATCCAAAACTGGCTTCCTCAGGAGATATTGGTGAAGTGAAATTGAATCACAATGCTTTGCAACTCATTAAGTTATCATCGGTTACCATCACGTCAAAATCAAATGACATGACTGATCTCTCTGCCACCGAAGTCGGTTAGCTGTATTTTGTACACTGAAGATACTGGTTATTACAGTTTGAAAACTGAAAAAGTTGAAAAATGATTCTGGATGATAGGTAGAGTCTCACCCTTGTATCGTTTTATACCAAATCAACACTCATTGATAAAGCATTTTAGCTTTCAACCCTTATTGACTCGTGTTGATACAATTGATACCCAACGACACTCAGTGTGGATTCTCTATACCATATCATTTAGACTTCCAAGCATGACGGGGAAACGGGTAGCCCAGTCGTCTAGGGTGCTGCAATTTGCTGTGCAGAGTTGCATCCCCTGGGCACGCCAGAAACCTATGATTATTGGTTCAATCCTGGTTTGCCTCGATTATGTTTCTAGGTTTGTCAGCACCATACCTATGAATGGGTTTCACCAAAGTAGTGAACGTCTGCATTACTTCAGGCTTTCCCCGACATTAAGCTGAGACTCCATGATATAACTGGAATACTGTTCAAAGCGGAGTTAAACCCAACTCTCTCACTCACTCCAAGCATGGGAGGGCAAGAGTGGCCCAGTCGTCTAAGGCGCCCCAATTCGCTGTGCAGAGTTGTGTCCCTTTAGCAGGCCAGAAACCTATGATTGTGGGTTCGAATCCCAGTTTGCCTCGATTATGTTTCTAGGTTTGTCAGCACCATACCTATGAATGGGTTTCACCAAAGTAGTGAACGTCTGCATTACTTCAGGCTTTCCCCGACATTAAGCTGAGACTCCATGATATAACTGGAATACTGTTCAAAGCGGAGTTAAACCCAACTCTCTCACTCACTCCAAGCATGGGAGGGCAAGAGTGGCCCAGTCGTCTAAGGCGCCCCAATTCGCTGTGCAGAGTTGTGTCCCTTTAGCAGGCCAGAAACCTATGATTGTGGGTTCGAATCCCAGTTTGCCTTGATTATGTTTCTAGGTTTGTCAGCACCATACCTATGAATGGGTTTCACCAAAGTAGTGAACGTCTGCATTACTTCAGGCTTTCCCCGACATTAAGCTGAGACTCCATGATATAACTGGAATACTGTTCAAAGCGGAGTTAAACCCAACTCTCTCACTCACTCCAAGCATGGGAGGGCACGGGTGGCACAGTCGTCTAAGGCGCCGCAGTTCGCTGTGCAGAGTTGCATCCCTTTAGCAGGCCAGAAACCTATGATTGTGGGTTCGAATCCCGGTTCGCCTCGATTATGTTTCTAGGTTTGTCAGCACCATACCCGTGCTTGGGGGTTTCATCGAAGTGGTAAACGTCTGAGACCTGCATCACTTCAGGCTTTCCTCCCACATTAAGTTGACACACGCAATATAACTGGAATACTGTTAAAAGCGGCGTTTACCCCAACTCACTCACTCACTCACTGACTCCAAGCATGAGAATACTGACCTGCAGTGCGAGCCTGTACACATCCATCATGCTGAGGATAACATCATTACTGTGAGGTTCCTGACCTGCGGGGCAAACATCAATGAAAAGACAAATACTGGAGGACAACAATAAAAAACAATACATCTGTCTAAATGCAGGCTATACCCCTTAAAGATATCAGATTATTTGTATATAATTAATAGTCCAACTTTACAGGCACATAATGATTTTCTTTTGAAATCTTTTCAATATACCTTTCTTTGTGGGGTGGATTCTGTCAGTGTAGATGTAGGACAGCACCATCTCAAAAGCGTTGGGACTTGCGTCCGGGAGCGCGACCTCGAGCCGATTGTTCTCCCCGTACTGCTGCTAGGATGAGATCGCATGATGTACACACTTCACAACAACATGGTATCATGCACTCATTATCTTGCAGTAGCAGCAACTAGTATTAATACAGTTTCGCCTTTGTTTAAAAATCAATGAACCAAACTACAATAACAGTGATTCCAAGAACACGTCAGGAGAAGGCTCGGCATATTGGCAGCCAAAGAAATCTGAACTCAGTCCCTGAAACACACCCAGATTGTTAACTAACTAAAACACTCTAACTGGAGGATGACCCAAATAACATAGTGACATTGTCTCAGTTTCCAAACATGCACTCTTTGTTTGTTTGTTGTTTAAAGCCACACTCAGCAGCATCCCAGCTACAGTGATCCCTCGCTATTGTGCTCTTCGATAAAGCGCTACCTCGGTTACTACGTGTGGTAACGCATGGCTCCCAATATTTATGTACACTTTTAATACTGAGAGCTTTACACAGACATGATTGTATTGTTGTTCGTTGTTCATTTGCACATAACGCTTCTCATTGCATAATCAACCGTTTATCGCTGAATGGAGTTCTAATAATCTGTTTGAAAACATCCGCGGCAAGTCCCGGAAATACGATTGTTCTACTAGTTAACTTTTCACACTATACATCCTTTGATTTTAGAAGTGCATGCATGCAATAAAAGAGAACCACAAGCGAAGTTTTCATTCTTAATTAGTGGGCAACCCAATTTGAGGCGACACTGTCAACTCACATGTAGTTGCTGTCACAACACGGCGGTCATTCCTTTTGATTCGGATCAAGTAACCGTATCAAACGAACTAATCTGGCTTGAATGTGTATCTATATTTGCATGAATTTGTATGAATGCGCATAGTGCTGGTCAAAACTCTCGTTTTCCGTATTTTAAGCAACATGACCAATCAATGCCACTGAAACACTCTGTACTAGTGTTATGAATTGTGATTGGCTCCTCACTCATAGCGTCTGTTACTACCATTATCGATCGATATTTTCATGTAAGTAGGCTACTTTCACATTGAATGTGACAGTTAAGGCTTGGAAATAATAACCAACGGCGAAAACATAATGGATATATATTTTTACACTATGAACGGTAAACAACAATAATGCAATGTGCGAGACAATCGTGAGATTGGCCGAGCGCGCTCCCCCGCCTCGGCCTCGGTTAAACGGCTCATCGTCTATAACGCCCACAAATTATTTGGACCCCATTGGTAGCATTGTAGCGAGGGACCACTGTATATGACAGCGGCCTGTAAGTAATAGTCCGAACCTGACAATCCTGTGATCGATATTATGAGAAAAATCAAAGCTGTTGGGGTATGAAGACATGCAATCAACCAAGTTACCGAGGCAAAATTTACAAGCTGCAATATCTAGATGAAGACAGAAAATGGACAATTGATCATCAAGGAAAGTCCATCTTTACATCCTTCAAAAACATAATTTTTGTGGCCCCCAACAAAACATCATAACTATGCTCTTGTACAGGCAAATGTTTTGTCTCATAATATGCTTCACTTGACATACAGTTCCTAGCTGTTCAACTTAATCATATTTAACTACTTCTATCTATTCAAATTTGTCCTAAGGATACAGTCAACTTAAGAAGGATACTGTCAAATTAAACATGATATTACCAGACATCCAGCACTCTTTGTCTTGTCTCGCAGCCATCCAGACCTTGCTGCTATCAGTGCGATGTGCGCTGATATCTTCACATTTTCCTACAAGACAAATATCAGTGTTGCTCAGACTGATGGAAAAAGCCTCCTGCAGTTGTCATGCCATACCAGGTACCCCACCTACTTGACCAAAGCCTGGGTCTAGTAAATATTGTCCAGTCCGTATCAACAAAGTTACTTCGACTAATTGGCACTCCCTCTGTTGATGTTCCACAGCTGAACACATACAGAAATAAGCATGTGGGATTCTGTTCAGTCCATGATATCACATCATGCATGTCCTAACACTAGACAGACCTAGGTCCCCTACATGCATGTCCTAACACTAGGTAGACCTAGGTCCCCTAATCTCACACTCCTTACAAGCATCTCGCTGTCTGACACTGGCAGTAGCATGGAGAGAGATTTTATGACGCTTCATGTGGTTTGGTCAAGAGTCATCCAGCTGAGCCACCACTGCCAGGAAGCCGTATTGGAACTGGTAAAAGTGCACATGACGTTACAGGTGATGGAGTAAGCCGGATGGAGCCAAGAGCTCATCAAGGATGACAGGTTATCTCGCATGACTATAAAAAAAGATTATTTGTGAAATAGACTTAAAAAAGTCTAGATTCTCCCTCGACAAATTTGTGAAATAGGTACTCACAGATCCTACAATGAAGTCTACATCACAGAACTGTCGGCTCTCTAGAAGTCGGCCATAGTCTTCATGTAAAGTACACTTCGGATAGCTGGAAAACTGTAAAGACAAACGGTCAATTATGAAATACATTTGTGGCTGAGTTTTTTCATATTTCTACATTCATATTCAGCTCAGTACAAACAGCAGGACATTTTCTCTGTAGAATATGTAGCATGGTCATGGAGCGGCCATAACATCGTGACGGGATTCGAACCACGGACCTTCTTAACCTGTGGTCGGACGCCTTGCACACAGAACCAAAAAGGTTAACCCCTTCAGCTTATATCTATTTCTAATCCAAAAGGTGACAAACTTTAGCTAAGCGTGACACTGGATGTACCTGGAATCTGTATATTTCCCCACTTCTGACGTTGTTGTCCACCGTTCCCCCAAATATGTACATGGCGTCCCCGACGACAGCCGCAGCATGGAATAGACGGCCGGCCGGGATCTGGCTGTCACATGACGGGTCCGTGATCGACCAGGTCTGGGAGTCCAGGTCAAAGCTAGAGAACAAAACAAACATCACTTGTGAATTGTGCTTTGTGAATTACTACATGGGTCAGAGGTCCAGGTTAAAAGGAATCACCATTCCCCAATTGATTTTGAGTTGCTTGCAAACAAATACGCGAGAGAAATTTCAAAAACCCCAAAGTATATCAACACTATGTATTAAGCCAATGCAACCTTTTCAACTTTACCTGTTTTTCTTTATAGAGCTTTATTTACAGGAATCACACATCACACATACAGGAATTCTATTGCAGTGAATAAATTGCCATTTTAAGGGTTTCGCTCTCTGTTATCATTATAAGGACTAGAGGACTGAAAATGTTCGTTTCTACTCCTGGGCTACCCAACCTCTCCTAATGAATAGTGAGTGAGGTTTTACGCCGCTTTTAGCAATATTCCAGCAATATCACGGCAGGGGACACCAGAAATGGGCTTCACACATTGTACCCATGTCGGGAATCGAACCCAGGTCGTGACGAGCGAACGCTTCAACCACTAGGCTACCCGACCGCCCCATAATGAATAGGAAAGGTGCTATGTCTCACTTATTGTTAATCAACCTTTAGCTGGGCTTCACCGTGCACAGTTCTATTATTTTGGTTTAAGAATTGAATCGTGCATGAACTAAAGGTGTGGTGCCACTCGACACGCAGAACCACTGACGTACTCTCCCTATAAACATTGCAGTTGTGAGTTTATGTGACGTGTTTCCCACTTGGGGCATCACACAGAAGTCACCTTAACATTATTTTAAGTACAAGTATTTCAGGAAGCTGTTTACTCATCGGTGTAAAAATACCCAACAGACAATACCCAAGTGATGTAAAACATAATGAATACTCAAAGAAAACTATCAATCCCCAAAATGATCATCTGTTGTCATGATACGTACAATATTAATTACTGAGTCATCAGTTTAACATGTTTCTTGTTAAATTCGGCACTCTGCAATATTTCAGCATTATGGCATCTGCCATCTTCCCGACACAAGAGAGTTAACTGACTCAAAAAGTCCAGTTTCCACCCTTGCCGAACTAGGCTGGAATCCCTGGCCAGGAATTAGCCCAGTCAAAATGTAACTCCATAAAACCAGCCTAGTTTGGCAAGGGTGGAAACTGGACTTTTATAGTCAGTTAACTCTCTTGTCTGGGGAAGATGGACGTCTGCCTGTACATGATATAGTGTGGTCATCAGACTGCTGCCACTTGCATATTAATGAAATAACATAACAGTTTCATTACTGAGAAAAGTTCTGTGATATATATCTCAATACATAACACATCTGTATCACTTTGCCAATAACAGAAGCTATTAGGGAGGCAGGAACAGTATCAGTATACACATAGTATGTCAGAAATCTGATAGGAAAGTTAGGAGTGAGTGAGGGAGTGAGTGAGTATGGTTTTATGCCGCTTTTAGCAATATTCCAGAAATACCACGGCGGGGGACCCTAGAAATGGGCTTCACACATTGTACCCATGTCGGGAATTGAACCTCGGGTCTTCGATGTGACGAGCGAACGCTTTAACCACTAGGCTACCCAACCTCCCCAGTATAGTTAAGACCATGCACTGACCAGTGTAGCTCATTGGGAAGTGTTTGACCCGTAGCTCCACCAAACACATACAGGTGACGGTCAAACGCCACCATGGTGTGGCCATACCGCTTCTCTGGGGGAGGAGGGGCACCTCGGAGGATGTGCTCAGTAGAGATTCTGGTCCATCTGAAAACAGAACATAGGGATCAAATACCAGCGATTTCTTCAAAAGTTTCATACCTGTTCTCTCTCTCTTGATTACTGAATGTTTAGATTTTATTGGTATAATCTACACTTACATTACCATATATTACCGGGTTTGGGTCGACATCGGATATAGGCCAACCCTTGACTCGAGCCTTGACATCAATACATAGATGATATGCCTTGGAGAAACGTTGACCCCACAAGATACACAACATACCGGGGAACAACTGGAATCTATATAACATGTATTGTGTGACCCGTGAATGACACGAGGAATGACGTAATACATTGTGCACCTCGGCATGCAGTTATCATATACACAGCGGAACAAGACGATTAAACTTGGAATGTTTTACAAATTGCACCGCCATATGGCGTTCTTTATTGTCAAAGTCCTTTCATGCTCACCAACGTTCTTTATTGAAAACGTCCTTTCGTGCTCACTGACATTCTTTCGTACACATTGTTCTTTCTTTTCTTAAGACGTCTTTTCGTAACATTTGACTATTAATATTGTATTTTGACCTTTAGTAGTAACATTTAGTTCTTTATTCGTAATATTTGACCTTAATTGCATACATTTGTCCTTTTTTTCAACTTTGTATTTTTTGACCGAATGGCCACCCATATGTTTGGGTGAATTGTTTTTAGAAAATGGAAACTTTGTTCAAGCACATTTTCACAGGAGGATCGAAAGGAGAGGGAGGAAATGCACTGTGTGAGATAGGATAAGTTTAAAAATTTAACTTTTCAAATCACAAGTGTATTGCTTTTCTTACAGTTTTTCTTTAAAGTTGAACTCAAAGAGGTTGTTTGTGATTTTGGCCCCACTCTGCCCTGAGAAGACATACATGCGGTCCCGAGCCACCGCCAGGGCAAAGTTGCAGCATGTGGGCGGGATGTCTCCACTCTGGTTCACCTGCAAGCATCAGTCAGCACAAATACATACAGAATCACACCCCAGTGTCTTTTGACATCAAGATATCAACACAAGCTGCTAAAAGTTTAAAACTGCTAGGCTTGCCGACGAGTGTTGATATATACTCACCGCCAAAAGAAAAGCGAACCATAGAAACATATAGAGAAGTATGTACGTCAAGAAGAGATGTTTCCAATGTGTACCAATTAGTTACAAAACAAACAATCAAGGGTTACCACAAAGTGTCTTTATTCATATCACGATATGCTGCACGTGATTTCCAAACTTTACACGCTAATCCTGCATGAGACAAGAGGTGTGTCTTGAGTAATGGATCTATGACGTCACATGTGATGCGTTCATAAGCGTCGGTTCACACAATGACCAGTACATTTGTTTGTGCATCGAACCAATCTAATATCTCCTGAATATGAGTAAGTCTTCATATATATAAAGCAACATGTATGTCTTTCACGTTTCTTTTATCAGACTACACGAGGGTGAGATGCTACTTATCATCTAAAATCTTTCTTCTAACTTCCTCAGTTTGTAGACAGTAATAAGCAGGATCCCGAGTGTACAAAAGTACAGCTGACCAGCAGGGCTGGGACACGTAACTCAGGTCAGGTGGGTACTGAGGAGGACCCAGGTACCCAACAGGAGTACCTGGACCCATGGCTAGTCATGTGATGTACTGTTTAATGACAATGACAATAACAATAATACTCTATGGCTACACTACAAGTCACTAACGTTTCTGACTGGGCATACATTCCTTCTGACCTTTATGTCAGAGCTGAGTGAGTGAGTGAGTGATCGAGTGAGTGACCAAGTGAGTGAATGAGTGAGTGACCAAGTGAGTGAATGAGTGAGTGAGTGAGTGAGTGACCAAGTGAGTGAATGAGTGAGTGAGTGAGTGACGGAGCGAGTGACCAAGTGATTGACCAAGTGAGTGACCAAGTGATTGACCAAGTGAGTGACCAAGTGATTGACCAAGTGAGTGACCAAGTGAGTGAGTGACCGAGCGAGTGACCAAGTGAGTGACCGAGCGAGTTAGTGACCGAGTGATTGAGTGAGTGACCAAGCGAGTGACCAAGTGACTGACCGAGCAAGTGACCAAGTGAGTGAATGAGTGAGTGACCAAGTGAATGACCTTGTAAGCGAGTGAGTGAGCAAGCGAGCGTGGTTATATCTCCACATTGAACAGAATTTCAAACATATCACAGCACTTAAGCTTGATGTGGAAGGAAAGCCCGAAGTGATGCAGATGTTTACCAATTATAATGCAAGTGAAACAGTGACAGAACCAGACCTCTAGACATGTACCCACCTCCTCCCAGCAGCGTTTGTCTCCGTGCAGCGCGATAGTCCACATATCATTCAGTCTGGCATTCCCGTCATACCCAGCAAATATCCACAGTTTCCCATCATACACTGCAGCACCATGGGCTGCACGGGCTACCGGCGTCCTGTTGACAAACACCAGAACCTTAATCTCTAAATCATGTTAATTTGACGATGTGTATATGAGTTTAGCAGTCACTGATTACCAAAATTACACAGATATAATGTCTAATTAAGTATTAATTACAAAATCTACCTACAAGCAGAAAATAGTCCCTGTTTTTTCGTCAATTATTCATTGTCATGATTATGTATATTTTGAACAGCTTCTACTATCCATTTTAATTAACTTTTATGTCAAGGGAAGATCCCTAAAGAGGATATGTGAGCGTTGGGACTTACTTCAAATCAAATTTCCACTCCACCCACTGTCCATTATTGAAGCGGTACTCGAACAGATCGTTCTTGTTGGTGAGGTTACAGTTGGAGTGGATGTCCCCAGTGTAGCCACCTGGGAGACATTGACGTGGTTACCATTCAACAAGGTGAAGGTCAGATGAAATGGCGTTAAAGGTACAAGGAATGAGTTGCATGCATCAGGTCAATGTGGGGACTAACACCAACATCTCTGGAGTGACAAGCACATAAGCCTGTCATACTGGAAACACTTCTAATCTGGAATCTGTTATAGTGGAAACCCTTCTAATCCATACCCTGTTATACTGGAAAGCCTTCCAATCTGGACCATGTTAAACTAACGACCCTTCTAATCTAGGCCCTGTTACACTGGAAACCCTGCCAATCTGGACACTGTTATACTGGAAAATGATCAAATCTGGACTGTTATACTTGAGACCCTTCTAATCTGAACCCTGTTATTCTGGAAACCCTTCTAATCTGAACCCTGTTATTCTGGAAAGCCTTCAGATCTGTCCCATGTTCAACTGGAGACCCTTCTAAACTGGACCCTGTTATTCTAGAAACCCTGCTTCAGATAATTACAGTTGGGAACATATAAAGACATCCTCTGCACCTTGAAGTTGCTTATCCAGAAATGTGTTAATCTGGGTGTCACCACTGGCAACTGTACTGGCAGATTATACCATGCAGTGTGTACCATGCGTGCTCCATGTTCAGTCGCCATCATCTTCCCCTGCAGGATTTGCAAAGCATGTGTACCATCAACTGGATATAGACAGATATTTTCCAAATATTTTCATGACCCGTTTTATTACAATATAGATCTTGATTATCAATCAGATCGTCTTGACTGGGCGCCGCCATTTTGTTTGAAGCAAATGCAAGCAATATGAGCGATGGAATCGTATTTGTCAATAGGTGGGATATAGAAGGGATATAACTCAGAATAGCGAGTGTTGGTGCTATGATCGAGCCTGGAAATTCCAGCCTAGTTCGGAAAGGGTGGAAACTGGACTTTTAAGTCAGTTACCCGGTACTCCCTTGCCTCGGGAAGATGTGTTGCCATGCACTGTTGCCATGCACCGTTGCCATGCACTGTTGCCATGTACTCACCGAACACGAACATGCTGCTCTCATGAACAACGGCCGAGTGGTGATACCGAGGGGCGGGAGGTTTGCCGGTTGTGAACGCCCTGCAAGAAAAAGACAACATGGTGAGATTTTCTAATGTTTCTTCATTCATCATGATAAGACTCTGTCCCCCTTTCTTCATGGTCTTAGAGCATGTAGTGAAAGGTATTTATATAGATGCAATATCAGACTTGTTTTCCATTGCTCCCTTTTGTTCAAATTCGAATACATCCTCGTTGATCCAGTGTATCCCTACTATTATCACCCTCCCCGACCACACTTTCATCACGCAGGTGACACCACCATCTGACGTATCAGTAAATTCACAAAAAAAGGACTAATAAATTTCTTAATGTTTTATTCCCAATCTTCATCATTTTAGGGTACGTGGAAAATGTAAATCAAAACTTGCCTAAAATGCATGCTCTAGTCACTTTACATAGAGTTTATAATCTCTCTCTTAGTGAGTGAGTGAGTGAGTATGGTTATACGCCACTTTTAGCAATATTCCAGCAATATCACAGCGGGGGACACCAGAAATGGGCTTCACACATTGTACCCATGTCGGGAATCGAACCCGGGTCTTCGGCGTTACGAGCCAACTCTTTAACCACTAGGCTACCCGACCGCCCCTCTCTCTCTTAGGGAGACGTATTTCCTGGTCATGTGACCCAAATTGAATCCCGACACGCCCACAGCAGTTCCTGTCAGAGCAAAGCAAAGTGAGGTACGGCAGAGTCTCTAGTGGCCCTCGTTTCGAACCTTAACTTCAAGTAAACAACCTTCCTACAAAATTTACCTGTGTAACAAACACTAACAATGGAAAGGTTACAATAAATGAATTAAATAATATTTCTGTAGATTCAAACTTTGCATTGCAATATTTCAAAAAGATGTTTGTCTGAGATACAAAATTGAGAAGAATATAGCCTTTACAAATGGTAATGTAGCAACATTTTATAAATCATGGATCTTTTATCACATATTGTTTGAAGCAGCAGAACAGCAATAACATGTGTATCTCTTTCTCATATTTGTTTCTTGCCAGGATCAGTGTTTGAATAATAATTTGAATGCTTGACTGTGTGTATGTTTTGTTATATTTCTTAAAAATCACCTTGGCACCATTTCCAATACTTGTATTTAATTTTTCCCAAATGTATACATACATTGTCTTCAGAATGTGAGGGTGACCATTGCCTGAATGGCCATCCTCCTCATGTAACAGGGAAAAGGTGAAATAAAATGTATAAAAAAAAAAAAAAAAAAACAAGATCTAAACACTGTATTTTAAGATCATGATCTTAGTGATACATACTGCTCAAACTAAAGTTAACAAACACCCAATTCTTTCATATTTCTATTGTTGATCTGCCATGACAGTTGAACCATGGTAATATGAAAGAATCGGGCAGTGCTTAACACGGACTAGTATATATTCAGGGCCCTAATCGATGAAGTCCTACAGGTCATGATAATCATTAGTCTTCTAGGCCCCATAGTAAAGGGTTGTTTGTTGTTTGTTGGTGAACTCAACACTCATCAATATTCAAGGTATACAAGGGCTGCCTGTAAATAATCAAGTCTGGACCAGACAACATAGTGATTGATATTATGAGCACCGATCCACCACATCAGGTAGGATGACAAGGATCCAGGTCACAGAGCCAATAAGTCACCTCGTCATGAACGCGTAACCCCCACGGGGATATGATAAAGTTAAACATCAACATGATAAAGTGCTATTAAAATCAACACTAAAACTTACCTGCTAGTGCAATGACATTGGCATGAAGTTGTCTGAAGGGCTTTATTTTAGACTATATTTCATAACATGACAGTAATTCAACTAAAGTCATGAACTCAATGAACACCCAGAAAATGCCAAAATTTGAAGACAGTTGTACAAGAGGAACATATACAGCTTTGACAGATGTTCAGGTAGGACAGGTAATGCGTTCTGATATTTGATGGTTTGCCTGACAGCGTGATGAAGCGTGTTACTACGAGCGTCAGAATGTTCATGTTCTATTTACAGGATTTAACCTGTTCAAGCAGAAATGAAATGCTGCAATGCGGGGTGTTTATTGATGTGGCAGTGCTTGACAGCGAGGGATATTGTAGGCGTACCTGAATTGTTCTCTGTAACAATGATTGATACAATATTGAGAATTTACATATACATGATCATGTTGAACATATTTCCAGAAATAAGTTTCGCCATACGATATACAGTATGAATAAGAAATTCAATTCACAATTCTTAGTATCAAATGCATGTGTTATTTCATTATTGTGTTCACCGTGAGTGAATTAGTTGTCATTACTTTGAACACGGTAATACAGCTTGGAACAGTTTATTGCACTGGTTGTATATAGGAGGAATGCACTAGTGACATATGAGAGGAATGCACTCGTGACATATGGGAGGAACGCACTAGTGACATATGGGAGGAATGCACTAGTGACATATGGGAGGAACGCACTCGTGACATATGGGAGGAATGCACTCGTGACATATGGAAGGAATGCACTAGTGACATATGGGAGGAACGCACTCGTGACATATGGGAGGAACGCACTAGTGACATATGGGAGGAATGCACTAGTGACATATGGGAGGAACGCACTCGTGACATATGGGAGGAATGCACTCGTGACATATGGAAGGAATGCACTAGTGACATGGAAGGAATGCACTAGTGACATATGGGAGGAATGCACTAGTGACATATGGGAGGAATGCACTCGTGACATATGGGAGGAACGCACTCGTGACATATGGAAGGAATGCACTAGTGACATGGAAGGAATGCACTAGTGACATGGAAAGAATGCACTAGTGACATATGGGAGGAATGCACTAGTGACATATGGGAGGAATGCACTAGTGACATATGGGAGGATAATAAGCGCCCAGGGCGCTCTCAAAATTTGAAATAGGGGTCTCTTATTAGAATTTTATTTTGGTGAAAGGTGAACGTAAATTTTGTGGTTTATGCTGACACCCTGATATGTTTATATACGACAAATATATTTTTCCAGAATTTAACTGCCCATAATCATGATAATTAAGGGTGCATATAACACACGAGTGTGTATTATACAGGAAAAAATAAGTCTGGCATACAATGATCAATAAGAAGGGGGGCTAATTGGGATTGTTCACTAGCCAATATATTAGCAAATATCACTGTAGGCGCTTATTAGAGCAGGGTGTTTATTACTTCAAGCAGGGCGTTTATTACTTCGAATACGGTAATATGACAGGAACACACTAGTGACATGGGCATCATGTGTTGGGTACAGACAAACCAGGGATCACAAGCAGATAGAACTGAACCTGCAACCAGTAGACAAATTCTTGTTACGGTGTACAACTCTGCCATAACCTTGCTATGGTACAAATAATAATTCTACCTTGTCGAGAGTAATGGCATATAATGTTTAGTATGCATATGAAATTCAACAATAAATGAGATCTTTCCTTTTCAAATCTTCCTCACTGATTGGTTAAATAAAGACTGACATTATCAAATACCAACCTTCCCCAAGATTTATCCTTCACATCAAATCTCAGCAAATCATTCAGCATATTTTTCCTGCAGTCAAAAACAAGATAAAACATCACAATCGTAACATGTATTAACATGAAAGAAACAAAGAAAAGACATTACAAGCTGCTAGAAAAGAATAAGTGGACACTGTCTGCCCGGCCAGCCATGTTCCAGCTAAATCAGCAGCCTGTGTCTAGCTGAATCTGCGTAACAATGAAATAATTTAGATTCTTACAAGCATAAATGTATCATGTATCACTGAAGAAAATTCACTCACTCCGAACATCGTGAATTCTGAGGGTTGAACAGTGAACTTTTCATTAACTTCATTTGGGCAGGGTTTGACAATGAGTGTCTCAACAAAATGTTCTAAATAGTCAGGATAGAGTGCGTGAGTGAGTGAGTTGGGTCTTAACACCGCTTTTAACAGTATTCTAAATATATCAGCTTAATGTGGGAGGAAAGCCAGAGGTGATGCAGGTCTCAAGATGTTTACCACTTCAGTGAAACCCACGAGCACAGGTATGGTGCTGATTCGAACCCACAATCATAGGTTTCTGCCGTGCCCAAGGGACGCAACTCTGCACAGCGAATCGCGGTGCCTTAGACGACTGGGCCACCCGTGCCCCCTGACATGATACACAATGACAGATATTATCAGTGATTATTACCATTAATTGGCATGTTCATTATCTTATACCACAGAGAGCAATATTCCAACAATATCTAGGCAGCCTGTAAATAATCAAGTCTGGGTCAGACAATGTGCGTGCTTGATGTCATAAGCAATGTCCCGTGCAGTCAGGATACAATGCCATGGGATCAGCTATGTCGCCATGCCTGACCACAGATCCATCTTGTCGCCTTGATCTTACAAGAGGCATTAGTTACTGAACTTTGTGGAAACTAATTCTAACAGTGAATAATATTAGGAAATGACTTTTGATGTTGCGGATATGACATTCTGTATGAGGCATGCGTTTCATGCTGCAGTCTCACCCATTGTCTCCTCCAAACACATACAGAGCTTCCTTGTAGGCAACAACCGTGTGTTTACTCCTCCTGTTTAAAAAAGAACATAGTAACTAGAATTACTAGCAACCATAGAAATGCTGGACTTTTAAAACTCTGAATAATCCATCCTTCCCAACCACTCCCCAAACCTATTTCTTGAAAATAACAAGTAAGTCAGAAGTTCATTGATGATTTCTGAAGGTACAGTTCATGCTACTACTAAATGTACTTGGCTATTGCTGTTTATGAGACAACAAATTTGTTAGCAGTGTTTAGCCTGTGTGTGTACGGTTCAGTCAAAAGTTGAGAACAGGGGCCCCTGAAAGTTCCCCCTGAAGTTGGTCACTGAATCCCCCAAGATTTATGAAGCTCCTGTTGTTTGCAGTGTTGCAGGGTCTTGACTGTTGGAGACACTCACAGCTCTCGACTAGTGTTTACTCTACTAATTACCCTACTTAATTATCTGAAGAACTTTGGATATAAATGTACACTGAAATGTTATGATTTGAAAACATAATTAACTTAAATCAGACATGTCAGACTATTTTAAACATTTAATTGACTGATTCGTTTTGGTTAAACTGGTATGCAGTATAACATTATCAGTCGAGGGTAGCCACTGACAAGATTTCCAGAACTGTTCTAGGGAGGCCCTACCTGGCACCGACAAATTCATCACACTCAGGCATCTGCTTCCATCTGTGAACAGTTTCAAATGGTCCGAAATCTAGTGTCAGGCACTCTGTACTTTCAGGCCAGTTGTGGTCAAATTCCATTCCTGGGGGCCTGGCTATTGCCATTTTGTTTAAGTTTTTGTCTTGACAGATCAGTTCTAAATGACAGAAACAGATTTATTTGACGCAAACTTTTTCACCGGAAACAATCGATTTCCGGGCACCTGTTCCTCGGAGTGAATAAGTTTCCTCAGTCTTGCTAAACAACGGCATAAGGAATAATACCGACACGTCGCTATATTACAGCATTATAAAGAAGTTGTTGGCCACACGTTGTTATCCATAAAGTGTGTCTACTTCAACTTTGTTATCCGTCAACCTCCCAAGAAATGCCTATGTAAGATTATTTTAGATTGGTTAAAAATCTTCAGTTGTAAATACACTCTGTACAACTGTTTCTATACATATTATTTGGTACAAAAACATTTTCGAAAATAGCAATTTTTCGAAAAATATATTTTAAAAATCAATACAATATAATGTGTATACCAAATGGTTATAAACAATTACATGTAGATACGATTATATCAAATTTTATCTCTGTTTAGAAACACATACACAACATATGTTTTCAAGATAATCTACTCTAGAGTAACCCGGAAGTATTAGCAGACGACCCGCAATGTTTACGATTCTGCCATGATATCAGGTCCCTGATATCTGACCGTATAAAGTCCGATGATGTTGATGTAGCTGTCAGTGCAAAGCTCCAACAAACAGAGCGGCGACAATGTCAGTGTTCCTCACTGTGACAGTTTCGATCGGCTTTTTCTCCGCCATCATCTACGCTGCCATCAAGTTGGCCCAGAGTGTTATCCGCTTTAGACGATACGCTGATGCTGTTAACAAGTTTCCACAGAACAAGAAAAATCCGATATGGGGACATCTGAGTGATGTAAATAATCTTTTGAACTCATAATGAAAGCAATTTAATGGTGTTATAATGTCTTGAAGTGAAATTACCTAAACATGTTCATATGTGCATGGGGGCGGTCGGGTAGCCTAGTGGTTAAAGCGTTCGCTCGTCACGCCGAAGACCCGGGTTCGATTCCCGACATGGGTACAATGTGTGAAGCCCATTTCTGATGTTCCCCGCCGTGATATTGCTGGAATACTGCTAAAGGCTGCGTAAAACCATACTCACTCACTCACTCATATGTGCATGTAAAATAGGCCAAGTCAACATCGCATCTGCAATGTTATAGCCGTAGGCTATAGGGATGGGCATATATCAAAGTATTAGAGCCTATATCTATATCACACATCATGCGATCAATCAGTGTGTGAATGGTTTTGTGATATTTCATAGTTTTAGTGATTAGTGAAGTTGTTTTATGATCATGCTACCCCGTCATTCATAAATAGCCTAACATCTTCACTTTGAGCCAACAAGTATTTTGAGAATATGTTTGCCTCAAAATTAAACATATCAGAAATTACACTCTAATCAGGGTATTAGCACTATAAACAGACAGTGTGGTGAACAATTGTAGATGACTATTGTTATGAAAACTGGGTCCTAAATGAGTGAGAAGCCAGGGTGCAGTGGCTGCAAGCCCCGCTGGGTCCAGGGCTAAGGATTTCTGGAAACCTCGGGGAGTGGCTTATTTTTTTAAACTGTTACTCAATGACATTCACATAACCATGATAACTCTTTCACTCTATTTAAAGCACATTTATCAAGACATTTTCAAAATCAACGAAAAGCCATTTCTGTCAGGACACTTCATTTTCTGTGCAAAAAATTTCATAAGTACAGTTAGATACTATCATACTGACTCTTTCACTCCATCTAAAGCACATTTATGTTTTCAAAATATTTTTATCTACATTTTATATGAATGCGTGAGAATTTCCCAACCTTGCGTGTGAGCGTGACATAGGTGATAAATGTGTGAGACTCACGCGAGATGCGTGAGATTCACGTGAGATGCGTGAGTAGTCAAATGTAACAAATGTTATATTTGGGGTAACACTTTCTGAGTAAAGTACAGATTCTCGTACTTTTTTGGGTTGAGTCCCGTCCGGGATTTGAACCCACACTGCCAGCGTGAGGCACCTATAATCGCCAGCCAATTTACTCAGAAAGTGTTATCCCAAATATAACATTTGCAGAGCTCCAGATAAGCTTTTGGTGTTGTGGGTATTTTACCCATGCATTTTAAATTCATTGGGTATCAGTAATTCTACCTGCGTATTCAAATTTCTGTTACCCACTAGTTTTTACACATGTGGGTATTTAAGTTAAATATATAAAAACACTATTCATCTAGTCCCTGCAAACTGGTGTCGTGTGGGTTCGAGAGCTTTATAGGACTCAAAAGTACCACGATACTTCCACAAGAAAGTGTGATGGCAAATGATCATGATGTAACTGTCATCGAGTTTGGCAAGGTTGCCCCTTTATAATTTCAAATTAAGTTGCTGATTTGCTAATCGAATACGCAGGGTTACTTCACAATATTTTGATGATACGCTCAAGTTTTATTTTTGCAGCGTATCTGTAATGTTCGTTGCGTATTTGATACGCTTGGATTACATTTTACTGTGTATTTGTGCATTTCTGATGCGTATTTCACGCAGATACGCAGCTTATCTGGAGCTCTGAATTTGTTACAATAGCACTACAGTACATATTTCAGGTTATTACGTGTCCAGTGATACATTATCCTGATCGTACACTGATTGTGCATGGTTATCACTGACCTGTTTAAGAAAGGCTCACATCACCGTTATCTCTGACATGTGAACAATTAAAATTATGAGAACCTGGTCAAGGTTAATGTGTGTGTTTATCAAGTTTCGAAGTGGTCCCAATAACCTATTGGTCTACATTCTGATGAGTCCACTTCCAATGTATCTGAAAGAATTGCCTTTGCATTGATTGAACCCTTGTTAGGATTGGTCCTGAGCACCTAGACAAGGTTCTTGTCATTGAATGCTACTACCAGTACTAGCTTACCATCACTCATCATGATGCAACCAGTGGTTCCAGTAAACAAGGCAGAAGATGTTAAGTAAACCATCATGTATTCCTGTAAAAGACAATGCAATTTTAAACTACCATAATCAACAGATAATTATTAACACTGGTTCGTTTTTTCAAAAGTAAACATTTAAGCATAAGAGAATAGTGCCAATTTCTTTATAATGAAGAGCATCGTCATCAAAGGCTTTTTGCACAAACTCTGTTTGATTATGAGGGTCCTCACTAAGTATAAATGTGCACTTTTTATGTCTAAATGGCTTCTTATGAAGTTATGTGCACAGAGCCTTTGATGAAAACAACCTTGTCTCTCCAGCTTCACAATGTTCAAACCCCGACAATAGGGTGCTGGGTACATATTCTAACCCGTTCCCACTAGTTTTTAGAATAGGTAATCACCCTGGACACTTACAAAATTGACAAAGGGAGACGCTTGTTAACGGACCAGTTCAAAAGTTTGATGTCAGATAAAAACTTAATTCCTTAACAAGTTAACATGCTTAAGTACTGAGACATACCCCTACCCCCGAAAAATGCTTTAGTCTGAAAATGTTGAATTTCCGTGTTTAGTGGCCTCTTTTGTCACACATTCCAGGTGGTTTTTTAAACGTTTATTGAATGAAGTACATGTACTAGGTGTTACTCCTAACAGCATATCAATGAAAATAGAATTATTTTTGTTCATATATTAAACTTTGAGAAATCCGGTAAGTTGATTTTGGTCCCCCCACCCAATTTGTCCCAGCTATGTTTGTCAGCACCATACCCGTTCATGTGGATTTATCCAAGGTTGTAAATGTTTGAGGCTTTCATCTCTGCATCCAGCTGAAAAGATGTGATATAACTATAGAATACTGTTGAAAGTATGTTGAACTTAACTCACTCACTCGATCACTGACAAATTGGTCCAGAAGTTGGTCAGTGGTCACTTAATTAGAAGTGCACTTAATACTTGATACACTGGAAATGTTCTATCCCACAAACTGCTTGTGTTTCTAGTTCCCTGGACCCAATGAAGAGGGTTTAAAGTTCCAGCGTGAAATGACAGCACAGTTCCCAACATGCTCACTGGCCTGGTTGGGTCCGTTTCTGAGCATGCTGATCGTCAACCATCCAGACACTGTGAAATCCATCTTGAAAACATCAGGTAGGTTATTTCCATCTATGCACCAATGTGAGGTCTATGTTTTGATGCTGAAAGGTAGCCATCATACTCTCACAAACATTTGCTGCACAAGAACTGTCTCACTTTCCTGAATCAAGAGAGTAAACTGACTTTAAAAGACCAGTGTCCTTGTGGGCTTTTATAGTTACTTAATTCCCTTGTATTGAGAAGATAGTCTCAGTATGGGAGGAGTGGATGGCCCTGGCTTCTGAAGTGCTGGATTTCACTTTGCAGAGTTATGTCCCTTAGTCATGCCAGGCTCTGCTGATTGTGTGTTCAAATCCATGATCTAGGTGGGAACAAGGGGGTATTAACATTTCCGTGATATTCCTTAATTTCCACTTATGCAAGATTATCATCATACTTTAAAAAAAAAAAATATTGTTTTGCAATTTTGTTCAGTTTTCATTTGAACCACCAACCCTATGTTTTGAGAAACAAAATCCATGAAACCAAATTTGAAAAGTGAAAGGCCTATTTTCAGAGCCAAATTTGCCCAGATTTACAACCTTATCCGGTCATTGGTTGGTAACAGGTAGCTTGACACGATCAAAGCAGAATCTTGGTTCAGTCCTGACATGACTAATTATTTCAGAGCCAAAAGCCTCCCAGATCTACAACCTGATTCGTCCATGGGTTGGTAACAGGTAGCTTGACACAATCAAAGCAGAATCTTGGTTCAGTCCTGACATGACTAAATAATTTCAGAGCCGAAAGCCTCCCAGATCTACAACCTGATTCGTCCATGGGTTGGTGATGGCTTGCTGCTGAGCAAGGGAAGCAAGTGGGCGAGAAACAGACGCATGTTGACGCCAGCCTTCCACTTTGACATCCTCAGACCTTACATCACCGTGAAAAACAGGGCTGCAGACATCCTTCTGGTACCAAACTTATCTTGTTTGTTGTTAACACTGCTTTCACCAAAATACCAGTTTAATGACGGTGGTCTGTAAATAACCAAGTCTGGACCAGACAATCCAGTGAGTGTTTTATGAGCATTTCCCGAAGTCACTGAGGCTGATCACCAAGTCCAACTGGTTGCCTAATTTGACCAGCATAGGTTTCTGAGAACCAAATCTATCCCAGAATATGATGGGGATGACAATTAGGAATGAAAAGATTGTCTTGTTTCTGGTATTAAACTGAAGTTGTTTGTTGTTTAACACTGAACCGAGAAAAATCCCAGCTATGTGATGGCGGGCTGTAAATAATTGAGTCTGGACCAGACAATTCAGTGAGGATTTTATGAGCATCCTACACCGTTGGGCTAGGATGACATGCTGTCATCCAAGTCACTAAGCCTGAGTTACTCCGTCCAATTGGCTGCCTAGCATATGTTTCAGGGGACCAATTCTCTCCCAGAACCCTACAGTGATGGTAATAAGGAACAAAAGATTGTATATTTGTTGGTAATTACTTCCCAACAATGTGCTGACATTCCTGTTACAAAAATACAAGATCAAGTTTCACATATTATTCTTTTTTAAAATGATTTGATAGCCAAAGTGAAATTGTTTCCTGCCTATATGGAATATTGAACAGTGCATTCCCAACACAGATATTGGCTAAATATTGATCAATAAAATTCTTAAGCATATTCATGATAGATGCAATCTTTTCACATTGAAAGATACCAGAGTGCAAAAAAGCTGCCCGCCTGCTCATAAACAAATATAGACAGAAATAAGGGAAGAATCTCTTGTTGACTAATAACACTAACACAAATATGAAATTATCCAAATCTTTCCTGACATGTTAGTTTAAAACAGTGCTAAGAGTACAAGATCAGGAAATGTTGTCCTGTTGTCGTTGATCGATATTAAATTTGGAAATCCCTGATGACAAAAAGGCTGCTGATTGTAGTTGCCTACACATATACATGTTGTTATGATTGGAATATTTATGAAAACAAACTAACATCTAAATATGAATAAGTCCATTTATAATGTGCCAAATTCCATTCACCAAGTTAATTCTCATGGTGCGACGTTAGTACTCCGATCAATGGATTAGTTTTCATTTATTTTCATTCTCAGCTCCCTGGGAGGACACAACCCAACCCAATTTGACCACCAGTGTCTACCCCTGGAGTGGGTTATAATTTGGAAGTGTATCAAGTACAGAGTAGACAGGCTTGTTCGTCCTACTGGATAGTTTCACAGTACTGCTCCCTACAGTGCATAGTAAAGGCCCCAAATTATACATGTATTTGCAGATTTAAACACAAACCAAAAAACTGTCTGTCGTGACTCGTTTTGGATGGGATGTAACTCGAAAGACACATTGTATTGTTTGGCCTTTTCACTTAAATTATTGTTGTTATTAATAAAGATTGTTTCCTTTACTGGAGTGATGCTTCATAATAGAATAGTAAAAATAGTTTAAAGTTGTACTCCTCAGGATTTATCCATCCATTTTAAATATCTTAGACCGGCATCACGTTGAGCTGATAGGCTGGGAATTTATAGTACTCACACATCAGGCAGCACAATACTCACTCACTTGGTCACTCACTTGGTCACTCACTCACTCACTTGGTCACTCACTCACTCACTCATTTGGTCACTCACTCACTCACCCACTCACTTGGTCACTCACTCACTCACTCACTCACTCACTCACTCACTCACTCACCAACCCACTCACTGTCCACTGCAGACTTTTGGTGTATGAACTCCTCATTTTGACAGAATAGCTGAATTATAGTTTTCATACATTGCTTTTTCAAACACTATTAACCATCCCACACTGAACACTTATACTGTAATCATCTGTTGTACAGAGCAAGATACAAAGATTCTCAGAGCAGGACAAATATTTTGAAGTATTCACAGAGGTCAGTCTGTTCACGCTGGACGTCATCTTGAAATGTGCCTTCTCTTATGACACAGACTGTCAGAACATCGGGTAGGTGTCATGGGTGTTCACAGTATTGGGTAGGTGTCATGGATGTTCACAACATTGAGTGAGTTCAATGTGGATTGTGAATGTTCAGATATATATTCTAATATCAGTATATAAATTCCCCAAATATCAGTCAGACAACCGGACTGGCAACATTGCAAAGTTACCAGACCAGACAAAATGTTGCCAGAATTTTCTAGACTAACCAACAAAAGTAACAAAAGGTTAAACAAGAATAGTACTGTGTGATGTGAGTTCTCGGAAAATAACAATTAACTGGTGGATTGTCATCTTAGTAACTAAACTCCCAACCATCGGGCGTGCAACTTTTCAAAACTGACTGTCCATCAGCAAAATACACCGTCTCGGACTGTCGGGCAGGTGGGTATTTAAATACTGCTTATATTACAGTAAACTACACTTATAACACAAAGAGACCACAAGGTTTAGAGTGTTATAACTGTTGTTCATTATAAGCATATATACAGCATATATACAACAAATGTCTGGGACCAAAAAATAAGTTTGTTATATCCGTTAGTTCGCTGTAAGGGTGTTCGTTATCAACTTATTTTACTGTATATTGCACTTGAAGTTACATCATATATACCCACTTCTTACATGTTTGATGAATAATTAGTTTGGTGCTTAAAATTATATATCTACCTATTTACAGTATTTATTTCCATATATAACTTGTATTGTGTGATTTTCCACTTCAGAACGAATCATCCCTACGTGAATGCAGTGAACACACTGTCCCACCTGGCCACAGACAGATTTTTGTGAGTGACATTTTCATGTGTACCGTGTACATAATTGTTCAAAGAATGTAAGGTGGGAGACATTTTATTTTTTTAAAATGTGTTATTCTTAAAGTGAGTGGACATTTGTACATTAGTGAGTGAGTGAGTTTGGTTTAACACCGCTTTTAACAGTATTCCAGTTATATCACGGCGTGTCAGCTTAATGTAGGAGGAAAACCCGAAGTGATGCAGGTCTCAGACTTTTACCACTTCGGTGTGGTGTGTGTAGATTGACTTCAGGTGGTGTTTCAGCACGCCATGTGTGGACTGACTTCTGGTGGTGTGTGTAGATTGTCTTCTGGTGGTGTGTGTAGATTGTCTTCTGGTGGTGTGTGTAGATTGTCTTCTGGTGGTGTGTGTAGATTGACAGCTGGTGGTGTGTGTAGATTGTCTTCTGGTGGTGTGTGTAGATTGTCTTCTGGTGGTGTGTGTAGATTGACAGCTGGTGGTGTGTGTAGATTGTCTTCTGGTGGTGAGTTTAGATTGTCTTCTGGTGGTGTGTGTAGATTGTCTTCTCATGGTGTGTGTAGATTGACAGCTGGTGGTGTGTGTAAATTGACTTCTGGTGGTGTTTGGTGTGTGTAGATTGACATCTGGTGGTGTGTGTAGATTGACATCTAGTGGTGTGTGTAGATTGACTTTTGGTGGTGTGGTCGGTGTAGACTGACTTCTGGTCGTGTGTGGTGTGTGTAGATTGACTTCTGGTGGTGTGTAGACTGACTTCTGGTGGTGTGGTGTGTGTAGACTGACTTCTGGTGATGTGTGTAGACTGACTTCTGGTGGTGTGGTGTGTGTAGGTTGACTTCTGGTGGTGTGTGTAGACTGACTTCTGGTGGTGTGGTGTGTGTAGACTGACTTCTGGTGATGTGTGTAGACTGACTTCTGGTGGTGTGTGTAGATTGACATCTGGTGGTGTGGTGTGTGTAGACTGACTTCTGGTGGTGTGGTGTGTGTAGATTGACATCTGGTGGTGTGTGTAGACTGACTTCTGGTGGTGTGTGGTGTGTGTAGACTGACTTCTGGTGGTGTGTAGACTGACTTCTGGTGGCATGGTGTGTGTAGACTGACTTCTGGTGGTGTGGTGTGTGTAGACTGACTTCTGGTGGTGTGATGTGTGTAGACTGACTTCTGGTGGTGTGGTCGGTGTAGACTGACTCATGGTGGTGTGGTCGGTGTAGACTGACTTCTGGTGGTGTGGTGTGTGTAGACTGACTTCTGGTGGTGTGTAGACTGACTTCTGGTGGTGTGTAGACTGACTTCTAGTGGTGTGTGTAGACTGACTTCTGGTGGTGTGTAGACTGACTCCTGGTGGTGTGTAGACTGACTTCTGGTGGTGTGTAGACTGACTTCTGGTGGTGTGTAGACTGACTTCTGGTGGTGTGTAGACTGACTTCTAGTGGTGTGTGTAGACTGACTTCGGGTGGTGTGTAGACTGACTTCTAGTGGTGTGTAGACTGACTTCTGGTGGTGTGTAGACTGACTTCTGGTGGTGTGTAGTCTGACTTCTAGTGGTGTGTAGATTGATTTCTGGTGGTGTTTCAGCAAGCCGTGGCTGCACAATAAGTGGGTGTACATGCTGACACCCGCCGGCCGCCAGTTCCGGAAGTGTTGTGACCTGGTCCACACCGTGGCGGAGGACATCATTGAAAACAGGAGGAGAGCCTTGGTACTTTGACCATTTCATTTACAATATGGCCATTCATTATTACACGCGTATGTTGCTGGCTCTAGTTTGCAATGACAATATATCAATGTTTTTGAGTATTTCAATTTTCTTTGGCATAATGTTGAGTCTGTTTAACAGGGAAAGTATTTGCTGAGTCAGTTAAAAGTTCATAATGTTTATTATTAAATATTTATTTATGTAGATTTACTTCTGTTGGGGAAAGGATTCTCCATAAGGTGTTAGCAGTGGCCAGATACTCTACAATGCATTTCATAAAGTTATTGACAAAAGTAAATCTTTGGAATTATATTTATTGGATCTTCTTTGTGGGATTTAGAGATACCTTTCACATTGTTTCTGGAAACTGTTTGACCAGTGTAGATTGACAATGTTTTGTTTTGAAGTTCTGTTTTTCCTCGTAAAGATTTGAATTTGTAGTGCAGTGGACTTTTAATATTTTTGTATTTCTGTTTGAATTCATTATTGAGAGGAATAACTTATCGTCTTTGCCGTATTTACGTCCCTCTTCACAAAAGCACACTCTGACCGACTTCTTAACCAATAGGGGTACCTGTGTCACGTACTGAGCCTGAAAATGTATTTTGTCGCTGTGTGAGACATTTTGTAACACTATCACAGGTCACGCACACTCTGAGCATACATGACTCGTCATAGACAAGAGTAGCTCCCCTTTGACAAAGGGCAATTACTCTAGAGGGGGGACCGATGGATTGCTGTGAAAGGCAATCACTAACATTGAAAATCATGAGTAGGCAATTGTCCTATTGCCTATATGTAGTTATGTATGCTGTCTGAAAAACAATTTTCAGTTGGGACAGTATTGACTGACTGACCAATAACTGATCCAGGCATGTAAGATATCGACTTTCAATGTGTGGTATTATTTGCATTAAACGATAAGGAGGTTATCATGTGTTTTGGGATGGTAAATATCCTGTATTAGGAATAAACTTTGTATTTCGTGAGTCTTGACTGTGTATATCTATGGGCAGTGTGGTAGCCTAGTGGTTAAACCGTTTGCTCGTCACGCCGAAGACCCGGGTTCAATTTCCCACATAGATACAATGTGTCTCCCCTGCTGTGATATTGAGAGAATATTCTAAGAGCAGCGTAAAACCAAACTCACTCAGTCACTCACTGTATATCTATACATTGTCAGCTGTCCCACTCGGTGGAGCAGGACGTGGTCAAGAGGCGGCGCTGCATGGACTTCCTGGACATCCTGCTGACCGCCAGGGACGATGATGGGGAGGGGCTGACCCCACAGGAGATCCGCGATGAGACGGACACCTTCCTGTTTGAAGGTGAAGTCACTTTGCTTACAGCAGCAGCTCGTGCTGTAAACAACTTTGCAATGTTATATTTATTTTGATTATGAGGTTGAAATACAAGTAGGAAATAACCAACGAGCTATGCGGGATTACGGCTTTTATGTCCCAAGTTAAGGAATGGTGTTATTCCCTAGTCTTTGGTGAGGGACTTACAGCATTCATTCACGAGGGACAGTTAATCCGTAATTCATAGTTTTCAGTTGGTTATTCGATGTATAACTCATTAATATTTTTAGGAGGTTATTCTATGTATAACTCATTGATATTTTAGGAGGTTATTCTATGTATAACTCATTGATATTTTTAGGAGGTTATTCTATGTATAACTCATTGATATTTTAGGAGGTTAATCCAGAGCTGCAGATAAGCAGCGTATTTGCGTAAAATACCCCCCAAAATATTCAAAACCTAATTACTTTCAATTAACTCGCATACAGAAACGCATGCATGAAATGAAAAACTCAAACATATGGAAACAGCTGGCGTAAATACCCATTGAAGCTTTTTCAGCATGCGTACAAAGGAGCAAATTTCTGAAACACAATTACTGGCTAATTTACTTTCTGAGTCAAGCCTATATATTTTGAACAGTTATATACATCTAAAACATTATTTCATTTTTTTAAATCTTAAAATGTTCACTAATGTTTTGGAAAAACCCAATAGAGTCATGAATAGATGATTGAAAAAATATTGGTTACCCAATGAAAAATGTAATAACCCAATTAAAATAGACACCCAAGAGTAAAAACTCAATTGCTCAAAAAGTTATCTGGAGCTTTGTTAATCTATGTATAACTCATCAATATTTTACATACGTTATTCTATGTATAACTCATTAATATTTTAACGTCATCCTATGTAAAACTCATCAATATTTTAATTGGGTTATTTTATGTATAACTCATTAATATTTTAAGTTGGTTATTCTATGTATAACTCATTGACATTTTAAGAGAGAAAGTGAAGAAAAGATGTATAGAATGTCAGCCTGACAGAGAAACTTCCCTGAAGGCATGCTGTTGTTCAGATGACGTCATGTAATCAGTTGGTATTATCATGAACAAAGGACAACATCATATCATTATTCCTTGACAATGAAGCACTGTGATGTCATATGGACAATGGATCTTGGACAATGATAATGAAATGGCTTTGTCATCCAGGAGAAAGTTTAAGGAAATTGAGCATTATTTTGGCAAATTTGTTGTCATTGAATAACTACAGAAAATAAGACTCTGCTATTGGCGCCTCAATAACAATCTCTTTAAGTGATGTTTTAGAAGCTGTAGTATCAGTAATGACGGTACCGAATTGCAGTAGTTGTGTTGTTACAATACAGACACATCATGATGTGGTATCATACTGACACACTGCATTAACATACTGTAATATGATTCTTATCCCCAGCCATGAAGAGGAAGGGGGTATAGGAATGTCTGTCCGCCCTTCCTTAACATTTTGTTTCCGTATCAGAACTCAAAAGCCATGAGGGATATCTTAACCAAACTTGGCACATACATAGGTTAAGTGGTGAACTGGTGCCTTTTGAAGTTTGGGATTTTGGTAAAAATTAATTTTTGAGTTTCCATGGCAATGACTTTGACTTTGACTGGAAATGGTGGTAGTGCTCCACTCAACCGGACATGTCATATTGGAGGGGGATATGAGTATTTCAGTCTTGTTATGCATGATATCAGTCTTGTAACAACAAACTGCAAATACACTCTGATATAAAAATTGACATTATTTCTTGCTTGGGAAATACAAGAATTCTCATTTTGTAAAATCACTTAAATCAGTATGACACACAGGATCGTATAATATTCTCTCTATGATATGTGAGGAAGTGTCACATTGAGAGTATTTCAGAAGTTGAAATGCATAAGACAACTTTGTCTTCATCAACAACAGTCTGATGAACAAAGGATTCACAGGTCCTCTTGCGTTAAACTGCTCTTTGCTAGATTGGGGCGGTCGGGTAGCTCGTCACGCCGAAGACCCGGGTTCGATTCCCGACATGGGTACAATGTGTTAAGCCCATTTCTGGTGTCCCCCGCCGTGATATTGCTGGAATATTGCTATAAGCGGCGTAAAACCATACTCACTCACTCACTTTGCTAGATCAATGTTAAAATAGCTTGGAATTATTGAAGCTTTGCAACCTAACCGCCACGATGTATATTGTCAGGTCACGACACCACCGCTAGCGCCCTCTCCTGGACACTGTACTCACTAGCCGAACACCAGGAGTGCCAGGAGGCGGTCTACAGAGAGGTCGACAACCTCATGTCCCGCAAGCAAAACACCGATATCGAGATGTAGGTGTAGCTGGTGGAAACTTGATGTCTGAGCCAATCAGGGATGTGTGTGATCTGTAGTGAGAGTATGAAATCACACTTTACTGAGGAGGCATATAGAGATATCATTCCCAGTTTCACTGTATGCAAGTATAGTTAATACTCGTTAACTCATTGAAATATGTAAACCACATATTGGGGGAACATTGCAGTGAGGGACCAACCAGTGGATAATTTGTGGCATTTTTTATGGAGACTGGATTTTTTTTTAGCTACATCTGTAAAACCAGACATTTTTTTATTTAAAAACTATGAGACTAAATATAATATTGTTTTAACATCCAGCAGCAATTTATTTACTTTTGCAGAAAATGTCTTTTTTCTTTTTTCAACAGTCTGAAGTCTAATTATTTTTTTCGAGCATTTTCTGGAACACTGTATTATTTTCATGAAATCTGCAAAAACTGGAATATGTTCATTTTTTGCCGTATCTTTGACAGTTTGATTTAAAGGGACAGGATGTCGACTGTTACTCAGCTCTGCTCGCCTTATTCCGTGACAGAATGTTCTGCTCCAGTGGTGTAGGCTTATCACATGACCAGACTTTTCTTTTGTTTGTAAACAAATGCACTTATTCTGAAATATGAACAGTCAGGCCTAATGCAAGCCTTTCGGTGCGCTCTTCATATTGTTTTGTATAATTATGAAGACGTACTACTGCGAGAGTGAGGTGCATGACAATATAGCTTTATCTACTGAACAACAAAAGTTCCTGTGACATTGAATAAGATTAAATGGCAAAGTTACGTTTTTTACCAAATCTGAAACAATTTCCGTTTGCAACAGATAAAAGACTCCTGTAAGTGTTCAAATGGTTTAATTTGCCATACTGACTTCAGAAAATGCGTGTTTCATAAAAAACATGAACATGCCAAAATGTCAATTTACAAATCAATAGCGTGTGCGTCCACCTCTGGTTGCGATGCAAGCAACACATCTTCGTCTCATGGAATGGACCAGGTGTGGCACAGTCCTGTGGGATATCTGTCCACATCTGCTCGAGCATGTTTCCAAGTTCCTGGAGTGTCTGTGGAATACGTGGTTGATGTCGAAGGTGCCGATGCATCTCATCCCACATGTGCTCGATTGGTGAGAGATTAGGGGAGCGAGCCGGCCAGGGGATGACATTCATGTTGTTTTGTTGAAGAGAATCCTGAACAAGTCGAGCAATATGAGGCCGGGTGTTGTCATGTTGAAAGGTTATGCCAGGGCCATGACGACGCAAAAACGGTAGAACGACAGGGCCGATGATCTCGTCGCGGTAGAGCTGTCAATCGAGATTGACCTCTACCACTATCAAACAGGTCCTCTGTCTTGCTGTAATCCCACCCCATACCATAACCGATCTTACATGACACAATGATTGACGTAACATTCACCTCGATGTCGGTACACTCGAATCCGTCCATCGCTGTGGCTGAGGTGAAAACGAGACTTGTCAGTGAATAGAACTTGTCCCCACTGCATGGCCGTCCAGCGTAGATGCTGTCTGTACCACTGTACGTGCTTGACAGTGGTTTCCTGTCAAAATGGGACGTCTGGCGGGTCTTCTTGCGACAATCCCTGAACATCTGAGGCGACAACCTACGGTTTGTGAAGATATTCATCGGAGGCCAGGGATGCTTCTTGCAGTCACTGTTGCGGTCTTGAATCGATTTTGAAGGTGTGTTGTTCGAATTCCAGTTGTCTTGTCGATTATTGGTTATGCGTGGCCTGCCACTCCGAGTATGGTCTCTGACTGCATTCATCTGTTGCCAACGTTGCCATAAACACCAAATGGTGTTTTTGTGGACGTTTAATTGTCTTGCAACATCACGTTGACTCATAAGACCCCGGCATATTTATATTGTACTCTAGGCTTTGATCAATTTTGACTTCTAATCTAATCAAACTGTCAATTAGTATTTTGTAACTCATCCCTTAGAGAAACACACAAGCTTTCTCTCTACCGGTAATTTGCCTCTAAAAAAAACATTAATGAAACCAGTTTATCAAGCACAGCACTTGCGTTGCTGGCTTGGCTATACGGAGCTCTATTGTTTTGGCAAGTCACAATCGGAAATTGTTTCATCCATGAGTTAGAAACACACAGAACTGTCGACGTACTGTCCCTTTAAAGTTTTTTTTCTGTTTTTACTTCACTGATTCAAAAGGACAACAGACTGATAGTATTTCCACTGAAACCATGGAGACATGTTTTCTCCGGGGTTGTACCTGAACCTGCTCTGAGGCCGATATTTAGCCCCCAGTCTGCAATTGACAGTTCAAATTCCCAGTTTGAATTATACTTTCCCAATTACTCTATTTCCCAAATCTCAGTGTTGTCTTCTAGGGAGGATCTACCACAGCTGCCCTACCTGACAATGTGTTTGAAGGAGAGTCTCCGACTTCACACTCCAGTGCCCTTCATACAAAGGGAGATAACCCAGAACATCCATGTTGATGGCCAGGAGGTGCCCAAGGGGACTATCGTCAGTGTAGTCATCTACAACCTGCACCATAACCCTACAGTCTGGCCCAACTCGCTGGTGTGTATCCTTCAGTAGAGTCAAGTCCATCATACAGAGATTATTGATAAGCATGCTGACTTGTAGAGGTTGGCGACCAATCTCATTAAAATCAGATCTTAGTTCTCGCTGTAGCTAAACAAAGATCTGAATACATCCCATTACGGGTCGCATCAGAACGTCCTTTCGCGAACTTTGACTGACCACTGAAATGACTAACAAGACGTCAACATCAGCCAATTAGAAAGCAAATTTCTAGAGCTTTACAGCACTCATTTCAAGTTGGCGACTTCCATTTTAGACAACGCTTGAAAAATATGTTGACACAGTTCTTGATTAAAATCTGGAAAACTGAACAAACGAACATTTCAGAATGTCTAATATATGGTTGAGATTTATGACAGTGATTCACACATACTGTTCAATGCCTCCTCCGTTCAAATGTTTTTCCCACAGAGGCGAGAGATAGACGATAATTTTGATGGAATCAGCCGTACGGGCCGTAATGCTTTTTGAGGTTGCATAATTAGAAAACTCATTCTGACTGTCACTTTCATGATCTGGTAAGCAACGCTTTGATTGGTCGGATGAAAGGTCCTTCTGACCCGAAATGGGATGTCCTCAGATCTTGTTTTACCGATAGCGAGAACTTAGATCTGTTTTTAATGAGATTGGGTTAGCGAACTCCCTGTCGTGCTATGGGATTCTCCATCCTTGGCTTCAGCTTGCGCTTTAATCCAAGGGAGGTCGCTAACTGTCTTACACAACACACCCAAATGGAGGTCGCTAACTGTCTAACACTACGCACCCAAAGGGAGGTCGCTAACTGTCTAACACAACGCACCCAAAGGGAGGTCGCTAACTGTCTAACACAATGCACCCAAAGGGAGGTCGCTAACTGTCTAACACAACGCACTCAAAGGGAGGTCGCTTATTGTCTAACACAACGCACCCAAAGGGAGGTCGCTAACTGTCTTACACAACACACCCAAATGGAGGTCGCTAACTGTCTAACACTACGCACCCAAAGGGAGGTCGCTAACTGTCTAACACAACGCACCCAAAGGGAGGTCGCTAACTGTCTAACACAACGCACCCAAAGGGAGGTCGCTAACTGTCAAACACAACGCACCCAAAGGGAGGTCGCTTATTGTCTAACACAACGCACCCAAAGGGAGGTCGCTTACTGTCTAACACGACGCACCCAAAGGGACGTCGCTAACTGTCTAACACTACGCACCCAAAGGGAGGTCGCTAACTGTCTAACACAACGCACCCAAAGGGAGGTCGCTTATTGTCTAACACAACACACCCAAAGGGAGGTTGCTAACTGTCTTACACAACTAACCCAAAGGGAGGTCGCTAATTGTCTTACACAACTCACCCAAAGGGAGGTCGCTAACTGTCTTACACAACACACCCAAAGGGAGGTCGCTAACTGTCTAACACAACACACCCAAAGGGAGGTCGCTAACTGTCTAACACAACACGCCTAAAGGGAGGTCGCTAACTGTCTTACACAACACGCCTAAAGGGAGGTCGCTAACTGTCTTACACAACACGCCTAAAGGGAGGTCGCTAACTGTCTAACACAACACACCCAAAGGGAGGTCACTAACTGTCTTACACAACTCACCCAAAGGGAGGTCGCTAACTGTCTTACACAACTCACCCAAAGGGAGGTCGCTAACTGTCTTACACAACACACCCAAAGGGAGGTCGCTAACTGTCTAACACAACACGCCTAAAGGGAGGTCGCTAACTGTCTAACACAACACGCCTAAAGGGAGGTCGCTAACTGTCTTACACAACACACCCAAAGGGAGGTCGCTAACTGTCTTACACAACTCATTCAAAGGGAGGTCGCTAACTGTCTAACACAACACGCCTAAAGGGAGGTCGCTAACTGTCTTACACAACACACCCAAAGGGAGGTCGCTAACTGTCTTACACAACTCATTCAAAGGGAGGTCGCTAACTGTCTTACACAACTCACCCAAAGGGAGGTCGCTAACTGTCTAACACAACACGCCTAAAGGGAGGTCGCTAACTGTCTTACACAACACGCCTAAAGGGAGGTCGCTAACTGTCTTACACAACACACCCAAAGGGAGGTTGCTAACTGTCTAACACATCTAACCCAAAGGGAGGTCGCTAACTGTCTAACACAACACACTCAAAGGGAGGCCGCTAACTGTCTAACACAACACACCCAAAGGGAGGTCGCTAACTGTCTAACACAACACGCCTAAAGGGAGGTCGCTAACTGTCTAACACAACACACCCAAAGGGAGGTCGCTAACTGTCTAACACAACACACTCAAAGGGAGGTCGCTAACTGTCTAACACAACACACCCAAAGGGAGGTCGCTAACTGTCTGTGTGAGGGTATGTTACCACATGAAGAGTAACACCCTTTTTTAATCCTGAGATGGTGAGAAATGTTGGCTATCTTTCCCAGGAGTTCCGGCCAGAGAGGTTTGCACCTGAAAATGTTGAGAGTCGAGACCCCTACTGCTTCGTACCTTTCTCCGCTGGGCCAAGGTAGACCAGATTTTGTTAACTAGGAAATGTTGATTTACTGTTGCTATTTATGTGTATGCTTCAAAACGATTACTTCACAGTTCAACAGTTGAAAACTGATTGTAATATTCTTATTATTGTTATAACCCTGACCTAAAAGGAATACCATCCGTCTGTCCTTCTGAGGACATTTTGTTTGTGACCTGTACCCTGAAAACTACTACGAAGATTCTTTTTAAACTTGGTGAACACGTTTTATACCTATTGGAGAGGAGCAGTGCAAAGATGGATTTCAGTATTGGACTTTCTGAAAAAATACTGCTTTTTTCATTTTTTGACTGATTGTTATTCCGTGTTAAGAAAGATATGGCCAATCTCATTGGTACATCAGTGGAAACAGTCTGAGAGTTTTTGATGATCGAATTATGATTCTAGCTTCAGTTCTGCATCAGTCAATCGAACCCATCAGATGCCTTGAGCAGTTTCTTTAAACAATAATATTAAATCTTCTACCCAACATTTCTTTTTAATTAATCTAAGGAATCTATTTATTGTGGTCGTAGCCATGTTAGCATAAATAAAAAGGATGCTTATCATATGAAGAACAGAAGAAACTTTGGATTGTTTACATCACAACAGAATGAAATGTCTGACAAGACTGGAGCTGACCATGTTGTGTGTTTCAGGAACTGTATTGGCCAGAACTTTGCCATGCATGAGCTGAAGATTGCCCTTGCTAGGGTGATACACAGGTGAGTAGAGCTACTGGATCAGAGAACACATGGACCCCAGTGGCACACAGCATCCCTCCCACAAAATACATCTCAATCCCCTCTCAAAATACACCACCACAACATCTCAAAATGCATCTCTGCCCCTCCTAATTTCTCTCAAATACACCCCCACCCACCCTCAAAATACACCCCTCACTCTCTAAATACACCCCCACCCATGCACCCCAACCTCTCTCAAAATACACCCCTACCTACGCTCAAGATACATCCCCCACCACTCTCAAAGTACAATCCCTACCGGGATCGCCTCCGTGGTCTAGTGGTAGAGCGTCCGCCCAGAGAGCCGGAGGTCCGGGGTTCGATCCCCAGGCGCGTCATACAAAAAGACGTTACAAGATGGTACTTGTTGTTACCCTGTCTGGCGCTGCTCGACATTAAGGGGCTGAAACAAGGAATGGTCGGCTCGGAGTCAGTATACTGTGTCTGAGTGGGTTATTCATGTAAAACTGCGGCATGGTATCTCAGTGTGCTAGCACTATAAATCGGCATCAGTCCGGACTAGTACAAGCAGCCACACACACACACTTGTATGCACATCCCTATATAAGTGCAAAAATCTTGGACGCGATGTTAAACTCCATTTCACCTCAACTTACACCCCCACCCACTCTCAAAATACACCCCCACCCATTCTCAAAATACACCCCCACCCACTCTCAAATACACCCCCTTACCCTCTCTCAAAATACAACCCCATCTTCACACAATATGCATCCACACCCACTCTCTGAATACACCTCAACCAACACTCAAAATACACCCCCACAAAATACACCTACCACTCTCAAAATACACGGGTGCCCCAGTCGTCTAAGGCGCCGCGATTCGCTGTACAGAGTTGCGTCCCCTTGGGCATGCCAGAAACCTATGATTGTGGGTTCGAATCCGGTTCGCCCAATTATGTTTCATCACTTCGGGCTTTCGACCCACATTAAGCTGACATGCCGTGATATAACTGGAATAATGTTAAAAGCAGCATTAAACCCAACTCACTCACTACACACGCCTATGCCCTCTCGAAATACACACCTACCCTTTCTCAAAATACACCCCAACCAACTCTCAAAGTACACCCCCACAAAAAAATAGGTTTACAATACAATGGGTGGAGTAAGTGGCAGCAGCTATAAGTCACATTTCTTTGAAATACTGCACTCACAAATCTCCAGAATTTGTCCCTGTTGAATGTCTCTGATGTGTTAGAGGCTTGGTATTTGGTGTTTCCAAATAGGTATTCAAGCTAATATTACTCACACATGACAATATTATATTTCACAATTTCTGAACTGCTTATATCCCATTGACTCACTAACATAACAGTCTACCTTAACACTTAAAGACAAGTCCCCTGAAGATTCCGGGTTAGAATTGGTCTTCAGCAACCAATGCTTGTCATAAGCAGCAACTAACAGGATCGGGTTGTCAGGCTTGCTGACTTGGTTGATGCATGTCATTGTATCTCATTTGTGTAGATCGATGCTCATGATGTCAATCACGGGATTGTCTGGTCCAGATTCGATTTTACAGACTGCCGTCATATAGCTGGAATATTGCTGAGTGCAACGTTAAACAACAAACAAACAAAAAAACAAGCAAACAACTTAAAGATAATAACGACCCGCATGAGACTCACTACACATGCAACTGTTTCTTCAACTCTGCGGGGCGGTCGGGTAGCCTAGTGGTTTAAGCGTTCGCTCGTCACGCCGAAGACCCGGGTTCGATTCCCGACATGGGTACAATGGGTGAAGCCCATTTCTGGTGTCCCCCGCCGTGATATTGCTGGAATATTGCTAAAAGCAGCGCAAAACCATACTCACTCACTCTTCAACTCTGCACCACATTTAGATTCCGCCTGGAGTTGGACAAGAACCATACCGTGAGGAAGAAGGAGGACGTGGTGATGAGAGCCGAGAACGGAATCCGGATGAAAGCCACGCCCAGGGTCAAGGTCACTTAAGCCTAAAACATGTTGTCAGTCAAGGTTTTGTTTATCTTACACATTCCTTGATTGCTTGTACTTAAAGGGGGTCTGTGCTCCCGAGTCAGAAGCCCACACTGGAGCTGGGCTTGACATTATAAATAGTGAGTGAAACTGTGACATTGACTATGTGTAAATGGATGTACATCCCATAATGTAATTAACAAAGCCAGGTGGGAATTACCTGATCATGCTGGGGCTGCCAATTTGGTCCTGCCTTGTCTCCCTTTACGGATTTAATCATGGAAGTAATTGTGTTGAATCAGACCAATTCCAGTACAGATCCGATACTGATATGTAGAATACAAAGAACAAATCTTATCTGGGCTTTGTTTTATTGTCAACCTGAATGTATTATTATTGTTAGTGCCATACAGCATGGAGGAAAGACCAGGCTACCCATCAGAGCATATGATATGGCTGGGATATTTCCGACAGCTGCATTTAACACCAATCGCTTCACTCTTGCCAAACATCAGATTTATCTCTGCTAGTCATTATAATGTGAACAAACGGCAGCTCCTTAATTTTTCTGAGTGTTTTTGCGGCTAGGATAAATACAGATATATTTTACGAGTGTGTTTTCGAACAAAAACATGTCATATATCAGGAATACAAATTGCCAGTCTTTCATAATATGCGCTTTTATTTAATATATGATACAAGCACACTTGCTTTGATCAGGATATGTAACATGGTAAGACTGTGAATCGCATAAGGATGAGAGTCTTATGATTACAGGTCTTTCAATATGATACACCAATAATAGACACGTGTCACCATCACCACAATCATTGTAGGAAGTATGAAGGTCGTCAGTACTTCACGGAGTTGTAGACACTATGTTCCCCCACCACCCATGTGTACGTCCTTCTGGTTACCAATCAGACAACAGCCTGCTGGTAACCATGGAGAAACTACCAAGTGCCCTGACCAATGAGTACCCAGATTACACCGACAGTATTCTCGTGCATGGCCTTATGGTCAATTGCTCCACAGGTTACTTCATCTTAGGGTAATGGAAGGCTTTGCTCAACATTCATGCTCGTGGTAGAGCTCTTTGGACTGAGTTCTAAACCGCCTCATATCATTAGCTGGCTAAAAAACACAATTATGTCAAAAGAGTATGTGTTCATGTTTTATTTTATGTGTTGTTTAACACCGCACTCGGCAATATTCCAGCTATATGACAGCGGTCTGCAAATAATAGAATCTGGACGAGACAATCCAGTGATTGACATCTTGACCATCGATCTAGGCAATTGGGATACGATGACATGCATCAACCAAGTCATTGAGCCTGACCACTCAATCCCGTTAGTCGCCTCTTACGACAAGCATAGTCGCCGCTTACCGCAAGCATATGTTCATGTAGTGAAATTGTTTCTTTACTATATTCTCTAGAGGAATTATTCCAATGGAACAGGATTTACTGGAACATGTTTTTCTACCAGCATTTGCAATATTTGTTTTGGATGGAACTTAATCCATGTAGAAACCATTATGGCTGTATCTTTTCATGAATGATGGAATATTGTTGTGTGTATATACCCGTGAAGTATTGACAACAGAGTACCAATCCTATTTTTGTACACCCGAGTGAGAATGTGCTAACACATATTTAGTATTTAAATAATAATAGTATTTAATACTGAAATTCTGACAACCATCATGACAACTGTTCTATACATATAATCATCTATAAACCGGTGTACCTCATATAATGTTCAGATATATTGTTATTCAAACATGTCGATATTAACCTTTTGCACCTGTAAATTGTAATATTGATAAATGTTCTTTGACTTTCAAATTGTTGAATAAATTGTTACTTTCATACCAGTTCTTTCTCTGTTGTGATTTACCGATGAAAGGTTTATTCGTTACTAGAGGGAGATCAGGAGACGTAGAACTGAACCCATGTGACGAATTAAATGAATTAAATGAGCAGTTATCAATCAAATTAAGAATACGGAGGAGAAACCTCCCAAAGATATCAGTTCTATTAAAGAGGACATAAAATCCACGAAGGCCGATATCAGTGAGTGTGTTTGTTTGTGAGTTAGTGAGGAATATTCACGCAATGTGACGGTTGGGGACGCCAGAAATGGGGTTTACACAATGTACCCATGTGTCGAATCGAACCCGGATCTTGGGCGTGACGAGCTTTAACCACTAGGCTACCCACCGCCACTATCAGTGAGTTAAGGTCAGAGGTCAGATTAGTTTAACGTTCAGCGATTCTCAGCTGACAAAACTGTAAATAATTTCGGTAAATGTAGGATCTATATCGCTTTTCGAGTACACGTGTGATTTAACGATACCGTCACGTACTGAATCGGAACATCATAAAAGTACAGACCGCCGTCATATAGCTGGAATATTGCTGAGTGCGGCGATAAACAACAAACAAACAACAACATCATAAAAATTACGCGCGCCTCACGTGCGCCGACAATTATCAGACGAAAGCAAGTGTGACAGCAGATTTAAGTTTGTATGAAATGACAGACAAGAACTCTTTCGACAAAACCTTTTGACTGATAGTGTCCAAGAATTACTTAATGAATCTGTCGAAATAGCGTTTAACAATATTGACAGCAGTATAGAATATTTATTTATATACACTAGTGTATAAGCTATATGTCTGCCGATATGAAACGACAAACCCGTAATATGAAATAAATCAGATGTTATTGCTAATAAATAGTTTGACGCTGAGTGTGAGAGACTTGAAAGGGAAAGATGCCAACTTCTAAGTAGGTTTAGAAAAGATAAAGACTCGAGTTCGCTAGATGAGTACAATTGCATTAGAAATAAGTATAGTGCTACCTGTAGACAAAGAGAGATGAATTTTATAAACAAAAACAACAGTGTTTGGAAAAGAGTATGTATGATTCTAAAAGATTCTGGTCCGTCCTCAAAAGTTTAGATGGAAAGGAAACATCTAGAAATAATATTACCACCAATGATTGGCACCAGCACTTTAGAACTCTTTTAACATCCCCCGACATTGAAGACCAGTCTGGCGCAGAGCCTGCACGATGTGATACAAACCTAAATGTTACCGAGCATATTTTGTATTCTCTCAATAACGAGAGATGATATTTTAGATAGCATACATCATCTTAAATGTAACAAGGCATCTGGTGTACTAATTCCATACTTAGAATAATTAATATTTAATTTGTTTTTTAGAAAATTTGCACTTTCCAAATTGATGGTCGATTGGTATTATCGTCCCAATCCATAAACAAGGTGATATAAATAATATGACTAATTACAGCTGTATCACTTTTTTAAGCATATTCAGTGAGACATTTACATCTATTATTAACAAGAGATGAGTGTTCTGAGGTAATACTATGGTTAAAATAAGTGAAGCCCTAGCTGGATTTAGAGTAGGTTATACAACTATTGATAATATGTTTATACTACAAAAAATCTTACAAAAGTATCTAAGTACAAAAGGTGGAAAATTCTATGCTTTATTTTTTTTATTTAAACATATTTTATTGCGGAAAACCATATGGATTAGGCACAAGTGACACACTTACGAGGCCTTCTCCTAAACTTTATTTGTTAACTTTGCAAAGGCAATCGTGAACAACGACATAAGTTATGGTCACTTCTGTATTCCCATGGTCTTAGTTGTAAAATGAGAAAATTTCTATGTAATATTTATGAAAATGTAAAAGTGTGTGTCAAAAATAACTGAGAATTTTGAACTAGCAACGGAAATTCAAGATAAGAGTACAAAATGGAATTCAATTACTTCCGGGCATAACGGAATTGTTTTCGCTATAATTTGCCGACGATATTTATATTATTCTCAAGTCCTATTGGCTGAGACAAATTTACGGATCAGAACAATACTGTGATGCATGGAAATTAACTTTAAACAAAGTTAAAACGAAGGTTGTTCTTTTTTGAAATGGTGGGAAACTTGCTCAAAAGGAAACTGTTTCAACAAAGGGGAACGCCTAGAAACTACCTCTTTCTACAAGTATTTAGGTGTATATTTTACAAATCATCTTACTTGGCCTATGCATGCAAAGCAAGCATTGTTCAAGCTCAAACGGTACTAATTGGTGTGTTAAAACAAATCTATGCTCTTGGAAATATTACTTACAAGTCGTTCCGATATTACTATATAGAGCAGAAATATGGGGACTGAGTAAGCTTGAAAAATAGAAACAGTATATTTATATGCGTGCAAGAAATTCCTTGGTGTTAAGGTTAATACACCCAGTGTTATGGAACATGGTGATTGTTGCAGATTTCCAATGTATATATACTCATATATTATGGTATTAAAATAATATTGGTTACAATTATTGAATATGCTATCTTATAGGTTCCCGAAAAGCGTTATATATGATTGTAAGCTCGACCCAAAAATGGAAAACTGAATTGGGTAACAGATGTAAAAGACTTGCTGTTTTCCGTTGGTTATTGCTGCGTATGGTGTGAACAAAATATACAATGTCAATCTTATTTCATTAGATCATTAACACAAAGATTAAAAGATGTGAATTTACAAACTTGGCCTTAATCCGTATCCGAATCAAACGAATGTATTTATTACAAAAAGGTATAAAAAGGATTTATATCCAGAACAGTATTTATATTGTTTAAATGTTTAAAAGAAAAAACGTGGTTCCTTAGCAATATTTCGATGTTGTTCTCATGACCAATTTACTAAAAGTGGGCATTACATGGGTTCTAAAAGGGAAGACCGCATTAGTCAATTGTGTGCCCTGAATGACATTGAAGATGAATATCACTTCCTTTTTTCATGTGTCCATTTTATTCAATATTACGGACAATGTATATCCCTGAATATTACTGTGCCAGTCCCAATTTCCTTAAATTCACATCTCTGTTAAAACAACTCGAATTGCTTACTTTTACAAAATGTGTATATGTACATTTATCATGCAATGAGACACAGGGAATATATTATGTTACAGACTCTACTGCTCTGAATGTACTACTTATATTTGTACTACGGGCCTGTGGCCTCCACAGTACTTCAATAAAGAACTCCCAGAGATGCTAACCATTTTCATTTTGGAGGAATCATCACGATACTGTGAATCGAATTCTGCTAATATGATTGTGTGATATATTTCAAACTTTCTCAAAACTACATTGCCAGTATTTTCTACTAGATATTGACCTCACTGCAGTTATTGTCACATATACAACTAAATCATTATAGAGCAATAGTCACTTGCTTCAGCTTCTGATGGGGCGAATGTTTACAGTTTTTGAAGAATTTGATAAATATAATATAAAAAATCAATTTTTCATCAAAACCAGAATTTAATAATGATTACTTTACTGATTACTACCTTTAGACGTTAATCATCCTACATCCTAATTGCTTCGATTTGATGTTTGCATATCTGTATCTAGGTCCAAGTGTCCTGAGGATCTGTAGCCCATTGCTACCCATCAGTAGTTTGAATGAGTTGTTTAATCCCGCGTTGAACAGTATTTCTATTAGGTCGTGTCAGCTTGATGTTAGAGGTCTGTCCTGAGAGTGGAAGGTCGGTGGTTCGATCCCAGGCAGCATCATACCAAAATACGTTCTAAGACGGCACTCCTTACCCTGCGTACCCGGCATTAAGAGGATAATACAAGACATAATCAGGGCGAATCAGGATTCAAACATGATCATAGGTTTCTTGCACCTCAAAGGGAAGCAACTCTGCACACCTAATTGCGGTGCCTTAGACGCCTGGGTCACCCGTGCCCCCTGTTGGTCAGTATCTTCTCATCCGACATAAATGAGGAATGAAGCTAAAACATGTGATGATGTCACCAAAGCATGTTCAGATTACTCAGAAGGTTATTGCACTTTAACTTCAAATATATTTTGTGAGAAATTAAAATAAAATCAATTGATAAAATCAAACTTATTATTTTGCCTCTTGCACATTTGCATATTGACCAACTGTCTTTAAATCAAGATAAAAACATTAACTTGCGGTATTGTTTTAGAATGAATATACAAAGGCCGCTTGAGACAATGATACTGACTTAAGGTAGTTTCCAGATTCAAGCGTTGACTACACTGTTCAAAATGTATGCGTATTTCATATTCCAAGAAAACACTGCCCCGAATGTACTTATAAAAATCGGCATGGGTATTTTATATATTCAAGGCCAACTTCTCATATCACATAAACACGTGGACTGTTCATACTTTCGTAACAGCAGTTGTGACCCGTCTTCTGTTAGATGTTGCCTTCGTTTGTTTGTTGTACACAGCAATATTAATATCCCCGCCATGTGGCAGTGGCCTGTGAATATTCAAGTCTGTGCCAGACAACCCAGTGATTGAAATTATTGATTGAGCAACGATGGACGACTGCGGAGTATGCTGACACCAAATCAAACAAGTCTTCGACCCTGACCCCACGAAATTAAAACGATAAGGGATGTCCCGTTTATCATTCAAAACAAGTGTAACACCGTTCGGTCGTTTAGAAGCCGCTTCGAAGTGGATATAAAATATCTCATAGCTTTTATGTGCACTTCAAGCAGTACATAGCGACAGGCAAACCCAGTACTATTTCATTCAGGAGCGGTTGTTTGAAAGTCACGAAGGGTCGAGGGACGGGGTGATGGTGAGTTGGATAAAGTAATTTGTTTCCGAAGATACCTGAAATACAAAACTAATTTTCCCGCATGTTATAACAAAAGAAAACTCGTTCGCATGCAGGAGTGGTTGAATAGGTCTTTAGCCACCCTTGCTTGTCGTAAGAAGCGACTAACGGGATTTTGCGTAGATTGGTGCAATCACAGGATTGTCTGGTCCAGGTAGGTTTCATGTAAGCAATCTTTATTTGATGTTAAGTAACTCAATTATTTATTCCATCATAAACAGGTGCTCAAATTGTATTTTAGTAAGATGAATTATGATATTATAATAATGCACTTCTTCAAGATCAGTGAAGAAAGTTATGGCAACTGTAATATTGCCGGCAACGGGTGTGATCGTTGTTGATTATTTAGAAAGTCAAAAGACGATTGCCGGTGCCTACTATGGTTATATGCTTAATCGCCTGGGACATTCTATAAAAGAAAAACGGCGAGGAATGCTGACTGCTGGAGTTCTACTACTTCATGACAATGCCTCTTCTCACGGCTCTCGACTTGCAAAGGCTGCTGCGCAACAATTTGGGTTCGAAGAGCTTCCTCACCCTCCATACTGTCCAGACCTGGCACCAAGTGATTTCCACCTGTTTCCTACACTGAAAGAACACCTTCGTGGAAAGCGTTATGATGACAACGGTGTCCTTAAAGCTGCCGTGAATGGGTTTTTCAGGGTGGCTTCAGAAAACTTCTCCCTGACTGAAATTGAAAAGCTGAACCATTGACATGAGAAGTGTATTGAAAAGCAGGGAGATTATGTTAAAAAATAAAATTAAAAACACTTTCACAATTGTTGGTTTTTGACCAGCCCTCGAAGTTAGTGTCAATGAGAGGTTCGGCGCAACAGCTGCACGTGAATTACACGATGTAAATACCTGGACAACGTACACACTTAAAACAATAGGATGACGTCATGAGAAATAATTATCTTCATTTGTAACGAGATACAACGGGCTGGTTGATCTAGCATACATTCCTACCTTTATGCCTTAAGACAAATTTCAGTGACTTTCTTTTCCGTTTTAATACTGAAATAGGTGTCACCAGGAGACTTTATTTTGAAACTAACCTTAACATTTCTCTCACCTGTGTTTGCCCTTGTCATTTAGGTGCGGCTGTTGAAAGCGACTACAGCAAGCATCTGGCTACAGTCAGATATATGCAACGTTACGCGCATTGAGTCTCGGCCCACCCTGACGCACCAAATAACCCGTTGCCGCGAGCAGGGGATGTATCTACTACAGGAATGTCCCCGCGCACAGTTTACATTTTTCCAAGCTTTAGTCTTCCACCTGTAGAGCAGAGACATTTTGATTTTGTTTCTTCAGGAATTTCAGCCGGAGAGGTTTGCACCTGGGAATGCCAAAAGCAAGGGGCCATGCTCGTTCGTGCCCTTTCCAAGGGGTCCAAGGAAGGCAGGCGGGCATTGGCGAGATTCTCCCGTGCTATTTGATGTTTGCTTGTCAAACACCAGCGACACAGTCTGTGTAGATGGCATTTGTTTTGGGGATTACCATCCACAAAGTCGCCTCTCTAGCGGGATTAGAACTCACTTGTCACAGATCACAGTCCCCGTGCTGTTGGAGTGGGTTTGTACCTACTATTGTGAATCCTTTTCACTAACCTTTCTGTCGTGTCGGCCTTAATCAAGACTTGTTTAGCGTCCAGGCATTATCCCCGTCACTGTAATCAGTGGTTTTGTGGGTATTAATTAAGTACATAATTAACTGATTTGAGACCTGTAATGACGGGTTTAGCACCGCACTAATGGCGATGACTTTCTGATGGGCCGAATGCTCCTCGGGGGATACACAACCGGATCAGGTAAAGGTTGTAATACAAAGTATCTGGTCTAATGAGGTTGTACTTTTGATCTAATGAATGATCTATGAAAGTCATTTTCCCGAACAGGTACAGATGAGGGATTTCATGGATTAAAGTGGCTTATTTGGAGTGAGTATGGTTTTAGGCCGCTTTTAGCAATATTCCAGCAATATCACGGCGGGGGACACCAGAAATGGGCTTCACACATTGTACCTATGTGGAGAATCGAACCCGGGCCTTCGGCGTGATGAGCGAACGCTTTACCCACTAGGCTATCCCACCGTCCGGCTTCATTAGAACACTCATTCTACTCGGTATCCAAGTGGGTAGCTCTGGGTGAGTTTTTTGAAAAATATTTTGGAATAACGCCGCACTCAGCAATATTCCATCTATATGGCGGCGGTTTATAAATAATCGAGTCTGGACCAGACAATCCAGTGATTGGCATCATGAGCATCGATCTACACAATTGGGATACGATGACGTCCATCAACCAAGTCAGCGAGCCTGACCACCCGATCCCATTAGTCGCCTAAGACAAGCATGGGTTGCTGAAAACTACTCTGAGTGAGTGAGTGAATGTTTTTTAACGCTGCAATACTCAGCTATACGGAGTTCTTTATAAATCGATTCTGAGCCAGGCGACCGACTTTTACTTCAAACACCAGGTAGTTTGGATCGATTCTACTCCAGAATTCACAAAAGGGTGTCATGTCTGAGAGCGTGGATGAGTCAAGGTTTTCTTTCTTTCCGCTTTCTGATTTATTCATTTCACACTGGCTTCACAAATGGTTTGTTTGTTTGGTATTTAACGCCGCACTCAGCAACGTAGTCCCGTGCATGGAGTTTCCTGGCTAGATTATGCCCCAGCATGATATGCGTGTCTACGACGCGATTAAATGGATCGGGTGGTAGGGATCGATGACTTGGTCTATTGCATGTCATCGTAGACCCGTGAAGATCCGGGTTAGAAATGGTCTTCACCAACCCATGCTTGCCGTAAGATTCTGGACCCCACAAACCGGCGATTGATATTATGAGCATCGATCCACGCCGCCGAAGTACGATGACATGCTTTGTTTGTTGTTTAACTCAGCACTTAGCAATAGTCTAGCTATGTGACAGCGATCTGTAAATAATCGAGTCTGGATGAGACAATCTAGTTCTTGATATCATGAGGGGCGGCCGGGTAGCCCAGTGGTTAAAGCGTTCGACCGTCACGCCGAAGACCCGGGTTCGATTCCCGACATGGGTACAATGTGTGAAGCCAATTTCTGGTGTCCCCCGCCGTGATATTGCTGGAATATTGCTAAAGGCGACGTAAAACCATACTCACTCACTCACTCACTTGACATCATGAACATCGATCTACGTAATTGGGATACGATGACATGCACCAACCAAGTCAGCGAGCCTGACCAAACGACCCCGCTCGTCGCCTCTTACAAGTTTAGTCGCTCCCCTGCTGTGATTCTAACAGAATATTGCTAAAAGCGGCATAAAACACTACTCACTTGTATTATACGTTACGTGTCACTCAAAACTAAGGAGAGACTTGTCCTAATTAGATTCGACAGACCAACATAAGCTGGTCAACCTATGAAAGCACGTATTTACATTTGGCTGTTTTTAGTCGGCGTGTTTGTTTACAAATTACTCACAGTCAGCCATTGTGCTTATCTTCAAATATAAAGATCAATTGTCGAGTCGGCGGAATTAGAGGGGCAAACACTCCCTCAATCTCGGGGGATCAGAGTTGGTCACACCCGGGAGTTTTCGGAAGATTTCGGGCGGATTTCAACGAGACTGTTGTACCCTAGGACAAACAAAAGAATTTTTGAAGGAAAGCAAAGGCACACGTCGTCTTGATCAGAAAGTCAACATATTTATTTGTGTTTCTAATCTCGAGCAATCATTCCGAAAATATAATGCCCAGAAGATGCTTTTTACTGCTCCGCGCAAAAATTTCCTCTTCCTCATTTTGGGCAAAATTGAGATTATTGGCATTCGTGAATGTTTTTTCAAATACACGGGGGAAAAAATTAAAATGTCACAGCCGATGGTTACATTTATATATAGTGTTTTAAATGGTACTTGTTGCGGAGTGTTTTCCTTAATGCTTATTGTAACATTCTTCTGGCATGCTTTAGATTTATTGACAAGTAGAACGAGAAAAATAACAGTAAACATTCGTGCTTGAAAAACAAAAACTTTAAAGGATTGATCATATAATCTTGGATTGAATAGCTGCCCAAGAACATATACCTTTATTTTTTCAAAAGTAAGTTTGTCATGAAATTATTATTCGTTATATATAAATCAAAAGTTATTTTTTATAAACCACAGACAGTTTACTGTCAGACAGCTTAGGAGGGGCAGGTAACCCTGAACGGCGTTGTTCAGCAAGTCTGGGAGTGATTACCTCCCTTATACTGTAAACAGAGGTGTGTCTCTTCAACACCGCCTATTCACAACCGGATCGATAAACGTAGTTTCTAGATACATGTCTCGAATGACGCGAGTATACATGAATAACATACATGTCATGTCGATGTTTCTATGATAAATACACCGAGAAAGCTAAACCAAAGTACGATATTTTCTTCAACGCTAATCGAGTTCATTGTCGTCTGCTATCGCGCCATTAGTTTTATCATCCGAAACACGCAGCTCGGGCCAAAAACAAACAGCAACGGTTTCAAACGGATTTTAATTTTGAAAATGCATATTTACGTTCGCATATGGCGACTAGAGGGGGTGGGATAGTCTAGTAGTTCAATTCATTCGTCACGCCTAAGACCCGGGTTCGATTCCCCACATGGGTACACTGTGTGAAGTCTATTTCTAGTGTCCCCAGCCCTGATATCACAGGAATATTGCTAAAAGTGAAAACAATACTCACTCATGGCGGCTTGTTGTTTGTTTTACGCAGAGAACCAGTTGTTACGCGGCGGTTAATTGCCAAGAGTGTGAATGAAATTATGAAACTAAAACGGTTTATGAGTAAAACATGAAACAGACATTTATGTAGATTGAAACACGCGCTCCAGACTATAGCCAGGGAGGATCCCCGTTGAAAAGACTGCTAGCGCCTCCACACTTCTTAAGCCAAATTGCAACAAATACTCCCCTGAGAGCAGAGCAGAGCCGACTCGTAATTCTATCGTGTCAATAATTATAATTAGCTACTTTTGTTGAGTGTTTGTGTGGTTAAAAACGGCAATATATAAAAACCTGCATTGAACTAGTTTTCTTTAATATGCAATCTTCATAAATTGTGAGCGCTTATGTTTGCTTTTTGTGACATGCTAGCCAAGTTGAACAGAAATCATTGGATTCACATATCGTGGGGACTCAAACCCGGGTATTCGGCATGACGAACACTTACACCACCGAACTGCCCCCTTTTTCGTCTTCTACCCAGGTAATACAGTTGATGAGACGGGATTAATTATTTGGTGAAATGATGTGTAAAACTATAGCTCCATCGAACATACGAGTGTTTGTTTGTTTGTTTGTTTGTTTGTTGTTTAACGCCGCACTCAGCAATATTCCAGCTATATGACGGCGGTCTGTAAATAATCGAGTCTGGACCAGACAATCCAGTTTTTAATATCATGAGCATCAATCCACGCAATTGGGATTGATGACAGGCATCAACCACGTCAGCGAGCCTGACCACCCGATCCCGTTAGTCGCCTTTTACGACAAGCATAGTCACCTTTTAGGGCAAGCATGGGTTACTGAAGACCAATTCTACCCCGGATCTTCACGGGTCTTAAGGCCTTGACATTATGAGCATCGATCAACGCAACTGGGACCGTCGACCCGTAAGATCCATAACAGAATAGGTTTTCAGCAACCCATGCTTGCCGTAAGAGGCGGCTAACGGGATCGGGTGGTCAGACACGCTGACTTGGTTCATGCATGTCATCGTATCCCAATTTCTTGGATCGATGTTCATGATGTCAGTCACTGGGTTGTCTGGTCCAGACTCGATTCTTTACAGACCGCCATCATATTGCTGGAATATCGCTGAGTGTGGCGTTAAACAACAAACAAACAAATGACAGCCTTATATCATATGTTGTCCGAGAGCCTTGAATATTCACCTTAGACTTTCGGGTTTTTTAGACGAGTCCAGAGTTTGTAGCGAGTCCTGTTGGAACAAGACAGAAATGTTACTATGTTTACATTTTCTGTCAGTTTTATTCAGTTCCAATTTGTAGCAACATTGCAACATTGAGAACTGGTTCAGAATTAAAGCCCTCAAATGTTAATGAGTCAATGAGGACCACCGTCATTGGATTTGTACTTGTCCTCAGCACAATTTAGTAGTCTCGGGATAGTGGACTAGCGTGAATTTCGAAAGCTGATGTGGTTGTATATATTTAGAAATATTTATAATCCGTTTTATTATGGGACGAGAGAGGTCTCTTTAACAGAAGAGTTTTGGCCAAGCATCGTTAGCGTTCTTTCCGTCTACACCTATATGTAAATATGTGTGATTCGAAGAGGCGTGCCATGTCACGATTTGCTATAAATCGTTAAGTCGTATTCAAAGATTACGTACATACATGTTTGAATATAACTTGACTAAGATTGATATTAGCTGGAGTGTCAGTATTCACAGCAGATAATTATATTCAAGGAACTGATGCACACTTTCCTCTGGCAGCGTCACCGCATGTGGCCACGCCATAAAGCGACATGTATATCTGTTTCGTTTTTCACCCGCCTTTGTATTGAATAGCTCTAGACAAAACGGATGAATATATATCCCGTTTGCCACAGTAATGTCTGTTTTCTCGATCTAAACATAGCCGTAAGCATAGTCAATAAGCCCTATTCAAACTTCAAAAGATTTCAAACACATCATTCCGAAATGATGTCTGCAAAGTTCCACAGCGGATCTTATCTTCCGATTCTTCATCAAGAAACGGTGATATGTCCCACAATTAAATCTACATATTTCACATTACCTAACCGCTGCAGCTGTCTGCGACAGAAAACGTTGCACTCAAATGTGAGTTGTGACCATTGCTTGAGTCACGTGAAACCAGTGTTTCGCCGATCGTGACGAAAAAACTGCGTTCAGCACGGACTTCATGAAATCCTCGTTTATTATCAACGTCCCTGTTGGAGATCGTAAATGGTAAGAAATGATGCATTTTATGTTTACATTTCCTTGCATCCGGTTAAAGTACAGATGGTATTCCGTTACCATGGTTATTTTGTTTTTTTGCGCGAAGGCTATACCGAGGCTACGTCTGAGGTGAAAATTATTAAAGAGTAATCAAAGCTACACTTATATACATAATCCCTTTAAAAGAAACCTTTGAATAACTTAGGTCCTGAAACAAATGGTTTGGAACGATTTGATTGGTTAATGATCACCTTGCGTCTCGTGCTGCACGTGATAATATGATTACACGCTCGGTAACGCATTCTGGCCGTGACATGCGCGTTTGAAGCCGTTAAACCAGAACGGCAACTGGTAATTTTTTTCTTGCTAAAAGGTTATCATATGTTTAGAAAGAGTTTCATAATTTTCGTATCAGATGTCATCACTTTATCGTGGGCAATTTCCCGTCGCTTGCGCAATCCCAACACGCTGAAATATTTTTTACGACTTTCACAGCGCATGCGTCGTGCATGCGGAGGTTCGCTTCAACAATAAAACATGTATCTTAATCTGTATCGCTGTTTGTGGATTCGCCTGTCAACACTTGCTTAGAACTGATAATCTTCACTGTCATCTTTTTTCACACATTCACCCTTCCACAAAACGTAATCTTTTTACCTGAAGGCATGAGTACATACCTCCACGCAGACTACATAGCCTCGTCCCAGTGATATATGGATGCGATAGTAGACGGTCATATTGTTCGCCAGTCGTGTGTTTAACCAATAAACGTGTTATCAGATCGTCGCTGACGCTCCCAGATTGCCCAGACGCATTTTAATACACGTTTCCTCATAGACAGACTGGATATTGATAATTCCGGTACATTTCGTCCACAAATACACCGTGACGTCTGTACTTTGATGTTGTGTTTTACCGAGTGGATTCGGCATGACTTATCGTTGGATTTTCACGCATTCTACACCATGCCGACGTCAGCGAAACATTCGTCGCATCTCGTGACCTGGAATAATAGCACATGCCGACTGAACGCTATTCTGTCAGTGCACAAATCATATCTTGCACGTGTAAACCGTGTCCATGTCAAAGAAATGGACTACTTTCTGCACGAGATAATAATGCGCACGGACCTGGAATGCAACAAATATTTTTTGCTCGGCGTTGCAGTGAAAATGGTTTATTTTTGTCAGTAAGTCTCATATTTGGTGACCACAAGTTGAAATACTATTATTTTGGCTTTAACAACATGTAGTTATAATGTTGTAATACAGATTTGATGACCCGATCAGGTACAACACGTCAAGATGCATTGTTTGTATGGTTAAGCTTCAAACTAAGGCTGGAGTGGGAGCAACATTTTCCACTCTAGTAGTTATACTAAAATATGTCTTGTATTTTGTATCAATCAGTCCAAAATTGTCCACAAAAGGAATGAAAAATATGAAGAATTCTACCTTTTGGCCCTTTTGCAAATTTTTAACATTTGTCATTACATTCAATACTGGATGTACGGACTCATTGCACAGAAGCCAGTTAGACATGTAATCACCTCTCGATCATCAATGTGTTTACGTTTCTAAGTGGTAAACGTCTTAAAAATATGAATCACTTCGGTCTTGACACCCGTGAAGATCCGGGGAAGAATAGGTCTTCAGTAACCCATGCTTGCCGGAAGAGGCGACTATGCTTGTTGTAAGGGGCGACTAACGGGATCGGGTAGTCAGGCTTGGTGACTTGGTTGATGCATGTCATCGTATCCAAAGATCGATGCTCATGATGTCAATCACTGGATCGTCTGACCCAGACTCGATTATGTACAGACCGCCGTCATATAGCTGAAATATTGCTGAGTGCGGCGTTAAACAACAAAGAAACCAAATAAGCTTCGGTCTCGTCTCTCCCATCAAGCTGCCATGCCGTGATGGAGCGGCGTTAGACCAAACCCACTCACTCACTCACTCACTACACGTTGTTGATACACCGTCCTCTCATGACTGAGTGTACCCTCAACCATCATTCAGTTGCTCTCATTTGATGCCAACTTTATGCCAAGTAGAAACGACCTATGCTTATTTTTTGTACAAAGTATTATTTCTACTTTTCCACTCTTTGTCTCGTCGTATTTACCTAACCCCAGCTTCGGAAAAGGTTTTTGAATTATCATCCCGACAACCAAGCTAAATGACTGGTATCGCAACATTACATTACTAACGACTAAAACACTTTCGTCAACGATAGATTTTTCAGATAATGGATCTAGGAGGCTAAAACTACCCCCCAAAAACTGTTTTCCTTGTTCATGGAACGGTTTCAGCATGTGTGGCACACACATTATCAGTGTACATAGCTTGTTTCTTATTCCAGTTGGTCGACCTGTCAACATGACGGACACCTAACTGATGGCTTCAGATCCGATTTCTCACTCTCACTCGGGCAATGTTTTTGTTGGTTATAGACTAGAAGCGAGAATGTCGCGGCTACGAATAACATACTCTTTCTTGTTCAACAACACACTGATTGTTCTTTTTGTCACGTGACACGCGATGTCGATTTCAGCTGCTCTCGTGCCCCGGGAGAGATGTGTCTTGTCTTCCGTTGTGTATCAGCGCAGCGTCGGATCGAGTGTCGACAACTTTATACATGTTAATATTTTATAGCTTTTAAAAGAGGACTAGATTACATCAATCTCAGATTTGGGGTTATTTTTGTCGTATCTGATGAATAAACTGTAAGTCGAGTGTGTGTCTGTTGCGATTTATTGTATCTGACCAGAGACCAGATGTGTACGTTATATCAATCTGTATCTGCCCAGAATGAATTTGGTTTATCTTTAGTCTTACATCGAATAAGGCATGGTATTGATTGAGAAGCCTCTTGGTTCGCATGCTGCCGTTAGTTTACAAGAGAACTGCCCATTAAGCACGTGGGGTGGGTCTGTTTTAGTCCCGATAGTAAAACATTGCCTATCTCTCGGAAGACAGTTGGGTTTCGGTTGAAAAGATGCCCTGTTTTTAAATACTTGATTGGAGCCTTTTTACGATGATCTACGCTAAGCCTATCAACTGTCCGGATTTATATTCTACCGATAACGATGAAAATAGAGGTCTCCCCGCGACTCTATAATAGAACAGTTGTGCTTATAATTGGTTATTTATTTTGGTATATCTGTGAATGTGTAGGTTTTTTGAATCGGGAGTGTAAGATATCACACTCACACACACACACACACACACACACACACACGCGCGCGCGTACACACACAAAACAAACACACGCACTCTAAATATCACATGCACACAAAAGCACATACACACCACATACAATCACCACGTCACGACACACATACTAAGGCACACGCATATACACACCACATCACGCACACAGACACACATGCTCAAACACACACACACACACACACACACACACACATCACTCACACAGATACACACACCAAAGCACACACATACACCACATCACTCAAACACACATAAACGCTCAAACATCACTCACACACAGACACACACACACATGCTCACAGACACATACATATTAGTGCTGGTTGTAATGTACAACATTAATCATGGTATCATAACTTTACATTACAAATAGTTCTTGGGTATTATAACTGTACCCATTTAGTAGTGACCGCACGTGGCCAATGCATGATTAATTGACTCGTTCAAGTAACTGATCGATGCCATTTGTGTGGTCAGAACGAATAGCCGAAATCCGCACTCGCAAATGGTTGGGAGGACATTAACAAAGCTAAAACCGTCATTGGAACACCAGCGCGTAACATGAGAGCATCATCTCATATAAACCACCATGTCTAACACAAATGGCCACCCTTTACAAAACTAATCCTTACGAGCTACTATCAATTCAAGTGGTTCATGTCACGTGGACGTATTGTTGTCGTCCACACAAGGACTTCACCTCACATAGACACATTATTGTCAACACAAGGACTTCACCTCACATAGACGCATTATTGTCAACACAATGAATTCACCTCACATAGACGCATTATTGTCAACACAATGAATTCACCTCACATAGACACATTATTGTCAACTCGGGGACTTCATCTCACATAGACACATTATTGTTAACACAAGGACTTCACCTCACATAGACACATTATTGTCAACACGGGGACTTCACCTCACATGGACACATTATTGTCAACACGTGGACTTCACCTCACAAGGACTCATTATTGTCCAACCAAGAGCTACATATTTTATAGACCCATCATTGTCTTCACATTGTATTGATGCATTATTGTAACTACAAGAGCTTCATATTGTATAAACGCATATATGAGGTGAAGCATTTGTGTTGACAATAATACGTTCAAGTGAGATGAACCACTTGTTTTGATGGTGGTACTGTCAAACCGATAGTTTTGTGAGGAGAGGCCACAGGTGATGGAGAGGATAGTTTATGTGTATATGTGATGACGCTCTTATGTCAGTGATGGTTTTGACTAAAAGTTTAATCATGTGAACATTAAATAATTGCAACTGTCGTGATAACAATCCAATTCCCCCAATGGTCTGCTGCTGCTAGTATTGTTGTCGATGTTGCTACTGACGCTGCTATACTTTTGGTAGTAGATATGCGTCTTTAGCTTTTAAGATGATATAGCACGTATATTCAGCATGACAATATGATGATAAAATTAATTGCTTACAATTTAGATGTTTCACATGTTAATTTGAAAAGCAGTTATTCTTTTCGTGTGTAAATGCCACACGTGACAATGTACTCTCTCTCTCTCTCTCTCTCTCTCTCTCTCTCTCTCTCTCTCTCTCTCTCTCTCTCTCTCTCTCTCTCTCTCTCTCTCTCTCTCTCTCTCTATAATATAATTCAAAACTTGTAAATGTTGTGTCCGAACTGTTGGCCATTAGCCCGCGCATGTTTGAAATTCGAAATTAGGACTAAGACCTACGGCGTAAACTAAGCGTTATTGAGGTAGTGTTCACCTCTCCCCCGCTTCCTCCCCCTGCGCACCTGCCCCTGTCCGTGCAGACTGACCACTGGCTTTCACTTGGAGTAATTGCGTGGAAGACTGTGTGGGCGTGAGGTTCAAATAAACCAATTTGACCGTCACCTCCTAAATCTATCATCTCCGTAATAAACTCGGACGTCCAGCCTGTCGGGGAAATGGGCGCCCTCGCCTGCTGTCGGAGAATGTTGTACCGGGGGGGTGGGGGGGGGGGGGGGGGTAGCCATCGGTGTCAGGAGTTTCAAGTACTTCGCCGAATGCCGTGTTAATATGTGTTAACATTTACATCTAACTGTACACGTGTTTCAAGTATTATTTATTAATATTGTGTAATAAACCACTCAGTTTCGGTTGAATTTTGGGAAAATAGCCTCGTTGCCTGCTGCTGCTGTGGGAGAGTGTTGTACCAAGAGATAAAAGAGCCACCAGTGTTAGGGGTTTGAAATACTTTGTCGAATGTCGTGTTGCTATATATGTTTAACATTTACATATAACCGCACACGTGTTTCAAGTATCAATTCTTAATACTGTTATAAATTATTTAATTTGGAATAAATATTGACCAATAACATCGTTGACGAGGATGAAAATTTATAAAATAATATTGTGTAGATCGGCCAATAATATTATACGATGTTTAAAACGATAGCTGAGAAATATTTGCGTTTTGGCGGAGTTTGGGAGGGATAAAATTTGTATGTCTTTTCATATCAAATGGGTATTTCTAGAACGCGAATATGAAGACCAATCTAGATATTAAGAATAAACAAGTCTAACTAGCTGTAATCCACATATTAAATCAGTATCAGAACAAAACTTCGAGAAATGTATCGTGTGACATAACCGAGACTAATCTCCATCACGTAATCTAACATCACAATGGATTTATTTATTTATTTATTTATTTATTTATTTATTTATTTATTTATTTATTTATTTATTTATTTATTTTTGTTTGTTTGTTTTTTTGTTTTTTTTTTGTTTTGTTTGTTTGTTTGTTTGTTGTTTAAAGTCGAACTCAGCAATATTCCAGCTACATAATGGCGGTCTGTACATCATCGAGTCAGTACCAGACAATCCAGTGATTGACATCATTAGCATCGATCCACGCAATTGGGATACGACATAAACCAAGTCAGCAAACATGACCACCCGATCCCGTTAGTCGCCTCTTTCGACAAGCATAGTCGCCTTTTACGGCAAGCGTGGGTTGCTGAAGACCTATTCTTCTCCGGATTTTCACGGGTCCAATGACATATGTAATAAAGTCAGCATAGGATTACGATAGTGCCAACCTGTTGTGGCTCGGGGTCAGGTAAATCAAGTGCGTTTTCCCCACAGTCAGGCGTTTGTTATTTGGTGCCAAGGTGTATTCTGAACACAGGGTTTTTCACATTTCTTGTGTTCTTCGGCGTGTCCCTGTTTGCTGGCGTGTATATGAATATTGTGATGCTGTGTGACGGATGGCATGTGTCTATATGATCATGTTTGATGTTCGGTATTTCTGCATGTGAGTATATATGGGGTCGACATGTGGTCAGTGGAGACTCGTTAGTCCGAAAACTCCGCTTTCTGTTCGATTATTGTGGGACGTCTACACATACACAAAGTTAAAGAGGGACTCGGTAGTCCGGACACTAGTTAATCCGGACGATCATTGATGGGACGACTTCACATACACAAAAATAGAAAGGGACTCGTTAATCCGGGCACTGGTTAATCCGAAACGTTTAAATGAGAACGAAAATTGAGGGTGTGACGCCATGCAGTGTATTGTCTCTGATGTACCCCAGAGTATAGGGTCTCTGATGTACCCCAGTGTATAGGGTCTCTGATGTACCCCAGAGTATAGGGTCTCTGATGTACCCCAGAGTATAGGGTCTCTGATGTACCCCAGCGTATAGGGTCTCTGATGTACGGCAGGTAGGTATGGTTGTCGGGTTTGAATACGTCAAACAGTTGGTTTGATCGTGGGAGTCAGTCGCAATGATGAAGCTGAGTTGATGTTTGACGGTTGTTGGCGTGATGTTTGACTGTTGCTGACGTGATGTTTGACGGTTGCTGACGTGATGGTGGACTTGCTGACGTAATGGTGGACTTGCTGACGTGATGGTGGACTTGCTGACGTGATGGTGGACTTGCTGACGTAATGGTGGACTTGCTGACGTGTTGGTGGACTGTTGCTGAGCTGATGTTTGACGGTTGATGACGTGAAAGGACAGCACTGGCCCTTGTTCAGCTTCGGGATAAAATAAAATATTCACAGTAACTATTAGGAATCCATTTGATAGGGTCCATTCATCTAGCTATCGGCATTCCTTTATAACTTTTGTAATGTTAATGGCTCAAACGCTCATGTTCAGGGTTTCAAATATGAGATACAAAACAGGTACACCTGCATACTATAATTTCTTGCAACCACATGGCCACCTCCGATGAACAGCTAACTGCAGTTTACTCGGATAATCTCCGGATTATCGAATCATGGTTAGGGTGCAATGCCCCTTTAATCTCACAGTCGTATTTATCACCCCGAACCGGTTTCCATAGGATATGTCCCTTCAAAGAAATTGCACCATGCTTTGCAGACAATTGTGACGTCATCGGTTACCATGGCGTCACACTCATCACCAATCTCTCTGCCGCTGAAGCTTGTTAGCTGTACTTTGTACACTCAAGACGCTGGTTATTACTGCTCATAAACCGAGAGGTCGGTCGGGTAGCCTAGTAGTTAAAGCGTTCGCTCGTCACTTCGAAAACCCAGGTTCGATTCCCGACATGGGTACAATGTGTGAAGCCCATTTCTGGTGTCCCCCGCCGTGATATTGCTGGAATATTGCTAAAAGCGGCGTAAAATCAAACTCACTCACTCGCAACCTTATGTCTTTTCATATCAGACATATCAACACTCGACGATAAAAGTTTTAAACTCCTCAGGAAATCTCAGAGTTTTAAACTTTTGGCTCGTGTCAATTAATCTGAAATCAAAAGACACTCGGGTGAAATTCTCTATGTAACAAGAAAGTCGGTTTCTAAACCAGCGGAGTTTCACTGTGCTATGATCAGGATACATGCAAAAAGCCCAACACTTTGATTATTATAAAGGTAAAGCCTCGACCATGATTAGTAACGACACATCGATGTAGAACAGCACCATGATCAACATCCAAGGCCTTTTTAAAAGAAACGACCTCAGAAAAAACTAGTCATTGGATTCATTCTATCAAGTTTGTATCATAAAAATTCCGATTCGTATTTTCAAAAGTAATCGCATACACACCAAAAAGTATGGAAACGATTCCAAGTATGTTCCCAAACTGCAAAAAACAAGAAGAAATACAAGTCATGTATCATGCGATACAAGTTATTACTTTCTGTTCTCGCGTGGTTACACGAGGGTTCACGGAACTTCAAAGAGGCCGAGGAGATTTGACGTAAAGGCGCAATTATTGAGAAATAATTTCGCTTTACTTGGTCAATTTCTGGGAATAATGTTATGAAATAAAAGATCAATTTGATCTAGGTTTCAAAGACCCTCGTCCTTTCATTCTCCGTTGTTGTATCTTAGTATCAGAGTGAGGGATCTAGGTTTAACCATGCAATTTCTTCAGGAAATTGGTACATTGTTATTCCTCGGCCATTCCGCGTATAATTCCACATGTCGGAAAGGGGTTGATCTGGTTCGATTATATTCCGCGTGATATCTGTTGTTTAATTGCCGGTTTCTTTCATAAAGAGTATTTGTTTTCTCTTTAAAGGGGTTGCTTTTCTGCCTCATTTGCGAACGAGAATCCCCGAGAAAAAATCGCTCGACGTCATCATCTACAAGTCACGTGCTGTGACGTCACGCTTAAGCACGTCCGTCTCCAAGCCAGGAATACAAAGAACAAACATCAACCGAGTCATGAAATCGCTAGAAGAGCAAGCCAGCTAGCCGAAACGTTTGAGATTTACTTGAGATCTGTATTTGTAGGCTTGACGCATGCTTAGGAGTCAATATTTAAAACCGCGGCCCGTCACACACAGGTGAATAAAATGGCGGCACACATCGCGCAGCGAGAGCGTGTTTTAGTAATTTTCTCTGTTTCGTTTCCGCTGAACCGTTTTATTACTTTTTTACAGACTCCGCGAGACTACTTGAAAAACTGTTCCAGAAAATCAACGATCCCTCAAAACCCGTTATGTTTTATTTGGAGTTAGAAGATATTTTATTGTCTGAGAAACTCTTGCAAAATAGCTGTTGAAAGCGACCTCCCGATCAGGAATAGAATTCCATAAGTTTATAACCCTTAGAATATCAAAGCTTTCGCCATGTGATAGTTTGTCAATATGAACGCTCCACTGGTTTTATTTTCTTACTGCGAATGGGTGTAAGGATTAGCTTCCCAGGTCGATGTGCAACTAAAAGGCGATATGCCTCGTATTTCTTCTGGGCTTTCTGAATCCCTCGAGGCTGGCGTAAAGTTCTGTTCCACCAAACGCCACAAGGTATTTGTCCCAATTGCATATTATCCCCGGCCGTGAAGATCCGGGTAGAGAATAGGTCTTCAGCAAACCATGCTTGTCGTAAAAGGCGACTAACGGGGTCGGGTGGTCAGGCTCGCTGACTTGGTTGTTGCATGTCATCGTATCCCAATTGCGTGGATCGGTGCTCACTGTATTGTCTGGTCCAGACTCGATTATTTACTTACAGTCGTCAGATAGCTGGACTATTGCTGAGTGCGGTGTTAAACAACAAACAAACAAATCATAATTATCCCAATGTGTAAGTTGTTCTCGTCGAGGGTTTTATCCTTCATCGCCAATCGGCCACACTTAACAATTCTTCGACAAGATGCTCGCAGTATGCCCTTACCCTCACGTGCGACATTCCCTGTGTCGAAGGGTGAATCGTGATTGGACTTCGTCTAATGTCATGAACACGACAAAAACAAGAGTTCTTTAGTGTAGATATATACTACTCAAAAGAAGTAAGAACACCCAATTTTAAATATGACTATAATGAATCAGTCATGACTATGACCATGATATATTAACAATAGTCATATAAAAAATCGGATATTCTTTGGCCATGACAAATTAACAATAGTCATATAAAAAATCGGATATTCTTTGGCCATGACAAATTAACAATAGTCATATAAAAAATCGGATATTCTTTGGCCATGACAAATTAACAATAGTCATATAAAAAATCGAATATTCTTTGGCCATGACAAATTAGCAATAGTCATATAAAAAATCGGATATTCTTTGGCCATGACAAATTAACAATAGTCATAAAAAAAATCGGATATTCTTTGCCCATGACATATTCACTATAGTTATGTGAAAAATCGGGTTTTCTTTGGCCATGACAAATTAAATACAGTTATGTGAAACTTCGGACGTTCTGTAACTTGGTATGAGTCGTTTATAGATGCTATACGACTATGTGAAGGTCTAGGAGTAAGTCGAAGAACTACGATCGGTTTTGAAATGGGACCCAGATTGGTAGATAGAAACTGACTGACAACTTATTACAGGGCGAGCTGGGTGGGCCGAAAGGAAACAGGTGAAGATATTTGTTTGTTTGTTTGTTTTACACCACAGTCAGCAATATTCCAGCTATATGACGACAGCATGAAACTAATGGAGTCAGTCGTTGTTTGTGTTCCCAGTCACTGGTTTGTCGGGCCTAGAGCTTATTACTTACATGCCAGGGTGATACGGGGTGATATTGCTGACTGCAGCGTATAACAACATCCTCTTGTAAGTCCAGAGGAAACACAGGTAGTCCCTGACGTTGTAGGTGACGACGTCGTGGGTGGTTTGTTATTGGGACGCTGGGTAGCCTGTTGGTTCAGGCGTTCGCTCGTCACGCCGAATATCCGCGTTCAAGTGTACATTGTATGGTATTAGTCTCATTTTTGCGATATTGCTGGCATATTGCTAATAACGGCGACCCTCACTCACTCACTCATGCAACACTCACTCATGCGCTTATTCAATACTCAACACTCGCTCACTTAACACTTAACACTAACTCACCCCCTCACTCACGCACTCATTCAATACTCAACACTCGCTCACTCACTCAAGATTCACTCACTCACTGATCACATCTGCGACTCTGTATCGCCGTTGTCTGAGGCGCCGGAATTCGCTGTGCAAGATAACGCCTCTTAGGCGTGCCAGAAACCTATGATCGTAGGTTCGAATCCCGGTTCCTAGGATCAGCACCATACACGTGGGTCTCACTAAAGTGGTAAACATCTAAGACCCGCATCACTTCCGGCTTTCCTCCCGGAAGCTGACACGCCGTGATATAACTGGAATACTGTTCCAAGAGGCGTTAAATCCAATTCACTCACTATACAGTCAGCCCTCCACTATAGGTGAGGTGAAATGGGGTTTAACGTCGCGTCCAAGATTATTGCACTTATGTAGCGACGTGCATGCACGTGTATGTGTGTGTGTGGCTGCTTGTACTAGTCCGGACTGATGCCGATTTATAGTGCTAGCACACTGAGATACCATGCCGCAGTTTAACATGAATACCCCACTCAGACACAGTATACTGACTCCGAGCCGACCAGTCCTTGTTTTAGCTCTTAATGCGGAGCGCCAGACAGGGTACCAAGAAGTACCATCTTTTAACGTCTTTTTGTATGACGCGGCTGGGGATCGAACCCCGGGCCTTCCCCTCTCTGGGCGGACGCTTTACCATTAGACCACGGAGGCGCTCCCCTCCACTATACCTGTACAATTCATGAAACAGTCAAACCTTTAGGGCTGCTGCAGGACCGCGGAATATATGCATCTAATTTGATCAGAACCAATGTAGACGATACAAATAGGAAGGCAAACTAAACTGCCGGTTAATAGAAAGCATACTCTTGAAAATTGAGTAGAACAAAAAATTGCAACCGATTCCCGGCTGAAAACAGTCACCGAAACACTGCAAACTTAAGGACTGGTCCAAAACACAACTATGACACACATCAAATACATCACCACCGAATTACCATTTCTTGTTTGGTTCATTTTTAGCCACCGTCAACCAATGTTTACTTTCTTTTGCCCGGCTGTTTATATAACGTAACATTAGAAACAAATTTACAAGAGAGAAATTATTGAGAAATAAACGATTTCATGGATTTTGATGTAAGCCTATCAAACCTTGTCATGGTTAAGAATCTAAGCCCAATTGCCCCGTTTCTAACTTCGACATGAGATTCACAAACACATTGATATAGTGACGTATTAGATTAAGTATTGAACTGAAACTACGGCAAGAAGAATGAGTCTTTTGACACCGAGGTGCGCCGTAAGTGTATATTACTCATAAGATAACGTGTCTCCGTAAGTTTATTACAAGTAGATGAACTTTCGCTTGGCGAGGCACTCAATAATTGTAAAACTTCCCAATTTCACTATCAGTCTGATATTATCTGTCCAACGGCTGACATGACTATTTTTCATTCAATTTTCGTCTGAGCATTTCTATTAATGGTTGTGACAACGGTGTCATGGTTCCGCAGTATCGGAGCGTGCGAGAGGCACAAGCGCGCTTCTTTCCTGACGTTCAATTAATTGAAAACCTCAGAACAAAGAAACTCGCAGGACTGACGTCGAAATTTTAAACCAACTTTTCGATTGACGAATGTGCGGCGTTCAGCGTTACTGAAGTCGTGCCGATAGACGGCGAATTCTAGGAATATTCCATCTTTCGTTTAACACTATTACCGGTCTCGGATGACACAGCTAAACACCGAAAGAGCGAAGTATGAGACGTTTGTTCAAATGGAGATCTATAGCCAACACCCTCCATGGTGGCCCGAATCGGTTGTCAACGGCAACAATCATCACGACCGTGTCGACAGATATGTATATCAAGGGGCCATTTCAAGAATGTTTCATCTTTTAGACTTATTTCATACTCCAGCCTTAATCATTATTCGGTACTGACACCAATATCTCACGAAACTCCTCCGTATACTTCAGACTACGATTAAATACCCATATTTTGTTTTCAACGGATGGCTGATATTTATGATATGTTTTCATTTTGAGACGTTCCTTTCAAAACGACAATGAAAAACTCTTTTGATGACAGATTTTTAGAAACGTGCTAGATGCGCGATGACACTTTTAGTTTCTTTCAACAAGATAACACGATTACTGACGAGAAAAAGAAACAACAGCAAGCTTATCTTCACATCAAACTAGAGTGTCAAGGGAAACAACAACACGATGTTCCGAAGGTATGTCATATTTTAACAACCCCCGACACTCCTTGTCTGTTTTGGCGATATCGACTGTTGTAAATAGGGAGAATATTAAGATCAATTGTTAAGGTCATTTGAAAATAACCTGATGTTTTCTTTGTAATTGGATATGTAGGCAAATGTGTTTTAAATAAGTTAGAATTTGAATAGTTTGTCAGACGTTGGCAGTGAGTTGTTATAACTTCACCCAAGCAACACTCAAGCAACAGCTTAACTGTTTCACTGGAGTGCAGAAATAAAATAATTCCATTTGTGGTTTCAAACAAACGCTTATAACTGCGTACTTGGATATGTTTTATTTTAATTATTTTGTTTAAAGTAATCTTTGAATTAAAGAAGAAATTTAACAGAAAGCACGTTTTTTGTCAACTTTAGAAAATAAACTGCAAACATCTGCTCATACTGCTATTAAACACAGACGATGGAATTGTATTCAGAAAACATGAAAGTCATTAAATATCCCTCTTTCTCTTAATCTTCCCGAACAACACACTCGCCTTCAGCCCAGCATGTAGTTCTATGTGGGAGGGAAAACATGCCCCGGCGGTAGATGAGTCTCTTTGAAGAAGCGTTCCAGCCAGCGTGTACAGCTGATAAATAAAATTTACCATCTTTAACAAATAGTCCGATAGTTAAATAAAAACACCGATTAATGTCTATGGCTCAGTGCACTATGGTTTAAAGTTAAAGTGCGACTGCTAACAATTCAGAAGTGAGTGAATATATATTTATCTCGTGCATCACGAACTAGGTAAGTGTTGAATGCAAGATTAATTCAAGTTAAAAATGACAATTCTGCAATTTCAGAAGTGTGTGAGTATTTTTTTCCTATCTGATGTATCACGAACTAGTTTAGTGTGGACGGAAACTGTATATACTTTCAGAAGTGTGTGAGTATTTCTACCATCTGGTGCATCACGAACTATTTTAGTGTTAGAGGAAACTGTAATTTCAAATTAATTATGCGACTACTATACTTTCAGAAGTGTGTGAGTATTTCGTCCATCTCGTGCACCACGAACTACTGTAGTCTTAGAGGATACTGTAATTTCAAATTAATAATGCGACTGCTATACTTTCAGAAGTGTGTGAGTATTTCGTCCATCTCGTGCATCACGAACTACTTTGGTGTTAGAGGAAACTGTAATTTCAAATTAATAATGCGACTGCTATACTTTCAGAAGTGTGTGAGTATTTCTACCATCTCGTGCACCACGAACTACTTTAGTGTGGAAGGAAACTGTAATTTCAAATTAATAATGCGACTGCTATACTTTCAGAAGTGTGTGAGTATTTCTACCATCTCGTGCACCACGAACTACTTTAGTGTGGAAGGAAACTGTAATTTCAAATTAATAATGCGACTGCTATACTTTCAGAAGTGTGTGAGTATTTCTACCATCTCGTGCACCACGAACTACTTTAGTGTTAGAGGAAACTGTAATTTCAAATTAATAATGCGACTGCTATACTTTCAGAAGTGTGTGAGTATTTCTACCATCTCGTGCACCACGAACTACTTTAGTGTTAGAGGAAACTGTAATTTCAAATTAATAATGCGACTGCTATACTTTCAGAAGTGTGAGAGTATTTCTACCATCTCGTGCACCACGAACTACTTTAGTGTGGAAGGAAACTGTAATTTCAAATTAATAATGCGACTGCTATACTTTCAGAAGTGTGAGAGTATTTCTACCATCTCGTGCACCACGAACTACTTTAGTGTTAGAGGAAACTGTAATTTCAAATTAATAATGCGACTGCTATACTTTCAGAAATGTGTGAGTATTTCTACCATCTCGTGCACCACGAACTATTTAGTGTTAGAGGAAACTGTAATTTCAAATTAATAATGCGACTGCTATACTTTCAGAAGTGTGTGAGTATTTCGTCCATCTCGTGCATCACGAACTACTTTAGTGTTAGAGGAAACTGTATCTTCAAGTTACAAATGACAATGCTATGATGCATAAAAAGTTAGGGACTTGTGAAGAAAAACATTGCTTATTGAATCCTATCTTGTTATGTTTACATGTTTCGTCTTAATTTACTCCCTGTGTCCATTTACCCGCGTTAAAGTAAACACACACTCTATTTCTTCTGTAAGTAGAGTCTGTACAAGCTTTATCTCCGTGAACAGTGGGAAAACACAAACGAAAGTCAAAAATGCAACGAAAATACTTTCTTTGGCGTTTTCCTCTTAGGCCGGTCTCTGAATATTTGCTGCGACCCATTCTGCCTCAAGAGCCAGAAGTTAACACATATCTGCGTTAGAAATACCCCCAAATGTCAAAAAGGCTCCTTTCTACATCTCCAGTTACTTTGAAAACGCGACAAAAAGAATTTTGTGAAAATAGGGTTAATTCATCACTTTTGCTAATAAGCCCCTGGGCTGGCTGTTCTTTCGCCATCGTGGCCGCCACAGGAAATTCGGCTTGACGTGGACGAGATCACGTGACACTTATAGCCTCGATCTGAGGTAGTGACCCGAGATAGAGGCCACATAGGTCTTTGGAATTTTTTGGGGATTGTCGTAAAATGATAACGGTATCTTCACGGTCGAGTGGTTTCTGCGAAGACTACGAGGCGTGACGCTTTCAAACCTTCACCACACTGACGGCAGAAATCAATTTCTTTCCGAGTTTTGTCGCTATGCATCTCAGTTACATTTAGTTATGTCTCAAAGGTCAGGGTCAAGCTGAAAGGGGAATAATTCTAACTGTAAAAAGATCTAAAACTCCAGACAGCGTATCCTGGAAACGGTTCTCATGTTTTTGTCTTTCAGGATGACTATGAAATTGGAATTGTAATGCATAAAGTTGACGTCGTAAAATGTCAAGAGATATAAAAAAAAGGTTTTAGTCTGCACAAATAAAAGAATGTTGTGTGTGTTGTGCGCTATCGTGTCATCGGATTGTTTGGTTCACTCACTCACTCACTCACTCGAAAACAGACTCCGATATAACCCGACGACGGCACTGGGAGGGAGGGGATTCCGAATCCTGGAACAAATAATGTTGGCTTCGCCTTTTGAGAAAAAAATATTACAAACCAGATCTAAGCCGGGATATGTGAAGTGTGTTGGATTCCCAAACTACTTTCTGTTAGTTCATGTTGGTCTGTGTGTTGTCTTACACCTGTCTTACAGCCTGTAGATGAAAGCCAGGGGTTTATAAAATGAGCAACGTCCCACGCCGTTGGTGATGTGGTTGATTGCGTGTTTGTCTGCGGCGACGACATGGGGTGTTATCAGTCACTGATTTGTAGGTCACCGTGATACAGTTAGAATTGTGCTGACTGCGGCATTAAACAACAGTCACTCATTCAATCGAATCCCGGATAACATGATATATTTTCAGTGGTTTTTAGAACTTAACGAGGTGTCACTTATAAATATCTTTTTCTCGAAAGTTAATTTTGAATCCTAATATCTCGAGTCGAGCGATCTGAAAACTTATGAACATAGAGAACACGGGTGGCCCAGTTGTCTAAGGCGCCGCGATTCGCCGTGCAGAGTTGCGTCCCTTGAGCACGCCAGAAACCTATGTGGGTTCGAATCCCGGTTCGCCCTATTATGTTTTTAGGTTTGTCAGCACCACACCCGTGCTCGTGGGTTCCACCGAAGTGGTAAACGTCTGAGACGTGCATCACTTCGGGCTTTCCTCCCACATTAAGCTGAGACGCCGTGATATAACTTGAATTCTGTTAAAAGCGGCGTTAAACCCAACTCACTCACTGACTATCATAAACATAAGTTACATAAACGCCGACGATATAATTTGTTTAAAGAATACGGTACTCATAGTTCGTTGTAACATGTTGAATAAGTCAGGTAATGACAATCCCCAATCGTTTTTATATTGTGATCATATTTCGTTTGTTCACTACATAATGTTCGCGTTTTATTTCTCATTGACATGAAAACGATCCAAGTGTAATGAAGTCGACCTTTCTGAAATCGTTTGATCGAACGTCACTTGTCTCATGGAATTAACAAAGAGTCTTAATTAGAGACCCCCAACAATGTCACTGTTTCCTCATTACTCCCCCCTCCATCCTACTGTCTCCGGGGACTAAGCGCTGCGCCGGGGACGCCCTGAAACCTCGCAACGTCCCCCTAACATCATTAACGTCAGTCACTTTCAGATCCCCTTTGACGCCCAGTTATACACATGCTTGCATTTCTAAGGTTTCGCATACGAGAGGGAACCCTCTAAAGCGAGGTTAAACGTTGGCAAAATAAAACATCAATCAGAATTGATCAAATGATAACACGGTGAAGAGGCGGAGCTGCCTACAATCAAAGGAGGGATGACTGGTATGGGCGACGCGTGCTTCATCTTGCCGGACTGTCGGACTTTTGGGGGGAAGGGGGGAGGGGGCGGGAAGGATGGTAGTGGGGTGAGGGATGGGGGCCGTGGTAAGGGCCAGTTGGCATTGGTGTGTGTGTTTGTGTGTGTGTATGTTTGTGTGTGTGTATGTTTGTGTTTGTGTGTGTGTGTGTGCTTTTCTGTGCTGTATAAGTATCTGTGTGTGTGTGTTAGGGTGTCTATGTCTTAGGGTGTCTATGTGTGTGCGCGCGCGCGTGTGTGTCTGCGTGTGTGCGTGCGTTCGTGTGTGTGTGCGTTTGTTCTTGTGTGAGTGTGTGTGCGTTCGTGTGTGGGTGTGAGTGAGTGAGTGTGTGTGCGCGTTCATGTGAGTGTGTGTGTTTAAGCGACTCACTACAGATGCATGAGAATGTTGTCTTCCAAAGGTTATTCTGGTTACTTCGTATATGGCTAATTTAATCATAATTTCAAAATCACGTGCATGCACGTCGCTATATAAGTGCAATAATCTTGGACGCGACGTTAAACCCCATTCCACCTCACCTCACCATAATTTCAAAAACACATTTTCTCAGTGTTAGAGGTTGTTCATAGTTATCAGTTTATATTGCCTGTTTTATTCAACAGTGCATTATTATTTAATTCTGATCATGAGCCAGTTGGTGAAGTCTCCATTATATAGGATTATTTTTAATTGCAACAAACAATCCATTGGCCCCTACCCCAACGTACACGTCATGGAATAATCAGTATATCCAATATATCCTTGGTCACGGTACAGCGACCTCCCACCCCTAGTATATAATCAGTATATCCTACACTGTACGGTACCGCGACCTCCAACCCCCTATTATATAATCAGTATACCCCACCCTGTACGGTACCGCGACCTCCAACCCCCTAGTATATAATCAGTATATGGCACACTGTACGGTACCGCGACCTCCAACCCCCTAGTATATAATCAGTATATCCCACCCTGTACGGTACCACGACCTCCAACCCCCTATTATATAATCAGTATATCCCACCCTGTACGGTACCGCGACCTCCAACCCCCTAGTATATAATCAGTATATCCCACCCGGTACGGTACCGCGACCTCCCACCCCCGAGTATATAATCAGTATGTCCTACACTGTACGGTACCGCGACCTCCAACCCCCTAGTATATAATCAGTATATGGCACACTGTACGGTACCGCGACCTCCAACCCCCTAGTATATAATCAATATATGGCACACTGTACGGTACCGCGACCTCCAACTCCCTAGTATATAATCAGTATATCCCACCCTGTACGGTACCGCGACCTCCCACCCCGAGTATATAATCAGTATATCCTACACTGTACGGTACTGCGACCTCCACCCCCTCGTATATAATCAGTATATATCCTACACTGTACGGTACCGCGCCCACCCAGCCCTAGTATATAATCAGTATATCCTACCTTGAACGGTACAGCGCCCTCCCACCCCTAGTATATAATCAGTATATCCCACCTCTGTATTTGGGTGGCACTGTATCACGACCTCCCACCCCCTAGCAAATAATCAGTATGTCCTACCTCAGTGTTTGGGTGGCACGGTACGTGTCCATTTCATATGTGTCGTTTTCATTTGACGTGTCAGTCAACGTGATTGACGTGGCAGAGTCCGTGTCGTTATCAGTATCTACGTCTAGCGGTAGAAGAGGAAGTAAGCAGCTTTTTGCTTAGATCTCGCCCTGCGCAGGGTCTACATATCATCAAGTATGCTTTAATGTTGTATAGGGTAATACAGAGTACGGGGGCCCCTGTCAATCCAAACCGACTTCTGAGGGGCGGAGGTAATCTCTGAGATTAAATGAAAGGGGCAGATATAACCGGATCATTTGGAATTCGCTGAAGCAACCGGAACTGATTGTGTACGTTTTAGTCTGGTCGTGAAGTATTTATGTATGTCAGTTTCTTCAGGAAATTGTTAATATCCATCGGCAATGAAAATATTTGGTTAGTGTTTGAAAAAATATTGCTTGTCAACTTTGATTTTTGGGGGGAGCTGATTCTACTTTACTATTTTCCTGATTTAGTGGCATAAAATATAAGTGCTTACAGATGATAATCATTATTTCGATGTTTTCGTGTATTGTAAGGCGACTATATACCATCGTAAATACAGAACAGTTTCGGTGTCCTCTGAAACAAGACGTTGATAAATTGGCTAAGACAGTTCCTGCTCACCTTGTTTAATGATGGGTGATGGGGGTGTGATAGTCTTGTCATACAGACCCTGAAACAAATATATCCAATACAGACCATGCAAGTCTATAACAGTGGGCAAGTCTAGATTACTGCAGTATCATGCAACTAAAGAGAGTCTCTATGCTCCTTTTATTAGGTTTTTATAAGATAATTTAACGACTGTTTATTATGTAAAATATGTTCATTTCAGAGACTAGCTGTCAGTCTAGGGATGGGATGGGGTGGTTCGGGTCGATGTTTCTGCTGGCAGAATGAAGTCCCCGAGTTTCATCATAAGCTCAGTCGTATTTATCAATTATGCCGAATCAGCTATAAAAGACTTGGTTTTTCTTTACTTATAAGCAGCATATTGTCTGTACTTGTACACAGCAGACGTAAATTCAGAGTTAACATATCGTTTTTTATTTTCCACAAACTTAATACATGTGCTATCGTGTCACTAGATTTTCTTGTCTGTCACTTGAATGCCTGGTTTGTTTCCAGGCCGCCGTCGCATGGCAAGAGTACCGCTGTGCGGCGTCGGGCAACAAACAAACACTCTGTATGCACATTGCGTGAGTGGCGGGTTCTGCCGGTAGGGCAGGACATGCTTACCCTTTTCGCCAACACCTGGACCTGTTCCAGAAAGCGATCTTTGTGCAAATATAATCGTAGCTCCCATTTACATAGACTTACGACGGTTGTAGCGCTAGGATCCTTCCATGGGACGGGTCCTTGGTGTCGTCACTGATTTTCAGTGATCCATTCATATAATTGTCACCGTTATTTTTCCTTTTGCGCCCAATGGAATCTGTTTCGACAGATAATCGAGACTGGTTATTCTCTGTCGTTGACGTATAATTACGATGTCTTCTGTAATACCCACATATATACGTCGCTAGGTGGACATAATGTCGTGGCGCTCAAATTTTGGTATACGTCACTATTACGTAGCTTCTTTCTACCCATGATGTTAAAACATCGGCGTGGCATCTCAGTAGACTAACACTATAACACTGTCATCAGTCCAGACTAGTACAATCAGCCATACAGACACATACATACATGCACATGTAAGTGCAATAATTTTTAGCTCACCCACCTCACCACTCACAATAGAATGAAGATGAAGACAGACTATCAAAAACACATCTGGTTGTATTTAATTAATAGTCTAACATACACCTTTATATCTACAACATACGAGCGGTGAGGTAGCCTAGTGGTTAAAGGGCTCGCTCGTCACGCCGAAGACCCGGGTGCGGAGACAATGTGTGAAGCCAATTCTGGTGTCACCGCCGTGATATTGCTGGAAAAAGCGGCGTAAAACTATACTCACTCACTCATTTAGAATCTGCTGAATCAGCTGAGGGCGTGGTCATACTATTGTGGATGGGATGAGGAGGGGGAGCGACTCTCACGCCAGGGTGACATCAGTGCAGTGTGGTCTCCTCGCGAAGAACTAACCTATCACTTACACTCTTTAATCCGGATACGGAGTTAGATTTCATCCTCTGGGATACGTTGGATTTACATATCCCCCAATTGTCACCAGGGCCAGGTTTTGCGCGTTGTTTAGGGGAAGGGGGGAAGTATTTCTCGTGATTCTTCCATCCCCAATGCCCTAATGACGGGGTAGAGCGTTACGGAGATTTACACTGAATGATCTTACGACCTTTCGAAGCTCAGGTAGCTAGTGTTACCTGTTGAGATCAAAGAGATGTGGGTATATGTCACTATGACCTGTGGTTTATAACGCACAGGTGTTTGGGTCTTTAACAGATTAGTGACCACTGATTGGAATATATTTCAGTTTATTACAGTCATTAGGTAATTTTATTATCAAGTGCCGCGAAGAGGTCTTCCGGGGACATTTACAGTTGGTCGGGTAACGTCATCGGATTAAAAGGAAATCAAATTCAGCTTCTTTAGGACATAGTCGCGAATCATATATTGGACCTTGTTATGTAGGGAGATTTGTCATCAGAGAGGTCGGACCATACCCGTCAGATACAAGCATCCGGCATTCTTGTCACGTCCTCAGCCCAACTCTCTGACATATCACTTCGTTTGTAGCGGCGGTGTTTTAGGGCGGTCCTACTTGTATCAGCATTGTGATAAATAGCGTTTGTTACATGACAAAAATGAAGTTCGATGCAATTACCTATTTTGAGTTGTTTCCGTGGTTTTCCAGGTGAACAATTGACTTGTCTGTGCATGTGTTTGTGACGGCTGTGACCGGTGGGGCAGGATACGCTCACCTTTTCGTGAACACCTGGTGATTCATAAACACATCGTACAATGGACTCTAAAGGGTATCTTATGATTATGGAAAGGGTTTTCTCCTGTATATCTACATGTACAACTAACCTTTGAAGATCCGGGTCACAATTATGCTTGTCGTAAAAAGAAAGTCACAGTATCGGGTGGTCAGGCTCACTGACTTGGTTGATGAATGTCATCGTATCTCAATTGCGTAGATCGATGCTCGTGATGTCAATCACTGGATTGCCTAGTTCAGACTTTATTATTTACAGACCGCCATCATATATTGCTGAGTGCGGTGTTAAAACAACAAACAAACAATCAAAACTAACCTGTACAACTTTCTTTCGAGTTCCCCCGTGAAGAGTGAGTGAGTGAGTGAGTGAGTGAGTTGGGTTTAACGCCGCTTTTAACAGTATTCGAGTTATATAACGGCGTGTTAGCTTAATGTGGGGGGAAAGCCCGAAGTGATGCAGGTGTCAAACGTTTACCACTTCGGTGAAACCCACGAGCACGGGTATGGTGCTGACAAACCTAGAAACATATTAGGGGCTAACCGGGATTCGAACCCACAAAGGACGCAACTCTGCACAGCGACTGGGCCACCCATGCCCCCTCCCCCGTGAAGATGGTTGGGGTGGTAGAGTACACGCAGGGGGTGATACAAGTACGCATCCATGCACAAGTTGGTTGGCTGGTTGGTTTGTTGTTTAACGCAGCACTCAGCAATATTCCAGATATATGACGGCGGTCTGTGCATAATTGAGTCTGGACCAGACAATCCAGTGATTGACATGAATGAAGCATGAATGTACGTGCAATGAGGCAATGGTGCGTGAGTGAACCTGCAATGGAACAATGCCAGAATTCGAGACTGTTCCCCTTAAGGAACATCCAAGAACGCTCGGGCAGTGGAACCGTGCATAATTCGAAACTTTTCCCACAAAGAACATCCAAGAATATTCTCGGAATGGAAACCTGCAAGAGTGGGCCCACAATGGAATAGAACAAGAATGATTCCCGGGGATGAATCATGCAAGAATTCAAGAATGTTCCTCAAATGAAACCATGCAATAAGGTCTCAAACGTGAGCTATCAAACATGTTCTCGCGATGGAACCATGCCGAATTCGAGAATGTTCATGCAAAGAAACCATGCAAGATTGTTCCCGCAGATCTCGTTCTTGCAACGCTAATGAATGCTTGGACACGCGGAAAATGGTGTTCCAGGCTTATTTGTGCATTGTTTGAAAACACAGTGACCTTTTGATATCCCTGCACAATTTGATGGAATTGTAATCTTTAGATATTCTCCACAGACCATCATCATGTGTATATACTTCGCGAAGCGAGGCATTATAGAACATTTGAACCACAACCATCCCACCAAAATATTGCTTTCAGAATTCAATGGTCAATTATCAGTGCCAAGTTTCAGTGTTAACCAAAGGCGACTCTATAAGCCCCATGAGCCAGTGGTATCTGGGAGTTTCCAAAGATCAAGGGCTACGGCAGCGTAGAGACGAGCTGGCCACACACATGGTTCTTCCTGCTCCTGGTAATAAGCCACCCCATGTAGTTCCTGGAGGCACCGTCGGGCTCTTTGACAACCCTGCCTCTTCATTGGAACCCTACGGATCCCCCAGATTGTTGCCCTTCTGAAGCCCTCGTATCGGCCTGCCACCAATTTACTACTATTTTGTTGGTATACCTTGTAATCGACTACGGATTTAGGCCAATTACTTCTTCGTGTCCAGACCATATACTACGACTTGAATGCTCACTTCCACATCTCCTAAAAGCCTTATTATAGACATTAGCGGAATTGGGCTAATTTTCAAGTCTAACCACAACAATAATACGAGCGGAGACTGGCATGTATAGAGAGTTGGATATTTGCTCCAGGAAATTATTCTTTCTTGCCTCTGTGGCAGATTGTTAAAGCGTTGAGGACGGCTACAATACCAGAAACAATCGTGCTGATTGTAAAGGGTTAAGTACAGGCCCCGTGTGGCCGAGATTAAACAGTCTGGAACTATTCGCAACAGTTTTAGGAGGACTAATTCTGTGGACTAATTCCCTTTAATCAAGAAAACAGCTAGCGATATGTGTAATTTGTTGCCGTTATAATAGCATGAATATTTTACCTTGTATTTTCTAAATTTGATCCTGTTTCGTTTTTCCACACTGATGTAGCCATCTTTAAACCATAAGCGCCGCGAACACTTGCAATGGTAATTTGAATAAACAAGAAATATAATCAGAGACTAAAGAACTTTGTTTAAAAAATAATTTTATGGGACCCTTTTGCCAAATTTTGAAACTGAGTCATTCTCCAGATTGTACAAGAAGCAATCTTGGTCACGTGACCACATTCCCTGCCGGCCACGTGCATCGATATTGTTATTGCAATGCGCATGCGTTTGTTGTTCTTCACAACAAGACTGTTACACCGCCCCACGTAATTATCTGTGATAATAAACACGACTCTGACATAACACTAGAGCGATACTTGTCACATAATTTAACGTAACGAACGTTGTATTTCTGAACGACAACACTTCAACTATAAATTGGTATACACTTGTACATACCCGCTGTTAGGTAGCTTAACCATGTTGTTAGATCTAACTACATGACATAGATCGTCGTGTTTATATGTTTGCGCATTAAATGTTAATAATCTGCCACCCAATTTAAGCATCTAAACACCAAGGCCTCGTTCCTCAAAGCGATCTTAGCGCTACAGTGATCGCAAGCCTATGTTAAAGTATGGGACTTACGATCGCCTTAGCGCTACGATTGCTTTGAGGAACGGGGCCCAGGGCGGTAAACACATTTCCAAGAAATACGAAATTCCAATTCTAAATAGATGATGGACCCGTGAAGATCCGGGGTAGAATAGGTCTTCAGCGAAGTTAAAGACGACTATGCTTGTCGAAAGAGGCGACTAACGGGATCGGGTGGTCAGGCTCGCTGTGTTGGATGATACATGTCATCGCATTCTAATTGCGGGGACGATGCTCATGATGTCAATCACTGTATTGTCTGGTCCAGACTCGATTATTTACAGACCGCCGTCATATAGCTGGAATATTGCTGAGTGCGGCGTGAAACAACTGCAGTCATATAGCTGGAATATTGCTGAGTGCAACGTTAGGCAATAAGCAATCAAAGAAACATATAGATGATGATGCAGATCATGACGAAAACGATATAGATATCTACAGTGCTATGGTGCTATGGACAGGAGCAGCGCTACAGTTCGGCTGTAATGATAATTTCCACTACATACAAGTGTGGGATTATAGATTAGAATATGTCTCCTGCAACCCATGCTGGTCGTAAGTGGTTACCGTATGGATCGGTGGTCTGGCTTGGTGACTTGGTTTATATGGTTACGGCGTTGACCTTTGCTCATAATATCAATCACTGGATTGTCTGACCCTGATTATTTAGAGGCCCCCGTTACATAGCTGGAGTATTGTTGAGTGCGGTGTAAACGACATTCACTCTGAAGTACTCTTATTCTCAATCCCGATGTCTAACGAGTAAGTGAGTTGGTTTTAGCAGTTCCAGTCATATTACGGCGTGTCAGCTGTGGGATAAAAGCCGAAATGATGCAGGTCTTAGGCGTTTACCAGTTTGAGGTAACACATGGCCACGGTTATGGTGCTGACAAACCCAGAAACCTCGAGGCCTTAAGCGCCACAATTCGGCACGCCAGAAACCTATGATTGTGGGTTCGAATCCCGGTTCACCCCGATTATGTTTCTAGGTTTGTCAGAACCATACCCGTGCTCGTTGGCTTCTCCAAAGGGGTAAACGTCTGAGACCTGCATCACTTTGGGCTTTCCTCTGAAATTAATCTGACACGTCGGGATGTAACAGAAATATTGTTAAACCCAACTCACTCACTCATTATTGATTGTTTGTAACCCCGTATCGTTGTATTTTCTGTCCAAGAGTCAAAAGTGAGTTTTCAAACGGGCATAAATCGTACGGTTTTTCTTCTTCCTCGAATAAATCTACACGTAGGAAGGTTCTGCTCCAACTGTTGAAAGAAAACAGTGCACCAACACGAAGCGACAAGTAATTCGTTTAACATTCTCCGTGAAGATGTCTGTATTTACCATAACATACAAACCATAGCGTCTCGGCCTGGCACCGGTCATACAATACGACCCCAGCACCCTTCATCTAGTTTGTTGTGTTTAGAGAACCAATCAGGTGAAGCGTAACAAACACAGCTCGGTATATCTGTATCAACACAAATGACTGGACCAGATGCCTCTGCGCTATACGACCCTTCGTAACTTCCGCTCGATTTAATGGCAACGGCGTTAAGTGAGCTTTAAGTGTGTGTAGGAAACGGCTTGAATATAAATTAAGAAGTTAATACTCTGGCCGAGAAACAAAATACTCTCTCAAAATTTATTTTCACTTGAAACTCTTCTTTTCAAAGACTATGCGCGTCTGAAAAATTAATAACAATGAAGGTATGGTCCAACGAATTAGTAGCAAAGACCTGCTTCTATATGCAGTGAATGTGTCTAATGTGTGAAGCGACTCAGAAGATTCATTCAAAATGTGAACCTGTGCAATGTATAGCGCTCGCTTGTAGCATAATGGACTCCATCATATTATTACGTCATGTCGCTCGTAATGCACAGTAATAATGTGTTCCACTACAGATCGTGTGATATTAAGGTCAACATCTGAAAGTTTGCTGTTTGGACCTCTGCTGGAGGTTCACAGTCTGAACATCTGAGGCAAGCTGAGGCCGACACTGACTTTCTTTTCTCCAAGATCTTCTTTTCATATTTCATATGCCATATGTATGCTTTCAACAAACTGACATTCGCAATGAAAACAAAGTTTTTGCTTAATCTAATAAGCTCATTTCAAAGAAAATTTCCGATCTGATTTGATCAAAAACACATTTCAAGAGCGCCACATAATTAAAGCGACACGCGAACGGTGCTGTATAAAAACGTACGTGAAGAAAATGTATAAGCTTTCTTTGAAATGGCGGCAAATGTGGCAAATATTACCCGATAGATGATATTCAGCACTGAGTGAAAGCTGTCCTCGGTACTGACCCCAATCGTCACAGTTTGAATGGCAGAGATCTGAGAGAGGTACTCCCTATCTGATAAAGCAATCACGTGCACCATGTAGTTTCAGGCTGAAATCACGGCCGAGGCATATGACATCAGCGGCCATGTTGGATTTGCTATGACATATGTCGGTGATGGGTGCAGTAAAGGGTCACGTGATCGTGTAGAAGTACTCCTGAGAATTATATTTATGGTTCCGCTGTTAAAATATTTTAATTACGATTTCATATCTAATGTAATATATACACAACGTGTAGAGACTGCAGACATGAACATGACGTTACTCCTTTCATGGAGTTTGATAATGTTGTTTTTTTTATCATATTTTCAATTTCGTTTGTCAGGGATTTGAAATGTACTTCTGTCACTACCAATGTACTATTCTATATTGTCTCAAACTCGCGTCCAAAGAACACTTGTATCTGGTTCGGACCCTTTTTTCACGTTGATAATAATACTTGGTTTGCAGGAACCATAATTGGCAGCGATCTCATGGTTTTCACCAAAATGATGCATGTCTACGAAGCAACGTTAAAAACAATTTCCACACTCTCGTACGTAAATAAAAGAGACAAAACCCTTTCCATATTCAAAAGAAATATCTGCTAAAGGCAGAGTCGATTGTACAATTCCGACTCAGGAGTTTATGAATCGCTACCAAATAGTGATGACACCCGGTATTGCCCCTTTTAAAGGAATTATAATATTTCCAATTTTTTTTACGGTGTTATAGATATTTCATATTAAGCATTCAGATAGGGCCTTATTGATAGGCCTGAAGCGATATAAAACGTTATAGACTGACTGAAATACTGCTGAATATGCCGTTAAACTTTATGTCACTCTCTCAATGGCGACTCCAGCCGCCTCCAGCAGCTTGTGCCATTATTTGGCCGACACGTTCCTTGTTCTGTCATGATGTAACTGCCAGTCTTCTAAACACATACATTATCTAACACGAGCAACACCAGTACTTCATGTAAACTGCAGATATATACTAGTACGAAAAGTAGGTATATTTTTATTTGTATATATATATTGGAGCCAAAACAACTGGGTTTTTTTAGGTTTAATTTCCTAAATTGACTTGTGGGCCTCTGCTAATGCACAGCAAAAGCGAACACATCAACGTTATGTTATTTTTGAAAATCCATTAATCAATCTTCATGTGTATGTTTGAATATAAGTAAGATTACCGTCATTAAAAATATCGTTCTCAGTGACCTCACTTTGTAAATAATAATTGTGAATTCATGCTGGTCAGTGTTGTTTACTCTCCTCACAATGAACAAGTCTTAAATTATTAATAATAATATCGAAATTAATTATGATTTTTTTTTTTTAAATATCCATCATCATAAAAATTAGAAGTAAATATAAACGACTGAATAGTCGCCATTTATTATAATGAAAATTGTGGAATGAATAATGAATATTTTTTATTTAAAAAAAAATCCATCATCATTAAAAATATAAGTAAAAAAAAATAAATCTGAATATTCATCCGATGTGATCTGAGACCTCATGGCCACTCTGGAATCCTTCAGCACTTCACCAAGCATCAGCTTCCAGCACCATGCAGTCGCCCCCATGTAGACTGCAGGCGGTGTTTACACACAAGATTAACTCCGCTGACAAACCACGCTTCAGCTTTGAAGTCATCAGAGCATCCCCAGATTGGTACAGCACCAAGTGGCTGCTGCCTCCGTGCTGGCCAACAGGACCATCATCACACAGTAAACTAACGGGATTACCTGACTCAGACTGGGAGCATCGGATGGGGCCTTGCTTCAGCAGCGGGAGTCGACATGAAAGGCCTGCCCACGTGGTACCAGGCGAATCTGGTCGACCGTCGTCGGCAGAGTTCGCTTGTTTTGAGGGAAGCTGTATAAACTCTACTCACCGTACTGCCGTGTTTTTGTTAATGACATCATTTATATAGTCGATCCTTTTTGATGTGCGGAAATTATGTGTCCACCATTAAGTGTCTTAAATAGGTTACCGGGATGTGCTTTGGTGTGTGTGGGTTGTTCAGTGGGAGTATATACGTGTTCTATTTTGTCAATGTTTTATTAATTCAATAAATATGGGGGGCACGGGTGGTCCAGTCGTCTAAGACGCCGCGATTTGCTGTGCAGGGTTGCGTCCCTTGGTCACGCCAGAAACCTATGATTTTGGGTTTGAATCCCGGTTCGGCCCGATTATGTTTCTAGCTTTGTCAGCAGCAAACCCGTGCTCGTGGGTTTCACCGAAGTGGTAAACGACTGAGATCTTCATCACTTCGGGCTTTCCTCCCACATTAATCTGGCACGCCGTGATATTAACTGGAATAATGTTAAAAGCGGCGTTAAACACAACTCACTCAATCAATAAATAAATATGTATCTTCATAAACAGGAGTGAGATGGGTTTACTATTTCGTTTATATCATGGCAGGGGAGAGACACGTATCGTGGCTTTCGGGTCTTGGAAGTTTACTGAAGTTGTGAACTCACGGGAACGGCTTTCGAACTTGCAAACCTGGGATTCGAACCCACAACAGCCAGGATGTCAAAGGACGCTTTAGACCACTAGGCCAATGCGTGCCAGTCAACTGCTAGGCCAATGCGTGACAGTCAACTGCTATTACCCATAAACAGAAAAATGAACGAGGTTTTATTGGCGAAATCACGAATGCAGACAATCAGTCTATATTCTTGATGGTTCGAGAGAGTGAGTGAGTGAGTGTTATGCAGCCATAGTGAACATCCGATTCCCATTATTATCAACCAGAGGAATATTGCCAGAGACGGTTGTGATGATCACCAAACCAAAGCTGATCCACGTGTATTTGTAGTCCTGCATTGTCTACACTGTGAAACATCTGCATTGTATTTCATATAAACCAATCTTGATTATAAAAAATAGGCGAGTCTAGCAGGCTGCATTCCACATGAATTCAGCATTAGAGAAGAATAACAAAGGAGAAATGTATAGTGAAAGAAATGATTTCATGGACTACAAGTCCTGGTATATTTGGCGCCTTAAAATGAAACGCACTGGAAAGTGATTTATCATTGATGTATGTATTTATGACATGGACGGTTGGAAACACTTATAACTCCACTGAACTACATGTAATATATATATATATATATATGTTTGGCTGTCTTCAACTATTTTGTAACGTGCATGTACTTGAGGCTGGAGGCCAGTGATTAAAAGCAAACAAACTTGAAATACTGTTCAAAGTGGCGTTAAACTCACGAACTCATCACTGAGAAACCAACGACCGAAACTTATGCAAAACATCAATTTGGACACGCTCATGACTTCCACGTGTCTGAAAGATGCATTTCCCTTCCACATTGCACCACATCTATGGGTACATGTCTACACGCCCTCCCCACGTAGGAACATCCAGGTTACAGGGTACAACCCAACACCATCCCCAGCATTCAATACCGTTATAAACTGCAAGACTAAAACCGCCGTACATTCGCCATCAAGCTGTTGCCAGTGCCTCTTAACATGTATCTATAACAAAGAACAAAACTTATCGTGATAAGACCCGCCCTGTTTGATTTACGAAAAGTACACTTTGTTGGTACGTGACATTGCGGACGTTGGACCAGCTTATATATGAGAGGCCCAATGTGTTACAGCGATTCACAATGCAAGAGCGTACAGGAACAGCGCCATGGTTCATACATCGAAGTGTCAACTTCAGCTTTACCATCCCATGCAGCATGTTACGACTCTGTTCTCGTGTGTTTGTTCAAGTGGACTGACATGTCTATCCTCGACCAGACTCCTCACAGGTCAATATTACTCGCTGGAGTGATCAATTTGCATTGATTGACAGGGATTTAACACCGCGAGGAGTTGCTAGCGACAGTTCCACGGGTGTTGGGACTTCCAACACGGCTTAGAGACGGGCGTGGTATTGATGTACAGATGGGGATGTATGTACACAACTGTTGCTCCATCCGTCGTGAGGATGTTGTCGCTAGGATTGTCGTCTTTGTCATCAGCGTTCAGATTTGGGAAATGTGTAATAAAACACGTACATTTTTATTGTCAATAGAATACAGGTAGCGTACAAATATTTGATGATAACACCTGAACGCTTAAAGTTCACCTTAATATATATAGACGATGTTAGAAACATTTATGTGAGGAAGAGATCGTCATGTTTTGGCCGTATGTTATTTCAGTATCAAGTGAGTGTCGTTTTGAGCCGCGTTTAGCAATTTTCCTGGAACAGAGTGTCGTATAGTGAATGAGTGTGGTTTTACGCCGATTTTAACAATATTCAAGATACGATGAATAAAGACGGGGGACATCAATAATCAGTGAATGATGTTTAAAGCCGCAGTCATCTCCCGGTGGTATGAAAACACAGACAAGTCTTAACCAGGAGCTTCACACATATTCGGCTCGGTCTTTGACGTGACGAGCTTGGATTAACAACAAGAATACTCCACCATCCTTAATGAAACATATTTTAGCCTTAAGAGAAAATGTTATCAAGAAGACATAATTAGCAAGCTTGACTGACATATAGTCTATTTCACAACACATTTACTCGTCTAAAATATTTATCCAGACTTGCCTATTTTAATCATCTTCCCGAGGCAATGGCGTTAACTGAATTTAAAAGTTCAGATTCCCCCCTTGCCGAACGAGGTTGGAATTTGGTGGCTCGATCGTAGCGCCAGCAGTGGCTATTGCGAGTTATTTCCCTTCTATGCCCCTCCTATTGACCAATCAGATTATAATATTCCACCAATATCACTTGCATCAAACAAAATGGCGGCGTCCAGACAATCGATCTGATCGATAATCAAGATCTATCTTGAAATAAAACGGGTGTTTCCTTGCGAAGTGCATCAAATTACTTGAGCACTTTGATTATAAACGGGAAAAGATTCGGAAAATATTTGTCGACGCCCAGTTAACGGTACACATGCTGTGCAAATCCTGCAGTCGACCGAAATCTGCACGCTGAAATCCATGGTAGTTTCGAACCGGATGTCTCGTTCGTTACGCGATTTTGATTGGACTAAGCATAGACTCGTTAGTCCAGCCAAAAAATAATTCCAGCCTAGTTCGGCAAGGGTGGAAACTTGACCTTTATAGTCGGTTAACTCCAATGCCTCGGGAAGAGGATTTTAATAGTCTACATTTGTTTTTTTCAAATTCAATGCTCAGTTTTCACAGTCAGGTGCAGGTCTGCAGGTGTGTCAGTTTGAAATATACTGACAATTTTTTGATATAGTGACCCCGGATTACCAACAAAACCCAAAATACTTCATACCAAACACCAGCGTAACTGTCAAGCTCCACTTACTGTCTTTGTGTGCTGGTGATTAGGTGCCTCTGTCTGGCAGTGTGGGTTCGAATCCCGGATGGGACTCAATCCCCAAAAGTACTAGAATCTGTACTTTACTCAGAAAGATTTATACCAAATATAACATATGTTACAATAAACTATATGACTGTCTGTCTGTCCATTGGCCGGGTATTGATTATTGATGTTAGCGCTTTGAGCATGAGTCTTGCCTATGGAGTCTAGTACAATATAACACATTATTATTATTATTATTATTATTATTATTATTATTATTATTATTATTATTATTATCATTATATTCTTCGAAAGATACAGGGAAGTTGGGAATATATGGACATACAGAAGGGGTATGCGTCGCTGAAACCACAACAAACCACTATCAGCATTAAAAGCAAACATAGGTATACATACATATATCATAATATTATCACAGTTCAGAACCGAAATATTGAAGAACCTATCCCTTTATATAAATAATTAGCCAAACTATTCGAAAAAAGACCTGATTGGAAGCCAGGCTCAATTTCTATGAAATCTGGTAATGCTAAAGATTATCAATAAAACGCAATTTCTGGACATTCACGATTTTAAATATGTTCCTGCTATTTCTTTGGGCACGTATGAAATTCGAAACTCTTGCGACCTGAAGTGCCCCGTGAGCGGGCTGCTCGCCTAGACGCGCTTTTAGTGGGAAGGAAAGTGTTCAACTCCAGAGAGCTCGGGTATAGTGTATATGGAATTGATCTGGCGCGGGGGGAGGGATCCCGCTCTGACTGTCTTCCAATATCCTCTGTTTAATTGAATCCGCAGCTTCGAATGACAACTTGTCGTCCGCCATCTTATGGACAGGAAGTGCTGCTCTGCAGCAGACGAAAATCACGTTCTGTGATTGGTCAGTTTCCGCGCACTTGCCCGCGACTCGGCTACCCCGCTGAAATGCCCGGCTGGAGCTGTCGTATCGCGAATCAGACAATTTATTTTGTCAATGGTAATAATAGTGAATCACTGCCGCATACATGCTTCATTGGTCGTCTTACCTGACCCAACCAGACCCCATTAACGTGAATTAATTCCCTCTGCACTGCAGTTAGTCCCCTTTGTTTATTAAAAGCGACAGAAATACCAGATCAGTGTGATATATGAGGGAGGTAGACATCCCCCAATAGCGTGTTTGTCTCCCTTTGCTAGCCATGCAGTTTGGAAATGGTTCAGTCCGAGGATGGAAACCCAGGAATGGGTATGTGCTGTGGCAAGATTGCAAGGCCCGGACCTTGTGAGTCTTCTGAGACAGAAACCTGATATTCTGGAATGCAAAATCCAGATATATTCTCTGATGTCGATATATTTGTAATCAGTTTAAGTCATCATCCCGGGGATTCATGCAAGAACTGTTTGACGTACACCCGTGTATAATTTACAGCATGCAGTGAAGCACGTGGAGGGACCTTGCTGTTTACGTAACAGACAAGCGTCTATAAATAGAAGCACGGGACTGATAAGAGAACAGTAATTGTTAATGTCCGTGATGATGAAGCATGTCGGCCAACTGTTGGTCACACTACAGAAGATGGCATACATTTGGAGCTTTTTAAACAGCTAAACCTAAACACACGTATACCTTGACGGAGAAAAATGTCCTCAGAAGCAAGACTGGAACCTAGACTAAACGTTTAAGTCATGAGAGGGGCGTGGCCCAGTTGAGATGTGAATGTCTTGATAGTCATGGGAGGGGCGTGGCCCAGTTGAGAGGTGAATGTCTTGATAGTCATGGCTGGGGCGTGGCCCAGGTGAGAGGTGAATGTCTTGATAGACATGGGAGGGGCGTGACCCAGGTGTGAGGTGGATGTCTTGACAGACATGGGAGGGGCGTGGCCCAGGTGTGAGGTAAATGTCTTGATAGACATAGGAAGGGTGTGGCCCAGGTGAGAGGTGAATGTCTTGATACTTGATAGACATGGGAGGGGCGTGGCCCAGGTAAGAGCAGAATGTCTTGATACTTGATAGACATGGGAGGGGCGTGGCCCAGGTAAGAGGTGAATGTCTTGATACTTGATAGACATGGGAGGGGCGTGGCCCAGGTAAGAGGTGAATGTCTTGATACTTGATAGACATGGGTGGGGCGTAGCCCAGGTAAGAGGTGAATGTCTTGATACTTGATAGACATGGGAGGGGCGTGGCCCAGGTAAGAGGTGAATGTCTTGATAGACAGGAGGGGTGTGAGGGGAGGTTAGAGGTTCCTTGTTCGTTGACAGCAATTGTGCACATTCGGTTTTTTTGTGAACCTCACAGCACTCCCCCACCCCCAACCCCTCCTTCACGATATCGCTCAACATTAACGGCACATGGTGAGTAAGGCGGTTTGTTCTAACGCTGCTTTGAACTGTATTTCAATTATATCACGGTGAGTCACAGTAATGTGGGTGGGTGATGGGGTTGGGGTGGGGGGGGGGGGGGGGGGGGGGGGGGAGCTAATGGTCACACACGTCTCATGGCTCCCGGTGCTGACAAACCTAGGCTTAACCATGCAGTGTCAAGTATCGGAATATTCAATGAATGTGTTGACGTCTGTCCCATGTATCTATATTAGCAGTCAATCAGCCAGATATTTCGTTTCAAAGGAAATCAAAACCATTTTTCGAGATAACCGTTATTTCGAAGGCGTGGTGTAAATAACACGGAAAAGCATGTTAAACTACGAGGGATGTCGAGATAGGTATCATTTGAATTGGAACAAAATTTGTGAAAGGTAAGCTATCGTACAACACATCTTCGCTCTCAGCACCATAAGAAATATTCTGGTGAAACATCCTGATGGACGATAATAATTTACTTTCAGAGTGTATCTGTGTGGATAGGAAAGCGGTGGATTATGCCATGTTAAACGTAAGATGACAGGGACCTCGGAGCGAAATAACGGTAATATTATGTTATTATCAGACCAGAACAGGCGCGGAAGAATTGCAATTTAAAGACTTATCCTAAAAATTATACGTTTCATACAAATCACAAATTATTCAGGCTAAAGCCGGTCATCTAAAAAAGAGAATGGATCGTGTTTCACTGCACAGCGGGATTTCAAAAGCACACGAGACATGGCGAGATTTGTAATTAATATTTCTAATACAGTCCTTCCTCAAATCATCGGCATAGTGAATGTAATGTGTAGAACCGCGGGGGTTCGGTGTTGAGGACTGCAGCATGGTCGTGCACGGCAGACGCGGACAATTAGCTTGTATTGATGCCACGGCGGACTACATGGTTTAGTCAAATGACTGGCAACTGTAACATGTTGAGCCAACGGTGTAGAGTTATACGTATAGGGCGACTATTAATGCCATCAGCATGCACAGGGCTGTCTGAGATGGCGCACGGAAAGAGCCCAGACGCCATCATAAATGACGAACATTTAATCTCTGAAATGAATGTTTTCAATTGGCTTTATACATATAAAAGACCCCCCCCCCCCCCCCCCCCATCTACACACACACACACACACACACACACACACACACACACACACACACACACACACACAGTTCAACGCACGCGGTAATGTCCCTTTATATGTTCGTACAATTAATCGTCTGGATTAACAGCTTTCCTGTTTAAAGGGATTTCACTCTATATACTTTTCAGTGTCTGTATATAAAACAAATGTAAGGAGGAAATTGAATGTGCAGATCCTTCCAACTGGGTCAAACCCGACTCACTCACTCACTCACTCCACACACACATCCATAATTATGCACTTTTCATTTCCCAGTTGATTGTTTCATGGTTTTCTTTGTTGACCACAGCGTCCACCTTGTCATGATAACCTCGTTTAACCGGACTGGTCAGTTTAAACCGTGCGGATTATCGAGTCACTGAGCCATGTAGTAAATATGTTCTTTCTTGACGCCCAGAGTTAAGAAACCGCTTCAACCAGATGATAATTTATCCCCTGTAATACTTTATCAAGAGAAAGCCAGAGAGGAAACTTTCCCCAATTGACGTTTCCCATACACCATGACCATGAACCACTATGACCTCTGCTAACATATGATTTAAAGCCTAGGAATACGACAGCATTTTTCGATTACACTGTGTATTCCACTGAAACCCCTTGTGAAGAACCCCCCTAAACCCCCTCCTCTACATTCCCCTCATCAATTTTCCTCTAATGCCCCTGTTTACAGAATAACAGTTTTCCGCTGTTTTATTGGAATTTCACAGTTTGACATAAATGAAAATGAAATGGACGACAATCAATCCTCTCTAAGTTGCTCCGTTATAATTACCGTGCCACTGTTTTATTTATGAAATGGAAATTGATATGGCTGTTTGAGAATTGCCCCTCGCTTTGTGCGAGATACAATTTGTGACAACATTGTCCCAACGTGTCGTGAGTCTACGAAAGAACAGTCTACACATAGGATTCAGGTAATTAAGAAATGGGGCAAGGAAATGCGATCAAATACCTTTGTCTAAGCGGATAAAGAGATTCATGCATTCAACCGACTGGTTTTGGTTTGTATCTGTAGCCTGGAAGTTGATTCTCTGACACTGTAATTTACCATAGCGCTGTGAACATGTTACAGCAAGTTGTGTGTGAGTGAGTCGGATCTAACGCCGCTTAAAATACTACTACAGTCATGCTATGGCGTCATAGCTAAAGGGACGAAAGGCCGAAGAGATGCAGACTGTAGGTGTTTACCTCTGACAAACCATGAAACTTGGATCTCTATCTCGAATCCACCTTCATAGGATTCTGGTACATGGGTCGCAACTCTGCAAAGCGAATTCACAGCACTTTCGACCCTTACATGGTAAGGGCAGACATACACATACATGCAGGCAGGCAGACAGGCTCGCATGCTCGCAGGCACACACACACACACACACACACACACACACACACACACACACACACACACACACACACACACACACACACACACACACACACACACACACACGCACGCACGCGCACACACACACACACGCACAGACTCACGCGCACACACACACACACACATACAAATACATGGAAAGAATTATCTTTGTCAGCTGAAACAATGCCAGAGAACTTCCGGAGATTCCTGTTTTAGCTGAAACAATGCAAGAGAACTTTCGAGAGATACATGGTTTAGATGAAACAATGCAAGAGAACTTCAAGAGATGCCTGTTTTAGATGAAACAATGCAAGAGAACTTTAGGAGATATCTGTTTAGCTGAAACAATGCAAGAGAACTTCAAGAGATACCTGTTTTATCTGAAACAATGCAAGAGAACTTCAAAAGATATTTGTTTTAGCTGACACATTGAAGAGAACCTCAAAAGATACCTGTTTTAGCTGAAACAATGCAAGGGAACTTTCAAGAGATACATGGTTTAGATGAAACAATGCAAGAGAACTTCGAGCGATACCTGTTTTAGCTGAATCAATCCAAAAGAACTTTCAAGAGATACGTGGTTTATCTGAAACAATGCAAGAGAACTTTTAAGAGATACATGGTTTAGCTGAAACAATGCCAGAGAACTTTAAGAGATACCTGTTTTAGCTGAAACAATGCAAGAGAACTTCAAGAGATACGTGTTTTAGCTGAAACAATGCAAGAGAACTTTCAAGAGATACCTGTTTACTTGAAACAATGCAAGAGATCTTCAAGAGATACCTGTTTTAGCTGAAACAATGCAAGAGATCTTCAAGAGATACCTGTTTTAGCTGAAACAATGCAAGAGAAGTTCGGATTAACTGACCATCTGAGTAACAATGTAAAACAAACGAACTGACGGATAAAACGAACCGTTTTAGGGGCTCTCGTCCGTTTGCTGTATATATGTTGTATATATGCTCGGTTATAACTAACTAAATTAGTGGTCCCTTTGAGTTCGTTATAACCGTAGTTTACTGTATGCATTACTTCAGTGAACATCAGTAATGCAAGAAAAACTTTGAATGTGACAGATTATTCCCTTCGTTAACATGTACTGATACAACCAAAATCTGACGACACTTAAGTATTAGTACAAGAAGGGCGTTACCTGTGTTAACAACGTGGTTAACAATGATAACAACCATTGACCTTCTCAGCTCAAGAGACACAGCTATCATGGTTCCCCGTAATGGTTGTATCCACAAAACTCCCAACCAATGGTAGGGATTCCGGGTACGAAAGGGTCCCCAGAGGCGACTTGTCGAGGCGACTTGTCGGAACGGGTGGTCAGGCCCCGTGACTTGGTTGAATGCGTGTCATCGTACCCCGACGGCATTCATCTTTGCTCATAATATCACTCACTGCTTTGTCTGGTCCAGACTCGATTATTTACAGGCCGTCGTCATACCGCTGGAATAATAAAGTGCGGCGTTTAACAACAAACAACTATCAAAGGTTGCCAAGGCAACGACCATCTGGCGACTGTACTCTATCAGGCACAAACATAATGTAATAGTGACAGTATCTTATGGCAACGATTATAATTAGTTTGTTACATGATCGTGTTATCTGTATTTAGCAGTGTATATGTTTAATATCTCGAGAACATGTTAGCTTTACTCGGAACGCGGAATTTACATTTAATAGATCATTTTATAGATTTAAGAGATTAGTCATTCCATATACATATTCTGTTTTTCAATGCCGAATGGTTTATTATGATTTCATCTACATGGCAATGGTTGATTAAACAACGTATTAAAAAAAGTGTGAACTTGTACACGAAAATAATTATAACAACATTCTCAATAATGATAATAATAATGATAATAATAATAACAACAACAACAACAACAACAACAACAACAACAACCAAATGGAAAAGCGACATGATGGAGTGGCTCGACCATTCTATTACCGTCTACGCCATGCTTGTGGTTTTGACACAGAGGTCCATCCATGGTACGACCCGGAATATGTAGATGTCGTCATGGAAAATGATAAATACAAAATTCTGTGGAATATGCCTGTATACAGCCTCAGACGAATCCAGGCCAACAAACCTGAACTTGTCCTTTATGATAAATCCAATGAAATAATTAATATAATTGAATTTTGTCTCCAATGTGATTGACAAGATTCAGGACAATCATGGCAAATATGCGGTCCTCGCTTTCGAAATGTCACGCTTGCATCCCAAGTATCAAGTTGTCCGACACCAAACCTGTTCGTATCGCCCACGTCAAACAGAACTGTTTGAATCATTACAAACATAAGACTTATTTTTGGGACAGACCCACCTTTTCAGGAACACATGGTATCATCACAAGTTGGTTGTAATTTTTTAAACTCGGATCGTATAATGGGCCATACTTTAAGTAGAGATCTGTTAAGATATATGGCAAAAATATTTGCAAAAAATGAAATTGGCTTTTTAGGATATATCCCGGTTAATGTATTATACTTGGCACTTTATGTCTTTATAACATGTGTATTTGTGTATGTATATTCACATCTCCATAACAACTGAACTTTGTTGCCTATTGTACATTAACATTTACACCTAGACAGATGCAAACGCCATTCAGTGTGTTCGGCATGATAGGATACTAGACATAATGCATAACTTAGATATGTTCATAAATCTTTATGGATTTAACCATCAAAAGATAAAGTAACACAGTTAAGAAAATTAATCAAGGCAAATATAGGGGCATATTCAGGTATAAAACAAAGATAATAAGTCGACGTTTGTAATTCTCATTTTCAACACACATTTGGTTTAATTTTTCATGAAAATAAACCAACATGAACTGCCGGTCAAAAACGTATACATTCATGGTTGATGGTGTCTAATGATGAAGCAAGCAAGAAATGCTTATTCGATGGCGATATATTTAATACAGCATCACAGTTGTGTTTGGACCTTAAATTTGCAGCGTGACTGTTTTCAGCGTAATAACGTTTTGATAACCCTTGTAATGTTTTGGGGAAATCCTATTTTCATGTGTAAACAAAGTTAGGACAGAAAGCATATTGTTGTCACTTTATGCCTCGTGTATACATTGTTTTTTTTGCCAACTGCAATAAATATCAAATATTAATTGTAATAAATAATTCCAATTCTCAAGTGTATACTTTCTTTAGCTCGGCAGTTTAGTTTAGTTATGAATTATATTATAAATTCTACATCATTTCCAAACTGGTGCCCATGTGTGGGTAATCTCACCATCCTACGAGAACATTCATCTCATAAATTCTAGTGGTCTCTTAAAGTTTGCGCGCGCAAGCGAAGTGCCCAAATTATGTATATCAAGATATCACCTTCCTAATGGCAGAAAATTGAAGTGGGGAATAAATGGGGTAGTTGTGTAGTTTTAAATAGCTTTGTACTCATTTCCTCAACAGAAAAAGTAACATGTGTTACGAAGACGAGAATTTGAACTCCTTTCGAAAATAAAGTAAACCTCGAACGTACTGACTCTATCTCAAAGGATTACAGCGTTCTGCATATATATCACCAAACAAATATCTTGGTTTTTTAAAGAATGATGTATGTCTGTAGCCAATATACATAGAATATAAATAGGTATTTTAACTCTTTCGGATAATTGACAACGCATTGCATATTGCCTAATGTTTCATAATTATCTTGAGTTGCAACAAACAAATACTCACTGAAGTTGCTCCCGTCATGACTAGATGCCATTGTCCCTTATTTTGTATGAGTTATAATATATTTTTAACAAAATAAAATATATGATAATGGCTAATATAACTTGAATTACAACCACCGTTATCTTAGAAATATTCAATGCCGGGCAAAACAGAGTATACACCCAGGTTTGATGGTGGCTAAAAATGAAACAAACAAGAAATGCATTTGACACGGGTATCAAATTGTGTTTGGGATCTTCAGTTGGAAGTGTTTCGGCGACTGTTTCAGTCTGGTAACATTTTAATAACGTTTGTAATTGTTTGGCCAAATTAATTACCAAGTGTATACTTTCTGTTACCCGGCAGTTTAATGTCGCTTTGCAAATAAATCAAGATTTGTAATGCGCAGCTAATCCATGTAATCGAGTCAATGTTACGTTAAAATAATTGTATATACTGCAACCTAGAACATCGATCTGGCCAGGCGATAAACGTTGGTCATTCGTTTGTTTCTGTTATGTGTTACGATGTTATCTGGTCTGTAACGTTTTATATTTATCAATTGTGTGTAGTTTCTTTTTCACACAAAATATTTAACCTGACAATGAATCTCCTTTTTACACACTCCTTATGGACACAATCTTCTGACGCGGTTACGTGGTCTTGTACAAACCTCGAATGCACACTTAATGTATATGAATATTTTTCGAAATAAATTAGGTGATCAACTGTTCCTCATAGTTTTATGGTTTCGTTTTACACATAATTCAGAGAAATATGCTTTGTCAAAATCTTCAAATATATCAACAGAGTTTAAAGTCTGTGCCACCTGTCATTTCGCAGTGGAACTATGTATCTCTAACCACTCGGTACCTTTTACTGAATTACGAAAACCACAAATCAAAATATTCATTACCTGAGCATAACAATATATTGATTTATAAACACATGCTTATGATATAGTAGGAATCGTACAATGGATTTTTCCTTCAGCAAACATTTCTTATGATTATGGAAATGGCTTTCATTACTTTTCTCAAACTTATCATATTACATATACATTTTTTTATTCATTTCAACTAATGTAGGCGTTGATACGAGACCTCACCTGTATATTTCCCATTCACATAACAAACAAAAAACGACAACCAACAGAACAATAGCAATAACGCACAATGTTAATTGTTTTTTCTTTAGATCAATAAAACCTCTTTATCATGAAAAATATTCTGACGTGTAAACCAGTTTTCAGCGTTTATTCAAATCACATGACCCAGAAATCCCACGGTGTTTCGGGGTCATCCCGCCCTCACCCAGCTCGAGTTAATTGCATCTCAGCGGACTACTGGGTTTAAATCCATACTACTTAACAAAGTACCTCATATAAGCATGTAATGCATCTTTCATCGATATGATTGCATCTCAGTTTTATCTGACCACCACGACAGATTCCCGACCCCCCGGGCGCCAGGGACGTTATACGACGAGTGATTGGAGGGTGGGGGTGGGGGGTACTTGCCAAGGCTGACTATGGGGTACCACCCCCTCTGGGGTAGGGAATTTACGAAGCTAAAGCTTTTAGTTTTCTCCCGCCCACTATACGTGATGGAACGTTGGTGCAGGGGTTGTATATGTTGTTGCGATGTAGGGGATTAAGAGTGGGGTGGGGTCGGTTCAACAGTATGATGCTAAGGGGTACTACGTTTTCTTATTAAGTGTGATAAAAGAAACATGTCTTCATAACATATTTACAATGCTGATATTTTCTAAAATGATTTAACAGCATGTGTGATATACTGGTAATTTATGCATTTCCTTTCAGTTGTATTTATTTAGCTTTGATTCTTTTTAGAGTGTTGACATTTTCTTATTGATGCTCCTGGGCAACTTGGGTGTTGGTTTCAGGAACTACATTACAGCGACAACAAAGACATGAGACAATGTAGTTTGGTTCACCGTGGGGAGAGCTGCCTCCAGGAACCTATGTTGGTCGGGGGAGCTGCCTCCAGGAACCTATGTTGGTCGGGGGAGGTGCCTCCAGGAACCTATGTTGGTCGGGGGAGGTGCCTGCAGGAACCTATGTTGGTCGGGGGATGTGACTGCAGGAACCTATGTTGGTCGGGGTAGGTGCCTCCAGGAACCTATGTTGGTCGGGGGATGTGACTGCAGGAACCTATGTTGGTCGGGGTAGGTGCCTGCAGGAACCTATGTTGTTCGGGGGAGGTGCCTGCAGGAACCTATGTTGGTCGGGGGAGGTGCCTGCAGGAACCTATGTTGTTCGGGGGAGGTGCCTCCAGGGACCTATGTTGGTCGGAGGAGGTGCCTCCAGGAACCTATGTTGGTCGGGGGAGCTGTCTGCAGGGATAGTGTGGGCAGATTTCAATAAAATGAACTCGACATGATTTCTTTTAGATGCTTTTGCAAGATTCACATAGCTAAACTGAGTTCAAATATGATATAAACTTATGTTTTCTTGAAATACATGTGTGATGTCAAGCTTGTCAACACAGTGGGATGTATGGCGGATGATTCGCAAGTTATATGAAGGATAAAACGCGAGTTATATGAAGGATGATACATGAGTTATATAAAGCATAATACATGAGTTATATGAAGGATACTTCGTGAGTTATATAAAATATGATACGTGAATAATACGAAGGATGATACATGAGTTATATGAAGGATGATACATGAGTGATAACAAGGATGATACGTGTGTTATATCATGGATGACAATGAGTTATATCAAGAATGATACGTGAGTTATATCATGGATGATACATGAGTTATATGAAGGATGATACGTGAGTTATTTGAAAGATAATACATGAGTGATATCAAGGATGATACATGAGTTATATCAAGGATGAAACATGAGTTATATGAAAGATGATACGTGAGTTATATGAAGGATGATACATGAGTTATATCATGGATGATACATGAGTTATATGAAGGATGATACGTGAGTTATATCATGGATGATACGTGAGTTATATCATGGATGATACATGAGTTGTATGAAGGATGATACGTGAGTTATATGAAGGATGATACATGAGTTATATCGTGGATGATACATGAGTTATATCGTGGATGATACATGAGTTATATCATGGATGATACATGAGTTATATCATGGATGATACATGAGTTATATGAAGGATGATACATGAGTTACATGAAGGATGATACATGAGTTATATGAAGGATGATACATGAGTTATATCGTGGATGATACATGAGTTATATCAAGGATGATACGTATGAAGAATGTATGCTATGTTTAGGAGAGACCCGTGAAGTTCCGGGGTAGAATAGGTCTTCAGCAACCCATGCTTGCCGTAAAAGGCTACTACGCTTGTCGTCGGAGGCGATTGACGAGAATGGGTGGTCAGGCTCGCTGACTTGGTAGATGCATGTCATCGTATCCCAATTGCCTGGATCGATGCTCGTGATGTCAATCGCTGGATTGTCTGGTGCAGATTCGAGTATTTACAGACCGCCGTCATATAGCTTTAATATTGCTAAGTGCGGCGTTAAACGACAAACAACCAAAAAAAATTTAGAAGATAGGCAGTGACCCTGTGTCCAAGAATGAGGACGATATTACATCACACTAGTGAGTTGGGAGCAAAGCCACTTTTCATGGTACTTGGGTGGCTGAACAGTATTGAGTTACGAAGGGTGTACAGTACACCCCTAACAGTGTGCGTGTATTAAGTACGCTACTGTCTATGCCTAAATGCAGGCATCATGTGAACCAACTACCCGACCAAACACCGTATCTATGCAGGCACCAAAGTGACCATCTTCCCGAGGCAAGGGAGTTAACTGACTATAAAAGTCCAGTTTCCACCCTTGCCGAACTGGGCTGGAATTCCGGAGTTTCATTTTGGCTGGACTAACGAGTCTATGCATAGTCCAATCTAAATCGCGTAACGAACTAGACATCCGGTTCCTAAACAACATGGATTCCAACGTGCAGATTTCGGTCGACTGTAGGACTGATGAAAACTGGCTTCGGCGCTGTCATCAAGTACCTCCATCCGAAAGAGCGACCTGCAACACCTGTCCATGTCGGCACGGTGTCAAGTTTAGGGGTACTGCGCCTTCCTTGGCACATTACACACGAGGGCAGCGGAGTTCAAGAGGGGGCGAGGGGATGATCCAAGATCAGGGAGACCTTCTACTGCCACCAAAGTTGACACAATATACGATATGAGTATCGATGATCGACAGAGGATAGTAAGAGGGGTGAATCTGGAATTCGAACCCGCGATCAGCGGATCATGGAACGGGTAGGGGCGCGTAACTCTGCACAAGTTCGGCGACTGTCTTCTTTTGATTCATAAACCAATGCTCAATAATGAAATATGTAAAAATGTTTACATGTTTTGTCATCACAATACATTCTTTTCAAACATTTCCTGTCTTCTCTCTTATATATTTTCTAGCATCTGGTTCTGGGTTCGAATCCCCAAATCGACCCTTTTCCGATTCTTGCTTTGTGATTTTTTTAAAACTGATGTGGAAAACGTCTCCGATCTATGTCACTTCAGGCTTTCGCCCCACGTCTAGACTGTCATCCAGAACCTAGAGGAAAAAAATAAAAAAAGAGTCTTGAAAGATTTGGCAAGTCTAGATTGCCTCAGCTCTTGGCTGAAATTAAGGATTGTTCTGGGCTCCATTTGGGTATTATTATTTTTACTTTGTAGATATATATTCTTTAATACGATAACATTGTTTCTGGGACTAAATGTCAGTCTACCCCACGTCCAGTAACACGCCGTAACACAACTTGTATACTGTACAAAACGACGCCAAAACACCACAACTCACTCCAGTATATTTCAGATCAGAACGTAGCCCGTCATACAGACTCTGAAACAACTACATAAAATACAGCCCATGCAAGTCTATAATATTGGGCAAGTCTAGATTACTGCAGTACCAGGAAATGAAGAAAGTCTCTGGGCTCCTTTGTATTATATGTAATAACTATAATTTAACAACTGTTTTTTTTCTGGAAAATATGTTCATTTCAGAGACTAGAAGTTAGTCTAACCAGAAAGTACAAACATGCTTTCTCACCATCTACGACTAATATATCACCAAATAATCTCCTGTGTTCATTCAGTATGAGACAAGGTCTGGTTTGTCTCCTCTGTGCATATTTCATTTACAACGCTGATGAAATGGCGCCTTGGGCACAATGATGTCCCTGGTTCAAGTGTCGGACACAACTACCGGGTATATATTAGTTCAGCTCGGAAAAGGTCAAAGTGGTGTAGAACGCCCTCATCTTCGTGTATCTCACCGCCTGGTGGGCCTCTTGACAACTCGACTAGAGGTAGTGCACATTCGCGATGAAAGATAGTGCGCCCCCTACAGCTCCGTAGTCACGAAGGGCGTAGACTGGTGATACCATGACCTCTGCGATTGCGCCACTTTCGTCACAAGATAACTACTTTGAAGTCGGACGCTTCAGATAGCCTGGGTGTGCGCCCAGTCCGGAATTTAAGTAGCCCATTCTTCTCTATAATACTTATATGTGTTCATGGCGCTTACAATGGTCGCCTTTGTTCCATTGTGGGAAAAAGAGAGTCCAAAGTGAATTCTTAAAATTTAAAAGAACTTTGATTTGGCTTCTAAACTTTGTTTAATTCACCTTGGTAAATATAAATGTTATTCCGTAACATGTTTCGGTTGTTCTTTGTTTGTGGAAGGATTCAGAACTTCGTTGTTTGTTTATTGTTTAATACCATAATTTGCAATATTCAAGATCCGAGGCGGCTGTAAATGTACGAATCTGGACAAGAGGAACCAGTGATTGATGTTATGAGTCTGACCGAGCCTGACCACCCGATCCTTTAAGTCGTCTCGTACGACAAACAAAGCCCCGTTGCTGGGGACCAACTATGGGAAGTGAGTGAGTGAGTGAGTGAGTGAGTGAGTGAGTGAGTGAGTGATTGGGTGGGTGGGTGTGTGAGTGGATGGGTCGGTGGGTGAGTGAGTGGGTGAGTGAGTGAGTGAGTGGGTGGGTTGGTTTGAGTGAGAGAGTGGGTTGGAGTGAGTGAGTTAGTGGGTGGATGGGTTGGAGTGAGTGAGTGAGTGAGTGAGTGAGTGAGTGAGTGACATGTATTGAGTTAATTAGATTAGACTTGCTCAGAAAGGTGCACATTAAATGAGTTTAGTTTAACAAGTCCGTCAGGAATGGGAACAATAAATATAGAAATGTTTTCCGTGGATAAGTTTTTGCCATATGAACATATTGGTCATTTTTCACATTCTTTCTGTTGCTAATTAAAATAATTAATTTCGAAATATCTGTCAGTTCGTTACCATAACAAACAAGTCAATAGGTTGGAGTGATAAAACAATTTATAATACTGCCTGATACTGATAATTAAACTTTATTATGTGATATCTAAAGTTTTTTGGCCATATTTCATAGTTTCATTTCTGTACTCCATACATAGGGATATTGGAACCATTACTATCCACCCCCCCCCCCCCCCCCCCCCCCCCCCCCACCCCCCACCCCATCCTCTCGCCCCCAACAATCTAAAATACACAATAAAATAACATTACTAAAAAAACATAAAACACACCTTCCCACCCCACACCACATGCACTTCCACGCGCACTTCCACACGCACCCCGCACCGTCTCTCACACTATTCCATTATGAATACGTATATATTTTATGCCTTTAATGTTTGTCTAAAAAATAATTGCTGTCTCACTAACCTCAATTTCCAGATTTGAAGAATCAAGAATCAAGAATTTTATTGTACAGAACACCTCGTAGGGTAGGGTACAAACTGTCTACACATGGGAATAAATATGGACATGAAAGGTAAACATAATGTACATTATATATAGAGATATATGAAATATTTGTTTCATTCACGGTACGTAAAGATATATATATCAAAAGGTGGCTAGCAGCGTTTGAATTGAAGGGCTATTTAGCATCTCTTGAAACTGAGCGACGTTTCGTTGTGTCAACATTCCAAATCGATAACGTATTTAAACTGACGTGGATATTAATGACTTGCATTGTAGTCCTGTCTGGCGGGGCATCCGAAGCCTGCATGTTGCAGCGTTTAGTACATGCTCTCTGTTTCTGAAGCCAAATACCATAACTTCCCCACGAAATGCGCTATACATCATCGTTAGCTATTGTTGTCAATTTCAACGACAATGACGTCATGACAGTTTCAATCACGGGGTATAAGACGTATGTAATTATTGGGAAACGTCGGAGAAGGCATTTCCCTTACATCAAGATTATATCCGTCAAAACGATGACTGCATTTGTCATTTTCTAAAGACTCTCTTGTCACCCGACCCTATTGTCAATTCCGACGTGATTTTGGCATCAGCGGCCATTTCAACTCTTTCATATGAGAGACGGGACCATGATTGGCGTTTTAGGCAAAATGGTGTTAAAGAAATGGTCAATTACCCGACGGTGTCAATGATTAGTTTAAGAATGTATATTTGATTGACTGATATTGACGACGGATACAGAACCCTGCTCCAAACCAAGGGATAATCCGATTTAGGCCTGGCTTCATCTGCATTCTGGGGGTTATTGTGTTTGTTGACAAACGTATCCCCGTGGCAAGGAGCCGAGGAATGTCGGCAACAACATAAATTGTTATTCCTAGGGTACGCGTTTCCGTGAAAATATTTGACACGTGACTGGACACGATCAAAACTTGGCTTATGGGGTCACTGAGAGGAAGTAATTAAAAAGGAGGAAATATTTTCTATGTACATTGTCATCGACCTGACGCGTGATGTCAGAAAATTGTCAGAAGACTAAACTGATTAAGTTTATATGGTGGAAGTTTAAGTTTAAGTATTATTATTATTATTAGTAGTAGTAGTAGTAGTAGTAGTAGTAGTAGTAATTTCGTTGTTGTTGTTGTTATCATCATCATCTTCGTTATTATTGCTTTTTTATTGTCGGTACTGTCATCCAATGTTGACAATGTAACTCTAGTGACGTATATTAAATTTTGAACTTTAAACATACTTGGTTTTATCCTGATATAACCATGCTCGGTTTTGAACATTTCGTTGAAGTCCCTGTGATTTTGCTGACGATCTTGAAATTAACCAGATTATTGTTTTTGTTATTATGGAAATGTACAAGACTGCCTGCCTGCGGAGAATTCATGAATATTGATCATATACGTAATCACATCTAGTATTGGGTTTCACTCTAAAACAATAAGATGAATATAAACGAATAATTAAGTACGGTGTCCTGTATATAAATTGAACATGAACATTCAATACAAACTACAAAAAACTGCAGCCTTTGGTCCTATCCACTTGGTATATCGACACAATCAACAAGAGCGATACGAAAACAAAACGAAAAATTAAAAAAAACAATACAGCCATTTTTTACGTTAGACATAATCTTCCATATGTGTTGGTTACGCAGAGTTGGGCACGTTCAGCGTTATTAACAATATATATCCCTTGTCAGACGCCAAATCTCCCCATAAACCAACTGTACATTCTCAGCAAAACATCACCAAATTCCTACACAGAGACAAGCGTTTCAAAATGATCTGTGTAATTAAGTGACCCTTTACTAACGGTTCTCAGCTTAAATGCTTTAAAATGGGACTTCAGCGTCAAAACTCCGAGAAAGCTTATTGTAAACACCGGTATCATTTTGTCGTTTTCCGACTTTTTAAAATGTGTCTCTGCACGCCTGATTTACAGGATAATGGGCACCCCTCCACATCTGGCACCCTGGCACTCGGTTGCAAAAATTGAAAATTTATGGTTCAGAGTCATCCAGCTTTCTGTCGACTTTTGCCATCCCAAATTTCAGGTATTTGTGATTTATGTCAGTGAAAAAAACCGAAGGAGGGTCACGTCGAATAATTTATCATTTTTTGTGTCAATTGTGACATTTTACTTTGAAGTTTTGATATACGACAAGTAGCTGCTTAAGGTTTCTCAAACTTTTTTTTAGCTCAGAGTCAACAAAGTCGCTAGTATACATCCCAAATACTTGTCACCTCATCTTCTTTGTGAGCGAACACAGAACAGAACTCATCAAGCCCCAAATACAGCTAGTCTTGTGCCATGTAGCCGAGTTATAGGAGAAAACTAGTTTTGTTTTGATTGTTTTTGCAAACCATACTCAGCGTATGCTTGATAAGAGCGTGACTGTATCGTTTTTCATCTCAGCATAAACTGAACATTATAATCGTTTATTCTATTGAATGACACGATTTTCATTATTTGTGTTGAAATGAAGATAATATATCAAACCCGCAAATACAGCAAGTCCGTGCCATTTAGTTTTAATAAAAGAAAATATATTGCTATAATTTTCTGGGGATTCTAACACTGTGTATCCTTAAAATAGTGTAGCGGGAATTTTTTCATCTCAGCAAATATGAAAATAATAATATTTTACTTTATAAATGATATTCTACCCTTCCGTTATTTTATGTTGAACACAGGAAAGTGCAGTATATATATATATATATATATATATATATATATATATACTGCGCATCCTGATATCAATATAGTGTTTGGGAAAAGTATGGTTTATAACATCAAATATGTCATGAGTACATTAATCGATAGTTTATTGCAAATTGTGCATTCACATAGATATAGGTGTCATAATGATCAGATAATAATAATGATAATAATTTGACTGATATTGGGAGAGTACCCGGGTTTGCTACCAGGAATACAGCCCTTCTGACAATCTGGATAATGCAGAAGGCTGTAGTGTTGGGGAGTCTTCACATTCTCCGAAAAGTTCTGGGTGGGTTTGACAAGGCAGCGCTTCCTGGGAGAATTCCCATTCGCTGACTGGGCTGCGTGTAGACGGGGCAAGGGCCCTGAGCTGATGATGAGCCTATCCAGCCTGACTGTGCCCGGATCACCCAAACCCTCTTTGCTACATTTTTAAAAATTTTAATCTGTAAATAACAATAATAATAATAATGCGTTTCTATAGATTCCATTTGCAAATGAATTCAATCATATTATTTCGACTCCAGTGAAATATCGCGGCAATACTAAATGGTAGATTGTGAAATTCATTAACTGCGTCCATGCAAACATACAGCATCATCAAGTTTAATAACGCGTAATGTTTTTGAATCGTATATTCTATGTATCAGTTCTACAATTTGTAAACAGATCCATCATCCAATGTACAACATAGTCACAGCAAATATATTATTTATTCCTTGGAATGAAATTGCACAAAATGAGGAGACGTTTTAATTTTGATTGTCAAATGATAGCAAGGTTGACATATTTCGATATTTGTCAACGGATGGAATGTCATCGACAAAATTAGTTTAGTTTAGTTTAGTCATCTCACCTCACCTCACCCTACCCCACCCCAGCATTTTGGAAGCATCCAGTCATTCGGAAATATTCCGGGTGACTGGGTACACACAACCTAACCGTATAACAACGCTCCATTTGATGATATATTTTTTTTTAAAAGTACACGGTGGCAAAACACGAATTTCCAGATCCCCAAAAGCGCACCTCCTTTCACAAAGGCGTATTCGTCAAGTTGCTTGAAGCACTTTATCTTTCGAGTTATGACTAAATACTGTGTACACGTGTGCACCGCAACAATCAGTGTGGCATCAGCTGAGTGAAATGTTACCCCACCAGAAGCTCTACAAACAGTGAGTACTAAATACAGTTATGTTGAAGCAATTAATGTCGAAGGAAATATACAATATCCCCAACAACGCCAACACTCTGTTCTATGAAGACGTGTACATATTCCAGAGAAGCTAGATAAAAGATAAAATTGACTGTCGTGAACATATTTTTCTGACGCGACTCAACGCTTTCAGTTAACTAGAATTATTGACAAAAAGCGAGTTTATATCTGCCCAGAAGCATGGAAAGAAAGGCTAAATGGACTTTATTTCTGAAACCCCACGAACATGATGTTGTGTGGATGTAATTTGACAGTGCTATAGGGTATTTCTACCCTACTTCTGTCATGTGTTAATTCCGGGTACAGCCGCCATCAAATGAAGGCTCCAGCTGGAGACATTTGCCGACGCATCCCGGGGGAGGGTGTGATTGGAGCAGTTTATTAGAACAAAATGAGTTATCTTACTCTGAACGTTTGGATAAACAGGATATTTATTAATATGCATATCAATAGAAATATTTATTATTGGTTTGTTGTCAGATGTAACATTTCCTGAAAACTAACTTTGTACTGTCGATCGGCGTATTAATCACAAGTGATCGATTACATGGAGTTATTTTATATTCTATATTCACTCTGTAGTGATTGTCATTGATCAGCGAGTCTTACCACACAGAGAGACAATAATACAACCTCTACTCTCTCACTCACTCACACACACACACACACACTCTCTCTCTCTCTCTCTCTCTCTCTCTCTCTCTCTCTCTCTCTCTCACACACACACTCTCACACACATACACACACCACTTTGAGTTGAGAAACGGTCTAGTGTTAATATATAATTCAACAAACAGCCTATGCATATATCAGGTAACTATAGAGACATACTCTTTCTATATAAATGACAAGTGCGTCCTAATAAAAACTTACTTGCTAATTTCCTTTCCATTTGCGGCCATAAATCCATTAAAAATTAATATTAAAATGCTGATGTTTTTATTACAAAAATCTATCCTATTCATTTTTTACGTCCACCAAGTTGCCCTTCTGATGTGTTCATTATTCCGTAGAATATTCTGTGGTTTGAAAGTGGTGCCATTCTGTTTAAATGTTACCAATACAGTATATACATGTACAGTATGCGAAACAACTGTTGTCTCCATCTCAATGAAGTTGAATGCTTTGCTTATGCAACTAAACACATGTCTTTAGGAATTAATTTCTAATTAAAAATAATAAGTTCTACTTTCTCGTATGGAAGGGTCACGAGTATGAGAAATAACTATAACAACAATAAACACATTTATTCTAATGCGTACTGGCAGTAAATTAAAAAAATAATTTATTCTATTATTACTAAACAAATACAATACATGTAAATATTTCAAATTAAATAATTATCTCTGTTGATAGCATGTGCTCTATTTTCACTTAAATAATATGGTATAAAACAAAATCACGCTTACGGATACTGTCAGTTAAATTTATATTTACTGAAAAGAATTTACAAAATTCAATTTATTACAACCCAAATACATTCTTACATATTAATACAACAGGTATATGTTCACTGTAATAAACGGAAAGACGATTGGGTTTTGCAGTTTGCCACTTTATACTGTAAATATGTTCAGTATTTCAATGAAGGTGTGAACATCTCCATTCTAACATGAAAGCGTAAAATGTTCGCCTCAAGTCAAACATGTACTATTTACTCTTTTTCCGTTTCTTTTCCTGATGACGAAAACAGGATCCACCTGTCTTGGGGAGCTGTTTTGATACTCCTAACACTGTTATGCCAGTAGTAAAGATATACACAGCTCCTCACACCACCATCCTCACAGAATATAGCCAATCTTTACAAAAAGTAGGCCGGAAAAAACAAAGTTTATTGTGACTTATGACGTCGAATTGCGTGAAGTTTGCACTCTAGCTAATTGAATATATAAATAAGCTATGGGCTAAATCAAATTTCAGATGATACTTTTTTTTAGTGTGCAGGAAAATGTGTAATATTTTCGACGAGGCCAGTCGGTTTATGAGTTTTCGTAAATTATTGAGCATATCTTGGTATATAAAACAACAAATGTTTGACAGGGGTAAAATTTACGGGGACCATTTTAACATCTGTGACATAACGGTTTCCTTTATTGTTTGTTTATTTACGCTATGTATTTTAATAGCCTGGCTCGGCGTTGCACCAATACAACCATGATACGGTCCTCGTTGTACGGGAACCTTGTTTAGCGTTTTAACAAAACATTAACCGGACATGTGTGAAAAGTTATCATTATTATTTCTAAATTTTAACATTGTGAAGACGAAACTTGAGAATATCATAAAGTTATCTTTATTATGACATGTACGAATGAACAAAATGTGAACGCCCTTGTTGAAATAACTTTCTTTGCTTTAAAAATGTACTTATGTAGCTTTACATTGACAACGACTTTGAACATAATATGTATGTAATCTAGACGCAATTAATATTATTTCTTGAATCGCTGACTGAAATATTTTCTTTCTCAAATTCCAGTGTCCAGTCCCTTAGCGTGGCTTCCAGATTAACAGTGTCCGGTTTCACGGGGTTTCACTGTATATACCGACCACAAATATGATTAAACAAACATTTCATGTATCTAATCCAAATATTATCATAATGTATTTTAAATAATGTTTATAATTTATATAATTTGTTAGGAGTCAAATACGGATGGGCTAGTCTTCATTCTCACAGAGACATGTAATTGTACTTTTTAAATCGTTTAAAAATATTTTCTGTAAAGTATCAAATATGTTTAACTGGCTACATCTCCCTCCTCACTTGTGGCATATGATTTCAGCGATGGGACGGCGATAATACTTGAACCGGAAGTGAAAGGTCACGGAAAAACAATTTCATTATGAAACACAGGATGTGGTAAAATACTGGACGCTTTAAATACCGTGTGCAAACATTAATCACAAAAAAATCACCATAAAATTGTGTCTTTTACAGCTTTCTCATAAATTCCACCTAAACCAGCCTATTTGACTCAATTTCGGATTATTTCATCAGCGCAACACTTTTTGCAGTCTTGTGTTAACCAAAGAATTAATTTAAAGATGAAAGTGTGATTCCGTACTTCACACATTCCATATTTTTTATAAAGTTTTGATGAGGATAAATTAAACCTGAAAATAACTTTAAATAAAGCAATAAACACACTAAAAAATTTCTCGACTATACGCCTATATCGCTCAAAGAATTAATCCCCGAAACCTACGCGATTTTAATATCTCAATTAAAAATCATAAGTAAAACCATACCTGCAAAATTACTTTCACCTACTAAAAAGTGCACGGAAAATACAATAAAATGTGTGGGCGTGGTCGCCTTTAGCCCAGCCTCACATAAACAACTGGCTTGACGGATTGCCTTTGCTCAAAACACTTCCCAATTACACTTTCATGTTAGTACAACTAAAATCATACGTTGTCGAAGAGGCGGTATCGGATGTAAAAAGCTATTTTATCCAACTGAAATCGGTTCGACTGGTTCCCTGTTATTAAATTAATTTGGTTCCACTTGGATCGGTAACGAGCTGCGTTCCTAAACAGACTTATCTTAAACGCAGATGTTACATCCGAATTTGTTAAGCAAGCGAGGTTCTGTCAGGCAGAACGCCCCATAACTTCATCAGCTCAGAGGTTGTTTTAATTATGTACAAGCTAATTAACCTCTTTCTTGCAATTCGAGACCTTCTAAGGGTCATCTGAGCGCAAACGACTATGTATTGGGATCGTTAGAAATATGACTTGAGCGTAAGGTAGGCAGAACATATATTAACACTGTTCAACTACAAGTGCATACACACTGGAGCTATTTCAGCTGGTTGTGAATGGTCATGTGTGGGTTAACCAGTGTTACTCCATAAATCTACACCAGAAGAGGGAACAAAATAATGAGATAATTAAAGAAATAATTAGAATTGAGGAGATCACATAGCTATGACTACTTACCCTTGTGTGAAATAAGCGGACACTTGTGGATAATGTTTTGAAAATGAAAACAAATAAAACTCATTCGTATTTTTAAAAACATATATTTACCATTATAAAATCATTCGAATATGTCTTGTGAGTGAGGAGCTGTCTCGCCGTACGTCCCCGACAGCGTAGATCTGTGTTCATCATATCAATCAATGGTTTGTCTGGCCCAGAGTTTATCATTTGCAGGCCGTCGGTACATATTTGTTTTGTTTGTTTATTGTTTTACGCCGCACTCAGCAATATTCAAGCTGTAAGACTTCGGTCTGTTAATAATCGAGTCTGGACCAGACAATCCAGTGATTGACATCATGAGCATCGATCCACGCAATTGGGATCGATGACATGCATCAACCAAGTCAGCGAGCCTGACCACCCGATCCCGTTAGTCGCCTTTTACGACAAGCATAGTCGCCTTTTACGGCAAGCATGGGTTGCTGAAGACCTATTCTATCCCGGATCTTCACGGGTCTACATATTTGGAATACAGTGCGGCGATAACAACGAACTAACACACACCATATGTACAAAGGATGAAACCCATTGCTGGTGATATAGCTGGAACATCAACAGCGGCCTAAAACCTTACTCACTCATTCATTGTCTTGATAATTGATCTATTGTTATCCCACACGAGGACACACGTGGAGCCAAACCTTCATTAGTTGGATGGTAGTTCCACAAATGGTTATAGCGTTCGTTTGCCGTACCTAACCTCCGGGTTGGAATGTCTAAATGGTACGATTTGCCTATTCTTTGTGTCATGGTATAGATTAATGTGTGTGTGTATGTGTTTTTTGTGGGTGTTTTTTTTTTATGTGTGTGCGTCTGTGTATATGTGTGTGTATGTATATGTATCTATGTGTGTGTATGTGTGTGTATGTATGCGTGTCTATGTATATTTGTGTATGTGTTTGTCCGGTCTGTGTGTGTCTGTGTGTATTTATGTATATATGTGTGAGAATGTTTGTGTGTCTTTGTGTGTTTATGTGTGTCTCTGTGTATTTATGTATGTGTGTGTGTGTGTGGTGTGTGTGTGTCTGTGTATGTGTGTCTGTGTCTGTGTGTGTATCTGTGTGGTTGTGTGTGTATGTGTGCGTGTATCTATATGTGTGTGTCTGTGTGTGTGTCTGTTTCCATGTGTGTAGGACTAAAGGGGTGGGTAATCTGTCAGTCAAGCAGCTGGTGAAATATGTATTTTGGTGCCATCATTTGTCTCTTGTCTGTAAAAACATACTCCATACTAAGACGACATAACATCTTCCAATTAGACTTCTGACTGCCACTTGGACAGAATCTACTCATCGATCATGACTGACTGTTTGACAAACTGGTGACAGACCTATTGGCAGGCTCAATGACTGACGGTTTGGTTGACTCATTGACAGATTCGATGTATGATTCATTGACTGAATCTTTGATTGACTCATTGTCTGCCTGGGTTTGTTACACATCACTGACCTACTCATTCGTTGCGTCTTTGGGTGACGCATTGACTGACGTGAGAAATATGTAAACTGTTATCATGACGTCTCGTGTCATAACCTATACGAAACACATGCAATTTAAATACGACTTCAAATCTTCGAAACCTCCCCCACTGACTCAACAATCCCCCAGTCAACTCCTGAGTTGAAATCCGGTCTTGGCAGCTGGCAATACGTCCCGCTGGAGTAAGTCACGTGACAATATACGCTCCACACAATACGTTTATCATACGTACTCCCAAAGAGTATTGATCATAATGTTCTGACATGACCAAAGTGGCCATCCTCGACTACCCAGCGTATGATATTGCCGGGCAAATTAAAGCATACACTTACAACCGTTATCAAAAAGTTACAAGGCTCAAAACGGTCACCGAAACGCTGCAACGTTTAAGATTCAAACACAAGTATGTTACCTGTATCAACTACATCAGCATCGAATAACCATCTCTTGTTTGTTTCATTTCTAGCTACCATCCTTAATGGGTGTATACTTACCTTTGCCGGGCAGTTTATATCGCCATTCTATCAGGATTGCTTCGTTTCGGAAGAGCCGTCACCATTTCAAGTTTTCCTATCACCAGCTTTGCAAAAATTAATCTACCTCAAGTGTGTAAATTTGATTGGACGGCTGCCATAAGCGTCATGAGATCTATTTAGATCTATTCGTGATTTTTTTGGGGTCAGATTCTTTAACTAATTCTTTGACTGGCCCTTTTAAAGATTTTTTTTACCATCACTGACTCTTTGACTGTGTCTGTGACTGTCCTTTTGCGGACTCTTTGACTGTGTCTGTCCTTTTGGCGGACTCTTTGACTGTGTCTGTGACTGTCCTTTTGGTGGACTCTTTGACTGTGTCTGGGACTGTCCTTTTGGTGGACTCTTTGACTGAGTTTGTGACTGTCCTTTTGGCGGACTCTTTGACTGTGTCTGTGACTGCCCTTTTAGGCGGACTCTTTGACTTTGTCTGTGACTGTCCTTTCAGCGGACTCTTTGACTGTGTCTGTGACTGTCCTTTCAGCAGACTCTTTGACTATGTCTGTGACTGTCCTTTGGCGGACACTTTGACTTTGTCTGTCCTTTTGGCGGACTCTTTGACTGTGTCTGTCCTTTTGGTGGACTCTTTGACTGTGTCTGTGACTGTCCTTTTGGTGGACTCTTTGACTGTGTCTGTGACTGTCCTTTTGGTGGACTCTTTGACTGAGTTTGTGACTGTCCTTTTGGCGGACTCTTTGACTGTGTCTATGACTGTCCTTTTAGGCGGACTCTATGACTGTGTCTGTGACTGTCCTTTTGGTCGACACTTTGACTGTGTCTGTCCTTTTGGCGGACTCTTTGACTGTGTCTGTGACTGTCCTTTTGGTGGACTCTTTGACTGTGTCTGTCCTTTTGGCGGACTCTTTGACTGTGTCTGTGACTGTCCTCTTGGTGGACTCTTTGACTGTGTCTGTCGTTTTGGCGGACTCTTTGACTGTGTCTGTGACGGTCCTTTTGGTGGACTCTTTGTCTGTGACTGTCCTTTTGGCGGACTCTTTGACTGTGTCTGTCCTTTTGGCGGACTCTTTGACTGTGTCTGTCCTTTTGGCGGACTCTTTGACTGTGTCTGTGACTGTCCTTTTGGTGGACTCTTTGACTGTGTCTGTGACTGTCCTTTTGGTGGACTCTTTGACTGAGTTTGTGACTGTCCTTTTGGTGGACTCTTTGACTGTGTCTGTGACTGTCCTTTTGGTGGACTCTTTGACTGAGTTTGTGACTGTCCTTTTGGCGGACTCTTTGACTGTGTCTGTCCTTTCAGCGGACTCTTTGACTGTGTCTGTGACTGTCCTTTCAGCAGACTCTTTGACTATGTCTGTGACTGTCCTTTTGCGGACTCTTTGACTTTGTCTGTCCTTTTGGCGGACTCTTTGACTGTGTCTGTCCTTTTGGCGGACTCTTTGACTGTGTCTGTGACTGTCCTTTTGGTGGACTCTTTGACTGTGTCTGTGACTGTCCTTTTGGTGGACTCTTTGACTGAGTTTGTGACTGTCCTTTTAGGCGGACTCTTTGACTGTGTCTATGACTGTCCTTTTAGGCGGACTCTATGACTGTGTCTGTGACTGTCCTTTTGGCCGACACTTTGACTGTGTCTGTCCTTTTGGCGGACTCTTTGACTGTGTCTGTGACTGTCCTTTTGGTGGACTCTTTGACTGTGTCTGTCCTTTTGGCGGACTCTTTGTCTGTGTCTGTGACTGTCCTTTTGGTGGACTCTTTGACTGTGTCCGTCGTTTTGGCGGACTCTTTGACTGTGTCTGTGACTGTCCTTTTGGTGGACTCTTTGTCTGTGACTGTCCTTTTGGCGGACTCTTTGACTGTGTCTGTGACTGTCCTTTTGGCGGACTCTTTGACTGAGTCTGTTACTGTCCTTCAGGCAGACTTTTTTGAAGATTTGTTTTACCATCACTGACTCTTTGACTGAGTGTATGACTGTCGTTTTGGCGGACTCTTTGACTGTGTCTGTGACTGTCTTTTTGGTGGACTCTTTGACTGTGTCTGTGACTGTCATTTTGGTGGACTCTTTGACTGTGTCTGTGACTGTCGTTTTGGCGGACTCTTTGACTGTGTCTGTGACTGTCCTTTTGGTGGACTCTTTGACTGTGACTGTCGTTTTGGTGGACTCTTTGACTGTGTCTGTGACTGTCCTTTTGGCGGACCCTTTGGCTGTGTCTGTGACTGTCCTTTTGGTGGACTCTTTGACTGAGTCTATGACTGTCGTTTTGGCGGACTTTTTGACTGTGTCTGTGACTGTCCTTTTGGTGGACTCTTTGACTGAGTCTATGACTGTCGTTTTGGCGGACTCTTTGACTGTGTCTGTGACTGTCCTTTTGGCGGACACTTTGACTGTGTCTGTTACTGTCCTTTTGAAGATTTGTTTTACCATCACTGACTCTTTGACTGAGTCTATGACTGTCGTTTTTGCGGACTCTTTTATTGGCCCTTTTGAAGATTTTTTACCATGGCTGACTGACCAGCACTGACTGTGGTTTAATGTGGTCCCTTAGTAGTACTAGGTTACTGGTGAGCGTAGGTTCGAATCCACATTCAGCTGAAACCCCACTATATGACTACAATGCTGTTGTAAGTGAAGTTGTACTACTTCAGACAGTCTGAACAGACTGGCACCAATTTATTGCAGTCTCTACTAAAAATATGTCATGCATAAAATACAAATGCAACTCTTTGATAACAAGCGGATCTAATCTGACGTTCAAATCTGACAAGCAGTCAGGGGACGCAACTCTGGCACATACCAGAATGGAGGAGTTATTCATCACATCCGCGGTCATCCTCCGTCCCTTTCGTGCACGTGATTAGACTCTGACCACACTTTGTCATCCAGGCCAAGATTTCCAGATTATCCGCGATGATTGATAGGTGTTGCCATAGCGATGGGTTTGTTTAGGGTATTGGAATGACAAGCGTTCCACATGGGCTCGGAGATGAGACAACAACCCCGGTCGTGTATCATGTCTGCGTCTTCTTCAAATAAATAAGATGCCAGTGCTGTCACAATGAGGTCCATTCTGACATGGCATTGTATACTGCACACGAACCCAACCCCTCGCGCAGTCAGCCGCCATTTACTGATGGAAAATTCCTTTTTTTGTCACAATTGTTTTTTAAGGGAATGGTTGATGGACTTTATTTGCATTCATATTAGGGTTGAGATTGCTACGTCTTCATGGGCCGCATAAATATATCTGGAATGCGGAATGAGCAGGAATGACAAACCTTGGAACGGGCTTTAGTTGAAAAACAAGTTACTTTTATATACACTTATTAGGACGTCAATCTTGTATTGTGTTGTACCAAGGTCAGTCGGTCAGAATATACATATACAACAAAAATGAAATATTGTGTCTTGTGATTTGTAAAATGACAACGAAGATCAAACATCTTTTCAAAGAGACGTAATTCTTAAACACACTTTTGTTTTGTCGATTTCCGAATCAGTTGGATTTTTTATTTCAATCAGCAGGAAACACGGCAACATGGAAAAGAAGATACAGTTCTGTGGGCTCCTTGAAGGAGGTTTGTCACATCAACGAGTACAGACAGACATGATACCACACCATGTATCATGTCCATGCTGACATAACCAGTTACATGTTCTTCATAACAATTAGAGGGGTAGTGACGTAGCCTAGTGGTTAAAGCGTTCGCTCGTCACGTCAAAGGCTCGTGCCCCCCACCCCACCCCCCCAAAAAAAAAAAAAAATCAACAACAAAAAATCGTGATATTGCCGGAATATAGCAAAAAGCGGCTTAAAAAACCATATTCAAACACTCACTCTTAACAATTAGAGATCGCAAAATAATAGGAACAATCACACGTTTCTCCAAGATACATCGTCACGATATGGCTGAAATATTGCCGATGTTACGTAAAGCATAAACTCACTCACTCACTCACTCACTCCAAGATACATGACATGCGGAAGATCCATAGCAAATTAATTTTATCTATAGACAGTCGGGACATATATACATTTGTTGATAATATTTAAAGACAAGGAAGAATGTTTAAATATTTAACCAGAAGACTAGTACGTCAGATCACTATCCCTGATTGTATCCAGAATTATTCTATTAAAAGCGACATACACGTAAATACAGTTGTATGTATTTGCGATATTTATACTTGGCAGTTTGAACCACGATAGAATAGGAACCAATATTTTACCACTGAACATCGTTGCCTATATCCGAGCCAATATCGTGAACACCTATAATTAATCTTATTATAGTCACGTTTGTTTAACAAATTAATTAACGCATTGTTTCCTTGTTACGTTTGGTGATTATAAAGTCGGGCACGGAGGTCTAAAAGAACCGAGTAGTGCTTCATCTTTGCGTAACAGTGTCAAACTCCACACGAAACATGCGGCGCTAGACATAGCGGGACCTGTTGAATTACGAGAAACACAGCCAGCAATCAGGTATTATCAAGCTTTTGTTTCCGGAGTACATCAATTATTAATTACTTTCTAAGAATTTTTCTTTTCACATTGATTCATCCGAATCATGTTTATGTAATAGTACAATACTTCCTGTCACCTAAAATGCAAGGTGAACATATAGATATAAGTACCGTATCATTTTATCAGATTCGTGCGTTAATTTACGATGTCACAATTATTTTATACGGTTCCGAGGAAACCTGGCGCCTTATAGAACTTTTGCAAGAGTTTTATACTGTGAGGACTTTTCACTTGTGAAGTATTCGAGCCATACTTTCACGCATAAACAACTCATTGTTAATTACACAGCCACAGAATGGCGTCGGAAGTTCCAAATGGATTTATTATTTACATTTTTTACTAAATTCACCCAGTCTCTTTCGAGTTTCTATTTTGCATTTCCGTACACTTTCAAATGTTGTTTGGAAAACTTTTGTATTTGTTTTACAGTTCTGAAAATCAAATTTCTGTAGGTTGTAAATTTGGAATATTCTGTATTTTCGTCGATTCTGACTAATTTCATTTCTGAAAAAAAATTCAAAGAAGTTCAATGGCAAAGGGAACTAACTTCGACTTGACTTAAACAACAAAATGGTTGGTATAATTCACCCGATCGACAAAACGATTAAGAGACTACTTTTTTTAAAAATCGTGAATTTAAAATATATTCGGTAAACTGAGTATGAGTATTAAAAAGGGCGCATCACTCCTGAAACTGGCAGATCTTTACACAGGAAGTTAGGTTCTTCCATTGATACACGTGGATCTGGCGATTCCACCCGACCGTGTCCCACGCTTTGAACATTCAGAGGAGTAACTGCGTTCCTGGACGCGAGAGACGAGACGAGGGGGTTGGGAATGATGGATGGTGCGAGACGGAAGAATAAACGACCCAGAACGCGTCGAGGAAGCATCTCGAGACACTTGCTTCAGAGCAAATGGAGGATATTTCTTTGAAGTCGCGTATTTATTATTGATTTTGGGGGTGTTTCAGTCGTGTAAAGGTGAAGCTACAAGGTATATTTTGGTGGTATAAGCGATCAGAAAATACCAAAAGTGTAGTAAACGAGACCACAGAAAAGTTAACTTGGTTCCGTCTATGCATAGTTTTGCGCATCCGTCTGCGTTTGTAAGTCAGTGAACTGGTTATAGGGACAACATTGTTGATGTCGTAAGCGACCGGAGAAGTGATGGAGTGGTGCGGGGTTCAGGGAAGGACGCCGCCGGTATACAACTTGTCTCATGTTCTGCGATAGAAATTCCCTGTTCGTTTCCTTTTTTCTTCCATGGCTCTTTTTTAAACTAATTTGTCATTTTTCCCCTTATCGATAGTCGAGTATGATTTATACGAAACTAGCATGAGGTCCTGGCTCCACCCGCTACTTGACGAAGAAGGGCAGACTAATCGAGAAAAGCGAAAGTATTTACGTGTGAGGTGAGAAATTAAGGTCACGAGGCCAAGGGAGACAAATCTTTCTTTTTCTTTTCGCAACCATTTAAACGATGTGACAAGAGGAGAATGATTTATTGACTTTTAGAGCAGTTTGTTATCAAGGAAAAAGTGTTGCTTGGTCAAATAACTCGAAATTGAGTAATATGGCGAGTCAGATAGGCCTATTGCATGCCCGAATCGCTGTTTTCTGCCAATTAAAATATAAGACATTGCTTGTTGGTGGTTTACTTGATAATCTTTTTATCCAAAATGTATTTTTGTCGGTAGAATCTTCTAATATTTTAAAGGAAAGCCGTGTTTTATCTTAGCCTGTTTAATATCAAGTGTCCTTCGTGAAGCGAGGGGTGGAGAGACGAGAGTGAAACTATTAATATTCATTATCAATAGATTGAGTATTTTCTGTTATCTACACTGGAGATAAACAGGTGATTGAGCTATACTGTTTAAGATAACATTTTGGCACAGAAACCATTTGAGATAAGCTTGTAACACGTTATGCAGTAAATTGCTCGACTCGTGTAATCTGATACACTTAAAGCTGGTAGATAAAAACGCCTATTTAGGGCCAAGCGCTGTCTCACTAGAGCCCTGGATGGATGGATTGAATCTTAAATGTCTCAACACTGAAGATGATATAGCGTATTTAAGAAGTATCTTTGCTGTCAGATCTGTTCTCACAGGAAACATGGGGGAGATATAACATATCTACACTCTTAAGAATGATTTAGAATGTTAAGAAGAGTATAATAAACATATATTCAGTCTTTTTCACGAGACTGTTTATGTTAACATAATTGCAAGTGTAGATAATTATTTCTATAATGAACAATAAAGACAACAGCTGAGATTTGTCTAGTTTAAATTGTTTATTCCTAATGTCAGACTATTGTAAGTACGTAAGTTGTTTAGTTTAGCTTTGAATTGGACAATTAGTTAAAATCTATTTAGCACATTGAATTTTTAATAGAATCTGATATCCTGGGTTTAAATTACAACATAAATTACGTGTCAGCTGAATTTGTAAGGAAAGGAACTTGTGATTAGGGGTCAGAACTATTGCCACTTTGGTAAACCAACCACCAACCATAACTAAAGAGCGGCCACACCAAGGGTCATGATCGGGATTTATCTGGGATGAACCATATCCACTGGATCCTTGCACGAGTAAGGGAGGCAACTCTTCACGTGTTCGGACCACTGGCATATCGCTGCATCCATCTGAAGATTCCTGGTTAGAACAGGCCCGAGTAACCTATGCTGGTCGTGAGAGGCGATTTAATGGATCGAGTGTTCGTTGTGTCAATTTTCTCCTGCTTAAGAGAAAAGCTTGGGTAATAGATCTCGACTCGTGTGAGAATATCAATGCAGCAATTTCTAAACGTTTTGATCATTTCTTAACTTATGTTGATCCCGTGGGCCAAATATGGCCTTCATCTTCAAACCTCGCCCTTCATCATTCATTTGAGTAATGTATTACGGATACACCGAACTGATTACAGAGCTCCTCTGGCCCTTAGTAAGTGGGGCAGTGGTTAGCCATGTGGTTCGAGCGTTGGCTTTTAACACCGAAGTCCAGTGTTCGAATCCCTCATTGCTATATATCATGGGAAGCGGCGTGGACCCTAACTCACTCACTCACTCACTAAGTAGGGATCTTCGTTCACTACTTTTCTCTTTGAAGGTGTGTCTTTGTTGTACCCACCTCACCCCACGCCCTTTCGAATCTCAGTCAAATGCACGGCAGTTTGCGCCAAACGATCAACATTTGCAAAATGTGATATCAGTGGCATAGTTTATTACAGATGCTAATAGTTGCCTTTCTCGTCGAAAAGTTTATTAATTTAAAGTTTCTTTTGTTACGTAAAAACGATCGACAGTTTCAAAAGGTAATGTTAGTTTTAGAGACATATTCTTCTCGATATTGATCGACATTTTAAAAAAAGTTTATTAACCATTTAATCAAGTTTGCCGATGAAAAGTGTATTCTTTCTCGTCAAAGGTTAACCGGGTGTTTTTTAACCAAACGGTTGCCGTTTTTCTGTAAAATCCATACGCGACTTTCACTTTGAACAAGGCAGACAATGCATACCCCAACACATATTTGGATATCTCGTCATTCTGACGTCCACATTGCGGAAGAGTAGGATTGAAAGGCTATTTTCTGAAATCCACCCACGAGTCAAGCATGCAATATTTCAGATTCAAACTAAATCAATTGAAAACGTATCACGCGACAGTCTGGCGTCTTTGGGTCTGGGAGGGGGCGAGCGGGGCGGAGGTGCCGCACTCTCTCAGGGTGGTATTGTTTGACGTGTGCCCAATACATAAAGTCAGTCTCGAAACAAAATGTACAATTGTTACCACTTTGAATACACTTGTAACACAGGCATCAGGGGTGCTGGGCGATACAGCAGCTCAACACAATAGCCTTGGAGCTTTATACAATACGAGCCAGGATAAGGAGTCGCCTTTATGTAGATCTCTCTCCGCCATTCAGACAAGATTAAGCTTCAACATTCTCCAAACTCGTAACTATTGTTGCCAATGTAATCAAAAGCGTGTCAGGCACCAACGGTGAACAATGCCGATATTCTTGTCAATGTCCTATATCTTTAACTCAACCAAAAGCGAATTTGTCGTGGACTTTTCATATTTCAATTTTTTAGTGTCTGACACTTGCCGTATTTGTGCCCATTCAGAGAAGGCGGAGAAGTGGATGGGGTAGTTTTGTTGTCGTATTGTGGCGCCGAGCTTAGACTGGGGATGTACCCAGCCACCTCGCTCCCGTCATCCGCTGTCACGGAGATAGATTGGTCTTCGGAATATCCCGTAGAGGGGAAATACCCAAATTACTGCAGATATGTCTTGATAATAGGTCGGGCGGGTGTTGGGTGTAGCCGCCGCACCCCCCGTCGCCCCCGTACCGACTTACCCCTGTACCGGCGCCCGGGTCTCACGGCGGGGCCTTCGTTCGGCCCATGTCGTACCAGCTTCTCTACCCTGCTATCACAGTGTTGCGCGCGCTGCTCCACATTGCTCACCTTGCCGTGTGCTGGTGCTTCAATAACGACATGCCTCTGATGACGTTATGAATGCATATGTTGGTCATCATGACACGTTATTCAATCAATGTTGACATTATTAGTTGCATTCCACATCAAACATATGTTGTATTTTTACTTAAATCTTTCGTATCAGTTATCAGTTTGTTTATGCTTCATTATAAATCTTTCGTATCAGTTATCAGTTTGTTTATTGTGTAGAACATAGATCTGAATACCACGGAATTTGTCATTCGGTCGACGCAAAGAGGACGGATACCTTTCAATACCCTATAATCACAACGAGGTGTGCTTAGTCTTTCATAATATCAATTACATTGCATTAAAGTCGTACTTCATGGTGAAGAAATTGTTTATGCTATTATGCATTAAACCATCTCTTATGCCTTTCGACATCAAGACGAACACACACACGCAATCACACACACACAAGCGCACCCACATACACTGATTCCACTCGTGTGTGTCTGTGTGTGTGTGTGTGTGTGTGTGTGTACATTGCGACCGCGACCGCCCCCGTAGTCCTGTGGATAGAGCGTCTGCCCGGAGAGCACAAAGTTGGTGGTTCGATCCCTGATCGCGCCATACCAAAAGACGTTAAAAGATTGGGCTTGTTGTTACCCTGCCTTGTGCTAGGCTTTAAGTGGTTAAAACAAGGACAGGCCAGCTTTGAACGCCGGCGCAGTGTATCATTCGTATCAGTGGAATCTGATAATGACTATTCGTCTGGTCTTGCTTCCGTTCAAAGACAAAAACACTTGACAGATGTTTCAGATGGATGTGGTCCTATTGTGCTGATGCTGCTGCCGAGCTGTGATTTGACCTCGCCATGCATCACGTTCTGTTCCGTCATCCCCCACCGCCAGCGGTCCGTGATGATGTATGACTGTACATACCTGATACGTCACGTGATACATACTTCCGGGACACCCGCACTGAATACTGATACACAACATTGCTGGTTGCCGCCAGTCTACAACTCAGGCCAGTTAAAATCTAGTCAAAAGTCTCGTGGCCGTTTTCAAACCCGATGGACTTTGGAAGGAGGGAACTTTGTTTAAACGCCAAGGCGAATGCCAAATGCTGGATCTGAAACAAATACGAAAAAAGTTGAGACTTAACAAATCTTCCCGAGGCAAGAGAGTTAACTGACTATAAAAGTCCAGTTTCCACCCTTGCCGAACTAGGCTGGTATTATGGAGTTACATTATGGCTGGACTAACGAGTCTATGCACAGTCCAATCAAAATCGCGCACCGAAATCGAAATCCGGTTCGTAAACTGTCGTGTAGGTTTCGATCGATTGCAGGATTTGCAAAGCATGTGCACCGCCAACTCGTTGTCAGCAGATATTTTCCAAAACTTTTCATGTTTTTTATCAAGGTGCTCACGTGATTTGATGCATTTTGCGATGTAAGACCCGTTTTATCACAATATAGATCGTCCTGACTGGGCGCCACCATTTTGTGTGAAGCAAACGCAAGTGATACGAGAGGTGGAATCTGATTGGTCCATAGGAGAGGCTTAGAAGGGACATAACTGGTAATAACCACTGGTGGCGCTACGTTCGAGCCCAGTAATTCCAGCCTAGTCCGGCAATGGTGGAAACTGGACTTTCAAAGTCAGTTAACTCCCTTGCCTCGGGAAGATGGACTTAACAGTGCTTTAAAATATCACAATATATCAGGTGATATATGCAGATGTTGAGAAACAATAATTTTTGTTGACAAGCCCAATCTGTATGAGTAGATCACCAAGTCCATGGGGATGGTTGTCAAGTCTATATAGCCACGACCTCCATCTGCACTTTGGGTTCTGTATATAAACTGCGGACAGTGCACATCTTTACTTTAAAAATAAAATGACATCATATGCTAGCAGTAAGTAGAACTAATGTCACTTGTATGACAGTACAATTTGCTATATGTGATGCGACAAATATAGAGCAAATATAACTTTGCATTGATAAATACCGATTAGAAATACGCATCGGAACATGCACGAATATTGCAGAAGAAATTCCTGTTTGTTTAAGTGTGTGTGTGAGACACACAAGAGATAGAGAATATCTGTGTGTGTCTGTGTGTTTATGTGTGTGTGAGAGAGAGAAAGAGTCTGTGTGTGTGTATGTCTGCCCTGACCCTTCATGACCCTCGTCATGACCCTCCAGGACCTCCCAGGACCCTCCATGGCTCTCGCCCTGACCCTTCATGACCCCCCAGGACCCCCCCAGGACCCCCCAGGACCCTCCATGGCTCTCACCCTGACCCTTCATGACCCTCCAAGACCTCCCAGGACCCTCCATGGCTCTCGCCCTGACCCTTCATGACCCTCGTCATGCCCCTCCAGGACTTCCCAGGACCCTCAATGGCTCTCACCCTGACCCTTCATGACCCTCCAAGACCTCCCAGGACCCTCCATGGCTCTCGCCCTGACCCTTCATGACCCTCGTCATGACCCTCCAGGACTTCCCAGGACCCTCGATGGCTCTCACCCTGACCCTTCATGACCCTCCAAGACCTCCCAGGACCCTCCATGGCTCTCGCCCTGACCCTCGTCATGACTTGTCATGACCCTCCAGGACCTCCCAGGACCCCCCATGGCTCTCACCCTGACCCTTCATGACCCTAGTCATGACCCTCCAGGACCTCCCAGGACCCTCCATGGCTCTCACCCTGACCCTTCATGACCCTCGTCATGACTCTCCAGGACCTCCCAGGACCCTCCATGGCTCTCACCCTGACCCTTCATGACCCTCGTCATGACCCCCGTCATGACCCTCTATGACCCTCCTGGACCCTCCAGGACATTTCAGGACCCTCAAGAAACCTCCAGGACCCTCCTGGAATCTCACCAGGGTTAACATGACTTATCTTTACTTCTAAAGGGCCGTGGGATAGCCTCGTGGTTAAAGCGTTCTCTCATCACGCCAAAGGCCCGGGTTCGATTCCCATATGTGTGCACTGATGGAACCCACGTGTGGTGTCCCCTGCCGTGGTATTACTGAAATACTGGAGGCGTAGAACCACACGTCACATTAAGTCAGTGAGGGAATGAGGTTTTACTTGGGATTCCTATCTGGATGTCACTTGGAACAGCCACTGGGGATTCCCGTCTGGGGCGTCTCTTGGAACAGCCACTGGGGATTCACTTCTTGGGCGTCTCTTGGAACAGCCACTAGGGATTCCCATCTGGGGCGTCTCTTGGAACAGCCACTGGGGATTCCCATCTTTGGCGTCTCTTGGAACAGCAACTGGTGATTCCCATCGGGGGCGTCTCTTGGAACAGCCACTGGGGCCCAAGGGGGTTGTTGAAAATAATTGAAGAACAGGGAAATACTCATCTCATCTCATGTATAGTGACGCAACATGTCGAAAACTTATTCATTTATTTCTATATCACATGCCCCGTCTATATTAACTAACACATCCACATATCGGTACACGCTATGGTAACTAAACGACCATGGTAACGTAACTGGACACTTCCATGCTAGTATGGATAAACGAGGTCAGTTGGCTGTGGTTATCGTCACTGTGTAACTGTATGTGATTGTAAGGTCCACGTGTTTCATGGATGTAGGTGATTGTGAGACCCACGTGTTTTATGGATGGTAGTGATTGTTAGATCCACGTGTTTCATGGATGTATGTGATTGTAAGGTCCACATGTTTCATGGATGTATGTGATTGTGAGACCCACGTATTTCATGGATGTGTGTGATTGTGAGAGCCACGTATTTCATGGATGTGAGTGATTGTGAGAGCCACGTGTTTCATGGATGTATGTGATTGTGAGACCCACGTATTTCATGGATGTATGTGATTGTGAGACCCACGTGTTTCATGGGTGTGTGTAATACTGAGATCCACGTGTTTCATGGATGTATGTGATTGTAAGGTCCACATGTTTCATGGATGTATGTGATTGTGAGAGCCACGTATTTCATGGATGTATGTGATTGTGAGAGCCACGTATTTCATGGATGTATGTGATTGTGAGACCCACGTATTTCATGGATGTATGTGATTATGAGAGCCACGTGGTTCATGGATGTATGTGAGTGTGAGGGCCACGTGTTTCATGGATGTATGTGATTGTGAGAGCCACGTATTTCATGGATGTATGTGATTGTGAGAGCCACGTATTTCATGGATGTATGTGATTGTGAGACCCACGTATTTCATGGATGTATGTGAGTGTGAGGGCCACGTGTTTCATGGATGTATGTGATTGTGAGAGCCACGTATTTCATGGATGTATGTGATTGTGAGAGCCACGTATTTCATGGATGTATGTGATTGTGAGAGCCACGTATTTCATGGATGTATGTGAGTGTGAGGGCCACGTGTTTCATGGATGTATGTGATTGTGAGAGCCACGTATTTCATGGATGTGAGTGATACTGAGATCCACGTGTTTCATGGATGTATGTGATTGTAAGGTCCACATGTTTCATGGATGTATGTGATTGTGAGAGCCACGTATTTCATGGATGTGAGTGATTGTGAGAGCCACGTGTTTCATGGATGTGTGTGATACTGAGATCCACGTATTTCATGGATGTATGTGATTGTAAGGTCCACATGTTTCATGGATGTATGTGATTGTGAGAGCCACGTATTTCATGGATGTATGTGATTGTGAGAGCCACGTATTTCATGGATGTATGTGATTGTGAGAGCCACGTATTTCATGGATGTATGTGAGTGTGAGGGCCACGTGTTTCATGGATGTATGTGATTGTGAGACCCACGTATTTCATGGATGTGTGTGATTGTGAGATCCACGTGTTTCATGGATGTGTGTGATTGTAAGGTCCACATGTTTCATGGATGTATGTGATTGTGAGAGCCACGTATTTCATGGATGTGTGTGATTGTGAGAGCCACGTGTTTCATGGATGTAGGTGATTGTGAGATCCACGTGTTTCATGGATGTGAGTGATTGTGAGATCGACGTGTTTCAATGATGTATGTGATTATGAGGTCCAAGTGTTTCAATGATGTGTGTGATACTGAGATCCACTTGTTTCATGGATGTATGTGATTGTGAGAGTTACGTGTTTTCATGGATGTGTGTGATTGTGAGAGCCACGTGCTTCATGGATGTATGTGATTGTGGGGCACGTGTTTTCATGGATGTGTGTGATTGTGAGAGCCACGTGCTTCATGGATGTATGTGATTTGGGGGCACGTGTTTCATGGATGTGTGTGATTGTGAGAGCCACGTGCTTCATGGATGTATGTGATTTGGGGGCACGTATTTCATGGATGTATGTGATTGTGAGATCCACGTGTTTCATTGATGTGTGTGATTGCGAGAGCCACGTGTTTCCTGAATATGTGTGATTGTGAGCCACGTGTTTCATGATGACATTGTAACTAGCTTCATCTTGCCTTGTCCACTTTACTCCAGCGGCAGGTGTTTCATTCACACATCGCTTGTTATATATTGACTCTTCGTATACGTATGCAGGAATCCATAACGCTGGTGTAAATCTACAGATGGAATGTACCGAACATACACTGGTACCACTGTATATGCACTCACGCTATCATTGTCCAACGTGACATGACAGATCGCACCTGTTACACACTAGGTAATTATCTACTTCTTGCTGCATGCATATATAGTGGCATGCGCGCTTTGATCTTGTCACAATGCATTAATGTGCAAATCGTTTCATAGACACCAAACTTCTGATTCGAAACGTTGCGATATAAACGCGCAATCACATAATCTACAAATTTCAAGTCACAGGTAGTTTTTCAAAATCTATTTTCTGTCGCGTTCCTTTTGCATATATTGACCTTTTTCAATATATAATTGTATTACATGATCTCATCAACATGCAAACGTAATTAAAACTGAAAGCGATTCCATCTAATCGCTGACATTGGAATTAAACCGAAACCTGTTCCATTGTCATTTACAGTCGTATCAATTTACTGTTCTGATATTGGCAAGATAATCTCAACAACTGAAGTGGAAATTATGTCAGCGCGTAAGCATCACCCAATGAGTACAAATGAAACGCTCGTCCATAACGTGTTCTCCAGCACGTGTACTGATGTTATGGTTCCCGGGTAAGTGGCAAGCCATTTCACGAAAGGTGTCAGCAAAACTACAGTTACCGTAACGATTTGTTCAACTGTGTTGATAAACTTGTAAACAAACCACACGGAAGACATCCTCTAGTTCTGTACATAGATACTTGAAATGTAAATTGAAACTGACGAAAGACAAACTGTTGTTGTTTTAAACGGTCCTCGCACAAACGTAAGGCTTTCCAAATGGGCCAGTGTTTGGTTGGCCCCCGGTGCTACCCCTGGCGATCCTCACTTGTCTGCTAGCCTCACCATTGTAAATCAACATTGGTGTGATTTTTCGCAATGTGTAAATCTCCCTGCAGGTTTGGATGTAATAAATTTGTTTCCAGCAATTCTTGTATACAATAAGCGGCACCAGAAGGCATCTGGTTTCTTGTAGGAGTCGCTGACATTCCCCAGCGCTGTCGAGAGTTCACGTAAGATCATAATGGACTGTGCGATACTGGTGTAAAACTTACATCACGGTGATTTATGCTGCTTCTGATTAAATGCCGCCAAAACGTTTCCGAAGATATGCTTTTCAAAAGTTTCTCTAACAGGGTAATCTACTTACGGCAATAGAAGAAACTGCAAGATCTGTCATTATTAATTGTCGATGAATGTGAATTAAATGTGTATTTCAATGAAGTAAATTCCATATTAATGAAAACGACATGTAATGAAACTACGACCTAAGTTGATGTTTTCCATGGTAAGTATTTTAGCAACATCACTTTTGGCATCGAATCAGAGACCAAGGGCGTCTCTTTCATAAAATAATTTTGGTTTATTATTGTGTGCACTTGAAGTAATTTGTTCTATTGAGCCACAGAGGTGGTGAGACATCCTTGTGGTTAAAGTGTTCGCTCGTCAGACCGGGTTCGATTCCCCATGTGGACAAAAAGCTAGATGTAGAGTTACTAGTTGATCATCCTCTAGTATCCAGTGTATTATATGCTAAATACCCTGGGTCCATTCGCCATCAGAGCCTCGGTTTGACTCTAAAGCCACCCAGTCACTGCCAAAGAGACACTCTGTCATGTGGAGATGGCAACGCTGGGGTTCTTCTTGGTGCCCTTCCACATGATATACTTCAAACGTTGCTAAACGCAGCGTTACTGAGTGCGGCGTTAAACAACATGAAGTCATGGTTACCAAGCGCTATGGGGAGTTGTCGTTCCAACGTTCCACCCTTTGCAACAAAGCATTGTTGTCGACAAGAGCAGGGTCTACTGTGAGACTTACACCAACCAGCAAGGGCGGATCGACCATTTTGAAAAAAGGGGTGTGGGGGTGGGGGTGGGGTGTGTTTGTCAAATTATCATTATCCTCTCTCAGTGTCTCACTCTACGAGTGTGGGGGTGGATGGGGGAGGAGTTTGGGGTGGGGTCGTGACCCCCTCTGGATTCGCCTATGACGAGCCATCGCCTCACATGTGCAGGTGTGTGAATCCAAATCGGTTTTTCATCGCCTGTATTGCCCGATAGTGAGTGAGTATGGTTTTACGCCGCTTTTAGCAATATTCCAGCAATATCACGGCGGGGGACACCAGAAATGGGCTTCACACATCGTACCCATGTCGGGAATCGAACCCGGGTCTTCAGCGTGACGAGCGAACGCTTTGACCCTAGGCAACCCGACCGCCCCCTATTGCCCGATAACATCTTCGAAATCGTAGGATTGTATCAGCGTCATTGCACTAAGACTGCATCTGTGGGATTGCAACAGCGGGATTGCAGGCTCCGAAAGCATGAAAGAAAAAGTCCATGTTCTTCCCTCAGAAAGAATGGATTAGCGACTGTAACGCAGATTCTTCAGGAAACTGTAGAGAAGTCATGGACGAGAGATAAAGTAGCACGGCTCCGTCAAATACTTTTTTCTTCATATGACCGACGGCTCCATCAGGGTGCAAAGACATCCGAAGCTTGCATGGATCCTTCAGTAAATGTATCCGAGGGAAGTGTTGAGTGTATCCTTCACTTCAAGAAAACAGATTTCAGGGAGCATCCCTTGGCTCCATCAGAAAATATGTATCACAAAGAATCTCTCATTGCTCCATCAGAGTATGTATTAGGTATGTGGGCTAGTTGCGTGGCTCCTTCTCAAAAATCAGGTATGAGGTATCGTACTGCGGCTCCATCAGAGAGCATGTATATGGGCTAGTGGCGTGGCTCCTTCTCAAAACAGGTATGAGGTATCGTACTGCGGCTCCATCACAGAGCATGTATATGGGTTAGTCGCGTGGCTCCTTCTCAAAACAGGTAAGAGGTATCGTACTGCGGCTCCATCAGGGAGCATGTATATGGGCTAGTCGCGTGGCTCCTTCTCAAAACAGGTATGAGGTATCGTACTGCGGCTCCATCAGAGAGCATGTATATGGGCTAGTGGCGTGGCTCCTTCTCAAAGCAGGTATGAGGTATCGTACCGCGGCTCCACCAGGGAGCATGTATATGGGCTAGTGGCGTGGCTCCTTCTCAAAGCAGGTATGAGGTATCGTACTGCGGCTCCACCAGGGAGCATGTATATGGGCTAGTGGCGTGGCTCCTTCTCAAAGCAGGTATGAGGTATCGTACTGCGGCTCCATCACAGAGCATGTATATGGGTTAGTCGCGTGGCTCCTTCTCAAAGCAGGTATGAGGTATCGTACTGCGGCTCCATCAGGGAGCATGTATATGGGCTAGCCGCGTGGCTCTTTCTCATAGCAGGTATGAGGTATCGTACTGCGGCTCCATCAGAGAGCATGTATATGGGCTAGTCGCGTGGCTCCTTCTCAAAACAGGTATGAGGTATCGTACTGCGGCTCCATCAGGGAGCATGTATATGGGCTAGTCGCATGGCTCCTTCTCAAAACAGGTATGAGGTATCGTACTGCGGCTCCATCAGAGAGCATGTATATGGGCTAGCCGCGTGGCTCCTTCTCAAAGCAGGTATGAGGTATCGTACTGCGGCTCCACCAGGGAGCATGTATATGGGCTAGCCGCGTGGCTCCTTCTCAAAGCAGGTATGAGGTATCGTACTGCGGCTCCACCAGGGAGCATGTATATGGGCTAGTGGCGTGGCTCCTTCTCAAAGCAGGTATGAGGTATCGTACTGCGGCTCCATCAGGGAGCATTTATATGGGCTAGTGGCGTGGCTCCTTCTCAAAGCAGGTATGAGGTATCGTACTGCGGCTCCATCAGGGAGCATGTATATGGGCTAGCCGCGTGGCTCTTTCTCATAGCAGGTATGAGGTATCGTACTGCGGCTCCATCAGAGAGCATGTCTATAGGCTAGTTGCGTGGCTCCTTCGTGACTCAAGTACGAGGTATACGTCGCGTTGCCCAGTCAGACTTAAATTAGCAGAAAACATTGCATTGCGCTCGTTTGTTTAAGGAAGAGAATTGGTGTATCACTTCTAAATGCCTTTCAAAGACTTGGTTTGTTTGTTTGTTGTTTAACGACGCTCTCGGCAATATTACAGGTATATAATGGCGGTTCGCCTTACGTAATTAGACGTCGTGTATTAAAAAGCGTATCATCATCTGAAATTAAAGGTTTAGATTCATGCGTATGAAAACCAAAAGATACTCCCAAAATAGTAAGTGTTTTCCTACAACTGATTTATGAAGAGCCAAGGGGACCTCTGCAAGACGAGAGTAGGGCATCTGTTCAAGACTGGTTACGACAGTTGTTTGCGCGCACACAGTGACACAACAACTTGGGACTAGACCACAGCGCTGTCAGGAGCTTATCTTGGGCGGCGATAAGAAGGGGGACTTGCACTTATCACAAAGACTTATTGTTGATGTACAATAAGCAAAGCTATGTCCATCACCAGGCTTATCTCCGGTCCGCTCTGGGTGAATAGACTGTAGTCTATCGCCGTCGCCGATTGGAGAGATTAGTATGACACCGACGCATCATTGGGTCAAAACGGTGTTTAACTGAACGGAGAGGTTGTCTTGCATAAGCAATGCAGTGTCTTTGAGTTTGGACCATTTCCGAGGGGTACGTTCAAGCGATGTTTAAATATAGTCTCTTCATTAATGTTGTTCTATTTATTTTCAGCTTGCGACCAATGCATCGACGTGAAGATATGTCGTTCGTTTGTTTGTTCTTTGTATTTAGCTGTACACTCAGCATTATTCCACATATAATGTCAGCGATAATCAGACCGACATTTTGTTTAAAGCAACTGCTCTTCTATATTTTCACATTTCGGGGCGGTGGGGTAGCCTAGGGGTTAAAGCGTTCACTCGTCTCGCTGAAGGCCCGGGTTCGATTCCCCGCATGGATATTTCCATTTCTGCTGCCCTAGCGCTGTAACAGTAAATTATGACAATAAGAGAACACGATGGCACGACTTGCCTTGTTTGAGTTACTTCCCCTAGCTGCCTGGATTCGCTGATTGTGGCTTTGAATCCCAAATGACTTTCATCGAAGAGCAAAAGACGACCTGCGTCACTTCCGGTTTCCCACATCAACACGCTGTGACGTGACGGAAATAATGTTCCAAGCGTCATTAAATCAGACTCACTCACTCACTCACTCACTCACTCACTCACTCACTCAGTGAGTTAGTGGTTAAAGCGTTCGCTCGTCAAGCCGAAGACCTGGGTTCGATTCCACATATGAGACAATCTGAAGCCCATATCTGGTGTCCACCGGCGTGATATTGCTAAAAGCTGTCTAAAACCATACCCACCCATGTAACAAATGTAATGTTTGGGAGAACACTTTCTCAGTAAAGTACAGATTCTACAGCTTTTTCTATGTTAAGTCCCACAAAAATGAAAGTCAGAACACTGATATTCATATCACGTATTACTGTACCCCTCTGACAAGTGTAATTGGCACGGCACTAGTCCGACTTTCAATTTTGTGGAAGCCTCGGTGGTTGAGTGGGTTAGATGGCTGATTTTGTGTGCTGGCGATTAGTGCCTCAGTCTGGCAGTTTTTTAACCCCCAAAAGTACTAAAATCTGTACTTTACTTAGAAAGTGTTACATTGGACCTTTTCCTAAATGGCAATGTGTGTTCATACTCGCTCACACCTTCGGAAAAGTTAAAGTTATTATTATTAAATTATCAGAAGAGCAGGTTTCTGTCGATTCCATCACAGCATATGTCTCAACGGATCAGAAATCGTGTAGAGAGAATGTAACCAAACCATCTGCTATCCATGATTTTGCAGTCATGCATATCGTTTTTTTCTGAACCAAGTTATTAAAGAAACATAAAGAATGAATTTATGAAACGATATAATTCCCTTAAAATTTCCACCTGTGCTGTCAGTGTTATGATCCCATTCTGTCAGAACCCAGGTGCAAACGGGCTTATGTTTCACTATACCGACCCATCTTTCACTATACCGAGGTCTGTTTCACTATACCGACCCATGTTTCACTATACCGACCCATCTTTCACTATACCGAGGTCTGTTTCACTATACCGACCCATGTTTCACTATACCGACGCATGTTTCACTATACCGACGCATGTTTCACTATACCGAAGCATGTTTCACTATACCGAAGCATGTTTCACTATACCGACGCATGTTTCACTATACCGAAGCATGTTTCACTATACCGAAGCATGTTTCACTATACCGAAGCATGTTTCACTATACCGACGCATGTTTCACTATACCGGCCCATGTTTCACTATACCGGCCCATGTTTCACTATACCGAAGCATGTTTCACTATACCGACACATGTTTCACTATACCGAAGCATGTTTCACTATACCGACCCATGTTTCACTATACCGACACATGTTTCACTATACCGAAGCATGTTTCACTATACCGACACATGTTTCACTATACCCACCCATGTTTCACTATACCGAAGCATGTTTCACTGTACCGACCCATGTTTTTTTACTATACCGACCCATGTTTCACTTTTCCGACCCATGTTTCACTATAACGACCCATGTTTCACTATACCGAGGTCTGTTTCATAAATAACTTGTGAACGCTTGAAATACATTTGCAGTGGCGAGAAATCTCTTTAATCTTTAAATGTGGCATATGCTTTGTGCTTATAACGTCTTAATGTCGAACAGCTGGACGTCAGCAGACGTTATATCATAAAATAAAGTTTATAGTATCTTTTGTTATTGTTACGGAGAATGTCCTGACAGTTATAACATAACCATGACCTAATATACCGCCATCGTATGTTTCCGAGTTTGTTTATCAACTATCGTGTATGCGATTCTACGAGATAACAGTGCAGTGGCTGGTCGTGCCGATATACCGTTGACTGGGCTCCTGTCTAGCTAAACGAGTAAAAGCGCTAAGTTTGCTGCGCGAACCAGCAGTCGAACCAGGTGCGCCGTTGGTCGAAGATCACAAAAAGTGTCAGTTTTTACACGTCAGATATCCGCTGTCGACTGAGGGGACTATCAATCACTAGGAGGAGAACAACCAGACCAGGAGAAGACTGGTTAATACAGGGAGCTGGCGGGGAAATACGATCTACCTGGTTTACACAGACCCTCGTTAAACCAGACATACAATTCCGGATATCACACTCTGTCCCTCGCTATCTAAAACATGGAACTGCGTGAAATAGGAATGAAAAATAGTGTTAGATTGTAAATGGTAGCAATCGGTCTACCTAATGCCGGTTTAGATAATGTAGCGTGATACGGTACAGAGAAAGCTTACAGAGAACATCGGTTTTGACGGCGTTCAGAGTAAGATGTTAAAATATTCCTACTTTTCTGTGAGTTCAATTCCCCACAATATACGCGAAGACCAATCTTATGAGATCACATAATCATGGTTCACTTGCTTGGTTTACGAGCTAGCCTAGTGTCAAAAATATCATAGGGAATATCAAAAAGAGGAATTCGCTGTATTTAGTAATCTTGGAATAAACTTCCTTCTCTGTAGCCACAAATGTTGTTTCGTTTCGGCGCGGGCGGGGATGCTGAACGGGTGTTTACACCATAACTCTTTGTTACTGCACGGGGGGTACGAAAACATGGCACGTGGCCGGTGGAACGCTCGGGGCCATTGCAAGCGTTTACAGTTAGATGGGACACACTGAAAGACGAAATGCAGAAACTTCCGGAAAAACATCCAGACGTTTAGCTGAGATTTTGAGATATGCTGACACCCTTCTGACGTGGCTGGAGGTGGGAATGTGAGGTCACGTGACGGTTAATGCAGTCGCAACTGTGTGAAAATGTATAAAAGAAAATATCTATTACACTCACATTGATTTTGGGAACAGTTGTAACTTAATAATTATAATCAATCAAATAAAATTTGATTTAATGTAGAAATCCCATAAAACCTGTTTCCAAATGCCCTTGAATATTCTAAACGTATTCAGAGATTCATTGAACATGGTGCTTATTCCTTTGCTATTCTAACTTAAACACGCAACAACACGAGCTACAGGTGTTCCGTGCCATTGTGTTATTATTGATGTTGACGTTCGGTATAGCATGTAAACTGTAAAACGGCTGAACAGACATTAAGCATAATTACACTCGCATAATAGTAGCATTAGTGATTGACCAAACTCGTCGAGCCATATGTTATATTGACGAGAGCCAGTTCTGTATATTGATCTACGACAGTACTGTATATTCCTGCAGAAACAGTAACATAATCAGACTTGGGTTTTTTCATGTAGTTTTATTATACATAGTCTGATATATACACAAAAAAGTCAGTTTTAAACAATAGAAGCAGGTGTATGACTTCCAAACTACCTCACTGGTTGTCTCACACGGGGGTCACGTGACATGGGAGCCATGTCTGTCAGTTCCTGTATATAAACACCCTAGAACATGGAACACGCTACACTCTCGAGTGCAACACATCAGATATAGACACCCAGGTGAAGCACCTGCCACACTGATGGTAGAACTGTTCGTTTGAATGAACATTACTTGAGAAATAGCTTTAAAATGGATTTTAGGTAGCAAGATCTTACAGTCTATACTCAAATGTATGTTCCTTTGTAAAATTGGTGTTAACGACCGGGCCCTGTGTCACAAAGCGACCGTAGCGCTACACCTAGCGTAGTTCCTATAGTTTGACTTGCACAAGTCTCTAAAGCTGGGATTCAACCCAAACGAGAATCTGTCCTTGAACATTTGTTACATTTGACAACTTTCTAAATGGCATTGTGTGTTCAATAAGTATTAGTTTATATCATAATTTCTAGATTATGTAAATAATAAAGAAAGATGAACCTGTAAGAGACTGGAGTCCTTATTGTACTGTCCACATATCTAGACTTGCCTATTAGGAGGATAGAACTAATACACATCCATGGACTTTTCTTTCATTACAGCCTTGGAGCAGGCTATGATGTGAACTTCTCAATAACGCTCGAATCAAAACATGCTTTCCAACATATATGTAGATAGTTTGTACCCTGTCCTATGAGGGTGTTCTGTACAATAAAAAATCTTGATTCTTGATTCTTCAATCTTGCCCAGAGGTGCAGTGCTACGGTTAGTCTGTCTTCCGGACCCTAGAGAATAAATTGAACATGAATTCAACTCAAGTCTAGAATGATCAGTCTAGATTGCCTTAAGCAATGTTCTGAGATCTGAGTTCTGGATTTCATTTTGTATTTTGTAGATATATATATTTTTAAAAAGAGAGCGATATTTTGGGGACTAAATGTTAGTTTAAGCTACGATTAATTGAACATCTTAGAGTGCCACTATAGAAACTGTGGTGTCAATGAAGAAGAGTTGAATCATGGATGTCAGGTTGTGTGTTATTTAATGTCTTGGTACAGTTGTTGGTTCTTTACCAAGCAGTGTATGACTGGGTTACGTATGGAGGTTGAATGAGTGAGTATGGTTTTACGCCGCTTTTAGCAATATTCAAGCAGTATCACGGCGGGGGACACCAGAAATGGGCTTTAGACATTGTACCCATGAGGGGAATCGAAACCAGGCCTTCGGCAGAACGAGCAAACGCTTCAACCACAAGGCTACCCCAACACCCCTTATGAAAGTTGAGATAATCATAGCGCCACATACGTTTTGTGCAAGACCAGACCAGCATGTTTAAACACAATTGCATAAGATGAATTCATATGATTTCCTTTTGAATTTGTAACAAAGACAACAAACTACCACCAAATACCATCATGTATAATTAAATACGGATCCTTGCAATGACCATTGTCTCCAAGAAATGGCGAAACGACTTAGGTCCTTCTTCAATTCTACTTTGCTTTCGTATCTGTGTTCCGGTTGGAAATGTGAACTTAAAACTAATATTTCTGCAGCAAATAAAGTAAAGAAATACTCTGTTTATCAAACATTGTAAGAGACTCCAAATTCACTACGGGAACCCAAAGCCAACCGCGGACCTCAACGCACCACTTCATCGTGGAAATTGAAGACCAATATCGCTAGGAGGCAATTACTGATAATGAAAAGCTAATTGGCATTGATTGTAGTTTGATATTCTTGGTTATCGCAGTACCGCCGAATCAATCTGTTTATTGCCTTCCAAAGCGCCGGAACCCAAACATAGAAAACTGGTAATGATATAAGAGAATGGCTAATTCTTTACATCTGCATTCAAACCAATGTCGGTGTCGGAGCAGAACCCCTGTGTTTGGGGAAGCCTTGTTTCGGCTCGTGTTTATGCGATTGTTTACAAGAAGAAAGGGTTTAATTATGTGATGCACACCTGTTAAACTGTGTCCCCTCACCTAAATATTGTCAGAGAAAGTTCCCACTTTGTAAAGGGCCGTTCGAACGATTGAAGACGTCATTCGAGCCTGTGGAGATCCCTCATCGGGTTACACTGCCCCCTACCGGCCGTGACGAAACAGGATAACTCCCGACAAAGTTGCCGCAACTCAAAAGGCTGGGAATCTCGAAGCGGGACTCAAATTGCCAACATGTGTTGAAACCAAAAAGCTTTTGACGAATTCTAACGATCTTGTTTCTTATTGTAACAAGAAAAATGACAACTCGGACCATCCGCTCAAACACAAGTAGAAATTTGTCGTCATTTTACAATAAGGTAAATTACCTCTCGTCTCCATTGTGATTGCTCAGAGCCCAGAACGTCAGTTTGATTGTTAAGGATCTTGGTTTATTCCAGGCTATTCTATAATGTAAACACTTGGTTTGACAGGTAAGCCGCTGTTTTTAAATACAGACACGTGAATAATGTTGAATTGATGAGTTGGATACATGATTTGAATGATGAAAATCCAGGAGGTAAAAATACAGTTTGAGGATAAAATAACAAATCCTCTCACAAGAGATGTTTGGAGCGTTCCCATCTTTGGAGAGACTCATCCCTGTTCCTGAACATCATCTTCCTCGGTCTCATTTCCCGCACAAAGCCTAAGTACAGTCAACCTTATAATATCTTAAACATGGCTTTTTTTTCTCAAAATACATCTTTGTCTGTTGTAACCCAAGACTACATTTAAGCAACTTTTACGATGCGTGATGTAGGGTGGTTTTTTTTGGTAAGTTGTCTTTGGTGTCATTTTTTTTTACTGCCATGCTTTCATTTATTATTTTGAGGTTGCGTTCTACAAAGAAAGAAATCCCGTTAACCCGGTGCTAGTGAAACAGTCACGGGTATCACTAGTGTCCGCGTTAACGGGGTCCAGATTAACAGATTCCCACCGCATCATAAACAACACTGCCTGTTGTCATAGTGTATCTGTATTGTTAGTTCAACTCGTCTTATTTTTGGACGTTAAAACGCCAGCAAAACAATTTTTCCATAAGTTTTTATGTCTTTCTTTTCAGAGCAACATATTAAATCATGATATCTTCCTAAATTGTTTGTATAAATAGATTACACTACACTATAAAACTATAAAATAAAACTGCAGAATAAAATATTATTTACTTTCTGTATATGTGTTTTTCATTTTACAATTCCTATGATATATAGTTTTTACAACGTCTTCGAAACGCACAAAAACCTTGTATATTCATATTGATGTCATAACGAATTGTGAAATCATTTCAACATAACTCTACGACTAAGTGCACATACGTCTTAAATCATGTTGGACTACAATGCATATTCGGGAGGGCTGGCGTATCGCGCTACATTTTGCCAGCGAGGAGGAGATAGCGGGGATTCCCCAAGGCGGATCAAGAAACAGTCAGGATGGGTGGCAAATTTAGATACTTCGTTTAATATCTTTAAGGTCTCTCACCGGGCACAGCTCTTATCATATTTTAACATTTTTTGAATCAAAGTAAATGTGCGAAACTGTTCAACGGCAAGGCAACCCGCACCTTTCCCCTGTAGAATAGTTCCTAGGAATCGTATTTATACTTGAATATTCCCGAAGACCTTTTGAAGATTGTTTTGTCTGCGTATGGGATTTAGTTAGAAACCATGCGTCATGTTTGGTCCCGTGGAACCAGATTCCCGACCCCTTCACCAGGGGGTAGGGATATCTAAGTGTAATTCACAAGACACACCGTGTTTGTTTGGTCTCGCCTCAGGGGTTTGGGGTGGAGGGGTTTGGGTGGGGTAGGGGGGGGGGGGGGGGGGGGGGCGCTTTGGGGTGGGAGGGGTCGTTTAGAGGGACAACCCTAGGGGGCGAGGAGACTGAAGAGTTTTATGGAATAAAGATCATAAAGTTTGAAAAGCAAATGCACGCATCATTGCTCGCTCTTATCTTTCAGTCCGACTGTTGAAGACATCATTTTTGTCTCGAGTCTGTAAAATGCATTTCCTGGTTACAAAAGTCACAAACTGCCGCTCTTTTTCCCCTCAACCAACGTTTCTATTCTACTTCAACGAAGTTAGATGTGTATTTAAGTGTTGAGTTTAAGCCACGCCGAGTATTTTGTCTGCAAATACATGAGCCTAAATCTATTTTGCATTGAATATCCCCTTTCATCTAAGATAGTAATCTATGTATTTTAACCGACAATTTCAACCACGTGTTTTCTTCAAGTCGTATACCGCTGTCGTGTTAGTGTGATAGTCATTCTCCTAGCAATACACAATGTTATGACAAAACGAAAGAAAGGCCTGGAATGCGACAACAGCTGATTTGCAGTTTTTTCGCTCTGTTCATATGATAACAGGCACAACAACGTATTAGTAATCATTATAAAACCAGTTTTTCTTTTCCTTTCTGACATGCGATGTCATTGGTTATGACAACAGAACTTTCAACACTCTTTTATCAAGGAATACTATGTGCCTTTGTTTTTCAGTTTCAAGAAGATATTTGTTTAAAACGTCAATAACACAGGTCTGTGTTATCAGTCTCAAAAGTCTCCTCATTCATTACTTGTACATCTGGTGTATTCTAAGCTAATGTAATTATTTCAATATGATCGTTATGTCATGTCAACTTGAGGTTTTTGCTTGAACGTGACTTTCAATAGTAACCACAATGGCTTTTAAATTATCTTCGGTTAAAAATATGCATAGATATTCCAATTAATTACTTGGATATAAATTAAACATGACGATCTTCACAACAAGCCATTGTAGCTTTTACTCTTTCTCTAAATAAGATACTTTACGTACATAGCTGCGACCTTATACAACGCTGTGTGTGTCATTTACGAAGAAACACAATATTTCACGTGCTGTTTTTAGTTATTTACTCTTATTTTTAAGGGGATCACGGACGATCCTTTTTATTTATATTTTTTGCCAATCAGTTTGAACATTTAACTTTCTACCCTTGGTAAAGCTAATTCATGTTTCATGAATACAGCGCTATATATCCTTTCACGTAGATATATCGGTGACATACACGCATATCTATCTTGCATTTTTACATGCCTTTTCATTGGCAATAAATATGTATTTTTGTCTGCTTACAATGCGGTCGATAGACATGCCGCACCATCTCCATTCTACGACTTGACTAAACACAATCGCCATCGTAGATACTAGCCCAGTATTTAAGGTCAAGGTCACATTGACTTGGGCTTAAAAACAAAATATGAAATTATATGTTTCCATATTATAAACATTTGAAAAATGGTCATAAATAATGTATTTTATACATATGAGAGTATATACAGTTCGTAATTTAATATCTATAATGTTTTCACAAGCAGACGTTATGCCAGTGAGTAGAAAAGAATATTTCAGACCGAATTCTTTTTGAAAAAAAATTCAGTAATCTTTTAATATTTCTGGCCATGTGGTCTAAATATGTTCAGAACTGTAGAAAAATATGCGAAAAATATCCGATTTCAAAGACTCCCCGATTCCAAAATTTAAAGCTAGCAATCGTGGCACGGTCCCGTTTGCTGTTTTCGCAGCGGGGAAGGAAATGGTTGAACGGTGTTGGTCCGCGCCTCATTTCGTCTCCCTCATGTTCAAGTAGCCAGGTAGCACCTCTGCCCTTTGATTAATTCACTGAGTGGTTCCACCAAATATTTTAAGTTTTAATGGAGGGCTTGTAGGACACGAACTCCGCCACACTGGGCTTTGCTCGTGGGTATTTACTCAGCTTTCCGCTTCAGAACAGGACATCACAAACCACAGAGCAGGTATCCTCCATCAATAATCCTCGCAATTTCATGAAAGAACAGATTTAGTGGATTCGGATGTTTTCAACAAAGTAATCGGATTTTGCTAAGTCATTCAAGTCTCGTTTCAAACCGCAGATTATAAAAGATTTTCACAGGAGTTCCAATATTAATTTCTAATATCGCCAAGTTACTGGATATAATCTTATTAAATCTCTGTATGACAGAACGGTTTTGTTTGTGGCGTGGGCGTTGCGTGAGATATTTCTAATAACAATAAATACAATGATAATACAATAATGTACAACAAGTACAAAACAGAGATTTTTCTGGGTGTTAATTTTGGTCGACATAAACAGATGTACTCATGTTTAAAAACTTGTAAAGTGAACAAAAGCAATACCGACCTTCCCTGCAGCGGGAATCTTCTCTGTGGATTAACAATAATCCGTCAGAAAGACGCTATAATCATCTGGACAGAACGTCCACACAGGAGTATAAGCAGCCAAGATTATTTGCCCAAACAGATTCCACTGCGCGTTAAAAGACAAAACAGCGGTGAAAATTTTATGAATTGATAATTTTAAGTACATACTATTTTCACCAAACACGTTCAAAGTGTAGCTTGATGGTCGCGGTTCTATTCATAATCACGTCGTCATCACTTCCAAATACGGAGAATCTACGAAACTTTCAGCAGAGATTTCTATTGAATATGGAAAGAGTTTTGGTACTTCTATTTACCCGTTCAAACACCTCGTATCACTCACGGCAATGCTGTTTAGAATGTTCTTCAAAACTATTACATATTTCACTCCGGAAAGGAACGGATAAATATTACAACTAATATAAGAATTGTTGCATGCTTCCACAATTAAATAATGTGTTATTAGTTATTTTGAACTCTTCCGAATCTAAATATATTCGGTATTTACATCCGTCAAAGGGAGCGACACGTACAGTTGAACTACTTTAAACACTTTCGTTTGTTTCATTATGCATATATGTACAGATTGGCTTATCTACCCCGTATTTAATAATAATAGTAATAACAATAACAATAACAATAATAATAATAATAATAATAGTAATAATAATAATAATAATGATAAAAACAATATGCATTTATGGAAAGAAACTGAACGTATGATATAAAGTATATTCACAATATAACTGCGACTCCTATGAACAAATTAAAAGTGACGTTTACGTACTTAACAAATTGTGAAAAAAACCTGTTAATTTGATATTGAATGAACCAATCACTATATGTAAAAAGCAGCCTTTGTTATTACACGCATCGTCATATAATTATAAGGTGTGATAATTTCGTCTTGAGGTAATTTAGCAAGCATGGTACAATGATTAAAATTCAATTCAATTGAAGTGTCATCTGGTCATTTACAAATGAATTAATTATCGAAATTATAAATGATCCCGCATATTGTTACGTGATATGATTAATATGAATCATTAATTACATATATTTTCATAACAAGTTTACAATTTCTTGTTTCATAACTTGATCGTACAACATTTATGCTGATTTAGAGACAAATGACTCTTGTGGATTAATTTTACGCCAAATGATGTACTTTCCAACAATTGTATGCTTAACTCGGTCTTTTTACATCCCAAAATTAGAAAACATTGTTTCCAAATGGCACCCTTTAAGCCGTTTCCTTTTACACTGTATCTACACCACGGGAGTTAATTTTCTTTATTTAACTTTATTGAGATTGTAATGTTTAAATTGCACATACATATTTTATAATATGACATGATTTTATTTGCTCTAATCGATAATATATAATGACTAATTTATAAACATATTTGCGCAAAAGAGGAAATATCAGATTTGTATACAAAGGCTTGTCTCTCAATTGTTCTATTGTGAAATCGTAAACTGTTGCCCATTTCAATAACATGATTTATCTCGCAACACGGTTGTCCTTTACACATGCCATGAATGTTCAACCATCACTGAACATAACGGACTATTTCTGTCCCTAATCAAACACAAATAAAAGCGCTACACAGTCCCTTGAGTCCGTGTTTGTGTTAATTAAGGAACGTTTTCGATCTCTTTTACCAATTAACACCCTCCGCCGGATATCGCAATGATTACAGTCGCTTATTTGAAGATTGGGCATGCGCAACAAATGTAAACCACATTTCGGAAAAGGCTGTGATCTTAGCTGTAGGCGATGTCTCTGTACTTGCCAAGGCAATATGTAAGTCGTTGAGGAATTAAGTATCTACCAGACTGTCAAATAGTTTTGAACAATACAGCAGGCATTTAACGATTCCATGTTCTTATGTACAAACACACAACTGGCATTGTACTAGATGCTGGCTGGGCATGACGGTAAATAATAACGGTATATTATCTTGTAAATTACTAATAAATAAAGTGATTTTGAGAGAAAATATGTCATTGGTATTGTGTTTTTGTAATGTTTCGTTCCCTTGGCATATATTTCTGTGAATCTCATAGAGTTTCGCCGCGTGGTGGAACATCTGGGCCAAACGCATCTGAATACTGGCTGGAATAAACACCAACATTGTTTGATGCTAATATGTTTTGTGGAAGCACCCGTGCAGAAAATGTGTACTGCTTTAGTAAACAGCTCCATTGTTTACCGATAAGCCCACATGCACATATACAAATAAACAACAAAGTCCCCACAAACCTGGAAACATGAGAAACATTTATACTAATCACAACATGACGACCTAATGTATAATCTCACCTCTCCCAGCACGCGAGATACTTCACAATGTCATTCTCTTTAATGTTTGGAATGGATAATACCTTATACCATGTCTAGTACCGGCCGTGATTTGGTCAAAGCGTAGCTCCAGACAAAAAGGGCTATCTCTTTTTTATTCCCAACTAGTTAGCAAACTGCCTCCAATGGCGACTTGACGATCCATCACTTTGACTGACGATGGAGTAGAAGCTGGTCTCGCTGTATCAATGACTCGAATAATGAACGCCTCGTTCTGGTGCCCCGGCCTTTCTCAGGGTGGGTCGTGGCCCGGGAGGGGGGAGTCACTGGGGATGGAAACACGATTTTTCAAAAAGAAAACTTAAACAATTTTAAATATGAGTATTTTTTGTTATTATAACCACGAATATTAACTATATACAACTTACGCTATAACTGGTACCCTAATGTATTTATAGGGTCTGAAAACATAGATGAGAGACGAGATCGGGGCTGCACAGGATCATGTTGGTTGTACTAGTTTTGTCTGTAATGTTAGATTAAACTAATTTATCAGTTACCGATGAAGAGTGTTGCTTTTATTATTTTTTCTTGCTGTGACGTTTTCATAAACGAAGAAGTATTCATGTCAATAAATATACATTGTACATATAGTGTCAATGGTGTTTTTGCTTTTTCTTCTCTATAATAACGAAATTCTTTGACATCTTTGCTGGTTGAGAGTGTTAATTGCTTAAACACAATTCTGAACAGGTTCTTAATATCAAAACTCAATTAAATACATCTGAAAAAACACCCATCTGTTTGTACCCTCATCTGTTCATTTTCTTTCTCTCACCATTACAAAACACAAACACATTCATCACTCACTCACTCACTCACTCACTCATGCTTATCTCTAATACAACACTGTGATGCCTCTATTATATAATATACCAAGCTTCTCCGGGGAGAATATGCAACATTCACCTGAACTATCGCAGAATGTGATATGATCGAATTTAATATTTAATTGAAACACGTTACTGTGATAGTTTCTGAAATTAGGATATATTTTCCATTTTCTACTGATTTTAATCACTTTAACTCAATTTCTCCAAAATAGTTTTGAAAAATATTCAATATGATTGCATTGCATTATAAGCTGCTGTTGTGGATGCATAGCGTTTCAATTCAATTTAAACTTTAAAAAATTGAATACATTCCATAAAACTAATTTAGTTTTATCATAAACTGAACTTTGGGAGGTAAAAAAACATAGCATTAACTTGTCAAGAAATACAACTATTTTAGACATTTATGAAATATAAAAAACTAAACTACCCTAAATCCAAGCACACTACAATTAATAAATAAAAACGCCTTAATGATTAGAAATGAAATAATATGCATGTTGATCTCTGCACATGCAGTCAAATGAGATTAACCAAATTCGTTTCTCTGTTGCAATCATGTACATATATAAGTGCATCATATATTATTCCTAAGAAAGGAACATATTTATCCACTTGAGGGACAGTTCATCATGCAGACAACGTTTGAAACAGAACACCTGACTTCTGAATACAACCTAGCACCATTAAACTTCTACTAACATAATGACAAAATGTCAACTGTACACATGATCTATTAACAGTATCAATATTCAATGTTAAAAGTTATTCATTATTTTCAGAATGCAATCGAACGATCATAAGTTTGTACAAATTAAATCAAGATATACAGATGACGAACCGAATACGTTTCGATATGAACAGACCGCCTCTTATACACAGAAAAGTGATGCTTGAAATATAAATTCCGTGTTCCCGAGATTATTGTATCATATTTTTATCTTGCAAATTCGTTGGAATACAATACTCGTTACTTGAATAAGCTTCACATGATTTATCCGTGTACTAATGACTTCCATATCAAATAACTAGTAACACGTGGCAGATTTAATCTTTTGGAAATTATTAGAATTGCAAATGTGAAATCTACTATAAGTCATTTCATTGTCCGTCTAATATCAACCAGTGAAGGTTGACTTCGGCTCTAGTTGTATATATGTTTCTCTTTTTAAAGAGATAGCATGCGCCATATTGGTTTATACCAATCACATAAGAGTTATTTTCCAAAAATGAAAACTGCTTTACACATAAAACAATATTTGCATTCACGTTTATGTAGTTATATAGCAAAGTATATTTATGCATGTAAGCTGTACAGTACATTGTGTTATATTACATAATGAATATGGATATGAACATTTTTTCAACTTTTTAGAATAAACACGGATCCGTGCATGTGCTTGTGTAGAATGCACCTGATAAACGACGGGGCGTAGCGCCACTGATTCTGTTGGCAATGCGGCGTAATGTGGGCTGCCTCCGTGTGATATACCCGAAATAATTAATACCTATTCCACATAGGCATGATGAGAACTTGATGCCAGTAATAATCAGACAGCACGGTAACATGGGGCATCTATTACGCTGACACAATGACTCATTCATTAATGGAACTAATTTCCTGGCGCTCTGCTCTTATGTATGCCTGGTCAGACCGCAGTGCCCGAGCACGTGTGTATGACTGTGTGCTAAGGAAAACGTACATTGGTGCACATTATCGTGTGTAAGTGTGAGTATAGTAACTGCATTTACTGGTCTACAAAATTATGCATAATTGTGTGCATAATAAAAGATATATTGATAGACATAATCATGTATGATTGTGTGTATATCAAATTCATATAATAGTGCACGTAATAATGTGTGATTGTGTGTATAGTAACTGCATGTATTGATACGCATAATCAAGTATATTTCTGTGTATATCAAATGCATATACTGGCACACATAAGGATGTATGCGTATGTGTATATGAATGCATATACTGGCACACATAAGCATGTATGCGTATGTGTATATCAAATGCATATACTGGCACACATAAGGATGTATGCGTATGTGTATATGGATGCATATACTGGCACACATAGGCATGTATGAGTGTGTGTATATGGATGCATATACTGGCACACATAAGCATGTATGCGTGTGTGTATATAAATCCATATATTGGCACACATAAGCATGTATGAGTGTGTGTATATGAATGCATATATTGGCACACATAAGCATTTATTAGTGTATGTATATGAATGCATATATTGGCACACATAAGCATGTATGCGTGTATGTATATGGATGCATATACTGGCACACATAAGCATGTATGCGTGTATGTATATGGATGCATATACTGGCACACATAAGCATGTATGCGTGTATGTATATGGATGCATATACTGGCACACATAAGCATGTATGCGTGTATGTATATGGATGCATATACTGGCACACATAAGCATGTATGAGTGTGTGTATATGGATGCATATACTGGCACACATAAGCATGTATGAGTGTGTGTATATGAATGCATATATTGGCACACATAAGCATGTATGAGTGTGTGTATATGAATGCATATATTGGCACACATAAGCATTTATTAGTGTATGTATATGAATGCATATATTGGCACACATAAGCATGTATGCGTGTATGTATATAAATGCATATATTGGCACACATAAGCACGTTTGCATGTGTGTGTATAAATCCATATATTGGCACACATAAGCATGTATGAGTGTGTGTATATAAATCCATATATCGGCACACATAAGCATGTATGAGTGTGTGTATATAAATGCATATACTGGCACACATAAGCATTTATGAGTGTATGTATATGGATGCATATATTGGCACACATAAGCATGTATGAGTGTGTGTATATAAATGCAAATATTGGCACACATAAGCAGTTATGAGTGTGTGTATATAAATGCATATATTGGCACACATTAGCATGTATGAGTGTGTGTATATAAATGCAAATATTGGCACACATAAGCAGTTATGAGTGTAGAGGCGACAGTCACATCACTGATACATGTTGAGACATGGTATCATACATATTCATTCTCCTTGGGACGGGTCTTATCGTATACGTTGAAATACAACATTTCCTCCTTGGAGATTGTTTTGCATACGTATATATACAACATTTCCTCCCAGTAGAATGCATTGAATACGTATGAATACGACATTTCCTCCTTGGAGATTGTATTGCATACGTATATATACAACATTTCTCCCAGTAGAATGCATTGCATATGTATGAATACAACATTTCGTCCTTGGAGATTGTATTGCATACGTATATATTTTTTTAATTTGACGTTTACACGATATACGGCTTTTCCATTGGACGAGAGGTCGGTCACATGACCGCGAAATTGACGTTCATACGTGTATGAACGACACAATTTGACGTTCATACGTTTTTCACGAGACCGTGTTCTTGAAATGACATAAACACTGACGGACTACTTCCACATTCCTGGGGAAACCCCTTGGAATTCCCTAGCACGAAAACATACATAAACATTATTTCTGATCATTTAGAACCTTTAATCTTGGTCTCAGCATTTCAGAATACATTGAGAAACGTAAGAGAGCTTGACTGCACGATTGTTCACGAATTTCCTCGCTACGGCCCATCCTAATGAAAAAACGAAAAAATGCACACCCAAACTATCGTCAGTATCGACTCGATCTGTGTCTAGGCTGACAGTGATTGTCTCCAGCAATCTACGAATTTACCTTGGTGTCTGTTTGACGCATCTTTAATCACCTTTCAATAATCGGTCAGTTGATCAATGATGACTAACACATGTAACCGCCACAGGTTCATTAACAACTTCGGAAATCCTCCCATCACGTTTATCGTGTCGGCCATTTTGACGTCTTGTACTTGATGGAAATGTCTTCCGACGCGCTGTCATTGTGACTGACTTACTGAGGTAGTTCATTTACAGACCTTTCTCATCTAATGGGGGTATTATATGAACACATGTGTTGCGTAAGATGTTTCTGAAGAGCAGGTTGTGCACCCATACGCTCATGTCACCTCTCTTTTGGGGGAACTATTTTATTCCGTGATATAGCTGGTTGTTGTTTGACTGTTAGCGTAAACATGAAGTCTAACGTACTAAATAATAAAATTGTGTTTAGAACTTGGCCTACATCCTTTGAGGTACGAAATTTGGATAAAAAATTATAAGAATTGACTTTCACTTTGTGCGAGTTCATTGGAGTATGAACCTTCATAGAGTGAGGGCCAAACATTGTATGAACGTCGTCGCAAGCTCCGACGTTTATACAGTTTGGCCCTCACTCTATGAAGGTTCATACTCCAATGAATTCACACAAAGTGAAGTTCAATTCTTAAATATACAACATTTCCTCCCAGTAGCATGCATTGCATATGTATGAATACAACATTTCCTCCTTGGAGATTGTATTGCATACGTATATATACAATATTTCCTCCTTGGAGATTGTATTGAATACGTATATATACAACATTTCCTCCCAGTAGAATGCATTGCATATGTATGAATACAACATTTCCTCCTTGGAGATTGTATTGCATACGTATATATACAATATTTCCTCCTTGGAGATTGTATTGAATACGTATATATACAACATTTCCTCCCAGTAGAATGCATTGCATATGTATGAATACAACATTTCCTCCTTGGAGATTGTATTGCATACGTATATATACAACATTTCCTCCCCAGTAGAATGCATTGCATATGTATGAATACAACATTTTCTTCTAGGAGATTGTATTGCACATGTATATATTCAACATTTCCTCCCAGTAGAATGCATTGCATATGTATGAATACAACATTTCCTCCTTGGAGATTGTATTGCATACGTATATATACAACATTTCCTCCCAGTAGAATGCATTGCATATGTATGAATACAACATTTCCTCCTTGGAGATTGTATTGCATACGTATATATACAACATTTCCTCCCCAGTAGAATGCATTGCATATGTATGAATACAACATTTTCTTCTAGGAGATTGTATTACACATGTATATATTCAACATTTCCTCCCAGTAGAATGCATTGCATATGTATGAATACAACATTTCCTCCTTGGAGATTGTATTGCATACGTATATATACAACATTTCCTCCCCAGTAGAATGCATTACATATGTATGAATACAACATTTCCTCCTTGGAGATTGTATTGCATACGTATATATACAACATATCCTCCCCAGTAGAATGCATTGCATATGTATGAATACAACATTTTCTTCTAGGAGATTGTATTACACATGTATATATTCAACATTTCCTCCCAGTAGAATGCATTGCATATGTATGAATACAACATTTCCTCCTTGGAGATTGTATTGCATACGTATATATACAACATTTCCTCCCCAGTAGAATGCATTACATATGTATGAATACAACATTTCCTCCTTGGAGATTGTATTGCATACGTATATATACAACATATCCTCCCCAGTAGAATGCATTGCATATGTATGAATACAACATTTTCTTCTAGGAGATTGTCTTGCACATGTATATATTCAACATTTCCTCCCAGTAGAATGCATTGCATATGTATGAATACAACATTTTCTTCTAGGAGATTGTCTTGCATATGTATATATTCAACATTTCCTCCCAGTAGAATGCATTGCATATGTATGAATACAACATTTCGTCCTTGGAGATTGTATTGCATATGTATATATACAACATTTCCTCCCAGTAGAATGCATTGCATATGTATGAATACAACATTTTCTTCTGGGAGTTTGTCTTGCATACGTATATATACAACAATTCACTCCTATTAAATTGTATTGCATATGTATGTTTTTTTTATTGAGTATTGTATTTGAATTCAACATTCTGTCCTAAAATGATTACAAACTATATCTATGCAGGAAGGAACGTATTATACCACTAAAGCCATGTTTTACACCTGCACCCTTTACCCTCTTACAAAGTGTGTGGCTTGTTCCTGGAACTGATTTCTGGTACAAGTATACATGAACCATTTTTCGTATAAGCCATTTTAAACTGTAAGCAATCCTGCATTCATTCATCATTCAATCAACACATTTAACAGCACACGTTCAATATAATCGAATAGAACTGATGAAAGGGTTGGATGACATTATTTCTCACTCCAAAACGGTGGAGGGCGGAGTGGTGAACAAATTATCGTCTCCGAGCTTCCCAGAGACAACTCTTACCGTGTAATTGAAGGCTGGCGACAGAGTCCTGTCAAACCCCATTCGATGGTCATTTGAACTGCTCTGCTTTATCGCGCCCATCGACGTGGGGATTGAGTAAACGCTCATGCGATGGCACTTTGTTAAGTTGTGTTTCGTAGTGTTGAAATGTTGGAAACACAGTCTGTCTCAGGGAAATAGTATTTACTTATTCCCTGACCTCCTATCCTCTGTAATTGAAGCGTTGAAGCTCGTTCCTTTCACTGTGGTAACAGATTAACCCCTGGTTATATATCATCCCGTATGTAAAGAGAGCGTCGGTAGTTGATATGTTTCAAATTCAGTGACAGAGTTCAAGAACATGTCACTTTTAAATGGTTTGCACAAACTGTTTCGACGTTTGAGATTGAACATGACTTGACTTGATAAGATGGACTTCTCTTTCTTTGGATAGCAATTGATTGAAAGTATTAATTTACATTTCACAATGAGATTTATCACATCACTCCTGTATTTCGTTACATGTACATCATCAATCAGCTTATGACATTATATATATATATATATATATATATATATATATATATATATAATAAAATACTAAAGTCCACGTTAGTCCATCATCTTCTTTATATCAGTTTATATAAAGAAGATGATGGACTAACGTCGACTTCAGCATTTTATTATATATTACATGTACACCGAGAGAACATTTACCTCATTTTTGTATATATATATAGTAAGCTCTATGTATATATTTACATGTATGTAGTTCTGTATTTTATTCTTAGGGTTTAACTGGGAGACAGACTGACACGGAGACCTTGTTTCATGTTTGTCTGGTCCAGATTCGATTATTTAAAGACCGACGACATATGGCTGGATCGTAGCTTAGTGTGGCGTTAAAATAACCAACAAAACATACATACACCATACGGGTGTGTTTGATGTATTATGTTTTGTGTGATCAAACAACAAGACATATTCATCTACATGTTAACCTGATGCATTTCAAAGCACGAAAAATATACTGGTTGGTTCAGTGCATGTATTCTTCATATGAAACATAACTCAAACTTGAAATCAAATTACATTCATCGTCAACGTAAACTATATTACATTATAGATGCATTTTCTTAAATGGAAATCAAAACATTGTCCTACCTTACTTCGAAGTACAAATGCTGAGAATGTCAAAAAATATACGCTCGACTTTACAAATGATGTTTATATTTACATGACAAGTTGAAGCCAAGTGGACATCTACATTCACTGTATATCAGACTGGACCTATGTTATACCCGAATTTGCAATATCATGATAGTGTTGTACGAAGCGCTTTTGTTCATAGCTTTGTCCACGAGAATGAAAGCAAAACGGTCATTGAAACTGGTTGAATATTTTCGTACAGTTTATGCATAATTTACTTATTATTAGGTGCATATTATTATAATTATTATTATTATTAGTAGTAGTAGTAGCAGTAGTAGTAGTAGTAGTAGTAGTAGTAGTAGTAGTAGTAGTAGTTGTAGTAGTAGTAGTAGTAGTAGCAATACTAACACGAGGAGTGTTCTATCTTGCGGTTTGATACCCAGTGTATGGAACTTGTCATGTAATGATTGAATACCTGACAAGTCTTCATATCGTTTTTCCATTATTTTTGTATTTTTAAACATGTACTTAAATAAACGTATGCAAAAACAAAAAGCGCGGTACGTGTATATGTCAATAAAAATTCGCTGAGGGTCTAGATTTATAAAATATGGCGTCGAAAAAATAGAACTAAGATCACATGGCACGCTATCGCAAAGCAAACAGGTGATGTTTTTAGATAGATTACAAAGCACACATTGTTGTTTTTAGCTTGATGTGGTATTTCAATGTCCTCCTTCTGTTGATTGGTTCCCAAATTTCAAATGAAACACATTTCTCCAAAAAGCAGAAATGCTTAAATAATTTCCTCATCCTGTTTCTCAATTGTTAAAATATAGCATGAATATTTTCACATAATCGAATAACTAAAAACAGTATTATTGATTTGATATGAATAATATATATATATGTATATCATAATTTAACACGTGGGAAATAGACTACAATGGTCTCATCATAACTAAAATAATTTTACGATTGATTTTCTTCTAATCCAAACGACAAGTATTTCAGTAAACTACTGGGTAAAGGTTTATCTCATTTCTGATCAAGTTCTTTGTAAACAGTGTTCAGTGAATTTTTACCTGTGCAAGATTTTAAGTATTTCAACTGTTATATACGTATAATTATTATATAATTAACATTTCTAGTGAATATAATACATACAAGGCTCCCACATATCTGCAGCGATCTCAATGCTGACGTCTACTTCCCCCTTTCCCCCCGAAGTACATATTACTCATTCTACAAACAAACTCTGTTAATAGAAATATGAAATTAAGGAATTCTCTTAAATTTAAAAATAATTATTTTTTGACGATTAGGAAATCTTCATGGTATCCGCTTTTCGATTAATATGTCTGTTCACAAATACATGATGGCAGTGAAACGAACGTGTGATCAAATCTTATATTACAATTATGCACATATTTCATATTGGTGTTATTTAGCCTGATGTGTATACATTTAATTGATGTCAATGACTTAAAATTCCTGTCAGGAGAGGTTCTGAAAATTGAATCACCTTTGTCCTATCCTGGTGGGTTTTTTAAAAAAATATGTTTAAACTAACATTTCTTGAAGCTTCGCGAACAACTAATTTATTTAGCTGAGCATGACCTCCTGTCAATGATACTGGCGTTAGGAAGGGTTACATTTCCCGAAATCAAATCTGAAAATTCAAACACCCAAAATCGCTTACCACTGTGACAATATCATATTCGTCCCAATCAAAATTATATGATTTGATCAGATATTTATCCATAATCGAACAATATTGCAAAGGAAGGCTGTCAACAATAAAAACGTTTTTGTTTGGGGCCAAGCATCGACACAACTCTCGCGACGGCTCCATTGACATCAGATAATCCGCCCGCTTAAAACTCCCCCGTCCTAGTAGATTAATTTGACTGGATAATAGACCATGTTCACTGACCGTGCGTTTGACAAACAACACAACCCGTCAGTAGATTCCCAGGACACTACGCCCAGCCAACCGGGGGAGATTTCTCTACAACCGTGAAGATTATCACGTCAGATAGATTGCCCATTTAGCAGTGTTGGGGAAGGGAGCAGTGAAGTACGCTGCATTGCTGGACATGCTTGAAAATCACTAGGAAGAATTAATTTGATTTGATACTGTATGAACCTGGTCTGTGAGTTTGGATAAAAAAATAGGTTCAAGTTTGGTTCTTTTTGCTGTTAGTTTGCAACGAGATTTTTCCTCTTCCTGAAGAAGACACAGCATTGTTTAATGCAACAGTTTATATAAATAGTTTTGTTTCAGCATTAAAGCAACCGATACATCTACAATTATCAATTTGACTTCAAAATGCTTAAAAGCAGAGAAATAAACTTTTCTGTAAATACCATTTCTAAACGACAAAAACTATTTATTCATTCATTTTTGTTTCTAATTTAGCATTTCTGTCATCGATTCAAATCGTTTACATTAATACATTATGTTTGTTTATATATGTGCCATCTTTTCGTGTCATCATTTATATGAATATTAAACATAGCGTGTCACCCCTGTTGAGTGACAGTTGCGTTTGATTATTCTTAGCATTTGCTTCACGTTACATATTTGTCCTCATTTTTTAAAAAATACTACCGCTCATACGTAATGGAAAAAGCGGGTATCAAGAGAGACGTGTCCTACATCCATTCACCCCTTGTGCCATCCCCCCAGTTGCAGATGTACCGTGTTGTGGAGAGAGATGCACGTGATGACGTCATACTCATCTCATTATACGCCTGGAGAAAGGTTAAGCACCAGCCCTCGTTTATCTTCACATATTTAAACTGTGTGAGATTTTTTAGAAATATGTACACATGGAATTGATAGCATCTTGATACATGTCTAAGATACCACGGATACATAGAAAGTTGGTACAAGAACGATGTATCATATCTTCATGTAGATGGTCGCAAGCACTGGGTCGTATCATGCCATGCAAGAAACAGACAAACTAGAGAAAGGGTAGTCAAATCATTATTACACAACATGCCATAACAAAATATAATCAGTTTCTATATGTCAGTATAAATCTATCACTTTGTAAACAAAAAGAGTATTTTTGTGATATTATTAAACAGGACAGTATTTTTATAAATGATAATATGGAAATACACGAAGACTGCTGGGGAAAAGAAAGTATACACCCATGTTTGATGGTGGCTAAAAAGGAACAAACAAGAAATGGTCATTGGATGGTGATGTATTTAATGCGGGCTTCATAGTTATTTTTGGATGTTTAGGTTGCAGTGTTCCGGCGACTGTTTTCAGCCTGGTAACATTTTGATAATGTTTATAATTGTTTGGTCAGCTCAAATTTTCAAGTGTATACTTTCTTTTGCTCAGCAGTGTATATAGTAAGAGGTGCTTCACCTTAATCCAGGTGTACATTTAGCCTGAAAATAATCTGTCGTCGAGGGAGTTCCTGTGAGTTAGTTAGTGTGTGAGTGAGTCTTTCGACACTTTGAGCAGTATGTCAGTTATATAATAGCGTAACAGCTTGATGCAGGGTAAACTCAGAACTCAGTATTTACCAGTTTAGCGAAACTGGCAAACGTGGGTGTGGTTATGTTAAATCAAGATCTTTGATCACGACGAGGAAACGGATAAAGAGGAGCAATCATGCAATGCGAATTACAGCGCATATGGTCACTGTATCTGAAGGTAACCTTCGACTACCAAATCCTAAACGGCACGGGTGTAGCTTTATGTATACTAACGACATCATACCAAGTTTAAACAAATATATTGTTTGTTTTGTGAGATCCGTTTAATCAAGATGTTGTACTGATGACTTGGGAAGGCGTATATAGACCACATGTTTCTTTACATCTTCCAGCCTTTTAGTGTGACTCAATGATTATATGTCAACCAGGCGAAATTGGAATGAATCGCATTCTATACATGTGGCGTACCTTACTAATGTGTAGCGTACCATACATAAAAATCTAATTTATGTTATGCTAGGGAACATCAGACCCTTCTTTGAATTACATACTTTGTTACATAATTTACTTGCTTTGGTGCAAACTTCAAAGGTACAATTAACCTGGGTGTATATCTGAGAAAACCTTTCAGGTATGACTGAAAATGTATGAGTAAATAAATTTCAATCCCATTTATGACTTCAGAATGTTTGATTAATATATCCACTGCTGTGATATCAAAGAAACAGAGTGAATAAACTGAGGACATTTTGTAGCAAAAAAATATAAACGCCAAGTTGCGTGGATTAGAACGAATAATGCTCAGTTGATTTTGTGACATGAAAGGAAAATACAAACAAACAGAACTGACGAAACAAACAGGTACATACCCTTGAAGTTTTGAAGAGAAATGAAAACAATATGAAGGCTGAATATTAAATTTATATCACGAGATGAACTTTATTTAGGACTGTGAACCCTGTTTAGTTATACGCTAAATTTTGAATTAGATATGCTCTTATTAAGAACCTCCATTGTTTTTCTACCTAACGTACTTTTTAAAAAAATACCTTATACTGCAATAAAGGTAACAATACATGTTATTTGGTGTCATATCTGGTGTGAAGCAGGGGCGTTACCTTTGTCCGTGTCTTTTGGCAACCGCGACTATTCCCAAACTCACTTCACCCGAGAATAACTAAAACCTAATAAACACCCTCCCGAAAAATGCCTGACATGGATTTAGTAGAAATATGTCGACCTTTGTTACTGCGGTTCAAAATAAAGTCATACTCGGCCTTGTTCCTTTCACCTGAATCGCTGCCTTATTACAGTAATCGGATTATAGAGATTGGGTTTTTAGAAAACCTGGCGTCGTACAAAACGTCAGCTGACCACGACTAAATTTCTAGAATTCTTAAACCATGATTTGCATGATTGAAATGTTCAATGTTTATTTAAATATTTTAATTTCAATCAGCCTCGATTATCCGACGAAACAGATTCCATTGGGCTTAAAAGGTAAAGTAGCGGTGAAAATGATAGGAATGGATAACTGAAAATCAGTGATGACACCAGGCGTTCGCGAAACGGGTAAGGATGCCGCCTGAACTGCCGGTAGCACCGGGTCTGTTTGAATAGAAATGAATTTGTATGTCGACGTTGTTTCGTCCTGCTTTTGTTTGGAATTGTTACTACAGATCAATGTCTGGGCTATTTTCGCTGGTGTAGATGTGTTTCACTTGGGTGATGACAAAACAAGATGCAGAGACGACGATAAAAAGTGCACGAGGATTCAAGTTAAATTACACATTATACAAACACAAAAGAAACATGGGGGTCATTAACGCTGAAAAATCGAAAAATCAAACAGGGTATGCGTGGGGTCGCAAATATTGACGATGAACGCACCGCAATCAGCTGCCTGACTAAACAAACCTGCAAATGTTTAAGGGAAACGTACGAGAAAGTACAGACAATTGCTCTGAAGTTCGTTCCAGAGCTGGCTATATGTACCATCCACAAAGCGGAACGTCACAATAATATTGACAGTAGAGAAAAATTATCCAAACTTTACGGACACTGCATCGTAACGCATGACGAACGTTGCCTTGCTTTGTGGAAGACCACTCATTCGAGGAGACTCTATGATATCAATTCATCACTTAACTTTATAATGTAAAATGCATGTCCCATCGTGACAGCCTAACGTATTACACTGGTGGTTATGTCATTAAGAATGACAAAGCCCAAGTATGAATGAGTTGTTTATAATACATGATGCAACTAAAACAACACTACATAAATACACAGTTTCAACATCCGTCCGCCACCAGCAGTTAAAGAGATCCTGATTTAGTTCACATCTGATTCTTCATCGGAGCGGTTCCACGCAAAAACAATCATTTTTGTCAATCAAGGCATTTAGTTTCACCTTTATTTGAAATTAAGACACAGAAAGACATACGAAAACAAGAGATAAAATCATTTATAGCTCAGCTTTCTCCTAGTTCGCCTGATGCTAAAGAAACGTGCAGCCCAGCGGTGAGACGAGGAAGGCGATCGCCAGGACGCTTCTCAGAAAACACCCTGCGAGAAAGTTAAGAACTTGAGTATCTGATAATATCCTGACAAGCATATTTGTTTATTTATCTGGATGTATATTTTTCTCGTATAGCACCTCGCTCGCACCAGACTTGGAACAGGAGTTCCCCAATCGCCGAAGCAACGCAACCGATCTGCTCGATTCACGGAAGGAGTCCACCTGTCTCCCGGCTTTCGTGTTTTACATGACAAAATTCTGTTTCTTCCGCTCAGGGAAACGGTGGAAAAAATGTGTGTGAGAGAAGACAGAACATTTGTCATGTCAAACAGCTAAGGATAATAGCTTTTGTTCCTGTATGTCTGAGACAGACGCCTCTAGGGTGTGCGGAGCACATGTTGGCTAAAGGCTGTTGGTCGTACTGGCGATATGTATTTGCAAAACGTGATTAGATAGCGTTGTTTAATCAGTGGTTTGGTTGCAATTGCTATCGCAATCTGATATCGTTCTAATAAAACATCTAACATTAGAAAATTTGTCAAAAGTGTTTTTGAGTGTATTTTTTTATTTTGGGTAATTGTTTGGTGAGGTGGCAATGCCTTGTTTGTTACGGATCCACAAGAATTGTTCAGTAACAAAAACACCCTGAAATCGGATTCAAAGGAAGGTCGTGAAAGTTTGATGCTGGTAAGCTTTGTGTCAGGCGGTGTCATCATCATCATCATCATCATCATCATCATCATCATCATCATCATTATTGTCATGATGACCAAACTTTCATCATCCTCACCACCGTCATCATCGTTAATATCAATATCATCGTTTATTTATTTATTTATTTATTTATTTACCTGATATGAATGTTATGTGTTGTGTGTTTGTCTTAAGAGGCGACGTGAATGAGGAACCGGTATTGCTCAACCCAGCTGCCTGTGTCCCCGGGAAGTGGCACGCGGTGTCGTATCGCTGCGACGTTCCCGACTGCGACGTTGACAAATATTACCTCACTTGGGAACTACAGGGCTCCCGGAAGTGCTGTCCCTTCTAGCTCAGCCATGTTCTCTCTGGGTATTGGAGATGTTATATTGCTTATGAAACTTATGTAGTATGTTTATATCATACACGTTAAGATATATGAACGTGATTGGTAGCAGATACTGATTTGTACATCACATAATCAAGTTTTGCTTAGTTGTTCAAATAGTGAGATGATATACTCACCGAGTAAGGTTATGAGCGAGTGTGTGAGTGAGTGTGCCATCACGTTCTGGGGCCATTTTCCCAGATTGATAGATGGAGCCACCACGTTCCTCGCTTGTTTCCACAGATTGAAGCATTGCGCCATAACGTTTGTAGCTGTACCAGTGGCCAGAAGTTGAAGCTTGGAGCCATAACGTTTGTAGCTGTACCAGTTGTCAGAAGTTGAATCATGGAGCCACCACGTTTGTAGCTGTACCAGTGGCCAGAGGTTGAAGCTTGGAGCCATCACGTTTGTAGCTGTACCAGTTGTCAGAGGTTGAATCATGGAGCCATAACGTTTGTAGTTGTACCAGTTGTCAGAAGTTGAATCATGGAGCCATAACGTTTGTAGCTGTACCAGTGGCCAGAAGTTGAAGCTTGGAGCTTGGAGCCATAACGTTTGTAGCTGTACCAGTTGTCAGAAGTTGAATCATGGAGCCACCACGTTTGTAGCTGTACCAGTGGCCAGAGGTTGAAGCTTGGAGCCATCACGTTTGTAGCTGTACCAGATGTCAGAGGTTGAATCATGGAGCCATAACGTTTGTAGCTGTACCAGTTGTCAGAAGTTGAATCATGGAGCCACCACGTTTGTAGCTGTACTAGTGGCCAGAAGTTGAATCATGGAGCCACCACGTTTGTAGCTGTACCAGTTGTCAGAAGTTGAATCATGGAGCCACCACGTTTGTAGCTGTACCAGTTGTCAGAAGTTGAATCATGGAGCCATAACGTTTGTAGCTGTACCAGTGGCCAGAAGTTGAATCATGGAGCCATAACGTTTGTAGCTGTACTAGTGGCCAGAAGTTGAATCATGGAGCCACCACGTTTGTAGCTGTACCAGTTGTCAGAAGTTGAATCATGGAGCCACCACGTTTGTAGCTGTACCAGTGGCCAGAAGTTGAATCATGGAGCCACCACGTTTGTAGCTGTACTAGTGGCCAGAAGTTGAATCATGGAGCCACCACGTTTGTAGCTGTACCGGTTGTCAGAAGTTGAATCATGGAGCCACCACGTTTGTAGCTGTACCAGTGGCCAGAAGTTGTATCATGGAGCCATCACGTTTGTAGCTGTACTAGTGGCCAGAGGTTGAATCATGGAGCCATCACGTTTGTAGCTGTACCAGTGGCCAGAAGTTGATTCATGGAGCCACCACGTTTGTAGCTGTACTAGTGGCCAGACGTTGAAGCTTGGAGCCATCACGTTTGTAGCTGTACCAGTTGTCAGAAGTTGAAGCATGGAGCCACCACGTTTGTAGCGGTATCAGTTGTCAGAAGTTGAAGCTTGGAGCCACCACGTTTGTAGCTGTACTAGTGGCCAGAAGTTGAATCATGGAGCCACCACGTTTGTAGCTGTACTAGTGGCCAGACGTTGAAGCTTGGAGCCATCACGTTTGTAGCTGTACTAGTGGCCAGAAGTTGAATCATGGAGCCATAACGTTTGTAGCTGTACTAGTGGCCAGAAGTTGAATCATGGAGCCATCACGTTTGTAGCTGTACCAGTGGCCAGAAGTTGAAGCATGGAGCCACCACGTATGTAGCTACAGCTTTGCCACATATTGAAGCACCACACTCGTGGCAGGCAAAAACTGAGACATGACGATGCTGTCAATAGTGTAGCATGACGTTTGTACAGTTGTTGTCGACTGCACAAAAAACCCACTGCTTATTTACTCATAGTATTATCTTTGGCGTGTGCTGATGTGAGATCCTATCTAGGTTAAAGGTTACCCATCTTAAGTTGCTGTAGTAGTGTTGTGTAACAATGTCTTAGGTTCACCAGAGTTCGAAACCAGTGCCTCTTTTCACAAAGCGATCTTAGAGACATGACTGTCATAAATCAATGTTAAAGTTAGGAGGCAAGATCGCCTTAACGCTTGGATCGTTATGTGGAATGGCGCCCTGTAAGAGACATTTTTGAAACAGGAATATCTTTGACAATTTTCAGACACGATGGTAGAAAATGTCTGACGTACACATTTTTAACAACTTTAATCTGCAAATGAAGTTCTTAAAACCCATTTCCCTTCGTATTGTGATCCAAATGGGTCTAAACCTAGGATACACGTACAATTACAACTCTGGGTAATAAAATAGGTTATGGAGTATCAAATGATATGATTGATACATTCCAACTACTGTTTCCACGATGTATGGGGATTTGAACTAGTGTAATTGGGAGTCAACTTGATATTCATCAGATTTGTCTTCAACGTCTAATGAATGCTAATTAGTGTCGAAGATTATTTCAAATAAATTGATGGCACGGCATTATATTGTCCCAACTTGTAATTCACAATTCTGTTCATAGTTTATAAAGCGTTTTCGGTTAAAAACGAACATGTTTAATAAGCATACTTTTTGAAGAGTTTTTGCCGGAGATTTTGTGAACAGCAACGCTGTTTGTAGCTGAACATTTTGGGTGTAATTATTGACAAATGGTAATTGGTATCACACTGGGGTTAGGTCCTTCACTTAAACAGCTTTCCTCTTCCCTGTGTCCCACATGTCACATCGTCCAGAGATCCATAAATTCTACGCCCTGTCGAACCTCCTCAATAGTCCGCCATGTTGTGTCACTCCGCCTCACTGACCTCATCACGCACTATGAATATTCTCTATATTGATCGTTCCACGAGCCGATCATCTCGCAATATAGCGCTGCTTTAATGTGATTTTCATTTAGATCCGCGATTTGTCCCCAATCGAAGAATGCAGAGCCCTAAAATCTCCAAAGGATTGGAAGAAATCTGGACTGGAGCCCCTCGCAAAATCTCATGCAATGGCGTAAATCTCGCACTACCGGAGGAGGATTGAGAGTTGAACCCGGTGTTTTTGACATTTGGCCTACTCGAGAACTCTTGGACTCGTTGTTGGGAGTTAGTTCTTGGAGAATATTTTTTTGTGAATCTGAAAGTTCTTTTCACGAACATTAGCATCTGTAGTTTCAGCCCTTCCAGAGATTGTCTTCGCTGACTTCAAGATGAAATTCTTATATGATCTTTATCATACAATGCACCACATGTAACTGTATATAATTATGTTTATATCACACAGTGCTGTCTTTAATAAATATTATATATATATATATATAATCACAGTTTAATGAACTATTGTTTTCTTTTTGTGGCCAACTTGTGAAGGTGAGATGCTGATATGAAAGTCCATCATGATCATGTTGATGATGATGAGGAGGAGGAGGATCATCATCATCATCATCATCCCAAGCACAGATCTGAGTGGGAATATATTCTAATTTTCAAAACAAGAATGATATTCAACGGATATTTGACAGAAATCTGTTCCAGTTCAAAGATTAGTTTGTTCATGTCTCTATTTGAAGTAGACATTGTATCAATGTCAAGAATTTATGTTCAAGAATGTATGTTCAAGAATCATAAATTCCAGTCGTTCCTCTTCTTCTCATAAAAAATCAAAACAAACAACAATCATCAACAGCACTACATAAGAGCAAAGAACTGGTTGAAGTAAATGATGTGTTAACCTATAACCACTATACATCACCCAAAACTGGCTTCCACAGGATTATATATAGCTACAACGAATTCTGTCACAATGCTTTGCAGACCATTGTAACGTCACTTGTTACCATGAGGTCACAATCAAACGACATTACTAGCCCTTGGCCAGTGAAGCTGGTTAGCTGTACGTACACTCTATACACTGCTTATCACTATTTAGAAACAGAAAAAGTTAAAAGATTGATTTTGGATGATGAATATAATCTCACCCTTGTGTCCTCCTATGTCAAATATATCGACACTCGCCAAGCCCCGGAGTGTGAAGCTTCTATCGACTCGTGTAGATATATTTGATATCATGCTAAACTGTGGTGAGGTTCTCTGTTTTGCTACTTCAGGGTTTAACCCCGACATGCAGCTTACTTACGAAACATCAAACAGCGACCCTAGATTGAGCAGGAAACAATAGAAATACCATGCACGACCACGGATGGCAGCAACCATTGTGTGACTTCATTAACAGACCTGAATGGTTCGTACGCTTAATTTGAGGAGGAAATGCAGCAGGGACAACAGCAAGGATTCCTGGACTCTGATGTTTTTAACGGTTTTTCTTTCTTGGTTTTGATACTATTTTTGTTAAGCATCCTATTCTGTTTAAGGGAAGCTGATATTTCTTTCAGTAATCCACAATCTCAAGCTCACAGTCTTGGTTACGAGCTGCGAAATCTCACAAATAACAACATTCAAATATTAAAATACAAATTTAAAAAACATCAATATGGTATCTCCGGCGTCAGTACGTTCAGCGCAGGCCATGCGGTGTATAGTTCATTCATGAACCATCGATTAAACAGTGTAAGCAGTATTTTTTTCTGAATTGCAATTAGCGTTGTTTTGTTTGCTTTATGTGGACAAAATCTTCGCTTACGGTTGATTAACCCTGAGTTGTGATCGGTTTTCCGTCAGTACTGCCCAGTCAGTGGCGTGTAGAGATAGCCGGGGAAATCTCACCCTCAAACTCCGAGAATGAATTCAGTCGGCGTTTACCACAATGCATCGTTCCCGTCCGTGCTGGTTAAAGATAAGCCTGGCAGTTCTACCCCTCAATGGTGCTTTCAAACATCGGAAATCACCGTACCGTATTATACGAAAACTAAACTCGTTCCAAAAATACAACGGTGCTGTGCGAAGTTGGGTCCCTTAGGCGTGCCGGAGACCAATGATTGTGGGTTTGAATCCCGGATCGACCCGACTGTGATTAGTACCATACCCGTGCTCGTGGGTTTCACGTTTAAACGTCTAACACCTGCATCCTTCAGGCTTTCCTCCCACTGCAAGCTGACAACCCGTGATGGAAGTGGAATACTGTTCAAATCGGCGTTAAACCCAGCTCACTCATTTACAGTTATCGGTGTTGTTTTTGCTTTAATTGTTTTGTTAAAATGTTTATATAATCATGATCCAACACAACTGCCAATAAGGTTATAAACTGAGGTCAAACGAAACTATACCGTTCTGTTGATTTATTCATGTTTGATGTTCAATTGAAAATATCTTAAGTTAGCGATATTATACCCAAAATATGAACGGTACTGGAGTTTAGTCAGCACTCAAAGGATTCTTCTTTATTATGTTATTTTTTAAATATAATTCTGTTTAAAACTTGTTTAAAAAATTAAAAATCGCGCAAAATACAACTGCTAGTGCGTATCTTGGACATCCTATCTTTGAAAATCAATAGATTTTCTTTTTTACAAATTTACAACATTTAAAAAAATGGTTGTGGTCAGGAGATTACAAATTCATTTCTTACCCCAGTCGTCGTTGAACCATTTTTTTTTACACAAAAATGACCAAGCCAAATTACTTTTTATAAACTGTTGCAGGATTGAGTGAAGTTTAAATAGAAATCATAATCAAGTTGAACAAACGTTCTTTCAAATTTTAATTACAATAAAAACAAACTAGGTTTACTTTCTTTTGCCCCTTACCTTAGTTAGAACACTTGCAATGTTTGAAGTAACCAACATATGTACCCCAAATATAGACAGTGTATGTAGACCTTTTCAAGTACACAATCATTCAAAATACTAAGATTGCATTTGCTACTATGACAAAGTAATTATCGGAAAATAATAATTACTATTATTTATGTCATATTCCTACCGGGTACCCATTACAAACTGCATTGTCATGCAGTGTAACGCAGCCGCACCAACAGCACCAAAGATACTTAATCTTTACCATAAACCGTTTTTCAAAGCAAAGTTTTGAAAATCACACACAAGAGTGAGTGAGTGAGTGAGTGAGTGAGTGAGACTCAACGCCATATTCTAGTTATACCACAGCGAGTCCGTTTGCTGTGGGAGAAGTCTCGAAGTGATGAATGCTTGAGATATCTACTTTCACTTTGGTGAAATCCACCAGCAAGGGTGTGATGCTACCAAACCAAGATTGACAGGGTGGTGCGACGGCTTGATATTGGAGGAAAGGACGAAGTGAGGCCACTCACAAGACAAGCTTTTTGTGACTATTACGGTACGACTGCGTCAGTCTGTGCAGATCAATTATTTCTTATCACTTCACTCCAGTTGACGAAGTATCGACAAAACCCTCAGAATTCCTCTGCCTGTTCACCCTGATAGCGAGAGCTCAGTCTTTAGACTCGGAATAAATTCATCTCAACCGACCCTATCTCAGCACTCAGTTTTTGTGCCATGTTTCTTATAATCCAATTTAAGATAAGGTGAAATTTGTGCAGTGTTTGGAACAGCTTGCCGGGGTGTCCTCCAGGACAGCCATAACCTCTCGCTCTCCTCCTCAAGCAGGAAACACAGGTTTCATTCAGTCGCTCCTATCACTGCATTTTATGGACACATCTGATATTAAAGCATTGGATCGTTTCATTCCAAATTTTATTCTGCAAATGTTCAACTTTATAACATGGCTTTGTATAATAGGTTTAAGTAATGTGTACTCTCGTACGTACAGGTTAAAGGGTAAAATAGAACAGGTTCAAGGGCAGAATAGTACGGATTCGAGGGTAGATGGTACATTTTCAAGGGTAGACTAGTACAGGTTCAGGGATAGACTAGAACAGATTCAAGGGTAGATGGTACATTTTCAAGGGTAGACTAGTACAGATTCAGGGATAGACTAGAACAGGTTTAAGGGAAGATCGTACAGATTAAAAGGGTAGATGATACAGATTCAAGGGATGAATTGTACAGATTCCGGGGTAGACTAGAACAGGTTCAAGGGTAGAGTTGTACCCAAGGCATTTCGTAACACTAAAATGAGGATCGGGTAGTTCGACTTGGCCGAGTGTGTGATCCAAACGATCCGCAAGGCTGTATGTATGACCAGTTTGATATGTCAACTTTCCAATACTCAACTTTCTCAACATATGTTGACCAATACCCCAGCATCTCCAGCCTTTGGTGTCTACGTTACACAAAGGTACAAACGAGCAAACTTTATGAAAAAAATTCAATGAGCGTCATATGACGCTTACTCCAAAGTTTGACCAGGGTTGCTGACCTTGATAAACCTTTTTAATAATTTCTCATTTGACACATCAGTGACAAAATGTCTACCATAAACATCAGCTTTACTGAGGCCTTGAACCGTGATCAAATACCGTATGAGCTAGTGCCTCATGACGCTCTTTGTAGCCTTGTCATATAGTGGTGTTGTGGAGCGGTTTTTTTGTCATTCTGAATAAGTGGAAGGAAAGTAAAATATCTCTTTGGCCGTTATTGAACAATAGATCATCGATATACATGAACCTTAAGTTAAACTTCTTGGCCAAATTGCTTTGTTTTGATTTTGCCAATCCGAGGAGATTTTTCGATTCATAGAATATTACAGAAAATTATTTACAAAGTGTTTTGATTTTTTGTTCGACTTAATTCACTGTCATAATGAACTATTGTGTTGTTGGTTTAATTTCCATATCCGGATAAAATAGCAGAATACTTCAGAATCGGTTGCTTATGTAGAATTATTCAGTGTATGCTTTTTTGTAACAGCAAATTTCAGAATACTTCAGAATCGGTTGCTTATGTAGAATTATTCAGTGTCTGTTTTTTGTGACAGAAGAAATTGAATTAATGCCAAATCTATCGGGAAGGCACGTAGAGCATGCAGTAGTCCTGGTGACACTGTGTTACCATTCTCAGAAATATCTTTGATCAATGTTGAAGTGATTTGATTCGTCCCAAGAACACCATTCATGTCTGAGACTAGACCAACTATGGTGACTCAAAGTAATCTTCTTACCAAACATGGCCAAAGGGTGTATAACTATTAAATGTCGTTTTTTAAGAAAAGCATCCAAAACTAATCGTGGTCTAACGGAAATATAATTCAGAAAAATGTTAAAACCAAAGTCGTTGAGAAAATGGAAAAGTCTAATTCGGTATCAAATTTATTCAATCAAGAAATGCATATGTACATGTAAACAAATAAGTAAATATATTCTTCATTGCTTTTGAACATATTGTCATACTGAACATTTTACCTGTTGTTTTTTTTAATAACAAACTCAATTCAGATGGTAAGAAACATTTTTAATTGGAAAAGTTATAAGACAAAATCGCTTGTCAAATATTGTCGTAATGAAATGTCAGATAAGTGGGAATGGCACCGGCATGAGACATTGTCCTAGCATTGTGCCAGATTCCATCACAGGTCTCAGTCCATATAGAAAGTCAGAATCAATAATGGACAATGGGACAAGCAGAGAGAAAGCGGTTCAACATGACGGATGAATTTCTGAATTACACAACTAACTAGGATGCCTCGATCTGTCACTCACACACGGGCATACTGTGTCTCCGTCGACATGCTTTCCAATTTCATCTGGACTTGGGTCGAATGGCCATTTTGCAAATGTCAACGGCTTAGCCCTGGTCGTGACTCAGGTCAGATATTGGGTTTATTTAAACAACTAATGTCCTGCGATGCTAAAAGTCTTGAGATGAATAAAAAATATTAAAGTATGACTGAGCTATTGCTTTGGTCAATTTCATTTTTCAAACATAGAGACGGGTCAATTTTGGCGCAAGGACTACATTGTGATGGATCACCCTTAACCTTATTGCTTTGATCACGTTTAAGGAAACATGTCATCTATTCTTTATTTTTCATAAAGGCCTTGTCTTGTATCTGGGATGGGTGATGATGTATGGACATTTTGCTTCAGTCAAGGAAATGACATTTTTAAGTATTGGGATTAAACGTAATAATTGTAGTGTTTTATTGGTACCATTTGTGAAATTGATATCCATCAAGTGAATAGATGTTTGTACATTAATCAAATCTGTCGCAGTGATGACACCTGCTGATATACGGTCACTGAAAGTGGTTGTTCCCGAGGGCTGCGGCGTTGGTTAAAAAATTTAAAGGGCAAAATTCAATCATTTCATGGCGCATATGTTTACCGCTTGTATCACATAGGTATTGATTCTAATTGTTACTTTAATGCTTTGAACAGTGTAGACTAGAGTGCAGGTTGGTGTCACTAGTGTGTACATGTGTGGTGCAATACAAAGCCAAATTATCCTCCGAGTTTGTTTGTGGCCACATTTAAACGTAGACCTATTACTAAAAAATAACAAAAATTTCTATACGACTGTACGCTACAATTGTATTTCATGTCCCAAATGGGAAGTTTTCTGATCATGAAACAATAACTACAGTGATATTCAATTGTTTGTGCGTATGAAATGAATAACTGGATTAATAAATTATTTTAACCAATATTACGTTGTACATTATTATTGTTGTTGTTGTGATTATTATTATTATTAATTATTATTATTATTATTATTATTATTATTATTATTATTATTATTATTATTATTATTTGTTGGCACAATATGGTTATCAGCGTTGAGACGTAGTATGGAACCAAAGGTGACTAGATTACAGGATGTTTGCTTTTCGGAAGTTCACTTTGTTGGTTGTCTCGAACAACGGATAACTCAAAGTTTTTTAGAGGTTCCCACAAGTTCCATACAACGAGGCTCGACTGTATATTCATTTAGTGACTTACCTGGAGTAAATTACCTAAATCTACACTATAAAATGTTAATTCATTGATATTCAATTCACGAGAAATAATAATGCGCTAAAAGAAGTGTAGAGGATCTTTATATCTGAACAATAAATGCCATCAAAAATAGTCCTTAGTATTTAATGCACAAAGAATGAAAGAATTTGTTGTTGCCTCGTACTGACAATGTCAGTAATGTTGCTATAAACACTTAGAATAATGACGTGTTTTCAACATTTAGCTGACTTATCAACAGTCTTCTCATGATTGCTCATGTTGTACCGAGTGAATGTGACGCAAGGAAAGAAATGTTTTGCTTGTATCACATGAACAGTTTTCTCTCAAGACTGAAGTCTTATTGTACAGGTACTTAAGTACGTTCATATACATCTTCTTCAAAAGACTGTTATTTCTAAAGCGCTTCCAAAACAAAATAGATTCACTTCAAATGTCTGAAATCCTATATTTGATTAATAGGCAATCTTGTCCCCCTTCTCTGTGAATGGAGCGTGTTTTTATTGAGCTTTAATGAACTCCCAAATGTCATCTACTTTCCATATGAACAGCCCACACCAAGGAATTTGCTATGTTATTAGGATGGAATTGTCAGAAGGTGACACGTTGAACCCAGGGTATTGAACACGGATTAAGTTGTAACACCTACAAATATTTCAATTTGTTCAAAATATTTGCTTCATCGACTTCTTCCAAAGCTGCTTTTATTTTTCGGATGTCTGAAGAACGATAACAATTGTGACGGGAAGCAAACAGTGACTTTACTGCAGTCGCCCGTGTATGTAGACACAATGTTTCTAAACCCAGATTAGTCCCAAGATGAATGGTCAACACTGCCCGTCTTTCAGACAAGGGCGTCGGGAAGCAGTCATCGAAATTACTCTTAGTTTTACCCAGTGGGGGTCGACGAGGGACGGCTCAAAACGAGCGTTAGTTCATAAGACGATGGTGATCAACAATAGAGACAGACGACCACAAGTCTATGATAGCACCTCGACAATTATCATCCAATTTCAGCCCCGTCCCGACACCTTCGGTGCTATTGTTGCCCTTTTAGGGACGCTAACGAGAAAATCCCCCTCCTTTCATGTATTTGAATTCGTCTTGCGCTTTTGCCAGCTTTGCTTGGAAGAGATGCAAGCATATCCGTTTATAGAAGAGCAGGTGAACAAACACGCTCCCTTGATGGTACTTCCCGCATGGGGTTTCTTAGTATCGGCGCCGTACCTCCACTTTGGCATTCCGTAGGTTACTATTATTTTTTAAATCCCCCTTTGACACTTTGACAACCGACCCGTGCCCCCTATCTAGTGAGCAGGGCTCATGGCGCGAAGCCATATCCCTCGATACGACGCCATTTAAAACATATCTTGACCTATGCCTTGGAGTTAATTAAAAATCCGGTCTCTTACAAACGAGAGAACATCAGGTTTGTAATCAACGAGGCATCAGGAGCACTGGGTTGACCATTTTGACAGAGCTCTGCTCCAGGGAGGCGCACGGTGCTCCGTCATCCTGCTCAATTCCCTGACGATCGCTAGATGGCGCTGACTCCGAGTCTGTCCGCCATGATGAATTGCGCGTGAGCTCACTGCAAACCAAATTCATTCTGTTTGAAGATAATCTAATCGCTATTCAGACGACAGGCTGAATTTATATGATTACGACTGTCAACGCGACAAAGTCTATTACTGATGTCTTATTTTGTAGCAAGGCGATTAAAACATGCAATTCCAATGCAGCTGTCAAACAGAGGGGACAGCCTTGTTTAATGGTGAATGCTTGATAGTTAGGGATAGAGAAAACAGCACGGGAAATTTATTGAATTTGATGTTTAAGTGATACATTGAGAGTCATTGACAAGCATTTCCATCTACAATGGAGAAAAAACTCAACATGGTAATGAAACGTCACCAAGGGAAGTTTTATTGAACATGATTGATAACTTTGCGTGTTCGAGTCTGTAAGATGTATAACGTCATTTGAAGAATATAACCGGAATGTGTAGAGTAGATCTTCACTGCTGTGTGGTGAAGGTAAGGTGCCTGTCAAAATGAAGCTGGCTTAAAGGGGAACTCTATGCAATCTGATGCCGAATTCCAATAGGTCGAAACCCTGTTGTGATGCGTGTGAAATTCAGACATTGTCTGTCTGAAGCAAGGGTAATCATGAACTGTAAACTCATATACATTATACCATTTTAGTCACTGGACTGAGAAAGTTGGCTTTCAACCACTTGGATCAAATTTGCTACATCATTTGGAATCGCATTTAAAGGGACCTCAACAAGTTTTTGAGGCGACGAGTGTTTTGAGATTACTTTAACTCTTTACGTCTTTGAGCTCTGTACGTCTTTGAGCTCTATGCGTCTTTGAGCTCTGTGCGTCTTTGGGCTCTGTACGTCTTTGAGCTCTGTGCGTCTTTGAGCTCTGTGCGTCTTTGAGCTCAGTGCGTCTTTGAGCTTTGTGAGTCTTTGAGTTCTGTGCGTCTTTGAGCTCAGTGCGTCTTTGGGTTTTGTACGTATATCAGCTCTGTGTGTCTTTGAGCTCTGTGCGTCTTTCAGCTCTGTATGCCATTCAGCTCTGTACGTCTTTGAGCTATGTACGTCTTTGAGCTCTGCGCGTCTTTGAGCTCTGTACGTCTTTGAGCTCTGAACGTCTTTGAGCTATGTACGTCTTTGAGCTCTGCGCGTCTTGGGGCTCTGTACGTCTTTGAACTCTGCGCGTCTTGGGGCTCTGTACGTCTTTCAGTTCTGTACGTCTTTGAGCTCTGTGCGTCTTTGAGCTCTATGCGTCTTTGAGCTCTGTGCGTCTTTGGGCTCTGTGCGTCTTTGAGCTCTGTACGTCTTTCAGCTCTGCGCGTCTTTGAGCTCTGTACGTCGTTGAGCTCTGTACGTCTTTGAGCTCTGTATGTCATTCAGCTCTGTACGTCTTTGAGGTCCGTACGTCTTTGAGCTCGGTACGAACGTCTTTGAGCTCCGTACGTGTTTGAGCTCTGTACGTGTTTGAGCTATGTACGTCTTTCCGCTCTGTACGTCTTTGAGATCCGTACGTTTATCAGCTCCGTACGTCTTTGAGCTCTGCGCGTCTTTGGGCTCAGTACGTCGTTGAGCTCTGTACGTCTTTGAGCTCTGTATGTCTGTGAGCTCTGTACATCTTTGAGCTCTGTACGTCTTTGAGCTCCGTACGTTTATCAGCTCCGTACGTCTTTGAGCTCCGTACGTCTTTGAGCTCTGTACGTCTCTCAGCTTCTTGAGCTTTCCAGCTCGTTGACCTTTCAGCACTGTGATCCTTTGAAGTATGTTTAAATACAAAGTTTTACCCATGATCTGTTAGAAATTGCTGGGTTTATTTCAAACTTTAAGAAGGACCACTTTGTCCCTTCAACACCTGTTTCTATTGTACCGCCATGGAGCATGCATCCTGGATATTACTTATAAGACTATCTTCACAGAATACCTACATGTCATAAACAAATCCTATCTACAGAAAACGACATTAACAACCGGAAGCGGAAGTGATTGTTCAATCCTCTGCACCAACAACAAACCAAGGTATGTTATCTGGCCCCTACTCGTGTTTACAGAGGAAGGTAGATATGCTGGTGTAGGTAGTCGCCCGCAGCAGGCAGAGAGATAACGCCGTCACACACCTGCCTGTTCTGGATTGTGTTGCGCATGTCTATCAGATATCTATGTGGCAATCTGGAAGCGTCAGACATGCATGATTAAATATGACGACATGGCTGTTCTTTCATATCATCAATCAAAGATGTATACAACTTGTCAAATATGCACACATTCTCGGAGAACCTTTGACCATCTGGTGAGTGTGGGCCCAGTGGCATCAACCCTTCATTCCTGGCTTTGATTCCTTATTGAGTCAAACACTTCAAGCCGGACGCTGTACAGCCAAACAACGAAATATGCAACAATATACACATCTCCTATTCCACTACACATCTTACGTATCCTTAAACCAGAAACATCATACTCTCTTTGTATTGCTGCACTCATTGAACCAGTGAAGATATATTTATAAGAAAACATGGGCTGAAGAATATGATGTCATTTGAAACTAAACATAAAAAATACATTTTCAGTTTTATAACATTGGAACTTCGTTCAATTTGAATGTCCGTTGTCTATGTTCAAGTTAAACGATTGTCTGAAATGTCCTAAAACAGGGCTTCGGACTATGTGAGTGAGACTATTTCAATCCAGCAATGCATTTGATTATCCAGTTACCACGAAACGGAGCACAAAACGGCCAAGAAGGAATACGCTACTTGTAAAACTCGTAATAAACCCGGTAGTCGCCATTTGCCTTCTTTAAATGCCCCTTATCGGCTAGCGGCCACGGCACCGGCGAGCTATCACTGAGCAAGAATACACTAGAACTACTATAAACCTAACGGAACACCATGGTTGCATAATCATAGCCAGCTGTTAATTCCACACAAACGGCAATCTAATTATTGATGCCGAAACAGGCACTTTGATTCGATAATACCCGGTAATGATGTACTACTAAAGTGACAAATTTATTGTTACCCAGCGTTGGGGACTTGGGCTCTTTCACCCCAGCCCAAGAGAGCCTTGGTAATTTACATGATAAATGGCTCCCGAGCAAGCCAATTTTCATACGACTGCATGCGCCGTAAGCGATGACGAACTGCTCCCGGGAGAAACGAGTCGAAGACGAAGATTCCCTGAAAGATTATCCTTCCATTTTACCGATATAGCATTAATTACCTCCCTTTGTACAACTCTTCATAACAGAGGAAGAAATATCACTTCCAAAATGGCGTCCTTATTCGAGCCGGACAGATGCCATTTGAGAGATCGGAGAGATTTGTTTCGAAAGAAGAGCGATCGAAAAGTTGGGGGAAAATGATCCGATCGGTATCTTGGATTATCACATACAAACTACCAAGACAATAGTCCATTTGACGCGTGTGTTAGCTGATGAGCTAAATGATACCCCGTTCCGACCCGACCCGCTACAACCATTACCTCAGTTTCGAATGTCCGTGACTCGGCCCATTAAGAGCGAAACAGTCAATGTCCCGCTACGTCCTAAACGGTTTATTGCGTGAAAATAAAAATTTGAAACCAAATATTTGCATCTGAGGTTGAGAAACTGCAATTAAAGAAATATTTTCCTCTTAACAATTCAGTGAGGGTGCTGTTTTATCCAAAAATCACCAGTCTGTGTGTTTAAACACATTTCCACGCACGTGAAATTAGCACGTGGAGAGTTCAATTAGGTCATAGTATTTCATGCTTCGCCGGTGTTAAGGGGTTGCGACAACTGGATTCAACCTCAATGACATTAGAATGGTTCGTAAGAGTTAATCACGTTCTGAGTCAAAGCTGCGTGAAACGGCAACCCTCTCGAGACTAGCTCCACAGCGGTACCTTAACTCGTAGGGAGGGAGAAATGGTTACAGACAATGCCTAAACTAATGCGCTACCATTTTAAGCACCACAGAATACATAACGGTAAATAAACATGGCCTTCAAAACGTCAACCCTAGAGATATCTGTCTGGATTATTTGCCGAAGCAGAATCTGGACGGCGAAAAATGGCATTATAGATATGAAACTTATATGAATGGATCACTGCATGACACCAGGTGTTCATGAAAAGGGACAGCAGTCCTGCTCTACCGGTAGCACCCGTCACAATTTTCGTAGTAAGTAAGTATTTGTAAGTGTTAACATCCCTGCCAACAAGAACCAGTAAGAAATCGATTCTGTCTGTGTAACAATTTTATTAATTTTATTAATTATCAAAACAGACATATGTAGTATGTTCATTATTCCTGTGCTCTAAGTATAGTCAAGTCAATTGAAATGATAAATGCATTTACTCAGATAGAACAGAAAGGTATACTTTATAGTTCCTTGTGTCAGAATGGACATTGTATTAGGTCCTAAATTTGACCATTCGCGCAACGATCAGTAAAGACGCTGCCCAGCTCAAATGTCGTTTTGATGTAATTGACGTGTCCCTGATCTCTTTACGTTTACAAAAATGTATATAAATGTTTCTTGGGAACCTTCTCTGCGACATGGGGCCCATCTATATATCTGGCCGAGCTCCTGACAGGGATATCTCCCTCAACGTCGGGAAGATTCCGGCTCAGGCTGTGTGGTATCGGCAATCACAGAAAGTTACACAAACATTGTTTATTTCTACTTCTGAGAAAAAACAACAGAACTTGGTTTGTTGAGATACTGGCCCTTTTAAGAATATTGTTATTTGTGATTAACTGTCAAAATCTCGTTTCTGAATTTGAATTTCATTTTAATTTGACAAAACTAATGGATTTTCACAGATTTGAAAGGCCGTTTTTGCTGACAACTAGGTGCATTGCACCGATATTTCTTGTATATCTCAACATCGCGATTCCCACGTGTGCGGGGTAGATGTAAAGGTTTTTGGTTCGTGTGACCGTGTGCTCAACAGTCTTTTAGTTACATAACGTCACCGAGTGACTGAGAGCAATGTTGTTTTACGACGCCGCGGACAACAATATGAAGTAAGAAATTATTGCCTAAGATTCGATAAGGTTGGGATGCTTGTCTTCAAAAGCGGAATCTGATAGTCATGCATTCTTTGGCAATGTTAAAGTAAAACCTTTGAGCCTGAAGTCTCCATTGCTGGTCTAGTCTCAGACATGTATGGCGTTTTGGGGACGAATCAAACCTCTTCAAAATGTGATCAAAGATATTTCTAAGAAAAGTTAAAGGTCTTTCAAGGAATACGACATGCTACAGGTGCCTTCCCAGTGGGTTTGGTATCAGTTGAAATTATGTTCTTACTAGAAAAGTAGGATCTGAATAATACTCCAAAGGCAACCGCTTTTGGAACATTCTTAGTATCTAGTAACAGTGAAACGTACGCAAGTTGAGGAGATAATTCACTCAATAATACATTGCTTTAGCTTCTAAATTTCATAATTAGGTCGAAATAAAAAATTAAAACCCTTGGCAAATTAAGTTTGAAATATTATTTGTGACGACGCGTGACTCATCAACGTGGAGAGAGAGAGAGAGAGAGAGAGAGAGAGAGAGAGAGAGAGAGAGAGAGAGAGAGAGAGAGAGAGAGAGAGATTCACTCGACGTGGCCATCACCCCATTATCCAGACACACTGGGCACTTGTTCGACATACTTTAAAAGAAGCCGTTATTGGATAAAACAGAGCATCTGTTGAAAACGGCCATAAACACCTATCTCGAAAACATATTGCTATTATGTCTGTAGTTTAACACTTAAACAGACACTTTCATAATTATTTTGCTCAATTTCCTTGATTGCAATAATATTTATGTCGCGTACTAATGACGTGGAACGTGTTACTTGAGGCAGAGAAGCGAAACGAGGTAAAAATATATGGACTCTGTACTCACAGACAATTCAGCACCCCCACCTTAGGATGCTACGCCATAATTTGGTCTGGAATGACGTGTCATAAATGTTGTTGTTTTGATTTTTCCACAAGCCTTTACAAAGCATCTTTTCCACAATTTCAGACTAGACTCCCGGAATGCTAAATAAAAAAAACACATTTTATTACCCCATTATGAATTAAAATATATCTCTACCTTTCTCTCTTTAATAAATCAGGGGCATTTGGCATCTTCAGTACATGATTTTATCTGGCAGTCTTGAATTGCATGAGAGCATGTTTTTAAATATAAATTCACAGAAACGACGGTAAGCTGTCAGCTGACTAGCGATATGCACAATTGTAGATCGTCAATACCAACAAGAACATTCGGAGCGGCCAGTCTAGAACCGCAGCGCGTAACGCAGTATAACAGTGCATGGAGTCTGGCAACGCCGCATGAGGCCGCAGGGAGACACATGTACAGGGAGATTAAAATGAAATGGAAATGACAACGATTGTGCCCATGTCCTGTGTTAATCTCCGTCCTCGAGTCTTCATTCGTGTCAGATGGCGTTATGTCCGCTTGGATAGGCATCGCTGTCTGACCATGGGTCATCGCACAGGATTACAACGCTTGATATCTGGTCATCGGATGACAGACACAAGAGAGAGGGCTCAGGTTCCCCGGGGGTCAGCATAACCCCTCGGGCGGAAGTACAGACCAAAATAAACAATACGTGATTATCTCCCCTTGAATACCCACCCGGACAAGCATGGTGGCTGTATTGAAGGGGGTGGTATGTAGGTATATTGAAGATTTACAGGTACAATTAGTAAGTTCGTGTGTGGCAAGACGAGGACAATGTGTTGTTGTTGATGGAGAACAATGCATTATAGAGACCTCTTGAACAGCTGAAACATATTTTCCAGGATCAAGATGTGTTTTGTCTTCAAGGCCATATCACCCATGTTGCATAAACACAAATATACACGAGGTTACATGTCGTCTCTAAGTAGGAATCTACAAAGTAAATATTTAGAAAAAGTACAATTTTTTCTTCATCTTTAAAATGTACACAGTCGGTAAGGTAGGATACTATTATCACATCATTAAATTTATATCTCACATATTTATATAAAAACACATTTCAGATACTTGATTTTTACGAAGCTTTTAATAGACAAGATGAATACAAGGAGACACGTGGTTATATACTAGAGTGAGTGGGTGAGATAGGTTTAACGCTACTTCTAAAGGTAGATTTGTTATATTAGTAATGTACAGTTTCCGCTTAATGTCGGATTAAACCCAGAAGTAATGCGGAACTTCAACGATTACCACTTTGATGTAACCGCCAACACGTTCAAGGTGCTGATAAACCGACTTTCATAATCACCAAGAATCTGAAATTTTAACATACCATCATAGGATGCTTGTATGCTTAAGGGACGCAACTCTGCGTAGCAAATTCCAACACCTTTGAAACCTCCTGTTGTATAAATTGTTTGATAGCAATTACCTAGAAGTTGACGGATGACAAAGTAGATACAATTTATGGATAACAACTTCTTTAATACTGTAAAGGCGGCGTTTCGGCATAGATCCTTATACCGTTGTCGACCGCCTCCGTGGTCTAATGGTAGAGCGTCCGCCCGGAGAGCGGAAGGTCCGGGGTTCGATCCCCAGCTGCGTCATACCAAAAGAGGTTAAAAGTTGTTACATTGTCTGGCGCTCGGAATGATGGGGCTAAAACAAGGACTGGTCGGCTCGGAGTCAGTATACTGTGTCTGGTGGGGTATTCATGTTAAACTGCGGCATGGTATCTCAGTGTGCTAGCACTATAAATCGGCATCATTCCGGACTAGTACAAGGGGCCACACACACATACACGTGCATGCACGTCGCTATATAAGTGCAATAATCTTGGACGCGACGTTAAACCCCATTTCACCTCACCTTATACCGTTGTCATGCATATTGCATGGATCCATACCGAAACGTCGCCTTTACAGTATTAAAGTTGTTATGCATAAACTTTCTCTACTTTGTTATATACTAGGCGGGGTTGTACACTAGATTGGTTTTAAAAAGATGTCGGCTTATTCTAGATGTGTGGGTGTGGTCTTCATCCGCTATGACAATATAACAGTAACATCGCGGCACGAGCCATTGTACCCTTGAAGGCAATCGAACCCGGCTGTTCGGCGTGACTGGACTGGACTGGATTGGAGTGTTGTTTAACGCCGCACTCAGCAATATTCCAGCTATATGACGGCGGTCTGTAAATAATCGAGTCTGGACCAGACAATCATGTGATTAATATCATGAGCATCGATCCACGCAATTGGGATCGATGACATGCATCAACCAAGTCAGCGAGCCTGACCACCCGATCCCGTTAGTCGCCTTTTACGACAAGCATAGTCACCTTTTACGGCAAGCATGGGTTGCTGAAGACCTATTCTCCCCCGGAATCTTCACGGGTCTCGTGACGAGCGGACACTCACCTGTATACTAGAAGGTAGGTTTATAGCTGTTACCTACCAAGTGAAAGGTGGTTACCCGTGGGAAATTGTTACATTCGTGAAGAAAACTGAATATATATTGGTTATATACCTGCATAGAATTGATAATCTATTGCAAGAGAAGTGGTTATAGAACATAATATATGTTTAGAACTGGTTATATGTAAGTGGTTATATATCATTACCAGGCTGACGCAGAATGAAGACGTTACAGCTTGGGGTAAACGACTTGGATTATAAGCTTGTTGTCGTGGGATTCGAACCCATGGCCATTCTGTTTGCGTGTAGCTTGACCACTTGACTATGCGTGCTTCCGTGAATCAGGACACCTAGATGTGCAAGTTGCTGTGAATATTGGGTCGGAGGACACAGCCGTCTGAGGCGCCGCAATATGCGGAGAAGAAACCTAGATTGGAATCCCAGATTCGCCCCGATTATGTTTCTAGGTTTGTCAGCACCATACCTGTGCTCGTGGGTTTCACCGAAGAGGTACACGTCTGAGACCTGCAACACTTTCCTCCCACATAACTGGATGGGTGAGTGAGTGAGTATGGTTTTAGGCTTCTTTTAGCAATATTCCAGCAATATAACGGCGGGGGACACCAGTAATCAGCTTCACACATTGTACCCATGTCGGGAATCGAACCCGTGTCTTCGGCGTGACGAGCATACGCTTTAACCACTAGGCTACCCGACCGCCCCGATATAACTGGAATACTGTTTAAAACAATGAATAAACTCGCACAGTCAGTCACTCACTCACACATTTGAATTCAATAAATTCTGAATTTCGTTACACCGCTTCATCGTTGGTAGGGTGGCCTTATTGTCAAAGCGTTCGCTCGTCACCCCTAATCCCCCCAATACCCCTCAAGGCTTCAGTACGTGACGTCCCTCATTGGTCTCCCTGTCGTGATGTTGCTGACACGGACACCTGTACCAGACATACCAGACTCGTCGTACCAGACATACCAGACTCGTCGTACCAGACATACCAGACTCGTCGTACAAATATACCAGACTCGTCGTACCAGACATACCAGACTCGTCATAACAGACATACCAGACTTGTCGTACCAGACATACCAGACTCGTCGTACCAAACATACCAGACTCGTCGTACCAGACATACCACACTCGTCATACCAGACATACCACACTCGTCATACCAGACTCGTCGTACCAGACATACCAGACCCGTCGTACAAGACATACCAAACTCGTCGGACCAGACATACCGCACTCGTCGTACCAGACATACCAGATCCGTCGTACCAGACATACCAGACTCGTCGTACCAGACATACCAGACAAGTCATACCAGACATACCAGGCTCGTCGTACCAGACATACCAGGCTCGTCATACCAGACATACCAGGCTCGTCATACCAGACATACCAGGCTCGTCATACCAGACATACCAGACTCGTCGTACCAGACACCAAAACATTCGCCTGGAATGGCTGCAAAATTAGAGATGCGGCTTTAAGCAATGTTCACTCACTCACTCTCTGTTGCCAGTCTCTGATACCTCTCGAACAGCTCCATACCACTGGATACCACTCGAACAGCTCCATACCACGCGATACCACTCGAACAGAAACAAGTAGACTCTCTTCAATCCTGACTACGTTAACTCAAAACCTTCTCTTTACACAAACTTGAATTTTCACCTGTATTTTCACCTTAATTATTGTTATCATTGTTGTTGTTGTCGTTGTTGATGTGGAAGCCAGTTTGGGGTGATGTATAGTGGTTATAGGTTAACACATCATTTACTTCATCCAGTTCTTTCCTCTTTTGTAGTGCTGTTGATGATTGTTGTTGTTTTAATTATTTTTAAGATGAAGAGGAACGACTGGAATTTACGATTCTTGAACATATTTATTGATACAATGTCTACTTCAAAAAGAGACATGAATAAACTAATCTTTGAACTTGAAGTGGTTTCTGTTGTAACCGTTGAATATCATTCCTGTTTTGAAAATTGGAATTAATTCTACAAATGAGATTGTTGGTTTCTGTTTTAAAAAAAAGGGGTAAAAATAAAATTCTCACTTAGATCTTCGCTTGGGTAGGGTGAGGTGAAATTGGGTTTAACGTCGCGTCCAAGATGATTGCACTTATATAGCGACGTGCATGCACGTGTGTGTGTGTGGCTGCTTGTACTCGACTAGTGCTGATTTATAGTGCTAGCCCACTAAGATACCATGCCGCAGTTTAACATGAACACCCCACTCAGGCTCCGTGCCGACCAGTCCTTGTGTAAGCCCCTTTGTGCAGAGCGCCCGGCAGGGTAACAACAAGTACCATCTTTTAACGTCTTTGGGTATGACGCGGCCGGGGATCGAACACGCTCTCCGGGCGGACGGTCTACAACTAGACCATGGAGGCGGTCTCTTCGCTTGGGATGATGATGATGATGATGATGATGATGAAGCGATGAACGACAGTTCTGTTGTACAAATCGGCTGTACAAACCAGGTACGTGTTTCGGCCAACCATCGCGTCCACCACCAATACCATTGTTTGATTTAATATATAAAAGCCACGAAATCCGCAATGCACAATTCCTAAAAACAAAGTTTCGACAAATTGAATCGCTAAATGCATGTCGACAGCAATGTAATTCGTGAATGAACATCATATGAACATAAAAATCAATTAAGCAAACACAGGAACACGAAAAGCACAAGAATGCCTCGAGGCTGCGGTCTAACTCCAGTCGACCTGACACACGAAATCAACATTATGGTAATCAGGCGATTAATTAACATCCTTGTAGCCATTGTAAGAGTTAATTACAAAGCCGAGACTGGTGTACCAGGATAAGGGTAGCATTGGGCTACGATCACCGATCCGCCTGTATTTGTGCACATGGCCCCAAGCCGGGCGGTGCTTTGCTTTAAGCTCACCATGATATTTCCTCTCTCCACCAGCCCGCATCTATCTCCATTTTCCCTTGTTCAATCTCGTGCAGCGATGTTTAATTAGTTTATGAGAATATCCCATCACTCAGCTTGAACTGTACAGGTCTCCTTTTACCCAGCCAGTGTATTATTTTACGTTATTTAATAGGATACGGGGAATATAATATGTTCTTCGCTTTCCACTGGTCTGGATCGAGCACCGAGTGGGTTCGAGGGCCCAAAATCGATAAGCTGCTAGACCCGTGAGCCATGGTCCTCGGTGGGATGCAAAACTAGAATCGGTTGTCTTGTAGCAATGTCTAAATATTTGATAGATTCGTGTCTCTCAAGTTTTTAAAAGTTGGCACCGTTTTAGATGAAGACTGCGGTAGCTTGTTTGTCCCAATGGTTTTGAAATGAATAATTGACAAGAAACGTCTATGATCGGTGTCCATTTCTTCTTCTTTGTGTCGTTGATCCTGCAGCTCAGCGACAGAACTTCCGCTCGTTATATTCCATAAAACAAGATAATGAAGAAGTACCGGTACTACTGATGTTCTCTTGTTGAGCCTTGGCGCGCTTAGACAGGCACTAAAACCCCCTTATCTCGATGGCGATCGAATACATTCAGATTAGACATAATTCGACACATGCGGAGTTCGTGTAATTGGTCATAGTACTGGTGACTTGATCGAATTTCCATCCCTATGGTATCTAGATTGACTCCGGCACGGACCACGTATTGTAACGCGAGATGTCATGGGTTTGTACATATACGATTTCAAATAAACTGCCTGGCACAGAAAGTATACACTTGAAAATTGGATTTGACCAAGAAATTACAAACGTTATCAAAGCGTTATAAGGTTGAAATCAATCGCCGAAACCATGGAATAATAATTTCTTGTTTGATTCATTTTAACCATCAAACATTGCTGTATATTTTCTTTTGACCATCAGTTCGTGTTCTTACATGTTACAGTTGAAGTTGAACCGTATTTGGATCTAAAACCTTACATAATCTGAGAGAGAGAGAGAGAGAGAGAGAGAGAGAGAGAGAGAGAGAGAGAGAGAGAGAGAGAGAGAGAGAGAGAGAGAGAGAGAGAGAGAGTGTAACGAACTTGTTACTAATAATCGTATTTGGAAATTAGTCAATACGTCCGCTCTAAACAATATTCTAGCAATATCACGGCAGGGGACACTATACATGTATATGGGCTTCACACATTGTACCAATTTTGGGAATCGAACTTTGGCGTAACACGCGAGTGCTTTAATCACTAGGCTACCCCCGCACCAACACAATGGGAACATCTTTGTCGAGTTTCGTATAATATATGTGAGAATGAGTATAGAATATCTAGCTTGAATAAATATTTTGTGTTTCGGTCCCTGGACGCAGTGTTCTCAATGGTAAGCGGTTTCAGCAGCATACTGGGGCAATGTATGTAGATTGTGTTTATTCAAAGAATACAAATGCACGTAGTGAATGGATGGGTTTTAATTGGATCCATGAGATGAAGTAATACTATTCCAGCGTTAAACTATTGTGTTTCACCTTACGGTGTCTGCCATGGTATATACGTGGTACACTTTATGTCATAGGCACTGAGCCATATAATTGTTATTCATTGATGCATATAAATGGGATTTTTCGGGAAAGTGCAATACGTGTTTCATGTGTACATTGAAACTTCCACGGCACGGGTGGCTCTAAACTGCCATCCAGACCTTGAAACAAACATATCCAATACAGCCCATGCAAGTCTATATTAATTAGCAAGTTTAGATTACAGCAGTATCGGAAAATGGGGAGAGTCTCTGTGCTCCCTTTTATTATATTTTGTAGCTATAATTTAACAACTGTTTTCATCCGTAAAATATGTTTATTTAAGAGACTAGATGTTAGTCGATCCAGCTTAGTCGTCGAACTTGATGTGCAGATTTGCCTACCCTAGTCGTGCCAGGAATTTATGATTGTGCCCTGTAAAAGTGTGTTTAGTCCCAAAATACAAAGTTTAACTTAAACGGGTTCCGTTCCTATAACTTTCACGTGTTTAGGTGTCTAAACATGTTTAGGGTGGTGTTTATAATCTAAACGCGTTTAGGATGTAAAGATGTTTCATGTTGTGTTTAACCGCTAAAAGTGTATCCCAGGATTGTTCAGGGTGTCTCCTATAAACGACATTCTGTGGAATACACTTCAGCTATACTCAAATAATTCATTTTAGCTTCCAAATTGACTGCCTTTGTTTTAGAAATTATATTGCAAACGTTAGTGTCATTTCCGCGCGTTTCTTTACCATGTTAACCGCTCAAGATGGAATCCTCATATATTCCTTCTCAGTAAGAATTTATAAAGATCTCCACATATTTTAAACTATAAAGTAACGGAATACTATAAGGTGTACATGTTTTTGAACTGTAGTGTATTTTTGTGTGCAGTAGGATTTGATAATGCCTGTGAGACTGACAAACATTTTGCCAAGTTCAACCTATTTGATAACTTTTGTATTTATGATTAAAACTGTCAGTTCGACATTAACGTCAGAATTATGTTCTTACACAATATCATTTGAATAATAGTTCATAATTAAACAATGTTTAATTATGAATATATTTCATAACATAATAAATCATTTCATAATTTGTTATCTAATATATTGTAAAATCTAATTTAAGTAATCATTATACATGTTATCGATATTTGACTTGCATGATGTTATGTGTTTACATCCGAAATGTGTTAGGATAAAACACACTTAAAGTGTATTCCGTTTAGAATTTAAACCATTCCTAAACATATTTAGATCGAAACATGTGTTTTCATTCTGTGGTTTTAATTCACAGTTTTCACAGTGTGGGTCCGAATTCCAGAACTCCCATGATTGTTTCTCGGATTGTTTCTCGGGTTGTTTCTCGGATTGTTTCTCGGATTGTTTCTCGGGTTGTTTCTCGGGTTGTTTCTCGGGTTGTTTCTCGGGTTGTTTCTCGGATTGTTTCTCGGGTTGTTTCTCGGGTTGTTTCTCGGGTTGTTTCTCGGGTTGTTTCTCGGGTTGTTTCTCGGGTTGTTTCTCGGATTGTTTCTCGGATTGTTTCTCGGGTTGTTTCTCGGATTGTTTCTCGGATTGTTTCTCGGATTGTTTCTCGGGTTGTTTCTCGGATTGTTTCTCGGATTGTTTCTCGGGTTGTTTCTCGGGTTGTTTCTCGGATTGTTTCTCGGATTGTTTCTCGGATTGTTTCTCGGGTTGTTTCTCGGATTGTTTCTCGTTTTGTTTCTCGGGTTGTTTCTCGTTTTGTTTCTCGGGTTGTTTCTCGGGTTGTTTCTCGGGGTGTTTCTCGTTTTGTTTCTCGTTTTGTTTCTCGGGTTGTTTCTCGGATTGTTTCTCGGTATTGTTTCTCGGATTGTTTCTCGGGTTGTTTCTGGGATTCTTTCTCGGGTTGTTTCTCGGGTTGTTTCTCGGGTTGTTTCTCGGATTCTTTCTCGGATTGTTTCTCGGGTTGTTTCTCGTTTTGTTTCTCGGATTGTTTCTCGGATTGTTTCTCGGGTTGTTTCTCGGATTGTTTCTCGGGTTGTTTCTCGGATTGTTTCTCGGGTTGTTTCTCGGATTGTTTCTCGGGTTGTTTCTCGGATTGTTTCTCGTTTTGTTTCTCGTTTTGTTTCTCGGGTTGTTTCTCGGATTGTTTCTCGGATTGTTTCTCGGATTGTTTCTCGGGTTGTTTCTCGGATTGTTTCTCGTTTTGTTTCTCGGGTTGTTTCTCGGGTTGTTTCTCGGATTGTTTCTCGTTTTGTTTCTCGGATTGTTTCTCGGGTTGTTTCTCGGATTGTTTCTCGTTTTGTTTCTCGTTTTGTTTCTCGGATTGTTTCTCGGATTGTTTCTCGGGTTGTTTCTCGGATTGTTTCTCGGATTGTTTCTCGGATTGTTTCTCGGATTGTTTCTCGGGTTGTTTCTCGGATTGTTTCTCGTTTTGTTTCTCGGGTTGTTTCTCGGGTTGTTTCTCGGATTGTTTCTCGTTTTGTTTCTCGGATTGTTTCTCGGGTTGTTTCTCGGATTGTTTCTCGTTTTGTTTCTCGGATTGTTTCTCGGGTTGTTTCTCGGATTGTTTCTCGGGTTGTTTCTCGGATTGTTTCTCGGGTTGTTTCTCGGATTGTTTCTCGTTTTGTTTCTCGGGTTGTTTCTCGGGTTGTTTCTCGGATTGTTTCTCGTTTTGTTTCTCGGGTTGTTTCTCGGGTTGTTTCTCGGGTTGTTTCTCGGGTTGTTTCTCGTTTTGTTTCTCGGGTTGTTTCTCGGATTGTTTCTCGTTTTGTTTCTCGGGTTGTTTCTCGGGTTGTTTCTCGGATTGTTTCTCGTTTTGTTTCTCGGATTGTTTCTCGGGTTGTTTCTCGGATTGTTTCTCGTTTTGTTTCTCGGATTGTTTCTCGGGTTGTTTCTCGGATTGTTTCTCGGGTTGTTTCTCGGATTGTTTCTCGTTTTGTTTCTCGGGTTGTTTCTCGGGTTGTTTCTCGTTTTGTTTCTCGGGTTGTTTCTCGGGTTGTTTCTCGGGTTGTTTCTCGGGTTGTTTCTCGTTTTGTTTCTCGGGTTGTTTCTCGGATTGTTTCTCGGTATTGTTTCTCGGATTGTTTCTCGGGTTGTTTCTGGGATTCTTTCTCGGGTTGTTTCTCGGGTTGTTTCTCGGGTTGTTTCTCGGATTGTTTCTCGTTTTGTTTCTCGGATTGTTTCTCGGGTTGTTTCTCGGATTGTTTCTCGGGTTGTTTCTCGGATTGTTTCTCGGGTTGTTTCTCGGATTGTTTCTCGTTTTGTTTCTCGGATTGTTTCTCGGATTGTTTCTCGTTTTGTTTCTCGGGTTGTTTCTCGGGTTGTTTCTCGGGTTGTTTCTCGGGTTGTTTCTCGTTTTGTTTCTCGGGTTGTTTCTCGGATTGTTTCTCGGTATTGTTTCTCGGATTGTTTCTCGGGTTGTTTCTGGGATTCTTTCTCGGGTTGTTTCTCGGGTTGTTTCTCGGGTTGTTTCTCGGATTGTTTCTCGGGTTGTTTCTCGGGTTGTTTCTCGGATTGTTTCTCGGGTTGTTTCTCGGATTGTTTCTCGCTTTGTTTCTCGGGTTGTTTCTCGGGTTGTTTCTCGGGTTGTTTCTCGGATTGTTTCTCGGGTTGTTTCTCGGGTTGTTTCCTAGGTTTCATCAAAGTGGCCAACATCTAACACCTGCATCACTTCTGACTCCTCACTCCGACACGCCGTGATATGACCGGAATACTGTTGAAAGCGGCGTTAAACTCCCACTCACTCACTCACTAGCAAGGTTCCATATTTACTGAATAAACGATACCACAGCAATTTAATACTAATAAATAATAATAAATGTAAAATGACAACAAGTTACAGGTCAAGGTAATAGTGATATTCCAATGAGTATGTAGGTTACATTAGTAGAGTGAGTGAGTTAGCAATATTCCAGCAGTATCACGGCGGGGGACACCAGTAATGGGCTTCACACATTGTACCCATGTCGGGAATCGAACCAGGGTCATCGGCGTCACAAGCAAACGCTTTATCCACTAGGCTACCCGACCGCCCCTACAATAGTAGATATCAACTCAACTAGTTCATTGACGTAATACATCTGTTTTACCCGATACACCGAAAGAACAATCGATATACAGTAAACTACGGTTAAAACGAAATCGAAAGGAAAACTAATTTTGTTTGTTATATCCGTAGTTCGTTATAAGCATATATACAGCATATATGCAACAAATGCACGGACCAGAAAGAGTTCGCTATATACGTAAGTTGTTATAAGCGTATTACCTATAAACGTAGTTTACTGTATTTGTAGTTTTATATTTACTTATATATTTATCTTTATTCTGATACCGTTTTAGTAACAACGTCAATTCTCTCATGTCCTTTCCTGGTTCAGTGAGCTGCACTGATAGCGATATCAAAACATTGCCATAACCCACACCCGCTTTCCCTCCTCATCAAGCCACCCGTCACTCCCCCGGACCCCACCCCCCTTCCCCGCTTAATACCCCCATCCGTCGGGAGCCCCCATTTAACCAGAATTGTAACCCCCAACCATACAAGATGTTCTCCCGTTTGATCCTAACCCGTTAGATCATGGAGTCGGTATCTGTAAAAGAGCTGTTGTGGAGCTTAATACGCGCGCCAATATCTGTGGATTACTGTAATTAATGGGCCGCTATGCATATAATGCGAAATATGATTTCAAAGAGAAGTGCGTTCACGTGCGCGCGGTAGGAATCGGTCTCGTGGGATCTCGCGGGATTGTGCGATGCTTTGTTCTACCGGCAGTTCTGTCATTGCACGAGTCTCATTACCACGTTAGTGCTACGGTTTAGATAGAAAATCCATTTTTCGCTGACAGTAACGGTTAAAGGTTGCACTAAGTCGTTTGTGCTTGTGAAATAGAAAATGGAAAATAAATGACAAAATACAACAGCATGGACGAAGAGTGGACATCAAAAAAAGATTAAACAAAGTAATATGGTAAAAAGGATAGACACCGCGCTGACCCCGCCCATCAAGGTAATACGGTTATTACGGAGCTCGATGGGGGTCGGTGTGGCTGTCCCGGGGGACTCACTGGTACATACCTTGGGGAGAATCGTTAAAAGCTGAGTTTGAACCGCGAGGGGGTACTATTTGTAGACTTAATGACGAGACATACGGATCAATACTAAACCACATAATTCATAGACGAATCAATACTACATCAACTTCTCGGTATTGTGTTCTGGACAGAACAGAACATGACCAGAGCAACGGGAGCAGAACATTCTAGAACATACATTACGATATCTGTTTACATTTAACATTTTTCAAAATTGTTTTATAGTTTATAAATCCTTGGTATCTATATTTTTGTATCTGCTTGAATATTTTAAATTAAAAGAACTGTCTATTCATATTTTAAATTAATTCGCACAAATGCACTGTCCGGACAATAGACTGTTCTTGTTTACAAGACAGTCAGGGCAGACCCATGTAATCATATCTCAGTTATGTTCAATATATCTCCAGATCTGTGGCGTTAAAAGTCGCCCTTCCTTGTACACAGTGATACTAATAACTCGATAACGCGAGGATATTGATAAAACGACAATTAATTAATTAGCTGGACACTGTAATTTAATGTTAATGCCTGGTTCGGTGTTGGTTCCTTTATACTGAAGACGTTATCTGTGATGTATCAGCATCAGTAGATGCTAGACCCGCAACGTCTTCACACAAACAAAGACTCAAGTCAGAGCCCACAACACATACAGGCATCCCTCCTCGATTATTTTGAAGGTAATATTCCATATGATCAACCTCTCCTTGCCTTATAACGAGTTTATTCTGTAAACAGCTGATCAGAATTTTGAATAGTGAATTTTAAAACACATAACAAATCAATAAATGCATGACAACATGCATCATATTTAAAAATGCACTAACCAGGATTTGTTGCCAACAAGTCCTACCAACTCATGTTCACATTAAATATATTACTGTTAAGATTTACGTTTTTATACACATGTTTTATTTCGTTGTAAATAAAATTACATATGTGCAATATAATCTACACTGCCGGGCAAAAGAAGTATACACCATGTTTGATGGCAGTTAAAATGAAACAAGTAAGAAATGGTTATTCGATGGTGCTGTATTCAATACGGGTACCATAGGTGATATCACATGCATCATATCAATTAATCCCTCCTCCACTTTGGACGTGCACATGACGCCTCCACCAACATGGGGTCGCAATGTCACAGTACACACAAATACAAAAAGCAAAGTGTTAATTTTCAAAAGTATATTTAATGGCCAGGCAGTTAAGCTTTATTCATATATTTTCCTCCCAACAAACTACAACTGAATATGTTCGGGTTCGTGCAGTTTCTACCTCGTCCTGTGTATGTGAAACGCGGGGATATTATAAGTTACCGTCCAGTACGAAATGTATTATCAGGGCAATATGTTGGAAAACTCCGCCATATTCCTCGCGATTTTATCTGAGATTTTTATCAAATTGAGAAACGTATGAATCATAATTTATAATTTTCGTCATAACCAAGAATTTATGAGTGTGCGAAGTGATAATCCCAATGAAAAAATACAATTTATCACCATGGTTGAAATAGCCAAAATTAATCTTGAATGGAGAGTCCAAGACATCCAAACGTAATGAATTCCAAAGCAAACCCCACAAGTTCCTTTGATACCAGTAACATGAACCCAATCTGGTTATATCAATTAACAATATACCGTTAAAAATCCCACGAAACCAAGACACAGGTTAGGAAAAAAGAAAATTTATTTCCTGAAAAGAAAACGATCCATCACATTTTATGATGTAATACGTCGAGTTGGTAATTCATGCATATCTTCTTCGAGATAAACTGATTTTTTCAGGTAGTTTTCTAGGCTCATAATTTGCTCTTATCTCCTCTCAGAATGCTGAAAGTGTGATTAAAACGGGACTTATCTAATCTTAAGTTTCAGATAGTTAACTTATCAGCTGGGTATAAGGCGATCACCTTCAACACATTGTAACAGTGTAAAGGCGTGTTGTTGTACAACGCATTGTAACATTGTGGAGGCGTGTTGTTGAACAACGCATTGTAACATTGTGAAGGTGTGTTGTTGTACAACGCATTGTAACATTGTGAAGGCGGGTTGGAGGCACAACGCATTGTAACATTGTGAAGGCGGGTTGGAGGCACAACGCATTGTAACATTGTGAAGGAGGGTTGGGGCACAACGTATTGTAACATTGTGAAGGAGGGTTGAGGCACAACGTATTGTAACATTGTTGATGCGTGTTAGAGGTACAACGCATTGTAACATTGTGAAGGCGTGTTGTTGTACACCGCATTGTAACATTGTGAAGGCGGGTTGGAGGCACAACGTATTGTAACATTGTGAAGGAGGGTTGTTGTACACCGCATTGTAACATTGTGAAGGAGGGTTGGAGACACAACGTATTGTAACATTGTGAAGACGTGTTAGAGGCACAACGCATTGTAACGTTGCGAAGGCGGGTTGGGGGCCCAGCGCATTGTAACATTGTTGAGGCGTGTTAGAGGCTCAACGCATTGTAACATTGTGAAGGAGCGTTAGAGGCACCACGCATTGTAACATTGTGAAGGGGGGTTGGGGGCACAACGCATTCCAACATTGTTGAGGCGTGTTAGAGGCACAACGCATTGTAACATTGTGAAGGCGGGTTGGGTGCACAACGCATTGTAACATTGTGAGGGAGGGTTGGGGAAAACGTATTGTAACATTGTGAAGGAGGGTTGGAGGCACAACGCATTGTGACATTGCGAAGGCGTGTTAGAGGCACAACGCATTGTAACATTGTGAAGGAGGGTTGGAGGCACAACGCATTGTAACATTGTGAAGGCGTGTTAGAGGCACAACGCATTGTAACATTGTGAAGGCGGGTTGGGGGCACAACGCATTGTAATATTGTTAAGGCGTGTCGTTGTACAACGCACTGTAACATTGTGAAGGCGTGTTAGAGGCACAACGCATTGTAACATTGTGAAGGCGTGTTAGAGGCACAACGCATTGTAACATTGTGAAGGCGGGTTGGGGGCACAACGCATTGTAACATTGTTGAAGCGTGTTAGAGGCACAACGCATTGTAACATTGTGAAGGCGTGTTAGAGGCACAACACATTGAAACATTGTGAAGGCGGGTTGGGGGCACAAGGCATTGTAACATTGTGAAGGCGGGTTCGGGTACAATGTATTGTAACATTGTTGAGGCGTGTTATAGGCACAACGCATTGTAACATTGTTAAGGCGGGTTGTGGCACAACGCATTGTGACATTGTTAAGGCGTGTTAGAGGAACAACGCATTGTAACATTTTGAAGACGTGTTAGAAGCACAACACATTGTAACATTGTTAAGGCGTGTTGTTGTACAACGCATTGTAAATTTGTGAAGGCGTGTTGTTGGACAACGCATTGTAACATTGTGACGGCGCATTGGTGGTACAACGTATTGTAACATTGTGAAGGCGTATTGGTGTAAAGCGTATTGTAACATTGTGAAGGCGTTTTGGGAGTACAACGTATTGTAACATTGTGAAGGCGTATTGGGGGCACAACGCATTGTAACATTGTGAAGGTGCATTGGGGGTACAACGTATTGTAACATTGTGAAGGCGTATTGGGTTAAAACGTATTGTAACATTGTGAAGGCGTTTTGGGAGTACAACGTATTGTAACATTGTGAAGGCGTATTGGGGGCACAACACATTGTAACATTGTGAAGGCGTGTTGGAGGCACAACGCATTATAACAATTTGAAGGCGTGTTGGAGTATAACGATGTTGATGATGTTGAGGGTGCTGATGGTGCTTATGGTGTTGATGATGATGATGATGTTGGTGACATGAACGTGCTTATGTATCAACAAAACCTTATTCTCTGCCACAATGATGCCTTTCATTTGACACAGATAGAATGCATACATCCGGCGTCTAGAAATATCACGTGGCGGCCATTACCCTTGATTTTACATAACTTGCCGGGCAATAAGGAAGCATTCACTCGAAAATTTGACCAAAACATTATCAAAACGTTACTAGGCTGCAAACAGTTGTCGAAGCCATGGAAACTTCCGGTACAAAAACACAACTATGACACACGCATCAGATAGTTTAGCCACAACAAACCATCTTCCCGAGGCGAAGGAGTTAACTGACTTTAAAAGTCCAGTTTCCACCCTTGCCGAACTAGGCTGGAATTCCTGGGCTCGACCGTAGCGCCACCAGTGGTTATTACGAGTTATTTCCCTTCTAAGCCTCTCATATGGACCAATCAGATTCCACCTCTCGTATCACTTGCATTTGCTTTAAACCAAATGGCGGCGCCCAGTCAAAACGATCTGATCGACAATCAAGATCTATATTGTGATAAAACGGGTCTTACATAGCGAAGTGCATCAAATCACGTGAGCACTTTGATAAAAAACATGAAAAGACTTAGAAAATATCTGTTGACAACGAGTTGGCGGTGCACATGCTATGCAAATCCCGCAATTGACAGAAATCTGCACGACAATTTACGAACCGGATTTCGAATTCGTTGCGCGATTTTGATTGGACCATGCATAGACTCGTTAGTCCAGCCAAAATATAACTCCATAATACCAGCCTAGTTCGGCAAGGGTGGAAACTGGACTTTTATAGTCAGTTAACTCACTTGCCTCGGGAAGATGCCAACAAACACGGGTGTATACTCTCTTCTGTCCGGCAGTTTAGAAACATAGAAGAGTTCATGCTGAAACGTCCATGTCCTACACATGTGATGCTCACAGGGGAACCTCGCTAATCCGGACGAGTGCTGCTGGGAACGTCTATGTACAATTAAAGGGACATTTTTCAGTACAATGACTCGTTATTCCAGACATTTGCTAATCCGCATGATATCGCCGGGAAGAAACCGTTTGGATAAACGGGGTTTTGCTGTACGTACATACCATAAATACATTCAAGGAAACGGCGTTTTTAATTGTTTTTTATATGTAAATAATTGTTTGGAATGGATGTGTATACATACATACTATGTACAATACGTGACACTCAAATAAAACAAACTTCTTCATATGCATGTGGGGTTGTACCGGGTTATATCCCCCGTGAAGATCCGGGTTAGAATTGGTCTTCAGCAACCCATGCTTGTCGTCAGAGGCGACTAACAAGATAGGGTGATCAGGCTTGCCGACTTGGTTGATGCATGTCATTGTATTCCCATTGGGTAGATCGATGCTCATGATGTCAATCACTGGATTAGCTGGTCCAGACCCGTCACGCCGAAGACCTGGGTTCGATTCCGGCATGGGTACAATGTGTGAAGCCCATTTCTGGTGTCCCCCGCCGTGATATTGCTGGAATATTGCTAAAAGCGGCGCAAAGCCCTACTCACTCACTCATTTTGATATATATTACCCGTAAGCTGCCCATCATGCCCATTAGATATCACCCCCTTGACATAAGTACACGATATGTGTAAATAGAACCTGGCCTGGTCAGTTCAATGACCATTCGGGTACGCTGACCGATCGTGAAAACCCAGACACAAGACGGACACTCACGACCGGTCAGCACCATGGGGCTCCGTTCTTTCGTCCACAGAAACAAACGTCCCGATTAACAGGCGGGATTAACGGGGTGTCCGTATTAAAATGGTTTTACTGTGTAGGGATACCGCGATCCGGCCCACGCTCGTCTCTGTGGGACATACACATACATCTCCCTGTTTCAGTATACATATACTGGGAATACACAGGTGCCATCGAGTCTACATAAACGGAATTTCGCCCACAAGAATAGCCATGTAAAACGTCAGGATAGCAACGTGGCCAATAGTCGTCAAATGCTGATATAAATTACTTGACCTTTTTGCAACTGACTACAAGAGAATATGGTCGAATATTGACAGCCAGGAAAGGGATACAAAGAAAAGGCAGACATGTATGTGTCCCTTGACATTTATTTATCAACATGAAGGTGTATGATTAGGCTCCACGACTCCAACTTTTTATCCAAGGAACATCCCTTTGATATTCTGGCGGGTGCCTTGGATTTTTTTAACACAAAAAACTTTTCCTGAAAATACTGAACACAAATAATTTGACCTCAGTTTTACGCCCCAAAATAAATGGTCCACTGTCCATGCTGGATGTTTGGAAAACTGATTTGTTTGCTAATTGTTTGGTATTGTTTGGTATTGTTTGTTGTGCAGCAGTGACCGTAAACATATTCTTGTCCAGTCACATGAACCAAACCCTCTCCCCACCCACCTAGACTAACATTTAGTCTCTGAAATCTTATATTACACAATATCCTTCTTGACTCTAAAAATATATAAAAAATTCCCTATGCTGATTTCAGACTAAGTCTCTGAAATCTTATATTACACAATATCCTTCTTGACTCCCTATGCTGATTTAAGAATAGAGCTAGCTGGAGCTGGCTAGACTTGCTTTTGTATGCATTTCTAGATTATTTTTTTTCATAAAATAAATATATTCCCCGGTCATGGTGCAGGACTACTCACCCACCCAACTCCCAACCCCACCCCACTCCATGAATAGTAAATGGTCGGTACACCTCACTCCCCATCCTCCTCCCACCCCACTCCCCACCCTCCCCCCACCCCACTCCAAGATTCATACTGTCCGAAAAGGTATTCACACTTTCCCTATTTTACCAACTGGTTCCATCGTACATGATAACTGTGAGTTAAACAAAACCTGATTTGAGTAATTACTCATTCACATCCGCAGGGTCTAAGCCTGCAGTCGCATGTAAACACCCCTTCATAATGTCCAGCATAATGTGATATCGACTGGCGGTAGTTCAAAGGTGGAGACGATCCCTGTCTAATCCGTGTTGGAGCTACTCGGCGTACAATGTGACTATTATCTTTAGCTGCCAGGGGAAGTATTAGACTCGCGTGTGTCTATTTAAATCCACGTGGGGCATGTTAACCACGCCCCCGTGTGGTCAGTCGGAGCAGATGGACACCAACAACTGTCCGGCAGATGGTCAAGTATATAAAGTGTCCGCGCCTTGGGTGGCGATGACGTAATTGACAGTTTCGGTTACATCGCAGATGCTCATTTTTCGTTCCGGTGATTTCCGGAGGTTTCCGGGGAATTCGAAATATCTCCCCGGGGAGTGTATTTAGTTCTAATATAACATGTCAGTCTTCGATAAGCAGAGATAAATTTGCGTGGTAAGTTAAGTACCTGCAGGTACTGTATGGGTTGTTGTGTGGTAATCGTGTGATGGGTCTTGCAGCAATTGGCTGAGTCTATGTACATCAAGAACAAAGTTAATCACAACCCTTCTTTAGCTACATATATCCCGACATTACATGTATCTTTAGGAATTAATTAATAAGACATCGTTTTAAATTGTATCAATGATACCAACGGCACCTGTGATATTTTGGAACAAGAACAAGAACAAGAACATACTGTTTGCCCAGATGGGTCATATTATTAGCCGCGAAGGAGTCGAAAAAAAATTGCCGTGGAACAATTATAAAGCATATCATCGGTGGTTTAAAAAAATACGAAAAAATGTATTTCAACAAATTATTACAGGATCCAATTCTCCTTTAAAATGGCTGTCATTTCGAAATATATCAGAAGCGTTACTTAACCTATTCCAGTTGTATATATGGTCATAGAAGCTTCAGGTCATATACTCTGTGCCGCATATATCGATATGAATAAGTCTTCCTTTTTTAATTATTCAAAGTTCTTGTATATATCCCTGTGAGTTTATATAAAAAATACTATATCTAAATAACAATGTCCCACGTACACATGATGGGACTGTTCTACATTTCAACTGTGTAATGTTATCTTTGCCAGGACCCTACTGTCTGTGTATATGCTACTTTAATAAATAAATCATACGGACTGTAAACTTTGTCATAAATCGTAAAAAACACTGCAGACGCGGGAGGTTATCAGAAGAAGTCGTGTATATAAACTTGTGATACACCAAGGTTGTTTTCATGCGTCTTCAGCAGACTGTATCATGAGCCTGTGTTTATGAAACACTATCAAATTGTGATGATACCATGTGTTCGCAAAAAGGTGGGCGTACCCTGCCCCGCCGGTGGCACCCGTCACAAACACACGAAAAGGCAAGTCAATTGTTCACCTGAACAATATGTAACTCTTTACTGTACATTGTCATATAAGATCTTGTGGTTGTATATCATTGTATAACTTTCAAGTATATATCTTATAATTGTTAGGATATATGGCCTTGCTAATGTAATGTGTATCTTCTAATACATGCCACGTATATCATATGTGCACAGTCATGTTTATCATCTGAGAAATGACATGTATATCACCCAATAATGGCAATGTATATCTCCTAACAATTGTCACGTATATCATCTGAGAATTGTCATGTATATCATCTAATAATTGCCATGTATATCATCTGAAACTTGTAATGATTATTATGTGAAAATTATCATGTATATCATCAGATAATCGTGATGTATATATTTATTTTGTCGTGTATATCATCTTGGTTGGCCGTGTATATCAGTAACTGAGTTATGTATATCTGATAATGATTGTCACGTATATTATTTGATGATTTGTTGATATTTATCACATATATCATCTGATAATTAGTACGTATATAATTTAATATCAGTCATGTATATCGTCTGAACTGGGTAAGATGGACCAGATGTATGTTGTGTATATCATCGTTTGATTCTCATGTATATCATATTTAGGAAACCAAGTGAAATGTTGCATGGTGTCAATGATAGACCAATCTTGGCGAGCTCCGTAAACAATAAACAATATACGTTGTATACCAACACATCTTAGAGCTTAAAACGTCATTTTCTGTACACAACCGAAGGCCCAATTGTCTATGATAAACACGATAGAGATGGACATATTTTCTCCAACGTGTTTCAACCTTTTTCATCCCCTTGTTCCGTTTCAACGTGTGAACATTGCAGAATCTCGAGTGAGCTATTATCCCCCATCTGGACCTCATATTGCATTGAGCCGACTCTCCATCTCCTCGTCCCCAACAACAAGCTCAGGACCTGCAACTACTACTGGAAACCCTTTAGGCTGTCGTCCTGCTGGGACCCAGGTTGTTCTGAACAAACACGTAAATAAAACCAATTGGTGTGGAATTTCATTTTATTTGTTTGGGATTATACTGTTGGGCCTGATGCGGTCCTCACTGCGGTAACGCTCGACAGTCGGAACACCACAGCAAGTGGTTGTGGTATTCACATTCAAAATTTGGAGGATTCGTTTGGAAATTATCGTTTACGAAATTTGTTGAGGGTGAAAATCCATTCGTATGAGCTGATATTTCTGCAGTGTATTTTCTCCATAATACTGTGAGCACCATTGCTATTGTGAATGGATTTGTCAAAGGAGATGGTATCAATTATAAAATTAAAATTCTGAAAATAAATATTCGAAGAATAGCACTTCTGATGGTGACGATTGTCATATTTTTGGGTATTGATCTAATATAATTATTTCAGAATAAACCGCGATGCAACATTGTAGATCTAAATTTCTACGTCGGTACTGTCAGTCATAACGCTTAACAGTTGTGATTCCGATTTTTTGGAAAAAGGTCGTAAATTTATTTAAAAAACTCGCATCTGTTGCCCATAATTTAGAACGTTTGTTTTTTGGTGCTCATACGGGGCGAGAAAACACCTGACACACCAAGCTCATACGGGACTTTGCACCAAGTACCTGAGGTGAAACACATCCATGACACAGGAGCACTACATTGTGACGAGGATAAAACAGAGAACATTGAACACAAGGAGCCACCATATTGAATTGGAAACATACGAAGTCAATCACCCTGTTAAACCGTTGTTTCGTACGTTGAGTACAGCTATTTCAGCCATTGTTTCGCATGATTATATGGATACAAATGATTCCAAAGCGATTGTTGTGTGTGTTTTCTGACGATGAGGCTGGTAATGGATTTTGTAGGTTACCGTTTGAATGTAAATTATAACGGTTAGTGAAGGTCCCCTCCGAAAATAAACAGTAATTCCAGCCGAGCGATTCATAACGTTATTGTCGCGTTGAGGCAGATGAATAAAGACCTCTTTAATTTAATATGCAAGACTGCTTAGAGTTGATGTGATTTCCTCCCCTTGCAACGGCCCCTACACAAGTACGCCAGGTAAACATCGCACACAATTACGATATGTTTGGTATTTGAGCGAATATCAAATCTCAGCCCGCATCGAACAACAGAGGAAGAATTAAAAGCTCTCAGTTGCCGCCGAGGTATTAAATCGCTAACGGATTATCCATTAAAATTTCATTCCTCGTCGCGGGAAGCAAGTTTACCTTTGTAATAGCGCTCCCCTTGAGACCTGACGGCTTTGGAATCTCGTGCGTGTATGCGTCACGTGACTGTCCTCAGAGACCTTCCATTTTATTTCAAAACCTAAAGCATGTTTACTCAGAAAATGGAGCCGAGACTAACTTAGTTTAGGTTTCAAAGCCAAATTGTTCCAACCATTCTGCAAACCTTTCTATGGGGCATTTATGGCGGTAGATTGACATAGCTCTTACCCATTTGTTTCAAACGAATACGGGATAGAAAAGGACGGAGGGCATGGCGGACGCGCAAGGACATTGTCGCGAGCTTCAAACGTTTAGTCGCGAAGAAGGGAGATAATTGAAGTCAAATGAGATAAAACATTGTACATGTACTGGCTTTGTGCTTTCAACTGCAGTCAACATGGGGCTTAACTGGATGAGTAGTTACGTGGTCTGCGTAGACAGTTCGTACGCAGTACCGGGTACGTGTACCCTTTCACCCCGGCCGTTATTCGAGCCACGCGCTTGGGTAAACAGTTTTAGGACTGTGTTAAGCTTAAACGAGCGACTGCAGTTTTCCAGCATAAATTAGGGACTTCTTTACATCTAGGTTACAGCTAAGGGTCGTAGGGTCTTACGAAGTTCATCTTAAATATACCTCCTACACGGTGGCAGATGATGGCAGACATTGAACAAAATACACACAGACAGAGGACAGACATTATGCTTGTCACGAAAAATGACGAATTATGTACAAATTTAAATTATGCTTCAATATTATGTAAAATCAACATCTGTTTTACCAAATGTACATTTAGTCCGGATATCTCGAAGGTCGAGCTACACTGTGTCCATGGCACATTAGGGGAAGCCTGCCCTCGAGATGCATCGATCCTTAATACACACGAGACATGTTGTTTGAGTGAAACGTAGCGCTTCCGCACACGCGTCGCTGTCCAGTCGTTTTTCCCAGAATTCAGTGTACAGGAAGTTGCGTCATCCAATTGCCCGAATGTGGACAGCCATTAATCACAATTCAGCACACATTTCCAAGCCTTGTCTACACGTGCCACAGTCATCTCGGACACTCTCTAGTAGTTCTGTACCGTCCCAGTACTTTAAGGTTTGACCCGTGATGTGTTTGCGCATCTTCACTGCGCACGGCAAATTCACTGTCACCATGCTTCAGACATTTCCGGGTGATGGTGACTGAGAGACTGGGAAAGAGACTGGCTGAAAGGAGTCCCAGGAATTGAGCGCGGAATAAACGAACCGTCATGTCCGTGAAGCGGCATTGGCTCGGGTGTGGATGCTGGCGGAAGGATATCTCCAGGTAGAAACTGACCCTCCTGTCCCAACACTGAAAATAAATAACATCTTTGTTAAAACATATTCACATATTTCTTGTGAAAAAAACAAAAACAATGTACAGCATCTCATCTTAAATCGGACATAAAAATAAGGAAAGACATATTTCGTATAATGAACAAATATTTCCTACTGGCTTCAAAGCATCATATTCCAAATTTGGTAACGCCTAATTTGAGATATGCATCAGCAGATAAGCCTGGTCATAAACGTCTCTTCACCACTATCATGGCTTGACAATTATTTGCGGTGATACGATGAGTATGTATCGTTATCGGCGACGTGTTTCACGACACCCAAACACAAACGTGGCATCCAAACAAACATCCACAGATTTATGGTAGATTCCTAAAAGAACTAGACCCGTGAAGATCCGGGTTTGACTAGGTCTTCAGCAAACCAAGCTTGCCGTAAAATGCGACTAACGGGATCGGGTGGTCAGGCTCGCTGACTTGGTTGACGTCATCGTATCTCAATTGCATGGATCGATGTTCATGATGTCAATCACTGGATTGTCTGGTCCAAACTCGATTATTTACAGACCGCCTGCAAATTTGCTGAGTGCGGCGTTAAACACCAAACAAACAAACCTAAACAAGTAAGGACATGTCCAGTAATTCAAGTGTTTTAACGTCTGATCATATCAAGAGGAAAACACAGAGGAAATGTACGACAGAGCCATTAAAGGAACCTATTAAGTTTTGTTTGGGTCGTTTGTTTATCATCATTTCACTTCAAAAATCTTAGAGCTGTCAACACCCATTGAAGGGACATGGGCAAAATGCTAGTATTTTCCTGAAGATAAATTCCGGTGACAGTTTGGGCGTCATATAAACCATGAGCTAGAGATTGCTGGGAGTTTACAATCCTAAAGCACTTTGGGAACGCTGCGTAGACAGTTGAAACAACCAACGAAGTGGTCGTTTTTTGTACCAACGGAATGCAGTGGTGACTTGTAGCGATAAGATCTTTCCTAGCGTCTTCGAAACCTCCTCTGCTGCACGCTGTGGCCATATGCGTCTAATTAGGCAACGATAAACCGTTCTGGAGAAATCAAAGGGTCGTGATTTAGTCAAAGAAAGGCCAAGTCACAACAAATCTAGTACCGCTTTGTTGAATATTTCGCTGCTCGGTGCATGGAGAAGGTATATCTAACACATGCCTTGCGATTCTAGGTTGTCAGAACTCAAAAACGGTCTGGGGAGAGGGTCATAAAAATCGTTTATGGCATGGAATGCACGGATTTGGATAAAGATGCGGGTAAAGTATTGAGAACTTCCGCGCACGCTGCCTTCAAGGCACACGCACGGGCTCAAACGGACATTTATCAAGTTTAAAGCCGGTATCTAGATGCATGGCGTGAAGAACACGAACATTGGTGAAAAGTTTGGCTGATTCTCATGTTAAACATTCTTTTTCTGGCATTTTATGGACCTTCCGAGACACAGGAGACAAACAATGGCCCCCTTCAAACTTGCTGGAACCAGAACCTCTCTGCCTCTTTTGACATAAATGGCCAGTGTATGGCCATAAAACTCAGCCACTGGGTTTCAAACGAGATGGAACGATATGAAGGAAGCTAAAAGAACAGGAGGGGCGATTTAGGTAATCGTGAAGCCGAATGAAGGCAAGAAAAATACCTCATCTCAAGACCGGGGGATTTAAGGTTCCCGGAAAGGCACTTTTGGTCATATCTATCGGCATACGCTGGGTCTTAGATACAATTGGAAATGGTAAAATGTTCCTTTTGCAAAATGAAAATGAGCGGTCCCCCGAAAGCCTTCGGTGTCCATGTTGGCATTTTAGTTGAATTGGTAAGCCGAGACTATTCCGAGTTTTGAGAACCTTGAATACAGATCGACTCCGCGCGATTAATATTACGCCTAATCCGTATAGCAAATGGGAGTTTCTTCAAAACTGATATTGCTTCGAGGCGTCTGTACATATGTAGAGTACAGTATTACGTTGCCCTGACTGGATGTGTGAACGAAACACCACCCATGCTGGGAATGGGGGGCGAGAGGGGGGAAAGTACGTTGATGAGTGAAACATCTCCATCTGACAATCAAACATCGTCGTGAGGAATACTTTCTGTCAGCACGGGTGGAACGAACGTGAGAAGGATGGTGAATGACAGTCGGGCATTCTCTCTGTCGATATAGGTAGGCGACCTGGCAACAGCTGTGTCTGTCGGCGTGTGTCACTGCAGTCGTCGTCATGGTTGTCGGGCAGCAGTCGGCGAAGGCGTAAAGCGGAGTGTCACGGTTTGTGTTGGTAACAGGCGTGGTGGCGGGGACGCTGTTTCGGGGAGGCTTATAGTATAGGGAGGGGGGGGGGGGGGGGGAGAGAGAGAGAGAGAGAATCTCGAGTTAACGTCAGAATGTAATCAATCCAACGTTAGGTTTGTTGAATGAAGCCCAGGATGGATACACCTTTTAAAAAGCATCAAATGTATATATTTTGGATTACACGTTTTTAGGTTTTAGCCCCATTCGGGATTCACAGAAAGGTAAATATTTCTGGATACCATAAGTAGTAGTAGTAGTAGTAGTAGTAGTAGTAGTGGTGGTAGTAGTAGTAGTAGTAGCTGTCTTGCTAGCAGAAGTACTATTAAGAAACTGTTGTTTTTTCCTCTGCGACACGTACCAATCCATATAGTGTTTTACGCCGTTCAGTGTCAGATGATCTGGATGGCAGTAGAAGTAGAGGCAGTAGTACAGGTAGTCGTTGTTGTAATAACAACAAGAGTGCTATGTAGTAGTGGCCATAGTCGATGTAGTTCTTGACACTATTTTTACACAATGGCCGAAAAGTAGCCCCCTCACATGCCAACAATTATGCATGGCAGATTGAAAGATCAGGAGTGTGAAAGGCCGGAAGTGCGTTGTGAAGTGTCCAGATAACGCCAAGCGTGACGGAACTATTTTCAAAGAAGACGTGACAAAGTTTGCACAACAAATGGCAGAGGGGCGACTATGGAGCAGACTTGACCCCATCCCGGAAGTAAGCCCGGACCTGCTATCCGTGAAGATCGATAGTCAAACACGTGCTCGGAGTGAACAAAGACGGAGATAGCAACCATTTGAAGCTAAAATGTCGCTGGCAGCCGCCAAGTGCGAGAAATTATTCTCCCTCACGGCCCAGCAAAGCCGGAGTGTTTGGAGTGTTAATTAGGCAGTTGAGAATACTTTTCGAATTACCATATGTCTATTTGACTATGGACAGCGTATGTGCCAGAACATGGCCGTCCTCATCTACAAAACAGCATTTCCGATATGTTGAGAAAAATACCACACGACGACCACGACGGGGATGTAGTTCCTGCGTTGTGACAAATCTAAATCTTCCGTTGTTGGGGCGAGGCAATATTAGCGATGACGTCATTATTCCTGTTTGATGGGCAATGTCTTGTTCGTAGGGTTGTAAGCACAAGGTGTCAGTGTTAATATGCATTATCTGTCAAATTATTTGCCTTATGCACCAGCATGCACGACCACGTGCATAGATTGATACCAGAACGTGTTCTTGCCCTCGATGTGTAATAATTATATTTTATACTGTGATTTTTTCGAAGCAATTGAGATCACTTAAATTGAAACACATTTTTATCATCGCTCGTGGATAAAATACTCCCTATTTAAAGTTTAGATTTAAAAATGATCTGACGGCTTGTTTAATTTTAGAAATATATATTTTAAAGGATTAAACAGTTCCCTTGGCCTTGAGTTAAAACGAAACCAATCGTGTTTCTGTTTCTAATTTCATTCACACAACACGGCAGGTATATTGACGTTCCCAGATATAAGTTTGTAAAAAGGGACAGATGTTACAGAAATGATTGATTGACAGCGTGAACTTGCTGAACAACGTTGTGAATGAAGGCGAGTTTGTCCCTCGCTTCAAGAACGACCTCATCGAACTGGACTAGAAGATATATGTTTACGGGGCACTAAGCCTAGGGTTATTTATTGCATAATTTACGGTGGACACGGATCTTTTAAGAATTATCAGGAGGTCTGAACCCATGTTGGAGGTCATGGAAAGCAATCAGTTGGCCAGCGATCCCCATGGCCGAGACCTCATTCCGTTAGGTACATTCAATACATACAAACAGATGCTTCTGCAAAACACTGAGTATGGAAATATTCACACAATGTTGTTCTCTTTACGAAATTAATTGATTTCCTTCGTTGCCACCAGAGGTCGCTTCACCTACTGCGAGGAGGGCTGCCGATAGGGGGCTCTGAGCGACAGACACAAGTGTAGAACATTTGCGGAATGGAGCGGGCGCCGAAACGAATTTAAAGTCCGCATCGTGGATATATGTTTCCCCGAGCCGTGTGCGCTCTTGGCATGCACGTGCGCAAGTGTCTTACATTTACGCACCTCGTACGCACCCTTTTAAGTTGGCGAAAACACTAAAACGACATTCTGTTTTGAATTATAAGCTGATAAAATCGCACCATGCTTCGTGTTCAGGGGACCGATGGCTTTTTGAAGCGGGGTGAAGTAGGTCTAGGTTAGTGAAAGCTTCTCTTCAGCTGATCATAAGGGTTCTTAAACACGACCTCCTATGTCGTGGCATAATTGAAATGATTATGGTTCCTGCGTGTTTCGGTATGCTCATAAATCCAAAACAATGTATTTAAATAAGAAAAGATTCGCCGTTAGCTAAACTATTTTTACTTATAAATCTCCAATAGATCACGTGACTATGGTCCAAGCATGACCATGCTCATCCTTAATTAAGCATGAGTCAAGTTTTTCAAGCAGCTCTTCTGAAGAAAGTTTTCTTTCTTTTATATTTCCGGGCACATCAAGTCAACGGTCCAAAGAATTCTTTTGCATAATCTTTCGATATTAATCTTTCCTTTCCGGCTAGTGATGTCTTTATTTCATGGGTGGCAAGTACCGACCCTGAAGACAACCATTGAGTTGAGCCCTTCGACCATAATCGACAGATAATTATAAAAAGCGCCTGTCAAAACACACTCTCTATACAGCCGGTCTGGAGTCAGCTGGGTGAGGGACATAATCGATTGAGCATAATCCCCCGGGCTTTGGGAAGATAACGGGAAGGGGGAAGGGGGATACTTGGTGATAGATGATCTCCAAGACTCTACGGATAAATTTCCTATAACTCCTTGGAATGGCGGCATTTGCTCAAGCCCCGCTCTCCCTCGCGGCATATCATAACACTCGATCTATGCAATCATCCTTTGTAATTAAAGGCACGGCTCATATTTGTGAGAGAATGGCCGGTAGCACGGGGATTCGCGATATAAATCAGTGGTAGCTCGAACAGGCTACATACTCGTGCCGTTCACAAACTTCTGTGACTTCAAGACTGGAGAACTATTGAACTTGTCCTTTTTGGACTTCCTGCGCTGAAGAGTTCTACTGGGCCTAAGGCGGTCTCGTTTAGTCTATCACAAATCTCGACCAGGAAGGCCTTTCTGGGACTTCTTTTTCACAGACGTAATTAATGACCTAACGAAAAGCAGAACGCTGAGGTTCTGTTGTGAAGGACTTAATTACTATTGAATGTTGAAGAAGGAAGCAAGAGCACAAAGCTTCCATGTCACAGGGAGGAGACCGCTGTCCATATGCTCCACTAGGAGAAGATGGAGAGAGTCTACCGCCACCATGTCCTTAACATTGTAATAGTGTTTGTAAACACACCGCTAGCTTGCATAATAATTGTCAAGTACCACTGAGCTTCTTATTGGGTTGCGCAAGTTCTATTAGCATATTGATGGGTGACTAATTACTTTCTTGGTCGGCGATTCTTAACAAGTTACTATCGCAGACTTGTGTTACCAAACACACTTAATTACAACCAGCCCGCCCGGATGCTCAAAGAGTTGATATACCAGGGGTTGACAGGCCGTGGTAGTTATTGAAGCGTTATTAGTTTAAACAGAGGCAAGTCGTTGTACGGGCACAGCACTACAAGCAAGAGGTGTTTAGTTGAAGTAATCGCTATTCTCATAAGCGTGAGTGAGTGAGTTGATGTTTTACGCCGCCTTAAGCAATATTCCAGCAATATCACGGCGGAGACACGGTGCGGGGTTACAATCGTTCAAGGGAATCGAACCCGGGCTAGCGAACGATTTAATCACCAGGCTACCCGACCGTTTGCATTATCATAAAAACAGAAAAAAAACACAAGATACGAGTGGTGGGGAGCGTGCAAAACCTTGGGAGAAACGGTTCACTGTTTTCTTTTTCAAATTATCTTTAAAAAATACTTGTTCATTTCCAGCCAAACCAGCATCACGTTAACAAAGACACGATTTTGAGTAAAAGTTATCCTGAACGCCGACACAATTATGAATAACAATTCCTTATATATTCAAACATACTTTTAATTTTTGTAAGACTAATGAAGTGATGCATAATATTTTGAAATTATTGTAGAATATTGAATAATGTCAGTGCAGTTGTTTCTCGACGGGGTTTGTTCTGAAGAGAACACGGAACAGGTATGCCGGGATTATCTCCCTTGAACATACCTGGCGGGGGCATTGACGGATCTAATGTCAGGGGTGGGGTACCTTGCGAGGGGGGCAGAAAACCAATACTGCCGTCTTGACCTTGTCCTAGGAAAAACTCGTTGTAACCTTGGTAACCAGGATAGAATTCCTGTCCATTATCTGAAAATAATAAAAAGAAATTGTATTTTCCGCATATTACCGCATAGTAATGTTTCATATCAACATACACAAGTGAATGGGATATTTAGAAATCTTGCTGACTAAGCACAATATATCAAGCTGTAAATATATACGTGTAGAACGTTAACAGCCATCGACAAATCAAATATTTTATGTTTTTATATCAGAAGATTTATGATACCATATCGTGTCATATATCCAAGTTCTTGTAAATGAAGGACATATGTGATAATTTCAGTCTGTTTCTAATGGAATAAATGCAAAACACATTAGTCGAATATATCATATATCCCAGTTACAATCATAAAAAAACTCATCAAAATACACAGCATTAGCACCGAACAGCATAGGCAATATAAATACATGATCAAAAATCATAGAAATATGTTTTATGAGAGCTTATCAATTTCAATTTACAATTCAATATTAATAGATACTAGATTCGTGAAACCGTTAAAACAGTCGGGAGAACTTAGCACCAGGTCGCAAATACATTAACAATGAAATCCGATGATCCATTATGAAGCACAGTAACGATAGAGTCGCGAGATACGAGGTGAGCGGACAGTCTGTTGCAGCGTCACTTACACCTTGCCGAAGATGAAGGACACAGATGCGCGACCCGTCACTACCATCAGCAAACCATCCCGTTCATATTGAGGCTTGAAATTCAACAAGATTTAGAATGGATTTATATACGTGCTTATTGCTATTCATGTCAGTTTTATGAACAGCCACGTGGTGGTGTTAATCACACGACAGCATATAAAAGTGTATTCAGACGCATGTGCTGGTGTATGTTTAATGTATTCGTATGTAACATATATTTACCACCACCATGATTTCATGCATCATGGTGTTTAATAACTAGCTCGATGATCATACTTAGTACAATATGTGCACATTTTCATGCATTTCAATAAAATAATTAACATGTGTTTCTACATCATATTCGGTATTTGGATACGTGGGTGTCGTAACACATATTATTATCATTATTTTTATTTATTTATTTTTTATTATTTATTTTTATTATTAAAATTAAAAATTCAGCAAAGAGGGTTTGGGTGATCCTGGCACAGTCACGCTGGTTAGGCTCATCATCAGCTCAGGGCCCTTGCCCCCTCTACACGTAGCCCAGACAGCGAATGGGACTTTTCCCAGGAAGCGCTGCCTTGTCAAACCCACTCAGAACTTTTCGGAGAATGTGAAGACTCCCCAGACAACCGTGTTATTCCTGACGTTATCGGTCCGGGTGAGATTGTCCGGATTGACGAAATGTCCAGATTAACAAACGTATACTGCAATATCGTTTCATCGCTCCAGTTTTATAGAGTATAACAGTATTTCTCCATAAAGAGAAGTCCAGATTAACAGTGTCCGGATTACCGGGGTTTCAATGCACAGTGACAGTTACAGATATATACCGTTACCTTTATATCCCCATCTCTGAAGTATCAATATATTTTCAGAAACATATCATTTATAAAATTGTAATAAATCCAATACAAGTATACAAATTCCGTTGATGACAAATGCAAATATATTCGTTCATATTAATGCACACAGAAATAATTATTGTAGAGTTCACTGGCTTTGCAGTCATACCGACTCACCCGCCAACTATTAAGTGACGCACAAGCGATGGAGGGATCCAGTGCATGTTTCGTTTCATGGATTCAATTTGTTTCCTTCATGTGAACTTGTTAACTCTATTCCTGTGTGTAGTTCCGGAACTAATAATGTGTTTATATGAGTGATTTTCTATAACTATTCTCCGACATGTGTTGTCGATATACCGACATGTATTAACAAACAACTCACCGAGAGCAGTCCAGCACCCCATGGTCTGATGTGACGAATCACGCTATTATCCTTAGTTTATGTCAATACATTGTCTTTGATTCTTCATGTGCAAATTAATATTTTTATGACAGCTTGCATATGTAATTCAAAATGAAGTTTAACCATCTGTATTAGTCTCTCAAACAGACCCTGAAACAAATATATCCAATACAGCCCATGCAAGTCTATAATGTTTGGCAAGTCTAGATTACTGCAGTATCAGTATCTGAAAATGAGGAAAGTCTCTGGGCTCCTTTTTATTATATTTTATATCTATAATTCAACAACTGTTTTTTCTGTGAATTATGTTCATTTCATAGACAAGGTGTTAGTCTACCATTTGTATATGGGCTTGGCAACAAGACGTCTTTATTTACAGGTTAAAAAACAATAATCATATGTGAGATAAAATATGACATAACACCAAATTATTTTGTAACGCCACGAGCAGTGTTTTTGTACTGACTGATTTAAGGGTTACAGTGGTATATACCCGTTTAAGGGATCGAATCCTGTCCTATTTCCAATATGAATTTAAAGTATGATTAAAGGATCTTTTGTATGTAAGGGGGCAAAACCTCTGGAATCCTACAGGAACAATGTTTCAAAAGAAAAAAAATTCAATTTTCGTGTTTACTTGTTTACAGTTATGTGAGATATTATTTACATTTATTTAAATAACTGTATTGTTTAAAATGGAGATTGCAAGGGCCAGATGTGTACAAATAATTGAGTTTTGGGATGGGCGGAGGGGTGGTTTCTCTAACACATAATGTACAACAAAAAATAAAGATAGGGTTGGGTGTGTTTAGCCAAAGGGATGAGGGTGTGGTGATCTCTGTCTCGTGGAGTAAGTGTGTGGGGGTGGGGGGTGGGGGGTTTGGGGTGGTAGTATGGGTCTCATCTCTGTGTCTCGTGGGGTAGGGCGTGTACGATCACAGGGTGGATGTGTGTGTATGTGTCGGGGGGGGGGGGGGGGGTGTCTCTGTCCCGTGGGGTAGAGCGTGAACCAGGAGAGTGGCCCTGGGTGGCCTCCCTGCCTTATAGGGTGGGGTGTGAACAATCACGTGAGGGTGGTCGCCGTCTTCGGAGTGGGGATGCGGGTGGCAAGTATGACAGACTGACAAGTCTGCCTTAACGTCCAGCTGACAGTCAGACGGGTGTAAGACAAAGCTAGGAAACTGTTGAAAGCCGGAGAATGATAACCATCTCGCTGTAGCCGCGCACTCTTGTAGGTGACGTCGCGCTGCCATATCAAGGAAATCACAGCCGATTCAGCGCGATGTAGAATAATAAGCCTTTTATTGTACTAATACTTTTTTTTAGAGATGAACTGATACCAATGAAGCGTCAAATCTGAATGTTCAATTGCGACAGACCCGCGTGTCTGGGGGCTGTCTCGGGTGGCGGATCAGATGGTTGTGTTCGGTTGGATGGCTAGGTTCAACCTGTTTAATGACGAAGGCGAGCTGTGCTTTGACGAGTAAATTGCTGGCACGTAGAAAACATATGGCCTAAAACACGTTCAACCTGTCTATTTACGTTACAACAAAAATCACACTACAACACTGCAGAAAGATAATTAATGCCTAAAATGCTCTGACCTACTTAATATAATTACATCAAACTACCTCTCGCACAGCCTCACGAACGTACCAGCGATATGGGAAACATTGATTTTTGAACAGAAAAATATGTTTGACACTGAGAGCAGATTTGACACATGTTGCGGATCGATTAGTAGGTATACGATTTATGATATACAAGGCTATGTGGTACAATGCCCAAGTGATCCTATTGGGGGCGAGGTGACTTTCGCGAAGCATACAACATTCGCCTCGTTCAGTACGCTATAAACCGCCTCACAAGCCAGTCAAGTCTCGTGTAATTTATTCAAATGGGCGGAGCTACGCTGCGATAGCCGGTCCGTATCTACATTTGTATACAGCGCACTTCTATGGGGTTAGAATACTGTAGGGTTGAGGTGAGGTTACATCTCCTCGCATTACCGAGGGATGTCATTCAGTGGTTAAGAAGGAACAATTTTTCACACTTCCAGTATTGTATTATTGTAACACGACTATTTGCATATCATTTCCCCAAATATATCATTTTATAATATATAATTTTAATTATTCCCTTGTCAGGTTGGACGAGTATTAAAAAGGGAAATAGGTTTAATCATATATCGCATACTTCCCAGGGAGTTGAGCGTGAAAATCGAGAGCACACTGATCCAATGACGCATTATTATTATTATTATTATTATTATTATTATTATTATTATTATTATTATTATTATTGATTATCATTATAAATTTTTATTACTATTTTAAAATAAACTGCGTTTTATACAACGGTGTCGTGCATGTGAATGAATGAACATAGTAATCAATTCTCACCAAACAAAGCAATCGGACCGTGTACGATAGTGCGTGGATAAACTGTTTTACTAATTGTTAAACATATCGCATATGTAAGCTTGGAAAGTAACACGGAATATCGCGAGATTTCACGCGACCTTCCTCCCAGTGTTGGTGAGTTCGCCTTTCATGTGCGTTCTCTATGCCTATATCTAATCTTGGGATTGTCGTCAAAGCACAGTTTTCTATGATTTATTATCTATAATTTAGGTCTAGGTAAGCCATTTTTTTTGCCCCCTGCTGTCAGATGTGGAATCGCGGACAGATGTTCTCCTCACCGCGCAATAATACGGCGATTTGGGGGCCATTGAAAGCTACATGCGTACGTAATTCTAACCCGTATCCACATTCAGCTTGACTAGGGCGATACTATTGAATATTATCACAAACTGCTTGACAGTAATGTGTCTATCATGTTAATTCTTGACAGAAGAATTTGCTATTTTTTCTTAACAAAAATGCCCTTTTTGAAATTTATGCTACATTAGCACTTAACTCATACATAATACATAAATTCTGTCCTGCCAAATGGTCTTTAACAAGAGAAAGCTCCGAGTCTCCTTTGTAAAACGTCGCTGGAGTGTACTCAACACAAAAGAACCACGAGGAATACATCGATACGATGGAAAGTGTGAACACACTGGTACTATAACATTGAAAATTATTATAAACAAATTGTGTGATATTTCAAACATATTCTTTTTTTCGGATTAATTCATCCTATTCCCAAATCTATGATTTTTATGATTATAGTCATATTTCGTAATAATGTATCCTCTTCCCAAATCCATGTTTTATACGAAGCTACATGAAGAGTCATTTCGTCAGCTTTTCCCATCTCATTTTCACACCTCCTCGCTCGAGTGCCCTGTGGTGTTTCGATGACAAACCAAAGACCACTCTGCGGTAACTTTCATCGTTTCTCTCAGCGCCGATAAGCACTTATCATTGACGTTATCACGTGACGATGAGAGGTTTGTCAGCTAGATGAGGTTGTTGGGTTCAAAACCAACTGCAGATAACCAGGAACACGGCTACCCTGAACAGCAAGATGCCTGCCTACTGAATTCTTAGTTGGTTTGGTGCTCACAAAAAACATATACAATTATCACCATTTATCATTTATATGGCGAATGTATTTTCGTAACTCATCATGCCACAACCGTAGGAAATATGTGTATCTGCTACAACTGCCCCGAAGTCAACATATGTTAAATAGACGAGATCTATGCCAAATAATAACACGTGCTTGTTGATGAAATATATCCTGCTGTATTCGGGTATAAGCATGGAATATTATACCCTATATGTCCCCCTCTGTTAAAAAAATATATATCAAACCATATCGCCGTATGTGTGATATATGACAATTAAACCAATATGGAAACTTATACTAAAGTCTTTGAAATGAGCAATCCTACCCTTCCCTATGTCGAATTATCAGAGTCCCGTACAGACCCTGAATAGCACCACCCGAAAATTCTTCCCAAGCAAGTCTACAATTCTTTGGCAAGTCTAGATTTAAGCCTTTTTAGTCTTTGAAGTCTAGATTTTTTTCAGCTTCAGAAACTGAATGGATTCTTTTGGCTCATTTCAATATTTTCATATGGAATAATGAGCACATACACACATACCTAGCTCCATGCTGTCATGTGTACAGTCGTTGTGTTGTATTCCTAAAGCTGTTGGTCTTTGCACTGCTAGATATTCACAACGATGGGTAATTATGAGAACAGCGTTTCCCACCCGATCACTTATTTCGCACCCCGTTCTCCACTGCAACACCTGTGGCCGTCGAGCGTCGGTGGATAGCATGATCTCCAAGGTGTGACATTCCCGGCATAATTCTATTTGAACTTGTCTAAAGTTTCCCCAAGTTCCCAGTGTGAGACAGCTGATATTGTGCTTCTGGGTTTTGGCTTCGTCACGGATAGTCCTGGACATAATGGCTCGGTCCTCAGTTTCACAGGAGCCGAGACAAGTTCCCCAACACTCGGACATGAACACTCCCAGCATAACCACCTGACCGTTCTTAACACTACACTAACACTATATCATCACTGAAACCAACACTAGATCATCTTTAACACCACACTAAACGAGATCATCCTTAACACTACACTAAACTAGATTATCTTTAACACGACACTAAACTAGATTATCTTTAACACTATACTAACTAGATCATCCTTGACACTACACTAACACTATATTCTCTCTAAGACCATCTGTAACACCACACTACACTAGGTTAATTTAACACCACACTAAACTAGATCATCCTTGACACTACACTAACACTAGATCACCCTTAACACAATGACACTACGGGTTGACCTCTAAGGTGTCAGGGAACAGGGGCGAAATCGAAAGGAAAACGAAACCTGCCATACGGGGGTTATACCACCCACCCACCCTCCCAACCACCCACCCGCCCTTGGTAGGTGTACCTGAGACGCCACCCTACCCCTTTGGAAAGCCTGGGGGTAATGTCACTAGAACTACCCTAGCTCAAGAGCCCTTGCCTCTACCCCCTCCGCCCCTCCCCCTTGATACTGAAGGGGGTATTTGAGGTGGATGCATGGGTTGTAAGGTCACCAGAACCACCCTAGCACAAGTGTCCCTACCCCCCAAAGTGTGGGGTTAACGTCAGCAGATTTACCCTAGCACAAGTGTCCCTCCTTCCCAAAGTGTGGGGTTAACGTCAGCAGATTTACCCTAGCACAAGTGTCCCTCCTTCCCAAAGTGTGGGGTTAACGTCAGCAGATTTACCCTAGCACAAGTGTCCCTACTCCCCAAAGTGTGGGGTTAACGTCAGCAGATTTACCCTAGCACAAGTGTCCCTCCTTCCCAAAGTGTGGGGTTAACGTCAGCAGATTTACCCTAGCACAAGTGTCCCTCCTTCCCAAAGTGTGGGGTTAACGTCAGCAGATTTACCCTAGCACAAGTGTCCCTCCTTCCCAAAGTGTGGGGTTAACGTCAGCCGATTTACCCTAGCACAATTGTCCCTCCTTCCCAAAGTGTGGGGTTAACGTCAGCCGATTTACCCTAGCACAAGTGCCCCTCCCCTTGACACACTTAAGTGGGGTGGGGTTAATGTCGCTGGAACCACCCTAGCACAGGCGCCCTTCCCCTTGATCGGGGGGGGGGGGGGGGAGAGAAAGTATACTGACACTAGAACTACCTTGCCCATATGTCCCTCCCCTCTACAAAGTCCGGGGGTAACATCTGCAGATCTACCCTCGTCTAAATGCCCTCCCCTTTCTAATCCCAATGGGGGTGGGGTGGGGGGTGGGGAAGGGGGACCGGGGTGGGGGTGGTGGTAATGTCAGCAGATCCACCCGTCCTTCCACATTTGACTCCTAGAATCAGGGTAAAGGTTTAGTCTTTGTCTGCGGCAGTTGGAACCCCTAGGTGCCCCTAACAAGTGAGCCAGGCCCTGTGAAAGACGAGCCACTCGGAACCACATTAATCATAACCTCCCATCCGTGGACAACACGCTGCCGCTTGTCTCTTGTCGGTGCTACACAACACAATGTACAGAAACAAATCACAAATTTGGTGTCAGTGAACTGACTGCCCGCAAGTTGACACCATCTCTTAATGGATGTAGATAAATAACAGCATATCTCCGGGCCCAATATCGGAAACATATTGTGAACCTCAGCCCCGCTGAGAGTCCATTTACACAACACGGAAAACATCCTAATGAAACGATACCATGTCACATCCTAGTCTACGATGAACTCTTAATTCAATTTTATCGCATAATGGGGAATATAAGATTTCCCGAGAGAATAAAATTCAAACTTTCACAGCTACAAAATCGGACTAAATAACAGTATCCATATGTCATCCAAAATTAAACCAACACTGTTCAAAATTCAATTGTATTGATAATATTTGCTCTGGGTCAGTGTGACATTTGAACAAACGATAAAATTCCTAACAATTCTTAAATTCTATTGAGGAAAGTCATGATTTTCCTATAATACAAAGTAACAATGGCGACAATGACCCGGTGCGAAGAGTAAACATCTCCGTGATACAACGGTCCTAGGATAATATGCCACGGGCAATATTTGCCCATCCCATGCCCATGGCTATTAGATTACATAAGCAACTCCAAGTGTCACTTCTACAGGGTCTGACTCAAGAATGCTCATTCCGGAAAGCGCAGTCAATCACGAATGTGATTGGTCAGCCAGTGATCGGTGTCACGGAGTTAAGTGATTGACATTGTTTCATTGGATAACAATTAACACGTTGATCGGGTTGTACTGCAATATCATAGTTCTATTTTGAGTTTAGCGATGGTTTAAATGGGTATCAAATTATACTATAGATACTCTTAATATTTGCAAGATATATTCACACATCCCCTGCAGTTTCAGATCTTTCAAAGGATCGAAATGGCACATTTACTTTTTTTCAACCAAATGTACAGATTTCAGTGTTGTCCTGTTAAAAGGCATCTAAATGGCTTTTGTAAAAAACATCAACCCTGTTAAGCTTCGCTGACTCAATACAAGTGTTTTCTTAATGTGTATATTAAACCGGATTATGATCTCTCTAATTTTTAACACTCATAAAATATGATTTATATACAAAATAAATTTCTAAAATGACGTACCACCTACACCGGTAACAATTTAAGTTAGAAGCCAATCTCTTTCTTTACAAAACTATTTATCGCCATGACGTTAAGGAGGTGTTTTCCCATAGTCCGACTTCACTTAACACAACGTACAAAACAACCTCCATCTGCTGATGTCTGAAAAACCTGACTACCCCAACCTTGGAAATCCCACCATTGATGTTGCTAAGATTAAATGATATTCCCTACCCTGTTGCATCAAACATAATCGTTTTAAATGCAATAAAAGTATAAAAGCATATACCACAACAAGAACACGACCCAGGTGTTATATAACATTTTATCACGTCCTTACTCAGGAATCATTCGGCGAAACGGCGGCTCCTCATTCCAATAAGAATTATGCACTGAATTTGAATATAGTGGATGCATATGATGATACCCATAGAAAGTAAGACCATTCCCCTGTAATCAATGAGGTAATTTTGACAGTATTTTAAAGCTTAACGTGGCACGGTGTTTCGTTCAGTTGCCCACCCGCCAGTCGGGGGAAACGCTAACAGTAATGCCTTCATCACTGCTCGTAAATCATCACTGTCCTCATCCCACATCTTAATCCCATGATGTAAATTTAATTCCTTTTCTCCTTGGCAAATACCCGCGTAAATACCGGTGTGTTTAGAACTGGGGTGTAGAGTAGCCTATGTTCCAGGTGTCGGGCCCTGCTCGTGCCAGCCCCAAGTCGACGCCATTGCTAACCTAACAAATGGTTCACTATAGCCAACCGTCGTTCCGGAACGTTGTGATTAGAATTTTATAGCATACCTCCCCGTCCGAATGTGACGTCATACAGAGAAGGTTGCCGTTCAAGTCGTTGATGGTGGTGAAGCTAGTTCCCATCGCAGTATTGTTATTACTCCATTAAACAGGAAATAGCGAGAGCGTTCTCGAGTCTTATAGAAATTATAAGATATTTTTATCAACTCTGACTTGCACAGCTTCAAAGAGAGTTATACCGCCGGGAACAGAGCTTCAACATAGAGCCATTCATAAGTTTGTGATGGGAAAACAGGCCATCCTATGAGTCGTGGTTATAAAAACACTATCTTACAACATCGACAAACATATCAGTTCAAAGCGACAAAAGTATTGCTTTTGCTTCGGAACAATAGCTAGGGTATAGGAATTTGGGAAGGAGACTCGCAAGACATTTCTTTACGATCAAACGGAACAGGTAGACGGGGGGATAAGATTCGGAGGCCGCCCGAGGACAGAGTAGGGTGGATGAACGTGTGACGGCCCTAGCATACCAGATTGTTAAACAGTCTCTTGGTTATGTTTGATCATCAGGGGAGCATATATCAATCTTTTCCACGGAGGAAAAAAATCCGCATTTATGCACAGGTGATATTTGATCAGGCAAAATGTGAATCTACATCGATAGAATCTCGACGGTGTTGACACAGCGACAGTAGCGCTATGCCGTTATGTAAGGCTTACTTGACTGTGTATCATGGTAGCGCAATACCGTTATGTAAGGGCTACTTGACTGTGTGGTTTCATAGCGATGGTATATCATGGGGGATGGAAATTGGCTGTGTACATACCACTAGTGTTTTGATTGACACCTACCCGTAGTATATATTAGCATATTGTTATATAGATAAATGTGCGTGCGTGCGTGCGTGCGTGCGTGCGTGCGTGCGTGCGTGTATATGTATGCTCTCAGCAGATTGTAGAAACTGGTATATTTTAAAGTATGTATATCTACGTATATTTTATAATGTATTCAGATCATGTAAAAATATAAATGGTGACTTTCGGGCAAACTTTGGCCAGGTGTATAGAATCTTAAAAAAAATAAATGGAGTTGCAATCAAATGTACATGTGACACAAAATTATTATTATTATTATTATTATTATTATTATTATTATTATTATTATCATTATTATTACATCCTAGACTAGTATAGCGGTGCATATGATTGAAGTTGAAGCGTTGTTGTCATAATATGTTGCTTGGGGTATTTGTTAAACCTCGTTCACCTACCTGATAATGCCGTTGTTTACCAAACCATGTTTACAATTCCTATTTAGAACGTAGAGATCACAGAACACCTGGGTTTGGATACAATTGAAAATAATTACGTTGGAGGGAGATCGATAACTGATCATTAAGCCCAGAGGAATGGAACGCAGGGCCTCTGACAATCAGCTGGAGGCTGCTGGTCAATATTGCCGCTCTGCTTTTGTTGCATAGTGACGATTATTTCGGTTTTGAAATTTTACCGTGAAGAGAGTCGGCGAGAATAACAACAGCTCCCCACATGACGCTGGCAAAATGCGCCGAAGAATATGTCCTTGATAAAATGTTAGGCTGAATCGTCCATTTCATGCTGGGCGACAACCAGACCACATTGAGATGTTTTCAAAAGACGAACGCTCGGTCTAGTCACTAGCACGCACCTGTATGTGGGGTACACCCCAAATGTCTTCTACCTCTCCCCCTCCCCGGGAGGGTCAGAACGCCTAGGCCCCCCTCCCGCAAACTAACCTTTGTTCCGCCCCTGAGGTGGTATGGTAGTCTTAGCGCCTTGGCGCAATCTAAGCAAGAACCCAACTACTCTACAAAGCCCCCATTGTAAATCTCATACAAAGCATGGGAGGTTATGCTGGGTAGGCCGTATATTGAAGACGTTGAACGCTCTTACTATGGACAATAAGAAAAACACGGAAATCAGCTTACAAACTAAACACAAAATTGTATCATATATACTAGACTAAGCATCGGATCCTAAATCCAACGCCTCTCCATTGTGCCGCGCGGTGGAATCCGTACAGAAATTCGTGGCTAGTCTTGTGTCCCCCGTCCCCTAATATCGTCAATGTGCTGGTGGGCGACCCACAGAACGCCCTATCGGCCCTCTCCTTGTTCGTATTGATAGAGATTTGTAAGGACGATGTACCCTCTCGCATTGTCACCCCCAGAACGATAATTGCAGATAACTAAAAGCAATGAGCCCATGATACTGAAACATTCCTCCCTGGTATTGCCGTATTCCAACTGTCCATGAAAATCTATCGAAATTATATCGATGTTGGTTTAATGATAAGATATTAATTTATGTATCTTGTTTTAAACATATTTTATTGTCGGGAGACCAATGCATTGGAGATAAGTTTTAAAAGTTAAATCGTCTCCAAAACGTATTCTTGTTATGCAGTTAACTATCCTATGCCAGGTTCCTGAAATGGGACGTACATATACATATCCATTCTAAATAAAGACGACTTTTTGTATATCTCCTGTAAATATCTTTCTTTTGAAAAATATCCTATTCTGAATAATTTTTATATAATTAATACCTATATGCGCAAGGAGTTTACCTCTATCAACAGGTAGGCGTATCGCAAACTGCGTCAACATCCATCCTCTACAATGAATTTTGTATTTTCCTAACAGGTTTATTTTTTCACGAAGCTTTTTTAATAGCATGAAGATTGTAGGTCTGTTCTAAAAAACCTAAAAAAACTTCCCGAGAAACAAAATGAAATGATAAAATATAGATTAACATGTTTAAACAATAGCGGTCTGACTACAGTCACTGACTCGAATTCATCTTTAATAATTCACATTTCCTCAAGGTATAGGGGAAACTTGTGTTTTTCACATAATCGCTTGCGGCACCACCACGAAAAATCAACCTGGAAAGGTTATCATGAATTTTTAATCAAACATATTTATTGCTTGCATACGCATGTTTGATTTACAAAAAAAACCTCAACAAACAATGTCATAATATGTCTGATAAAATCATACATTTACGAGGTTGAATACAGGTCTATGAAAAAACTATTTCAAACAGTTGCTATAAGTCCGTGGTGCCAGTACCAAGTACCAGCCTCGTCCTTATAGGTGTAGTCACAAAATGAGCTGTACACAAAGACATATTTTGTATTATTTGTGTGACCAAGTAATTGGAAGTATTCATGTTTCATTAAAAAATTGAAAAAGAATATTTTGAATAAAAAACGACAGATGTTATTTGTTTCTGTTTGCAGGGATGTGCATGTCGTATATGGCAAACAATCCTCTAGCCCTAGAACATGAATTAATTGTTACTATTGCAATCATTGGACCAATAGTCGTATTTGCAAAATTATTGCCTTAATAATTAAATAAACGCTTGGAAACAAAATGTTTGTATAAATCTGTTCCAGAACAAGCGTCCGTGAATAGACTAAATGTTTTTCAAGTTCATATTTTGATAGAGAATAATAACGCGTCACTAAGCAACGGTATTAACTATTAATCAGAGTTAACATTAACTGTCATATTTGACAGAACTACTAATATTAGTTATGAATAACTGTTATCTTTGCGTGTATCGTATGCTACAGTTTTGTTGTGTTGATAAATGTCTATATATTGCGTTCTTTTGCGCGTAAATGAATGCGTGTGGTTCTGTGATCCTGAAGTACTAAAACGTAAGATATTAGTTATACCGAAGACCCATAACTTTCTGAAATCATAAAATTGTCATTTACTTCCTCGAACAGATGCAACCAAGCTTGATGAATATTTCAAAATATTTAAAAATGAAAAGATAAAAATATGCAAATTTTCATTCAGAGCCATTATGAACCAACTCCTTTTATCCAGCAGTAAAACCAAACGAACTAAAAGAGACACGTGACCAATCACAGAAAAGATAGAGTTCAAACTTTGCATTTGCAATAAACATGGCTTAAAAGTTTTCATTAGAACTTAATGTAATTATAATGGGTGTTATTTTGAATAGTTTCTTTGAAGCCGTTTCCGCTCTATTGGGGGTGCATCGTTCGAGAAGCCCACCCTAGAGAAAACCTGTGATAAGTGCAGTTTAATACCTTCCTCCCAACATAGTCTCTCATAATAAATTTTAAACAGTCACAAAATATGAATAATGTCGTCATAAACATTGCTTGTTACATAGCCGACTACTTCAACTACATATCCCCCCGACATGTTGGCTGATTTTGGCGAGATACTCCCGAGTTGTAACACAGTAGGGATTGGGAAGTATTACGTGAACATTTCAATAATTTCGTTGAAATTAGAACAATGTCAAATCCAAGCAACCTCCCATACAGCTCCTCGACAAACACGTGCAGCAATTACACATGAACTTGTGTATTTTCACTCCGAGGTAAATACAATGATACATATGGTAATTAATATCATTTTGTAAATTATAACAGTTGAATGCTTTACGCCTTGTGTCGCGTTCACAATATTTTCTCGGAACGAAATGTCGTATGTAAGACATTTTAAGATAAGGTAATTGAAATTAATATGTTTTCAAAGAAAATACATTTCGTTCCAAGTCGGAAAAGTACTCCCTACAGTTGTAATTTGTTTCTTGTCAAAGGTTTATCAATATTCATACGACCAAAATTGATTTCTCTGTAGTATATTTTTGGAACCCTTCTTCAGTGCTTAACAAATTTTCAATGGTACTATTAGTCTCAAACTCGCAACAATTCCATGTCCTACGTGAATTTCACTCCGTGATAAAGCCTCAAGAGAATCAAAATAAATGTGAACAATAGTCATGTATTCCTCATATATATTTTTTATTGCCAATGGAGTTATTCCAATTTTTGTAGGTAACAACAGCTTTCACAATATGCAATTTTTCAATATCGCAAATATCAGTCTTTTCAACAGGTCCCCCTGTATAAATTCAGCGATATTTCTAGTCATTCTTGGCAACATTTCACAATATACAACATATGCACAATTTCATAAATACACAGAAGTAATATGTACACCACATTAAGTTGGACACAATATGCACTGAAACATTATGCTAAAACATAAACTGGGCACCATCCTGATAAATTCTTCAACATTTCACAGAATGTCTGTTAAATACGCAATAGGAATAAACAACAACTGCTCTCTGTACGGTAGTCCAGCAGTCACGCATCACATCACATAGGTTTCGTCAGTATAACCACCGTACGCGCCAAATCCCCCCTGATTCCAAACCATTTCGGAATGGTTAGAATATTCGTTATATTCATTATGACTGTATTCCATGGGGTCGAAGTCGGGCTGGACGTACTCAGGGTGGTCGAGGTACATGTAACTATCCATGGAGTCCGGGGGATGCCTACCTGCCATGTAGCCGAATCCCGGGGCCCCCATCATATCCGGGCTGTCCGCCATGTCCTCGCCGGGACGTAAACGCATGCGCCGCGGGTTACGGAAGAAATGTCGTCGCGCACCCAAGGCGCTCAACTGTTTCATGCGCCGTTCCTTTGACCTCCGGTTCTGGAACCAAACCTGAAAAGCAAAAATGGCAAATTAAAATCTTTGTCTCTTTCTCTACCTGGGGTGTTATACTATACAGACGCCCATACCTATTCTTTACTACATACAAAAGCATTTGTATTTTCAAAGATTCAAAGAGGCAACGCAACAATAGCTTTCATAATCTGTTCCCTTCATTATATATAATATAATATAATATAATATAATATAATATAATATAATATAATATAATATAATATAATATAATATAATATAATATAATATAATATAATATAATATAATATAATATATATACTATTTTCAGAATTATTAATAGCTCTTTGAAATTACAAATGAAAACGGTTTCGACATAATGCAAGGCTTAAGAGTATATTGATATTTTGAACTGAGATATTTTTTCTACAATTTCAATGGCTCAATAATAATTTTCCAACATGTAAACGCATTCAAAAAATCTCGTAAGTAGAATTATGCATGACTGAATAACTAATGTTAGATCGTTAATGTGTTATTCGGATACAAGTACGTCTAAATTGATCGGCGATTCAAGTCACCTTCAGGAAGTGATACAAATGAAGTCACAAAATACATAAGTGTTTTGGTGTCGAAAAACATGTTTTGTTAGTGTTATGAAAATCGGCGATGACGGAGAAGCAAATATACAACACGCTTCCAGGGAAATCCACACAAATTAAAACCATGCGTGATATCGTTCATTTCATCGAACCGTTCACAGTCTGTAATACATGGCGAGTCTAACCCTGTCGGTTTCATGCATCAACAAGATGTATTTACATAAGGAAGATATGATTTAACGAATTACTAAAACAAATACAATTGATTTTTCATGTTGATTCAAGGAACGTGTGGAGTGAGCTAGGGCAGAGGTAAAATCGACGGTGAAACGTGCCGGGTCCCCTCGTAATACGACCCGCGTTCAGGAGTCTAGGTAGAAGAAGAGTCGGCCAAACAAATGAGACAAAATTAAAGAAAAACAGTATGATCCCTGAGAAAATACACGCCTGTTGTGGCGTTATCCCGGTACTCAAGATTGTCCACTCCACGTCACCGTCTTTGGAAACGTTGTCGTAATCGGCGTGGTGTAACTATCAGAAAACCGCACAACTTTTGTGACAATGCAACAACCAGGTGCGCTAGTCAGAGTGAAATGAACTGCCTTGATTGGGCAATATAAAAACTCATGTTATTTTTATCTGCAAAGGATTGTGCAGGAGCCTCTTTGACACAGAGTTAATTATTGAACGCAATCGCCTTCTTGACATGAACTGACGCATGCAACAACAGGTGTTTTTGTGACGCCGAACAGATGGCTAAGAACTTGTCATTTGGCTGCAGTATTCGCCATTCTTAACATAAATTGGTAAAATCATCATTTGTTAATTTGGAATTCGGTGTCATAATTACGTGCTGGCTGGTACGACAGTCACTAGATGTTGGATGAACACGAAATATATCTTTGTTCCAAACATTTCTTCAGGTTGTTATAAGATATTTGATGTCAAACACTAATACAGTTAAAGATCTATTGAAAAAAAAAGTTTTTAAAACATGCTGGATAGTCATATAAAGTTCCTATTTACACACAAGAAGTTTTTCAAACCAAAATTGCCAAAGTAGTGAACCACTGCACTTTTAACATATTAAAAATAATTTTAAAAACACATCAAAAGCTCTACCAAATATGTTTCGTTAACGGAGTCCGTATGCATATATTGCAGGCGTTTCAGACGGACTTTGTAATTACCGTCACTCCGGGTTAGGCTGAACCGTCAGTGTAATATACTAGCGAGAGTTGGATCGCTTGGCTAGTCTCACGCTTGGACAGACACACAGTGCATGAATGATCGTTTGTGAATAATATAATATAAAGACCTATTTCAAAGCTATTCGATCTAAATGTCCATAAAAGTCTCAACAATGCAACTATAAAACTTCTCACATCAATTGACCATAATCTTGTCGGCATCCCCGTGCCGTTTGTTCGAATATCAACTAGGTAACAATGGAAGCCGATATTCTCACATCGTCTTCCACTATTATTATCTTTCGACCCCCTGTTCCTTTCTCGCCCTACCCTCTCGTCCCCTCCTCGACAAACCGTGTCCCCTCTCCACACCTACTTGTCCCTACCCCTTTCCCCCTCGCCCGATCTTGACCACACATCTGCCCCTCAACAATTGTCCCTCCACCCTAAGACACTGACCCCCAAAGACTCATTGACAAAGAACCCGTCATCTTTCTTATCACTGACCGTCAGAGCTACGTTTCAATTCAGTCGAAAAACCCCGACCCAAGTAATTTAGACTGTAGTGGTTCCATGGCCCCTGTGTTCAAAGCGTATTAGTTATAACACGGGGATATAGATCCATGGATATATGTTCCGATTCCAAGATAACTGAAAATTTCAGGGTAATTTTCCCATCTCTCATTCCACCCCTGGGACAAGAACACGTCAGCCTGCTGGTTCGCCAAATTGCCTCTCTGGAACTGTGCAAGATGAACTGACTCCTAATTACACGTAAAGGGCAGGCACAGACTTCACGGTTTGGTGAAGGAATGTTCTCTCAATGTAATTACAGTTCGACCACGTTGAAGCATTGCAGATAATGTATATGTTGCAGCAAAGTCAGGCTTTCTGATGACTCTACAGCTGTAGATGTCCCCAGCCACCACGACCACGAAACTGAGACAGGACTCGCAGGCTTATCACAGGGAAGACAGGAGAGGAGACAGTTTAACGGGGATTGTAATATCCAAAGTCTATCATTACACCGTTACCCGGTGTCACCTAGGCCGACCCTTTCACACACAACTACTGCCAATTACAGGTCCTTTCAACAGTTAAACTGCTGAACTGCCCTGTACAAAACAGTTGACTTCCCATTCAGATCGTTTTCAATCACTACATTACCAAAGTCTATTCATGCCGGCAATCAGAGATGACTACAGATTGGACCAAGACAAGGGTGAAGCATAACAACTGATCTGAACTCCGTACCCGGAATCTGCCGATCCTGCTCACGTAGCATCCGTGATTTCAAATCTTTTGTAATACCTCTGAATTGAATGTTTATGGGAGTGAAAATTAGCAGCCCTATGTTTACGAACCCTGTATGTCATAACCAGGTATTACCGTGCCAAGCCGGCATACATGCTCACCGGGCCGTGTAATGAAGACAGGTTTAAATATCAAATAAATGTAATTCTTAGACAAAAGCCTTTCTGAAGATGAGAGGAAAGGGTTTATCAGAGCAGCTATTGGTGTCTATTTGGTTAATGACAGTTATCCTGCGATTCCCGATCAATTATTGAGTTCCCCCACCCACGACATGCTTCCAACTACATCTTTAAAGTGTCATGCCACTCCGTCACGTGTGGAATGAGCTCCCGGCTGGAGCGTCAATTCACAATACAAATTTGCCTTTTCTTTGCAGTCATCTCGAGTTACAAACATGTAACACTGACCAGCACTTTCCTAGGGGCCATGTTGGCTCGGTTTCATAGCCGAGACCTGTTTCGACAGCGTTAATCCCAAGAATAACATATTTACACTCTCTCAGCCCATTGTCGCAGTTTCCCAGATAGAATTTCCTTGCGATTCTCTCTGCGAGAGAGAGCAGCTGAATTGGCATAGGCCATGAGCCAAACCCGCGATTGTCATCCTGCTGCCATTGTTGCTCGTTCAGCTTTCTACAGTTGAAGAAAAGGGGGAAAGGGTCTCCCTACACCACGGAACGCTCCCTAGGGCGATTCTACAAGAACAAACCCCCGCCAGTGCGTGTGTGAGTTGAGGTTATAGAATGGCTCCACCACGGAATTATTTCTGCCTGGATATGCCTTGGGGGTATTTGTTCAGCAAGCTACCCACTACGAACCCCTCTTGCCAGCCCTTGTCTTAAATCAGGCCTACACTAGGCGACAGTTGCAGCGCTTGGCAAAGTATTAAACGGCTAATCAGTAAAATTAACGCTCATCCCCCCTGTCGCATCCCCTTCTCCCAGCCCCCTCCCGGGTTAGGCTTAAAACTAGCAGTAGGGTAGCAGAATCAAGCGATAAAAGTTGGTTTAAGAATCATAAATCGTATTGAAGACCTTTTAACATTATGAGCTGCTCAGAAACGATTGCTTTGATCTCAACAATCCCGTAGTGTTAATTCCCCGCTAGCAAATAATATCCTCTGTCTTTAATAGGTGATACGTTTTAGTTGTTTAAAACAAATATCAGGACAACAGCATGATTATATCGAATATCAATACGCTGTGAAATGGGGTTTAAGACAGATATCAATACAGATTTAACACTGGGGTTTAAGCATGAACTATAGGGCATCATTGGGGCATTGCTATATACCGCCTAATGCAAGAGGGATAATGGGTTCAACATTGTCATATACCCTTTCTGAAGGGTATATAACTGTTATATGATCAGTGATCTTTACAATCAATGCCTTTCATGAAACATTACCATTATATCTACTATTTATTATCATTAAGTTCGTTATTGACAATATTTCGTGAAATTAAATGTTGACAATAATTAAAAAAAACACCTTTTAGAATAGGTAAGTCAACAATTGTATCATTCTGAGAAACAAATTCGAACCAACAGAATTAATATATAGGTTAGCCAATAATTTGCAATTGTTTGGCACTGTTGATTGGCATATCATTTTCTGGGGGGTGTATTATTTTTGAGTGATTGACATTTAAAAAGATTTCGCACAAAAACTATTAATTCATTTGTGAAATTCATTAAATTCCAATTCCATATAGGGGAGTTGATCATGTTAAACAAGGTGGATTAGGACCGAGGTGTGATCCGCGCCAGTGAGTTAAGGCAGATACACTGCCCGCGGTAGGTGGCGGGGGACTAGTATGTGGCAGGCTACGGCTGCTGCTCCAGCAGGAGGGGGTCTTTGAATGTACCCCCGTGATGGAGAGAACCATTTCGCTTCCTCTTTGTACATCAAAGCTTCAAATTGAAAACGACACATAACAAAGATAGCCCCTCACCACCGCCACTGTTCTCAGCCCGGAGTAGTCTAACTCAAGATCCAGTTGTTTAAAGTGCGATGTGAAGGTACATTATTTGTCGAGATCGTGTGTGGCAGTCTGGCTCGGTTTTCGGGGTCGTTTTACCCCTGTCTTCGCATCTCGCACCCCCTGTCGGGAACCACAATGGCCCCTGGGGAGACTCCGGGAGGAGGGGTGGGGTTTCTAAATGTGCCAATAGACCTCAACTCGGTGGGGGACATTTTCAGTGCACGGGTCGGCAATAGATGTCTCTTGCATCTTTCTGTTAAGTCTTTGCATCCTTGGAAACAAACTTGTTACCCCTATATAACTACATCCAACATGCCCTCTTCAGTTTCTTTTCCGCCCTGCGTAACATTCTCAAAATTCAAAAAGGTTCATCGTCTTTTCGAGATATCATATTTATTACCCGTCACGTTTTCTTGTTTATTTTGTGTCTGAATGTGTAAAGCCGATGTGTAAAATAGTAATAAAATTAACATATTTACCAAATACACATTTTACGAACATAAATCCACAATGTTTAATTCTCAATTTCGATCTTAAACTAAATTAACGCGATGTATCGTTAAATTTAATCCGAAGAAGTTCTTTTTTTCCATACGTGGACCTTCCCTGTTCGCTGATACATTCCAAATGGCTGCAAACAGCACTTCGTTATACTAAGGAGTGCCTCTACCGACGAAACTTCTCCACCTCTGTATTTATGTTATGGTTTCGTATCCGAAAAGGTGAAACCTTATTCGCATCTTGCAGCCGTGGTTAGGAGAACCATTGCATGCGTGAAAGGCTAGCAACGCTAGGCGTAGGATTACAAAACAAAGACAAGTGGGAGACCCATGATTCTAGGCCCTTCTCTTTGAGGAGGGCTGAGATCAAAGCTGGAAGGAATATATCTGGCGATAACACCGTGAGAGCGGTGACAGGGGATGAGGAGGGGGAGCAGGAGGGAGCGTTCGAGTTGAAAAGGTGAGGAAATCCCGAGAACAAGGGGCAAAGTAGTTCCAGCGGAAGAATAAAAGTATCTGAAGATGTGTGACGCTTCAAAGAGAAAGTTGACCCTGTTTCACATGGTAAAATGTTCAGATGGGATTTGTACACATGTCCTACCGGTAAGATTGAGAAATAGTCAAGCCTCTTGACGTTGCTCCGCCGTGACCTACTTTGGCAAAATGGGTCAGTGTTGACGTTTTTTGTTCCGCTGGTAAGCTGATGTTTGATGTTATGGCTAGCTAAATCAAGATATCAAATTACTCCGAAATGAAAACGTTCTTTAAAGTATGGAGCTCAGTTTGATTTTTTTACCCACTTTTATTTATTTTTTACACGGTATGAGAACGCTGACGTCACGAACCAGACATTGTAGTTATCATACACGGAATATTCAAATGGCGATCTTAGGGGAAATGCAAAAGTTTCCCTTCCCCCTCCCGTCTCAGATCTGGAGGATTAACTAACTGCCTTGACGGATCAGGGTCCCGCTCACAAACGCCAGCTAAAGACACATTCATATTCAGTACGACAGACGCTCACCGGCGTCGAGTAAGCGGACTCAGATGCTGGGAATTAAGTGTCCTAAATGCTTCAGTTACTGGTGAAATGAGAACTAGAGACCCTGGGGACCAAACCGCGCGGTCTCAGCTTCCACGCGAGTGGGACCAGTAGCGTTAGAAAACCATTTATTAACGATCTCGCAGCTCTGGCCGAACCGTCGGCAAACGTTGTGGCAATGTTATGCCTGGAAACCAAATCAGCCGGCCATTACGCTTCAAACTTGCCAATTCTGTTACCTACGTGTTTGTAGTTTGTTGACGAACGGCAATTCTATTATGGAGGTTCTGTCGTCGCCTTTCAAAGGGGAATGGCTGTAATTGATAGACAAATGCGCACGCGTACGGCGATTTACTCCTCTACGCCGGAAAACGCTCCGCCTAAGTAGTTCTGTGTTGGTAATTTCTCCACACAAGAGAAATCAACTGCTTTTTAATTGCGAATTGCCTTAAAGAGACTGACACACTGTTCTACTCAGAAAACATAGGCAGTCCGTTCGATTGTGCATGAGATAACACTCGTCCGGTCCAGCCAATCAATACTCTATCACCACTTCAAACAACGTTCTGATTGGAAATATGCAAATGAGGCTCTGCTCTTTAAGAAGTGTTAAAACGAAAATAGAAAAGGAAAGAGCTTTAAGGTTTTAAGACACCTTGGCGGCATCTCAATTTAAAACAGTCTTTGGACATTACTGAAGTTCACCTATTCGAAACCAGGATAATTGCTGTTAGAAAATCTGAGAAAAAGATACTAATGCGAAAGTTTTTTGGTCTCAACCGCTTCAAATCCAATTCTCGTGTTTGAGTTATAAATAAAATTGACATCAAGTACAACACCATTTATACTGGAAATTATGTGTTGAACAATCCGCAAACATCTGACAACCACTCGTTAAGGTCATTCGTTGATAAAGGAGAAAGACATGGTATTATTTCAAAATATATGAATAATTTTCACATTTGGACACGCTGCAAGATGTTCATCAGAAACCTTAGCAATGAAAATATCATGATTAATACGGAAAACAATGGTAACTGACATGATGGCAAGTCACAACCGGATCTGGAAACCGAATAAGACACGGTCTTGTAAACAGGCCGTTAGTGGAGAGGAGAGAGCAAGAAATGGCGGGAAAGGTCAAAGATGTCGTCTGTTCGGCACGCTCAAGTCTCATGTTGCATAGCCAATGATGGATCCTGTATCTAGCCTTTGTCCGGGAGGTAGCCACGGGAATCGTGTTCTAACACATTTTCTAAAAAATATTTTTGTTCATTGACCCCTCAAGAGAATTTAAGGCGACATCGAACTGAGGTAATTTGAAAAACAAAGATGGCGGCCGCCTACAAGCAGATATGCTCCGATGGACTTTCCGTCTTTCATCATGCGATATGACGATTGGAGAACAGCGACTGCGATGGAATAATAGAAGAACTAGAAAATATTATTCAGGAAAATATTTCAAAGTCAGTGAAATTTACATGATGATGCATTCTGCTCATTTCCATGACACCAAGTTCAATTGAAACTGAAAAAATTGTATATTTTTCTAATTGCATTTATATTGCATTAATTATAGTTTCCTCCGCTCAGGCTGATCTGGCCACTTTAATGAAATCTCTTGAATAGGTTCAGTTCCATCAATATTTTACCTTATCCCGTTCCCGCCCTTCAAACCCTCGACTCAAAAGAGAAAACATTGATTTATTTGAAGGCCAAAAGGTCAAAAACGTCAATTCTTGTTTCTCCACAGAAGAAAAAACACGACTATTTGAAAGAAACCCCTCTAGCGGTGACCAGCGCGATCAGAGAGAAGACACATAAATGCGATTTCCCTCCCAAGGGCATATGGGGATCGAACCCGTACGAGACCGACTGTCTCACGTCAGCTCTGCTCGACCGCCGCAGGGTAGAAGCTAATCGAATCTCTACAATTCTCTGGGAAGGGGGGATAACTCAACTATGTTCGTGATTTGCTGTTTAAACGAGTCATTATTTTGGAATCTGTGTCAGCGCTAAAGTATTAGACTGGAAATGATGTTTGTAACTGAAGCAGAACAGACAAGAACTAGATTTCTGTAAAACTTTCACATAACCTGCCCAGGAACGTAACATCAGATATCTTCGAGTGACGTACACAAGCTAAAACCAAAGGGCTTTATTCTAAAGGGCAAAAGATGAGAACATATTTTATTTGCAAATTAGCAATTTCGACATGGAATGTCAGCTACTTTTTCCATGACAGACTGTCCGGTCAAAGGGGTGTCATTCGTTTCAGTGTTGCCATGGCGACAATAGTATGACCGTTGTCTCGAGGGGAATAATTCGATTTTTCGCTGGATGGTTCCAACAGTCGAGTTCGTCCGTCCCGCTTACAAGGCAACAGACATGCATTGTCCCTTCATTAGCAAACACACGGGGCTCTCTCAATGACAAACTCCAGCTAACAATACATTCATGAAGTGAAGGATCCCCCTGTGACGTTCACCAGTAGGACAGGATCGGTGGAGTCCATACCCCATTTATCGTTGAATAACTTTTACCAGTTCGACCCCTCACACAGCACAGTCACCCTGTCAGTCCATGCAACTGGGAACCAGACTACAGCTTCAACCCAAGAGCAATATATTTGATCTTAAATATATCCTGTGATACATCAGTTATATTTCATTTTTTTATTCCAAACAATGTTACATTCACAATTACAGTTTAAAAAAAATATAATTTGACTTTTAAAAAAAATTCTTATATGATAAACAACATATTTGAACGTCGGACATCGTTACCGCAAACGCCGCGCATTCGCTGACCCGAGTTGTGACAATACGACGGCAGTACAAGCAATTCGTGCTTTTCATGAAAATACTTGAAATTCTCCTCCTAAAAAGTTGAATGCGTCAAGAAAAGATCCCTTTCTCAACACCCCAGTTGCAACTGTGACAAGATGTGGAGCTACCCAACACCCTCGCGAACTGTCAACGGCGGGTTGCCGGTATTTTAATACCCCTGGTGGAGTAAGCGACACCCTATATTGGACATCTCTATATCACACAGGGATGCGAATCCGCTAAACGATTCTGTAACGCCGTATACTTACGACAAAAGATGGAGGGCTGAGAGTGAATCGCTTCGACCAGAGACCACATCCCTTTTCATCAAGTCATGCACAAACGTTGGAAGAGACCCGAGCTCTACCACAGCTGTGACTACGAGGCTGGCAGGATTATAACACGTTTCCGCTGTGCAGTAGGAACGGTTTACAGAAACCAAACTCTGTTTAAAAATGTTGAAGCGTGTGTTAGTGTTGAGGGCTTTGAAGCAAGAGCGGAGCTTGTGAGCCAGGGATGCGAGACAATGACCAGAGGCAATTTGATAGGAAATATACAACAGCCTTTGGGTCCATATGTCACACTCGCCTCGTGCACGAGAGTCGGCACGGACCTCGCGTAACGCACGTGCAAGGCGTGAAGTTACGTTGACGCCGGTTGTAGTGCAAACCCGTGCATGCCTATCCAGTGTTGGGAATCTTGCCGTAAAACAACACAAACATATTCGCACACATTCTAAAAAGGACATCAAAGGGCCAAGACGGGAATACACGATGTTTCAATCGCCGTTCCGAGTCGTTCGGAAGCGCAGGTCTGATTTATAACGCATAGTATTCCTCTGCTCTGGTCGTATGTACCTTGCAAACTAAATATATATGTTTCTGCATATACCCATGTGGTATGTGGAAACTGCAGACGGCCATACAACCTTGCCCTGAGACGGCGTTGAAACGGCGTTATCCGCATACACATGCCGTAAAGGGGTCTAGATGTCGTAAACATGTTCGATGTTTCACATGGAGGTATGTACGGGCCATGGTGGCAGGATTTCGGTGCGTCAAACTGGTTGATTGGTTTTCTATTTGCCATAATGACTTCCACAACGACAGGAACTATTTTTTTCAAAATCATTGCGTGAAACATTTCAGTTCTGTTGCATTCAGAACTGTTTCCATAATACATAGAAATAATTAATGGAATTATAAAACGGACGTGGTCTATTTTAAAGGAGATATTTCATTAGGTCCTGACATCATTAACGTCAGTGATAACTCCGTAAGCAATTAATAAATCTGCCAAAGTATTAGAAACACAAAAGATGTAAGCAGGCATGACCGTGAACGCTTCAGTCAGATTCACATTCAAAATACTTTCACATTTAACCCTACAAAAGAATCCCAGTGAATAATTTAAAAAATCACTACTCCTTGAAATCCTATTCTGCAGTGAATACAATAAACTTCTAGTTAATATTTCAATAAATAGAATTGGCTCTACAAGCATTAAACAAACGATTGCCACACCTCGTCTGATCCCGGGGTGACCCCGTACGACTCGCGCTGGGAGAAGAATAGAAATCATATTGTTTATTCAACCCATGGTAACTTCGCTACATTAAAAATGTACGTTAATAGGCATGCGTTTCAATCTTCATCTCTTGGCATCTTGTTATAAACTATATTGTACAATACTGGACGCTGTACTTTACAAATGTGAATTAATGACCTTTATAAACCAGAACCTTCATAAGTGAGGGTATATTCATTTTGCAAAAATCCATATCGAAACTATATATTCGTTTAGAAAATACCATCGGGTGAAAAGGACATGATTTCTACAGAACATCGAGGTGAACAAATCAGACCCGAAAGAAAACTTGATAAGATACTGTTCACTTCGCTCTGGACGGCTCTGATCGAATTTCGAAAACTTCCAATTCAAATCAATTAAAGTTTGACACCATCAGCGCCAGAATCGATGTCGGAAATAGCCGCGCATGCGCAAATCAATGCACGTGAAGGAGTCACGTGATTTTCGACATTCACACAAAGCCTCTTCTAAGATTGTTGAGCCTTCGTCAAGTCGGATCAAGTCACTTGAAAATTGAACTTGCATTGGTGGTAATCGTTTGGGGGGAAATAGAAGTGCAAGCCCTGCCTGGAGTTTTTTTGGTTGAGCTTTTGAATCCGAGATTACAACAGGTGTGTTTTACAGTGTGCGACTGAGAGTAAACTCTCCAGATCGATCGAAACACGGCTCCTCGATAGCCGAAACAAGCATTCACTTCTCACCTTTTTCCACAAAACACAATTTTAGCATATTTGATACTATATTATGGATTTACAGAACAAATTTGGTTGTACTTTCTCTAAGAATTCGTTTATGTTTGTGTCATAAAACTGTTTGCATCACCAGGTAATATTTTAAGAAAATGTATCTTAATCATCATCACCATTCGCTTTCAAATGTAAATAAATTAAACCAACAAACTCAACATGATCGAAACGAGAAATAACTTGTCCGTTCCTGTCAATAATATATTCATAATAAACCATATTTATGATTCAGTAAATTGATAATTTACAATTATTCAGTGATTAGAATATCACAGTCCGCGCCTCTCAAATTGGCCGACATATCTTCAGGTGAGTTTGACACATCGATGATCTTTGTTCCGAATCAAAGGTCTCGGCAAAGCTGTGCTTGACTGCTTGCTCTGTCGATCTGTCGGGTGAACTGTTTGCGACAGATTATATACCATGCTCGGGTGCCTTCCACTGACATCTGTACCCGTAGACGTCATAAACGTGTGTAACCTCCGTGTATAAGTGTATGTTAATGCGATACCTAACCCGACAGAACAGATATACCGCCCATAAAGCAGCTGATCAAAGCCTCAATAAGTTAATTAGACAAAACCACACTTTAATATCATTTTACGATATTATGTTTAATTTTTGACGCTTTGAAGAACACGCGAACCTATTTAATGTATAAATAACAAACCATGACATAACTAGCTTTCTTCCCTGGCTAGACAAAATTGTGTACACAACTGGCGAAGTATGTAATTCTAACAAAATAGTATAAAGCTCTATTTATTTTAACAGGCAATGTATGTATCATAAAGTTTAATGTGGATGAATACATTCAGTTTTAACATTTATTTCTTAAAGGTACGGAAATGATGTTTGAGTTTTCGTCGGTTAGCGCACAGCGTTTTTCCTTTCACCAACACTATTTAAGATGACTTCAGCACCCATTGGCATTAAACGTTTAATCCATTTTTTGAGGTTTTTCATTGTGAAGTCATTTCTATCAAAATCTGATTGATAAGTTTCAAACTAAAATTCTGACAAGAGAAATGCGCATTGTATTAGAGCACCGTGTCAGCTTCCGTGTGTATGGTTGCATTGAGGGAAATCGATAGCAAATGGTACAAGCATACAATCTGCAAACATCATCCGTATTTGCCTAGAACTCGTGTACGTATGTCGGTTTGTGTCAACAGAGGACATAGTTTGAAGGTCAGGGGTCAGGGGTCAGGTTCTACGTCGCGGAGTAAACTGAATGACCCGTCACGTTAGAATCCCCGCGACGTGTATTTACCTACCCTGCACACAACCCTACAACTCACAGGGCAATCCTCGCGGTAACTTGCTTCGTATACTGATGTCCCTGCACGACCATCTAGTTTCTTTACAGTTGGTTTTATAAGAGACGCAAATTGTTTCCTGTACTGATAGGGATATCAATATATGTTACAATCATCCTACAAAGTGAGCCATGTTTTTATTTAGTAAAATTAAACCCCTTTCAGATACAGCCCTCGTGTACGACTGGAGCTTGTTAATGTGTGGAAGTCGTGATACTGCTGGACAGTGCAAAAAGCGGTATAAAACAATACTCACTTATATGTGAGATATGTATTACAGTTTAACCCGCATAGTGATCCTCGTCCTCTTGATAAATAATACTTAAGCGCACACACACGTGTCTCCTATGTTTACACTGATGTTTCTACACCTGGTACTGTAGTTCACTTGAGTATATAATGCGAAATATATGGAAAGATTAACGCCATCATCCCCCTAATCTAAGAACATTTAGGATAAGAGAATAGTCACTTCATGTCGAAATATATAGCCTGGGTTAAGTATGTGTGAAAAGTCGACCTGAATACGAGAAGAGAACGCCGTACTTCCACCCCATCCCTTTCATCCGCGGTGATTTAAAGCTTCCGCCATTTACACGTTCCATTGAAGATCAATTTGTCCACTATGTAATTCGCCCAGCGTTTAAAGCGATAGGGAGTATGCGGTCATTATAGCAGTCGCTGATGAAAGGGGGTACGAGGACACTTAATAAGGGACAAAGGGGATCAGCGTGTGAAGGGGGCGTTGGCAGGGGTATGCTTTAGTACCCCTGCCTTTGTCTTAGTCAATGTGTCGAAGCATAGATCACATTCGTGTGTTAAATTCGAGCTTCGCCGAAATTCAACTCCACCCTTATCTCTCATAAATATCCTTTTCTTGCCACATGGTGTGAAAGAACAAGCGATTATTGTTTCCTTCTATGATATTCGCACTGAGATAGCCTCGTTGGAACCAAGATAGGCCTATTCCCATGAGACCCTCCGCGAGTCAAATTTACGTATCTCTCCGCGCGGAGGGCAGCAGTAATGGGACGGCAAACAGCGTTACGCGCACTATCTTTGGCCGTATCACCGAGGTATCGCTCCGCGATTCCATCAAGACTACGTACCAATGGTGTTATACGCCAAAACTCTCAAATTTATGATTTTTAACTTGGATGACCTTGGTCGATTCACATGAGACGACATGAAAGCCTGGCGTGGACTATCGCCGGCATTTGTTTACAGTGTGAGATAAACCGTAGTTACTGGTGGACCCTGCAACAAGGCTTAGGGATATCTTGCCTATCTCCTATCTGCCTTTCCCCCCAATTTAACTTGAGACGGTTATTTATATCTTATTTTCCACAAATGCGCACTGTGTCTATACTCTCCGCTACGTTTTCACGAGTGGACAGTTATCGAGTTTTGAGTGTGGGAATCGTCGCCTCCACAGTCTTGACTTCGACTGCTCTGTCATCATGTAGTATGTTTAATTCCCCCAAAACAGTGACATGTTTATGCCCCACTTAGCCAGCATCTCGCCCCATGACTAGACGCAGCGACATCTCAGTTTTTTCATTGACATATAGTTTCTAAAATAGCCCATGTTTAGTGCCATTCTTCGTCACTCCTTTTAATATCACGTGTGCTAACTTTTCACAACCTTTATCGTTCTATCATTCTCACGTTAAAGAAACAGGTTCATAGCCTTCATTGCGAAATTCAGAATCTATAACCTGTACCATGTGTCCCCTTGTTTGTTCTGAATGCTTGACTTGCCTCTGCATGTGTTTGTGACAGGTGCCGCCGGTGGGGCAGGATGCGCTTAACTTTTCGTGAACACCTGGTATCATCGACTGGATAGTGATTCATAAACACATACTTATGATGTCGTCGGAATAGTATGGATGGTCGTATTTCATCCATTATTCGTTCAAGATAAACCGACAAAACATACCCCTTATCACAGAAACTAAGAAACTGAGAAACTATTAACCTTCCTGTGAGAAAACCACTCTATCAATTCAAGATAACATGCACATCTTAACCTCACGAAATTAAGCAACAATATGCAGCCAAATGTGTGTTGACAATACGCTATCTACAAAATGTCCATTTGTACAATATTAAAGATATACATCACGCTGTCTTAACAGTAAACCCGATGATCTTTTACAGTCTGATCCAGACAAGGGTCTGCATCCTCTCTGGAACCCAGAGATCCTTGCAGAGTTAATGGCACCATTATCCTGCCATGGTATCGGCCGAAAAGACAAATTATCGTAATGGTGGCTTCCTTCCCGTATCTTTAGGATTGTTGTCAGAGATTCATTTAATCTCTCAGCGTGTTTAGAGGGAGAGTCGGGGCGAGGACAGATTGATGATGACGGGGAGTTTACACTAATCTGCTGCCATACGTCCGTAAATTAAGAATACTTGACCTAATCGAAAGAAGAACACACCACAAGTGAAAGTAGCGCGATTTTTGTTCCCTAATTGGCGACCTTATCGAACCATTGGTGATTAATAGTTGCAATTAACAGCACTCATGAAACTAGGGCCTACTGGTGCGTGCCATACCGTTAACTCAAGACTGTTAGCTCGCCTCACACAAAACGTTTGACAGTAATTAACGCAAATAAAGTCTCTGTCCTGTTTTCCAGATCGTTTTTCAAAGTCTATTGGCCAACGACGAGCCACGATCCCTCGCCTGCTCACATTCAGTCCGCCATTAGGGCCGAACGTGCGGATTCCGAATTTGCGCGTCCGCGAAACGGAGTCTATGTGTATGGCTTCTCGTGTGCGTCCCTAAAGGAAATGGTTGTCATACACATCGCTCGTACCATAAATAGGACCAAATTTTCCCCATTTCCTTTGATTCGAAAAACATATCGCCTTCCCTCTTCATACATCACGCCTGGGGCGATGAAATTAAACAATCTTGCTAGAATGCTCAAACACAGGCCGCCACCGCTCGCTGGAAAGGAAGTCTTGGAATTGGAAATCAACTCAAGCGCTTTTGATTCTCCGTTGTTCGGTAATCAAGCCGAGATCAGACCATGAAGAGCCCCCACTACAGCATTCCCACCTCCTACTATACATTGTATTGTAGTTTGATTCTTATTACGTGTTAAATCATTGTAATCCACATACTCAAACACCATTGTAATCCACATACTCAAACACCATTGTAACCCATGTACTCAAACATCATTGTAACCCATGTACTCAAACATCATTGTACGCAATTGAATTGGTATTTCTTCTATGAATTGTAACCATGTTCTTCGAATAAGTTTCAATTTAGATTAAAAATATTTTCCCTAAACACTCCAGATGATATTATGGAGCAGTGATCAAATAATTAATAAAAACAACCATGATATTCCGGGTTTGGCAACTTTGCTAGAACACCAGACATACACAGGCAGGTATAAAAAGTTCTATTTAACAGAGAAAATGCTATGATATAAACCATGTCTTGCACCCAGCCCACCCAAATAGCAAGATGTGCGGGACGTCAATATGAAACTTAAAAATGTATGGAGTCTAAAAACTAGTATCTAACTTCTTTCAGGACTTTGCCTTGCCATAACTTGCCACAGAGTTGTTTTCTTTGATCTCATTTTACATGCATTAGACATACATTCTATTGTACAACCGAAGAGGGCTCCTTCACTTGAACTCGCATGGAGACACTTTGATATCCCCTAGCAGACTACACAATGTCGGTATATGCCTGCCATCCCTACAGGCATTGTAACGGAAAATAAACAAGCCAAGGGAGACAATAAAACCTATCTTACAGCAGAATCACCGTCATAAAATTTGATGTAATTTCCGCGCTGATTTCTCCGTGAACAAGACTTGTACGCGTGTCTTTGTACGAAAACAAAGCCCGGTGTAGGTTATGCTAAAGAACCTCGGCTCTAGCAATCTACCAACTATACCACCCAGAGGGCAACTCATATTAAAAGCCCCGAGAGGTCCAAAAAGAAACGGAACATTTGGAAAGAATTCTTTCCTTAGACGACATAAGTTTACATCAAACGGAGTTTATATTTAGGGTTAATGAGTTCGGCCGGTTTCTAGCAGAATGACCGTTTTCTTAATTCGTATCGTCTCCGCGAGGAGGTGAAATCGCGTTAGAAACGGCTTTTACGACAGTGTAGGATGTAGCTCAACAGCAAACCGAGTGAGGGGGAAACCTGACACCCTAAAATGAAACAACGTGTACGCTTCGCGGTACTGTTTCTGCTAATCTCGGAATATTCACAAACATTTATGCAGCGGGCCGCGACCTTAGGAAAAAATGATTACAAGGTTACAATATGACGCGATACTCTCCCCTTTCTCACTCTCGAAGAAAGAAGGTTGAAAAGACTGGCGTAGCTTCTACCATAAAATTCAAAAAGGAGTGTAAGCTTTTGTTGAACACCCTCGCGTGAAAAATTTGAAAGAGGCGCTGGGCTCTTCACCTTAAAAGTCTCAACAGAGGTGTGAGTTCTCGAGCGTCAAGAGGTTATAAAGAGAATCTGTATGTCTATACATCTGGTTTATCATTCTTACATCCAAGCCCTTCAGTAGGACAATACTGGGAGCGAAATGGAAATGGGATTACAAATTATAAGGTATTATCGTGATAAAAGAGACAGTGGGCACACATACATGTAGCAGGCAAGGAATAAGCGTACAATCACTCGAAATTCGTGATACCCTTCAGCCCACAAAAGCAATAGAAAGTCCGACAATGCACTTGAAAAGTGACATTATTAAAAGCACTAAAGGAAACTGCGGATTGGCCTGTGATAGACTCAAGCCTTTCGCATAGTGACGACACTTCCAACACAAATACTGGTCAAAGAAATTTGGTTACAGGGTTTACTATTTGGAATAGCTTTGATTTTTTTTTCTTATCAAAATAACCAGTGTATCTTCGTATAGAAACGAGTCCCGTGAACCAAGGCGTGACGAGATGTGACATCTAAGCATGTCCCCCAGGATGGCACAGAAGGTCGTTTCTTGCCCCCAACCCCGGGGCCACTACGGTAGACCGAGACACCCTCAATTCAGCTGACACTCGCGACAATAGCGCTGACAATGCCAAGCCCGTCACCCCCGAATTGAGCGACTCGAGGCCTTTCTGGAATACAAAGATCGTAGTCAGAGATTAATGCAAGACCTACTCTTACCTGAATCACCCTCATGTTGAGCCCTGTCTCTTGAGCAAGCTGTTCACGTATATGCCGGGTAGGTTTTGGGGTGGCAGCGAATGCTGCTTTAAGAGTCTCCAACTGCTTCGCCTTAATGGTGGTTCTTGGGCCCCGTCTTTTTGCCCCAACCTGTGTGTTTCCGCCACCGCCATTTCCGGATCCGGTCGACCCCCCGAGCCCCCCACTCCCCTGGGTACCGCTCTGAGGACTTCCGCTTCCTGTACTTTCGTTACATTTAATATTACCACTGGATGTGTCTAGTCCAAGATTCGAACCCACAGACGCATTGGAGTCCACAGATGCTGGACTAGCGTCCAGAGGACAGCTGTCCGGCCGTAGAGGTTCCTCCTTAATAGGCGCTGGGCTATTTAGGGTCGGAGACAACACGGGGTTGGACCCGATGCTGCTGCTGTTGTTATTGTTCATGAAGTTAGTGTTGTTATTATTCCCAATACCCGACATGATATTTTCTTTCTCTTCTTTGCTATTATCGGTTTCTAGAGCGAAGTCTTTGTCGGAGATGTTGCCCTGTGTGTCGATGCCGCTGTCAGGGTCGCCCTCGTCCTCGCCGTCTGAACCTGAAACAACAGAAGGAATTGTTAATCTGAACCTCTTCAACACCAACAGCAACACCAACACCAACAGTATGATATTTCGCGTTAGCACAGCAGCAGTTTCTCAATGCTGAGCCCCAAACTGCAACTACTCTACACCCACTGAATTGAATGTTATTATTTATTATCAGTAATACCTCTAGCCTCTGCCTAAAGATCTGAATATAATATTCGTTAATATTCAGCTTCCCCAAATTAATGGAATTCCAAAATTCCCGACGAATGATAATTCTGTTCTGAACAAACCGCAAATTCCATCACACTTTAAAAAACACATCATAACGTTAACCTGTTTTTATTGATTTATATGCTGGAGTGTATTGAAATATGTAAAATCACACAAGCATAGCCTTTTATTAAACACTTTTTTAAATAGCTCTAACAGCGCCTTCAAATCCCATTTGGCATTAATAAATACACACGACCGTTAATCAGCAGTACAGGTGTCTAAACAGTGTCGCTGTAATTGAAAAAACCCAGCGTATATTAAATACGTATAGCCATCTTCATCCTTCCAAGCTGAAACATCGCAGTCCAAACATTTAAGGAATGCATACTACTTGACAAGAGACGTGTCATATATTTAATATTAAATCACAGCTTTATAGAAATTAAAATGGGCCAGCGCACACGACGGGAAATCAAGTCATGTTGAATCCATTCGACCACATCACGCAAACAATCCGTGGGCGATGATTCACATACTTTTGTCGTTAGTCAGTGTGATGGAGAGAAAGTGGCCAACCCTACTGTGTCAACGTCACAATATACAACATCGCGGGGACGGATTGTTGATGCGTTTTGTTGGACTGGTAAAAAAATGTTACTTATTCCCCAATGACGGTGTTTTAGTAGCCGAACACGATGCTGCTCGGTTGCAGCCTGTCACAGATACAGGCACCAGCTGATGCGGAAAGTGAAATATGGCGAAGGATTCGGTAAAAAGCATTCTCTCGCCTCCACTATATCACTCTCAAAGTATCGCGAATTCTTTCCTCAAAGTTTGTTTTCTTTAATGCTTGAATTGAGTATGTGGGGCTAACGGCGTATCTTAACAACGACGCTCGCATACCAGTTATGACGAGAAAACCGAGGAAACAAATCCAGAATGCAATGCCTGCGTATAAAAAAAACACGAAAAGGAAAAGTGTTTTTAGGAAGCTTGAAAGGATAATATAATAGTTTGTTTTTAGTGGCTAATATCTATAAAAAAATCAATAAAATCCCGCTGTTTTATGACATGAAAAAAATCCCAGGAGTAAATTAATTATTAATTAGGAAAAAACATGATTATGAACGGGTTGGTTCAGGAAGGAAGGAAATTATGATTGAACAAGATCGATACATTTTAGGTGATTTGCCACAAAGGATAATCACAGGGAAGAGAAAGTGTAATCAAAATATCGCATAACCAACTGTTAGGTGATTATCTCTCACAGGCCACTACGCATCGTGAACACGTGCTTTTCGCAAATTTAACAAAATATAACACTAACAGTGTGCTATCTATTCAAAACGAATTCCAATTTTCGAATTTCTATTGAATTTCTTAAACGAAGTATGATATTTTTTCTCACTTTGCGTTTGACGGAAAGTTAATGGTAGACCCCCTAAGTGGGCTATTCCAGCTTGATACTTGGTTCCCTTGGCTAATCGGCGAGTTTACAAATAAAGGGGTAGCTGTGGACAAAGCCAATGTTTAGTGTGACTATGTGTCCGTGTACACCACAAATGAAGGCTGTGGTTGAATGGAGATTACAGACAATTAAAACAGCATGAAACGATGTCGATTTAGTAAATATGCTAACAAATAATTATTGTTATTATCGTTACACACATAATCATGATAACGCTACTGTAGCTGATTGCTACTGATTCCAGTATGAGAAGCATTAGCGGGTTTTTTAAATTATTAAAAAAATATTTTTCTTTCAGTTTCATACAACTGTTTATTGATGATAGCCAGGTTAAATCTCACATGTAGTGAAATGATAAATTATGCAAATCCCATAATTTATTAATTTCGTACAAATGCCTATAAATTTGATTTCGTTGTAAATCAACTGAGACTGTCGTCATACCGATCAGGTCACTGGTTTAATTCAATGTGCAGCATTAAAGAAAATGTGTCTTTGATATACGTGTTTGAATAAATCAAGGCCCCTACCAGCGGAGCACTACGAGACAGTTGAAACAACCCATACATAATAAATAAGAAGCGTGTCACAACAACTTAACGTAAACTCTCCCTCAACGAGACAAATCAAAGCCAATCTTGAAATATCGTTTTGTCCGTATTGTCCGAGAGTTTCACCCGTGTCGACCGAGTCTCATCCTTTGAGAGGGCCAAATTGGATATCAGTTAGTTTTAATGAGATCCATGAAGTTTTAATGAAGTAGGCCAATAGCATTGTTGATGAGAAAAAATATAAACGAAAACATCGATCGCTCGCTGAAAACAAGCATAAACAGTAGCGTTATATACATTTAAACATCAGTCAATCGGAAATTCTCGGTTCACTACGGGTTTTGTTTTTTTTCGTCTGCGACATTCAAGTTAATAATTTGTTAGTTTCAGAGAAGTCTGACTTCAAAGTGTTTGTTATAAACTACTTCGTGAACATAACAGTTATGTTCATTAACCGTGTGGTGATTCTACCCATGGGACTGAAATGGTCATTAAAACTGTAGGTTTGGGTTCACAGTACTTGTCAAATACGATTTTGTGTCTTCAGAATTGTCAGCTTTGCACCGAACGCAATAATATCCGTGAAAAACATGGCGTTCAATTTTCGTTCTCAATAAGCGCAACATTAAATCATAATTCGTTTTTATATCAATTTAGAAAATCGTGATCACTTTTGCAACAACACAGAAGCGCAAATGGGGTAATACTGCATATTATGCGTTCATCACAAGGAAAATAAAACGAAACGAAATTACAGGAATGACGTTAGCGATTGCGGCATCAAACAACAGTATCAAAAGCTTCAGAAGGAAGAGAAACGAACGGAAATTGACTGATAAACCCCCAGTAAAATAGCTGACTTGTTCGCTATATATTGTCTAGTCGCTTGGTGAGGCCCAGCGCTATGGATGAAATGCTTGTTACGAGCTAACGCGATTACCGAGCCCCCAAGGTGTTCAATTTGGGACGAATTGAGAGCAGTATCGTGCCCAAATCCAGTTATCGGTGTCCACGATTTGACAAATTAGTCACAAATTATTGTCTCAGTGTCCCCAAACCACAGTTTACCATCGTCGCTTAAGTAATTGTGTGAGAATGACAATGAGGAAACACGTGGACAAGGCAATCGGCTCTGGCCTCGCCTCTCCGGACTTGCGAGTTGTCACTAAAACACGGAATATCTTTTTAAATCTGTTCAATTATTTATGCTTAAGCACCATTGTGGGATGAAACAATGGTTTGTTAATGGGAAATTAGTTAGCATGAAATAAACGCAGCGAATTTGTGTATCTAGCTTTATCCAACAGTTCGCACAGCGATTTCGGTTTTATCCTACTCCGTGACTGATGGACACCCAGCTCAGCTTTAACGAGGGGGAATGGGGTGTTAATCTTTAAAAAAGCGAAAAGGGTGTTAATCTTAAAAAAGCGAATGGTTTGTTGATCGTAATGCATGTAAATTCACCATCTAGGTTATAAACCATTGCCAGAAGTGTCGCTCACATAACCTACTGTTATACACTGGAGTAAACAGGCAATGTTTAGTAAATATAGTTATACATATATACCGTGGATCTGTCCAAGTAATGATAAATAGCGTAATAACCAAGATACATGTTCGTACTATCGAATCCTTTGAGACGACTTATGTTAGACTCATGTCCTTAAGATATTATAAAGGTATATCAAGTTGTAGGAGGATTATGTATTAACATACAAGCATTTGTGGTCGTATCTTCACGTCATATCACACTGACATACAAGCATTAGTGGTCGTATCTTCACGTCATATCACACTGACATACAAGCATTAGTGGTCGTATCTTCACGTTATATCACACTGACTTACACGCCTTAGTGGTCGTATCTTCACGTTATATCACACTGACATACAAGCCTTAGTGGTCGTATCTTCACGTCATATCACACTGACATACAAGCATTAGTTATCGTATCTTCACGTCATATCACACTGACATACAAGCATTAGTGGTCGTATCTTCACGTTATATCACACTGACGACTGGAATGTATTTAGGATCGATGAGTTGCACTATGCAGAACATGCAAGTTTGTTTATAAATCTGTGACAGGGATGGCGACAGATGGAGTTTGACAAGATGGTAGCTGCTGCCCCGGGGTGCTGCACAGATTTGGTTAGCCTGATGACGGTTGAAGCGAGGACCCCACAGGGCTTCTGCCTACGGCTGGAACCAAGGGGCCGATGTGTTATTGAATGAAGACCGAGTCCCCTATGAATGATTGTCTTTAAGTGATGCTGTAAATTGAATAACGTACAAACCGACCAGCCAAATGTCATAAGATTGGAAGAATAATTGGATAGAGACGAGGGAAGGGTCGAGATTTGGGCAGACGACATTTTGAAAAAGGCGGGAAAGTAAGATACAGTTTGTTTGCCTAGTTTCTTTTAGTCCAGAGCAGTAGCCTTTGAAATGAGGCAACACGGGCGTTATTTTGATCTTCTTTTCGTCCTTTGACAAAGGTTTAACATGACGACGAAACAAAGAAGTGGATGAGTCAGAAAGTCGACAGGGAGAGTCCGCCATTCAAATCGGGAGATCCCGGTCCGACAGACGGGCCGCTTCTCCAGGAGTAGTCAATATTTCCTCTGTAGCACGCCATTGCTGTCGTCCGAGGCTCAAAGAAAAATATTCCCGTTCCGTCTTAAGGGACAGAATTTGAATAAAACCCTCACCGGAACTGGAAAACAAACACAGGACCGCAGACGCATCCCAAAGCAGAAGTCACGGAACCAAATAACAATAATTGGTCAATAAAGAAAATATTGAGACGAATTAAATATTCACGTGAGGAAACACGACTGTCAACACACAGAAGAGGAGAATAGTGAAATATTCACGAGTACCCCCGTAGTTATCATTCCCAATAAAATATTCACACTCATTTCCAGAAGTATCCTATGGAAGTTTATATTTCAAAAGTCGGTAAAATCTGTCAGGTCAAACTGACTTTAAAATTGACTTTGTAATTTTAGAAATATTACATCACAACCAACTGATATTATCTACAATAATAACAACGTACAATTTTCACAATAACTTCTTGAATTACCAATTAAACCATCTGCAAGCGTCCGATTCAAGTATTCAGTTTCATTCAACAACTATGACAAGCAAACATGATCAGATTATCGCCTAAATGGCGAGGCAATGCAAACAGTCTATCGCAGGCAGGCTCTCTACGCATTTGGGAAGGACACTAGGGTAAAACTGTACTAGACAAATATTTATATAGATAAAACGGTGGGACAATCGCAGGAGAGTTCTGTGTGTATTGTCAATATGGCCGCACGTGGCACGTCTGTTAATGGATACGTTACCTGTGATTGTGTATTTGAATGTAAATACACACCTATTGGGAGCCGGCTAGCCGTATTTGATGGACATTGCACATCAGCCATTACCTATACATGACTATTATTAGAGCTTCATTCATATAATGTGTAATTAAACATTCGAGATCCATTCATTTACTTAACTGCCGAAACACGGCCATTACGCCATATTAGATAACAGCTTTGCAAAGAGCTTCGCCAATAACAAATCTGTTAAATTGGTTCAATCAGAATCAGATAGATGGGAATGAGACACGTAAGTTTCAATGTATGAGTGAGTGAGTGAGTAGCATTCTTAAGCTTCGTAGCGATTCGGTGAATTAGAAATGATGCATTTTGATAATGTAATTTCTTTTTGATTATTTTTTAATTTGCGTCTCATGAATATAAATTATATACCCTTTATATAACACTTTATTATGATTTGTTACACCCACGCACAATCCAGCGATTTGATCCCAAGATCCCTATGTCCTCCCGTGTCCGCTTTATGTCCTCTCATAGACACCGTGTCCCCACCCGCCCCATACACCCCACCCGCCCCATAAACCCCGACACCTCCACATTCATGAAGTATGCAGGTCTTGTGCTTAAACCAACTTTAAACTTGACATTTGTACTCTCAATCTGTTCCTAGCACCAAGGACGTTGAACAAGGTGTCTTGGGCCAAGTTAGTTTAACCCCCACAGGGCTAACAATGCCTCCGGTCGGGCGAGTGTGAACACCCCCCTGTAATTAGATTCGTGGTCCAAGTCACATGTCCAGGAGACGTCTTGGACACGACTGATCAGGGCCTTGTGGGCAGGGGAGGGGATTGAGGCTCACAAATTCGGAGGCAGGGCCATTATGGACCCATTGATTTTGTATTATCTACTTGACACGAATCGACAATTTAATACGACAAACAAACGTGAGAGGTTAAAGCAAACAGGGGCCCATGTTGGCGTAAATCAGGTCCGGCCCGTCCAATATCGGAAGACAATTCCCCTATCAAATTCGATAACAAGTCCCGCTCGCGTGAGACGCTCCTTTTTCAATGGGAAATCAATCAGAAAATCCATTCCTAGGACGATTTTGACTCCAAAGCCTTCACCGAACAAACCCTTGTCTTTTTCTTTGAATTCTTTAAACTTGATCTTTAATTTCTTTCAAAGACTCTCGCTCGACATCTCACAGAATACGGTGTGCCTCGCTCCAGTTCGATAGAGTTGCTGCCTCTAGGAGACCGCACATACGCCACAACCCCGGGCCGGGGCGAGGGACGTAAAATAGGAATTACGGTCGCGTTCGTGGGGGCATGATTCCTCGGGAAATAACCCAAAATAACTCAAACTTAAATGCCATTCCAACAAACATTAAGTTTGCCTGCATTGGACAAGTGAACACTCTGCTGTTAGCGATAAGAAAACCACTGCTTGGATTACATTAATTTATGAACAGATAGGGAAATAGGTAGTTAAACCAAACAAGCGCACGTTTTAGATGGTTGTGAGCCATATAATAGTTCGGTTATACTGTTTCTAATATTTGCATATTAATGTACATATTGATTGAAAAGTTGGTGAAAAGATGGAATGATAATCAATTAAATATTGTTGTTTCATAAAAATGGTGTATATAAAATGTGGAATCATAAACAGAAACATTGACAAGCAACGACCTAACTATCTAGGGTTCATTTCGGTCGATCGGTTTTGAAATATGATTTTCAAATATTATACAAAACAAAGACATCAAGTATCACCGACAGATCGATCGATGTAAAGGAAATAAAAACTATTGCTCTCTACACAGTAACCTATGGTAGGAGAGGTGTCACTAGGCTGATTGTTATCAATAGTCGCGAATCCCCTATGTTTCCTAATGACAACAATTCAACTAAATCGTTTCGTCTGTCATAGTGGAAATTTGAAATGAAACTCCATACACGTATGAACAATTTGAAGCAAAGATAGCGTTTTTCGCACGTGCCACGGCGCGTTACAATGCACGCGCTAGGAATCAGACGGAGTACACATTAGAGCGCTTTTGGTGACAAGGTGCATTCAATCTGATTACGATTCTAAACGCGCGCATCAATTTACAGTGCCAATTAAATTTACATTACAGATGGGAGGATTGAGTTGTGTAAGTTAATTTTATTAAATGAGTGTTAAGTGTGTTGTGAAAGAGATTCGAGCACGAACAGGACTAACAGACTGACAACGTTTGATCATCCGCGAGAAATGTGACAATTTGCACGTGCTATCTTCTCTCTGCCCATATTTCACACAACTATGGCGAAATACTCATGAATTTTTCAAAGACATTTTGCACTAATTTTCGTATTTTAACTACTGAAATATCCAATTAGGTGGTTCTTTTCTCGCATCACTCATCAGTTACTGAACTCACGTCGGAGTTTGTTTGTGGGTATTTTTAAAACCTGTTCAATAAAACAGTAATGCGAGGCAAATGTAGGAATTATACGTCATTAAACATGTTAACGTGATAATTTCCATCACATTAAAAACATGAAATCCCGCAAAACATTAAAATGAAACTTCTGATAATGATCAGCTCATTGAGCGTTATATTAAACAAAAATATACATGCGGTATATCTGCGATAGTAATGGAAAAAAGAAAAGACGGAACGTTCAAAAAACGGAAAACGATAAGTTGACACGTGATGAAAATGCTGCACGAGACTCGCTATTTGTGGCCTATATTTACATAAGTACTTTCACCAGTCGGGAAAATAAATGTGTTTAGTGCTAAAACTCGCAGTAAATGGCACTTTTCACTCATCAATTCTGTAAACCCGTTCTCGGGCAGCTAAACGGCAAGCCAGCCGCTTCAGGGGATGGGGGAACCCCTCAACTACGGTCATTAAAATTCTGTTAGGGAAGGATATTTGGAAAATATTCCCAAGTCACTTGTTTGATGAGAACATCTCTTCTCCCCTCGTTCATCATAGGGCGAGTAGTTTGATGGGGCTAACTCCGTGTTCGCTGGTTAGGACATCAGACAGGTGAGTGTTTTAATAAGCCAGAATTTCGCATTTCTGCCATAACCGTTTACGCGTTTGTTGACAGCTATCACAATGCCTGCATCGGTTCAATTCTTTTGTGCTTATCATTCTTGTTAAATATCATTTATGGGTATATTTTCACGCGCGTATTATAACGAAATGGCAACTCGGTTGAATTAACATTTTTAAATCGTATATTTATTTCCGATCAATTCATTGAAGTGTAATAAAACAGATTACCGTAAACAATAATTAAATAAACATCACAAAATAAAATATATATCACAGATTTTCAGGAACTTGTATTGATAATGATATACATATTTACATCTTTCAATTCTACATGTGAAATATTCGTGGTGGACCACTATGTATGTCTCAGAACCCTGGTTGTGCATCTAGGTATATCACGCATCGATCCCAGCCATGCATCGATATTCATACGGCAAATGGCCCGAAGCACATGTTCAACACAACAATCCGCACAGATAGCGAGTTTCAGTCTCAGCATGTATGTTTTCAAATAGCCCGAGATCAAAGTAAAATTATCTACCATTGCACAAGCTTCCTTTAATAAATTTCTAAAAGTTTATTCAATGAACATAACTTTTATTTCCTTGTTTACGTGCTCCGGTTGTTAGAGGAACCGCCGAAGCGGCACATCGTTTGTGTTCAAGATTTCGGTGTTATTTAGAGGCCCAAAATTTCTCGATTCATTAAAAATACGTACCATCTCACAGACTTCGCTTTTATCTAGCGCAACTGTATTGTTTTCAGTGGTATAAACTCCTCTGTGATTTCTTTATGAGAAGCAATGGGTTGTCTATAGAGTGTACCCCCTTGCGTTCTAGAAGTAACATAAACGTTTAGGAACTAAACTCTCGACATAGATGCATCTCTTTGTCCGAACTTGTACGCAGATGTCGTAAAGTTTTATTCGTTCTTGGTTCGGTGCTTAAAAAGAAGCGGACAGAGAACGCTAAGGCGAAAACACGGGTAAATTTGTCGCTCGGCCATAATGCAACAATGCCGGACACGTTCACTGCAGTTGTAAAAGCCCCATATACATGTTTCCCGTTCACAAACGCTGTGAGAGGGGCAACTTAAAAGGGCTAGGGATACCACCCGTAGACTGGGCCCCTATGTGTACAACGGCATCAAACTCACACGAGCAGCTGATGGGGAATATTTATGTTGTTTATCGTACTACCGCATGGCACCTTTACCAGGCTTTAGCGTGGATGGGGCTCCACGTACATCCATGTGTTCAATGACCACCTTGTTCTACTAGCCTGTGGTTTGTTTTGAAAATAAGCTTGAAGGGTTTGGTATCCTTTGGTCTAAACACAGAACGCTATAATTCAACAGGATCTAAATTCATCTCCCCACGATACCTATACTTTCTAAGCTGAACCATTCTCCGAGTTAAACGATTTGCAATCCACTAATTTTTGACGCTATTGTTCCGGAATAAATGTTTCAGAAATCTCGTTAAAAAACAATTATTTTTCCCCGCTGCAGACATCTCAATACAATTTTGTACGTGTCACATTATTTATGAAACATGTCAAAGACTAAAGTTTAAACGATTACCCTTTTTTCCCAGCCCCTATTGTTATGACGCAAGATTTGCACGGAACACGGCGACGGTGATTATATTCAAACTGCTATCAGTATAAGTGACATCAGATATGTCCACTCCTAAACAATTCCAGCTCGCATTGTTTATTCAGTGAATGTTAAAACACTGCAAGCACATCCTAGTATTTTTCTCAAGTATTTTCCACTAAACCAAACAGAAACATATCTGATTGATAGCTAAAACAGATTCGATTTCTCATCAGGCGAGCAGTCCGCGTTATTCGATGTGACTATTATGCTGTGTTGACGGAACATAGAGAAAGTAGTGACATCCACCAGACCGTGGCGATGTTATCTTAGCGTTTCCCTTATCAGTGATATAATCCATTTGGCGTTCAATATGCCAATGAGTTATCAATGTACCTCATTGTTGGCGATACGGACGTTGATGGCCGGGGATGTTTCTATACGGGCATTGTCGCCGCAGAGTAAATGCTTATTCACGACCACGCAATGTGACCGACGGATGCCGTGAATGGGACGCAGTTTTCAAAATGGGGGAATGATATTTAGAAAAAAAATCGTCAAATATTTCTAAACGCTTTTCCATGCGCAGCCTTAATATGATAGCATATCGGGGCAAGATTGAGGGATAGTTTAGAAACGGTGCAGAGTAACAGCATGCCAGGAACGACTCTCGACATTTTGTACGTTTAGATATTCAGACAGTGCCTCTGGGTAGTCCTGCTTTCTGATTTCAGAATAGATTCAATCGATGGAAGCACTTGACCAAAGAATCTAACAGAAGTCCGCCCCACTTGCTATTGTAGGGGCTCAGAGTACATTGTCGACACAAGTCCTATTGTTGCAAGTTCTTCAGTTCGATCGTCGGTGTCACCGCGCCTGTAAGGAGGGGCGAGGGATCTGTTGGTGTCACAGTTCCTCGCCTCTCCCCGGCACCGTCACATCGAGTTAGACGTCGGAACAACGAGGAGACACAGTGTAACATTGTCTGCCGCGTTCGCGGGGGATATCAACCAAGTATTGTTTTGCATTTAACTATAATGATGAACTCCTAATTCTCCAAAGTTTCGAAAATGTTATCAATATTTAAATCAATATAAAAAGAAGAATCATTTGCCGTTTTATTTCAAATTAAAGATGTACGTCACCCAAAGTAAACAAACGAACTAAAGAAGGTAATTATGTTATTATATACAATATCGAGACTTATTTCCAAGGTCTCTTGAATTACGGACCAAAGCGAAATACATCTTACTGTTTGAATTTGTTATAAAGTCATCATTTTTAACACCCAGACGAACTAACCCCTATTCGCCACCCCGTTTAATCTGATATCGAGTCAGCGCAATGTGTTTTAGCATCTTGATTTCAACAAGGCTATGAAAAATATTTCAGGCATTGTAAGTGAGCGTACCACAGTGCCTTACATAGATTGGGATCCGACGGAGGAGAGTGTATTACATCAGCGAGATGTTCTGTGTCATTACCGCAACCTTGAGGATATAGACAGCTTTGATCATCCTTCTAAGCAACAATATAGCTTGACTTGTGCATGACAAGAATTCCTTTAGAAAAAGGCTTCAAAGATAAAATTTAAAAAAATGTTGAGAACTATTCATATTGAAGCGCTCAGCGCTTGAGAAATATGAGTATATGCGAGTTTAAGTGAGGTTCGTCATACCACTATCGTGTTCTATGTTGTTGTATTTGAATACGGTCTTATTCATGTACTCACAACCCTAACAATAAGAATATTAGGGTTTATGTTTCAACACAACAAACATACGACTAATCTTTAGTAATAAGACAGATATCGGGTCAGATTGTTTATTTATTTGGTATGTATACAATCCCCACTTGAATCGTGAATATAGGCACTTATCTATTTGACGAGGCGCTGATCGAATTTAATGGTTTCGGCACGCGCCGGTCTATCCGGCTTTTAAACACGAGCCAATTAGCACGAGAGATACAGGTTTACGAAGACCGCATGCTAAAATGTGAGCCGATTATCGCCTAGAATAAAATTAAGTTAATTTGCGAGAACTTCTGACAAACAATCCGGTTACCGGCAATTTGTATCAAACGGCTGTGGGGGTTATGTATGAGGGGGATGCTAAAGTGGCAAAATACAGAGACGGCTGAAATAAATATTTCTTAAAGGGATGCTTTGTTAGGGAGGGGTCTTCAATGTGCAAATAGTTTGTATTATTGGTAAAACTTGGTATTAAGGTATGCAAAAACATAAACCGTGTTCTCTCTCTTACCTGAAAACTTGCTGTTGATGTAATCGTCCTTGCAGATGAATTTATTCTCATCTAATATATAGAGTTCCTCTCCTGTAGATAACTGTTTTCGACACACCATGCACGTAAAACACTTTAAATGAAACACCTTGTTTCTCGCCCTGCGAACAAGATCGTTAGGAGATATACCTTGAGTACACCCGGCACACTTTGTTCCGTATCGTCTGAAAAAAATAAAAATTAAACAATTATTTAATGACAAACTGGGCGTTGTATTGAAAACAAATATTAGATGAACAGTTTCCTTGTTGTTATACGTTCACATTGTATTGTACAATTGTATAGGCTCTCAAATGTTCCTCCTTGGTATGTGGACAAAGGTCTGATGATTTGTTATTAAACAAGGAAATGTTTTAATACGATTGACTGACATGTTCTTTTTTTATCGAAAAAGTCCGCTTTTGTGTAGTTTGTATTAGAGTAAAATCTAACATCTGTATGTGTTGTTCTATCGAGAATTCTTGTTTAACACTTACATTCCCATTGAACATGTAAATTCAACAAGAACGTTATTTTATAAGTACATATTCTGTGAAATGAACGTTAATTAGATATACATATGTATCTTGTCATGCCTATATACCTACCGTGTTTCACCTGTGTAAAAGTAATTTAAGGTGGTCTAACCAGAGCATCGATCACGGCGATGTTTCCACATCTCACCTTTGAGGAAATGACCCCGTTGAGTTATAACAGGTTATGGATAAACTCCCAATAGACCTGGCTAAATAATTAATCTACTCTATTGAAAATACAAATAGCCCACATGTGTAATTAAGACTATTTCAAATAGCTATCTCTCGGCGCCACTCGAGCTTGAAATTAAAAACTTAAGTACCAGTTCAATTTAACTTTGATGAAATATTTTTGAGTGTTTAAAAACTGTAACAGAGTTATAGAACAAAGATAAACTGAAGATATTGACAATTATTTTTAACAGACACTGTGTTTATGTTTAAGCCGTTTCATCACGACAACGTGAGTGGGTGATGATCAACTGTAGTCATGGCATTATTGACACGCGAAGCCGTTGAAATTACATCAAATAGCTATGTAAAGTTCACACAATTTTGAACTTTAATGTGTTAATATATGTCACGTAATACGACAGCCGACCGCCGGCAATACCTATCAATATTGCCGTGTCAGTCCAATAGAATTTACTGTTACTATAATACAGTTTCTTACCTGAAAAAATCTGTTCTGCAGTACAACTTCCCGTCCCTATAGAAACATTTTTCTGTCAAATTACTTTTGCAGTCGCTGCACTGAACACATTTGGCATGCCACGCTCGGTCCAAAACATTCAATAGAAATCTGTCCAAGATGGGTCGGTCACACCCAGCGCACTGAACCATCGCTCCACCCTCACAATCACTGACGCACCCCACGGGCCGTGACACAGGCTCCAACTTGAGGGTCGGGATCAAAGCCCGCGGGTCAACTGACAGTGCCAGCCTTTTAACTTACAAGTACGCCAAAGATAAAAATGTGTAGCGGGTATACCACTTACACACAGCGAGAGGTACTGCAATCCGAATGTCAGGCTGTTGGCTGTGGTACTAGGTCCCGTCTTGTGTTAGACTATCCCTATAACATGTAACGCACGTCCGAAGATTAGGGTAGAATCCTATATTGTTCATTCACGTCCGGGTTTGCATGTCTGCCCCTGAAACTCCACACACGATCCCCCGTCCTCTTATTCGGAATATGTGCTGAAAGTTTTCGTGTACCATAACATCATGACACGCTGAAGGGGCGGAGCCAATACCTGCCAATCACCTTCACAGTCTCCATAGAAACCCTCACGCTGATCGCCCATTGAACACGCCACACTCACATGCATCGACCAATCAGAGCTCAGCATTGTTGTGACAGGCGATCGCTGCACCAGCCACTCACTGAGCGAGCTCTTAGAGATTGAACAAGGATCTCTCATAGGGTAGTAGTGAGCCTGTCCCCTGCGGCAGACAGACCCCTCGACACCCTACCCTCAGTAGTGTCATGAGTAGGGCTTATGCAGCATGTACATTCTCACTCTCGCGTCATTGTATATATATTCTTGAAGAACCGGGATCGGATTTCCAACGCACTGCTGAAAACGAAATATTTACCCATAAATCCCCAAGCAAACATTTCAGTATGGAAGTGCTGTTTTAGTGAGAATCTCCTACAAATTCAAAGTGCAACATTCGTTACATGGCTGTGATCAAAACCCTGTTAAAAGCAAGTTAATGCAGATTCCATTTCACATACGTTTGTACCGGCCATTAGTATAGCTTTAATATAAACAGTTACCCCATTGTCGCGGTGGCTGGGAGCGTTTCTCGTACCCTCATTTACATAACGTCCACTTGTAAACGTTTGTAACCCTATTACAGTTTCAATTTAAAAAAGTACACTACGGACACTAAACGCATCTTACTCGAACGAGAGAAATCAAATCAAAGATACTTCCGTAGGCTGCACATGTGTTATAAACTTATAATATTATTGGCAGTAATATAAATATCATTCAGTTTAAAAAATAAATTGTCTTCAAGAATAAGTATCGCCTTGGAAGAGAGAGAAACAAATTTATTATTATCATTGTGAATCATATCACTCGGTCTGATTGCTACAAATGACGTCTTTGACATTTCGAAGTAAGCAGGGTGACCATTGGTCACCCACCCCAAGTCTCAGTGTGGGTAGTTTCCGGGTGTCAGCTGGCAGATGGTCATCTCGTGCTGGCTCACTGCACGCTGGTGACCACGTGAGTTGACCACTTCTCCCGCCATGTTTGTATCTGCTAAGTGTCAACGACGTGTAATCCGGATACAGCAAAACTTGTCAAGAACTGACGCGACCCTTGCAACAAAATCCACAAACAACGGAGACAGATGTTTCACAAGCTATCTAACATGGCGCAATTTTAATATCTATGTATTTGTTGAAATAAATTTCAGAAATATTTAACATTTAGTTAAATAAGATCAAATATTTCCAATCTAAAACTGTGCATTTGTGGACTGATGGTTTAATTATGCACATTGTATCAACTTGAAACAGAAAATTAATGAATTGTATAATTCAAGCGCTATCTACAAAATGTGGTTAAAGCTAGCAAAACTGCATAACTCTATCTCCTATTCATTTATTGACAGGAGTTTTGAGAATATACCTGAGAACAAAGGGACATCTGATTTCATGCGTGCGGCACATGGTGACGTGATTTCTGTCCACACAACCACGATACATATCATAGATGAGTTTGAATGATTATAGAAAAACACCAACCTTGCATTTTGAGCCCGTAAAACAAACACCCGCATAGAGAAAACCAAAGTTAAATGACCCATACCACCGTCCAAAACAAGCTTTAATCCCAGCCACGTTAAATTATCATTTCGGAAACATTAACAAGTTTCTCGCACCGGTAAATATCAAAGAAACGAAACTATTCCTGCCGCGCGACACATTGCACGTGAAGTGAATTTTTTCAGATCGTTATCATTTTTACTACGTGTTCGGTTTGTTTTATTTGAAATAAATGTACATTTAGTAAAATCAGCACCCAACACCTGGTCCTCAGCACGAGGTATTACAATACAGTTAAACAAGGCTTAATCATCATATAGTCTCAGGCAACGACATCGCAAGTGTGTCCGGCCGAATCGCCTCTCAACCGCTCTGCGGTTTCTGATACGAAATTCATCGTTATACGAAAATATCATCAATTTTGTGCTGTTTGTGAAAGGCATTTTATGGACAGTTGATGAGAGCCGTAGCTGATTGAATGTTGACTCTGTTTGAATATTTCGAAAAATGAACCGTTTTTGAAAAATCGATTTTCTTATTGAATTTTTATTGAGGCTTTGAAGATGAGATAACACTGTGTTGTTGATGATGATGCATTGAATGTTTAACTAAAATGTTTAACTGAATGTTTAACTAAAACTAACAACACCCATTTTACTTCACTGATTACTGGGTGTTATTATTATTATTATTATAGCAGTAGTGGCGTTGGTTGTAGTAGTAGTAGTAGTAGTAGTAGTAGTAGTAGTAGTAGTAGTAGTAGTAGTTGAGTAATATAGATTGTGTTTAGGAAGTGTAAGGTGATGGGTTAGGCTAGTGGTTAAAGCGTTTGCTCGTCACGCCGAAGACCCAGGTTCGATTCCCCACATGTGTACAATGTGTGAAGCCCATTTCTGGTGCCCCCCACCGTGATATTGTTGGAATATTGCTAAAAGCGGCGTAAAGCAATACAAAAAAACATCGTATGTGATTGTTCATTTCAAACCTATTTAAAACTAAAGTTTTGTCCTTTTTTCATTAAAGTTTCAATCATGTCATATGTGTATCAAGTGTTGGCTGTTTTGCATTCCAACAATCACTACCACATCGCTAAGTCCAGTCAATGAACGCTGAACCTCATCACGAAAGACAGCTGTACGGCGATCGTCACTTGTAACCATCAGGGTTTATTTCCATGTATACACTATTAGTAGGGGACGGGTTTATGACCCTATGTACCCACCCATCAGCATTGTTATGCTCACGATAACACACCCCTATATAAACTACACGGTGTTACAACAGCTGTAATTGCCCAATCAATCGATGATTACACTCACTTAACGGGTGCGCTTTCCCGTATATACATCTCCGTGTGGAGGAGTTTGTAAGCGATTAACGTCCGCTGTTTATTGATCACCACAATCGATCAACGTTTATTCATCGCTAAATCAGTTTGCGCATATCAATTGATTTGATTTAATTTTAATTCAAGTCGACTTGCGTCGTATGTGTCAAGAGATTTGTCATTAAATTTGAAAAATATGTTTTATACATCTACATTATGAGATTATATATCGAATGCTGAATGTTGATGAAATCTAACTTCTGAATTCCTTCAAAATAAAACAGATCTATAAAATATTTTTCTTAGCAAAATACTCAGAGAATTTAGCACCAGAGTAAACACGCCACTTGTGTATCGCGCTTAAACTCTACGTTTTGTGTCTCAGCGACCTTTCGATTATTGTGTTTCTTCAAAGCCTTTCACATTTATGACATAAACCACCGGGTAAAAGAAATATACACTTGTAATTTGGACTAGACCAAACAATAACAAACGTTATCAAAGCGTTACCAACCTGAAAACAGTCCCCGAAACACTGTAAACTTAAGTTCTAAAACACAACTGTGATACCCGTATAAAATACTTCACCACCCACTAACCCTTTCTTGTTTGTTTGACATTTGGCCGCCATCACTTGAGTGTATGCTTTATTTTGCCCGGCTGTTTATTCATAAAACCTTTTCCTTTTTTATTTAAGGACCATTGTTGTTTTTAAATCGTGTATAATTAAATTGTTTAATTTCAAGTAACCGACTTCCAGAAATACGCTGAATCATGGACGGGGCTCACCCCATCCTAAATACTAGAATCTGTACTTTATGGGGAAGGTGTTATCCATATTGTACAGTTTTTGCTTTTCACCACTTTCTGAATTGTGTTCCACACACTATGGCGTTCAGTAGTTTTCAATTCGGTTTTAATAATTATCGTCAACATTGACAGTCAAGTTTAACGTAAGCATGCTGCCATCTCCATCTAACACCGGTATGTTGTATGCTTGAATCTAGATATACCTCTGACACGGAGGTTATGAAGGGTGCGAGGTGCAAGGTGTGTCCAGAATCTCTATTAGTGGGTGATGTAATATGTATGTAGCGCATACACGTTAAAGTCAGCACCCCTCCGTCACGGCGTAACCACCCCGGTGCGGGGGGAGTTTGTGCCGCTGAGATTGGTGCCAGACTCGTCTCTCGCAGCAGCGTGAAATGATCATGGGGGTGAAGCTGTATCGAAGCCCGGGGTAAGGTGTTCAGGAACTCAGGGGGGATGTTTGTTCGGGTCGGAGGTAGACAAAGGGGAAAACAATGATCATTCATCGCAGCTGAAGTTACACAAAGCGCCTTTAAGATGTATCGCTCTACGGCCTTTTGTTCACGTATTTACCTATTTGAACTACATTTGGCAACAGTTTAAGGGTAATTGCTACAAAAACACAGATCCCCGGGTAAATCCATTAGCACTGGGGATCAAAGCTGCTGTGTGCACCCCGACAGACGGGTGGGACATACCCCGATCAGACCTCACCCCCGGGGCACAAACTTCAGTCCTTGGGTGACGAAGGAAAATATTGAAAATAAGCCTCCAAACAAAACTGTCTGAAAGTGACCGCCAAGTTGCATCTTGTGTAAACATTACCTGGATCTCCTACCCCGATATAGACCAAGAGCCACCCCCGTTACTGAGTTCCCGACCCCCCGGGCGGTTGGTAGTATATCCGTGTACCGAACTTCAATGGTATCTAACGGGGCCCGCTTTGCCTCGGGAGAGGGAGACAATGTTTTTAAGGCATTCAAGAGTTTCAATAGAATGGGGAAATATTTTTGTGGAATATTTTGAATATTTTGTCAATAATGGTGCTCTATGATAACATTGCGCTGAAGACGCACCCCTTCAAAGATGCGACTGGAAGAGGAACTGTTTGATTGCCTACTGTTGACAAGATGGATGTAAGAATATGTTTCACTCAGCATCAGTGTGAAGGATTTGTGTTGCAATGATGACACATTGCATTCTTCAAAGGCATGTCTCTTGTGATGGGGTCTTGTGTTCATATACGATTACCTTTCGTATAGCGCGACTAGGTTATTGTTGTTGTTGTTGTGATGATGATGATGATGATGATGATGATGACCTTGATGATGATGAGGAGGAGGAGGATACGACGATGATAACTTTGATGATATGTGTCTTAATTGTGAAAGTTTAAATACAAATGTGACTTACAGGATATATATGAGATTATATGATACAAAATAACAGTGAGTTTATTCATTTACCCAAGCCTCACCTGTAAAGTCTATGACACGGAACAAAGGTGATGATGATGATGATGATGATGAAGATGATGATGACAGAATCATCATTTTCATTATCATCATGATTATTATAAAGTTTAGAAAAACTCATAACGACTCTACCAATGACTAACTAAGAGTCATTAGTCACCTTGTTTACTTCAAAATGTCATAGACGTCATTGGTAGCGTTGTTACTAAGCACCAATGACGCAATCAGACCGGATGATATTATTCACAATGATAATAATCCTTTTGTTTCTCTCACTGTCCAAGGCGAAAGTTATTCTTGAAGACAATATGTCTTTTTCAAAGTTTTAAACTGAATGATTATTTTATCAAGGAAACTGGTCGCCTATATTTTATTTAGGTGTCTAGCGTGCATACACTTTAAATAAAAAAAAACATCATGAAAACACATCATATTGTTATACCGCCCCTTGGACACCAGTTACCATTAAACGGTCAATTATAATAAAAACACTAATAGTGCTAAAATAATACAAATACCCTATGTTTAAACACTTTGGTTTCTAACACAGGGAGAGACAGAGAGAGAGAGAGAGAGAGAGAGAGAGAGAGAGAGAGAGAGAGAGAGAGAGAGAGAGAGAGAGGCAGTGATATAGTGAGTGAACATGGTTTTACGCCGCTTTTACCAATATTCCAGCAATATCATGGCAGGGGACACCAGGAATGTGTTTTAAACACTTTTAGAGAGAGAGAGAGAGAGAGAGAGAGAGAGAGAGAGAGAGAGAGAGAGAGAGAGAGAGAGAGAGAGAGAGAGAGAGAGAGAGAGAGAGAGAGAGCAACCGTGAACATTATTTATCATACTACGTTTAAACATATTCTTAATCAATACGGCTACACGGGTTGACAAATCCTCGCACTCCATTAGATATTTCATTTGGTCTGTACCAAGATCTGAAAGTTTGATTCAAAGACGAGGCACTATTCCATCACAAGCTCTTAGGTCCAAATAGAGATTACAATTTATTACAAAAGTGTATCTCGTCTTCAACGCTATTGGTACAGTGTTTACAAATGTTAATGCTTGTCTGGTACTTGTGTTTTTGTTGTCTCGGTTTCTTTATGTTGGCGATGTAAAGTGCCGGGCAAAAGAAAGTATACACCTATGTCTGATGGTGGCGAGAAGTAAAACAAACAAGAAATCGTTAGTCGATGGTGATGCATTTGATACGGGTATGATATGTGTGTTTGTACCTTATGCTTGCATTGTTTCGGCGGCTGTTGTCGAGCTAATAACGTTTTGTACTTTTTTCAAGTGGTGTATACTTTTTTGGCCCGGAAGTTCAGAACCACCATTTGATGATGATGATGATGACGACGACGACGACGACGACGACGATGATGATGATGATGATTCAGAACCACCATTTGATGATGATGACGACGACGACGACGACGATGATGATGATGATGATGATGACGACGACGACGACGATGAATTTACAACATTAAATGTACGCTTCACACACTCGTCCTGTTTCAGACTCTATTATCGTTCTAAATATAAAATGCGTTCACCTGGTAGGTAAAATAATTTCTTTCGCACGATTTTGTAATAAAAGAGAATTAAAAAGATACCATTATAGAACGTTGTCATTGTGATATTGTCCCAAATCATGTGCACGTTTTAGAGGGGCATTTATAAATATCGGTGCATATTAATTACATTGAAAATATACAGGCTGTAATTCGGATTGTGAGAGATTTCGACACCGAAATGGCTTTTTGCCTTCCCCCAAAGCAATGCATTACAAATCCTTCCATTCGCATACGCGGACACCTTCCGTGGTCCAGTGGATAGAGTGTCTGCCCGGAGAGCGTAAGGTCGGGGGTTTGATCCCCGGCCGCATCATACCAAAACATGTTACAAGATGGTACTTGTTGTTACGCTGCCTAGCGCTCGGCATTAAACTGATAAAACAAGGACTGGTCGACTCGGAGTATACTGTGTCTGAGCGGGTTATTCATGTTAAACTGCGGCATTGTATCTGGGTGGGCTGGCACTATAACAACGGCATTAGTCAGGACTAGTACGAGCAGACACACACACAACACACGCACATACGCGCGCAACAATCAAAGACGTATGTATTCGTATACTTGTATATGAAGCTTTTGTGACTTTCTGAATAATGTCTCTATATTAATGTACATATAAAATGTAATAATATTTTACGTTTTCTTTCCTTCCTCATAACGCTTAAATAAATACCGTTTTAGTATCATGCTACACATGTGGGTGTATCGTACCACAGTGTACTTAATGGAGGATAGTCTCCCATACGGAAACAAAATATCTGACAACTCTCTTGCCAATCTGCAATACTTTGGCAAGTCTAGATTTCTTCAGTGTCAGGAAATTAAGAAATTATCTGCCATTCGTTCTATTGTATATGAGAAGAAAATGTAAGCAAAAGATCGTTATAAAATAATTTCATTTCAGAGATTTGATGTTAGTCTGAAAAAGATTCTATATTCTCCATAGTCTGTTGTCCATTTAAGATCAAGGTTGTGGAGGCGTAGGTAGTGTCCTGAGTCCGCGCCAAACATTGTGTCTGTGCTGAAATCTTTTATATTATTGTATTTTCTGTCCCTTTTGACACTAATGTGATTGACAAGATTCAAAAAAAGTATGGCAAATATGCGGCCCTCGCTTTCGAAATCCCAAATACCAAGTTGCCCGACCCATTGTTCTCGGTGTCTTAGGTTTGGTACCTCCCAATCTGTTGTCTGACATTGGGAGAGTACCCGGGTTTGCTTCCAGGAATACAGCCCTTCTGACAATCTGGATAATGCAGAAGGCTGCAGTGTTTTCACATTCTCCGAAAAGTTCTGGGTGGGTTTGACAAGGCAAGACTTCCTGGGAGAGGGGGCAAGGACCCTAAGCTGATGATGAGCCTAACCAGCCTGACTGCCAGGATCACCAAAATGCTCTTTGCTGCATTTTTTATTTTTATCTGTAAATAATAATATTAATTATATTGAGTATACATAGTCATGTAAAATCAGTTCTTCATGTCTTCATTTTATCTCTACTTAATTTGAATTACAGTAAAGTATGGTTATAACGAACTCAAAGGGACTACTAATTTTAGTTCGTTATAAGCATATATACAGCATAACTACAGCAAATAGTGGGGACCAAAAAAGTAAGTTCGTTATATCCGTCAGTTCGTTATAAGCGTGTTCGTTATAACCGTAGTTTACTGCACGTTGACAATATATTTCTTACAGTTAACTGAAAAAAATATTACTTCCATATTATAATCAAGTGTTCACAAGGCCTTAGTTCCGATAGTTATACTTCGCTTGAGGGGTAGAATCGGTCATCAGCAACCCATGCTGACTTTGTGCCTCATGATGTTAATCACTGAATTGTCTGGTCCAGACTCGATCATTTACGCACCGCCGTCATATAATATAATGTTGCTGGAATATTAAACAACAAACAAACAAACAGACTTCGCATAATACATATCGCCCTCATTAAAGGTAGGCAGTGAGGGCCCATTCCAAACGCTGTTTACTACGACAACGAGGCTTGCATTATCTTGGTTTTTTTAACATCACTGGGCTTTGTTCCAACCGGAAGTCGCAACATTTGTGGAATTGGGACCTGACGTCTTTCAGTCAATAGATCCACAGTGTGTTGCAAACTGTGAAGGACAGCTGGTCCATCTGTAGATTGCAAACTGTGAATGACGCATTGGTCATTCCATTGTCCTGTGTCATATCGCACGAGTAGAGGTGTGGTTGGGTAGCTCCGCAGGATAACAGTTGCTTACAACCAGGGTTCGATTCCCCACATGAACACTATGGGTGAAAACACACTCACTCAGTCACTCACTCACTCTCTCGACGTCCAGTGTAGCGAATGAGCCGTATACTGAACCCGGTTCAAAATGTGATGTTCTTTGAATTTTTTGTTCACGTAAATAATGTACTTCGAATATAACAATAGTACTGATGTTGACTGATATAGTTTTAACCGGACCATGCTGTATTGCTCGTCACGCTGAAGACCCAGGTTCGATTCCCCCCATGGGTACAATGTGTGAAGCCCATTCCTGGTCTCCCCGCTGTTATATTGCTGGAATATTGCTAAAAGCGGCGTAAAAACACAAAAGAAAAGATCGTTTATGAAGTGAACACTATTTTTACTTGTTCGTGTCTTTATTTAAAATTAAAAATGTTTTTATCTTTTATTCTTTAAGTTCCAAACGTATCATAAATGTATCAAATGTTTTCTGTTTTACATTCAATCAATCACTACCGCAGTGCTAAGTAAAGTCAATGAACGCTGAAACTCAGACAGAGATCTGCGGCGACCTTGCTGGAATATTATCAGTGCCGTAAAACCATACGAACTCATTCAATAACGGTTCAGTCTGGGTGTGTCCTGTTTTTAGGTTCGGATCCCAGACTCGTCCCCGATACTTGGAACTGCAGCACCATGCCCTGCTCGTGGGTTTCACAAAAGACGAAGACGTCAACGGCCTACGTCACTTCCGGCTTTCCTTCCACATTAAGTTTCCTTTGTTTGTTGTTTCACGCCGCACTCAGCAATATTCCAGCTATATGACGGCGGTCTGTAAATAATCGAGTCTGAAACAATCCAGTGATTGATATCATGAGCATCGATTCACGCAATTGGGATTGATGACATGCACACCCGATCCCGTTAGTTGCCTCTTACGACAAGCATAGTCGCCTTTTATGGCAAGCATGGGTTGCTGAAGACCTATTCTACCCCGGAATCTTCACGGCCTTCCACATTAAGCTAATATATAACTGAAATCCTGTTCAAGCGGCGTTCAAGGTGAAAGTGGGGCGTTCGGGTAGCCTAGTGGTTAAAGCGTTCGCCCGTCACGCCGAAGGCACGGGTTCGATTCCCGACATGGGTACAATGTGTGAAGCCCATTTCTGGTGTCCCCCGCCGTGATATTGCTGGAATATTGCTAAAAGCGGCGTAAAACCAAACTCACTCACTCACTCACTCAAGGTGAAAGTTCACTATTATGCAATCAGAACATCGCTACGTCGTCATGTATGTAAGTGCGAGAGCTGCTGAATGTTCTGGTGCGAATTCCCATATTGATACTCAGAATGGTACATCACTCACTCACGTTGTCTTTACCCTCGCACAACAAACGTCATTTTGACGTTATATTACGGTCGGAATCAACGCCTCGCTTTCACAAACCCAATTGCGTGTTTAGTAGCGTCCAGCTCACACACCTTCATATTACTGTAGAAGGAGGTGCTGAACCCAATTCACGCATCCTTGCTGTATATAACTGTTCTTGTTGTACATTATATCATGTATCTAGGATATTGTAAATTGTTTTTTAAACACGCGTACATTTGAGTAATTATCCCCGTATAAACAACTACACCGCCATATTGTTAATTTACAAACGTAATGATTTTTTCTGCTTCTTTACATAACGTGAATGTTTCTGTCAATAACCACTGGTATTCCAATCAATGCCACGTTACAAGTTTAGTCACTGCAAGATAGTCGCTATTCATGCTCCGAGTTCCGTCTCAAGATCGAGTTACCGTGATGGACAGAACATATCGACCCCATAACAGATTGAAAATTTGTTTTGTCCGGGTTGCCGGGCCAAGACAGGCCATAAAATGCCCCATGTAATACCACGATGACCCATGAAGCTACCACCGGCCCACAGCACAGAGCCAGGGGCTATAGGAATAACACACTACATCCATTATGACGACGAAGAGTAGTTTTCGTGTGATCGCGTCTCCTCAAGGGACTTTCAAATGGGGTAATTTGCCCCAACGACGATGTTACTGCCGTCGTCTTTATCTCCGGCTGCTGATGCGCATGTCCGAGCGAATGCCTTTCGACCCTGTCAGGAGCTTTTAAAGTTGTTACCAGCGCGGTATCCAAAGTCCCTGATGTGCGTGTCCGAGCGAAGCCTCTCGACCTGCCAGGAGTTTCACAGGGAGCCCGTGGACGTCAGGCTCGGTGCGGCTGGGGGTCCCCGGCAGGGCGCTGCTTCATCAGTCCCGAGGGGGGCCGGGGTCTTGGCTGGGTGAGATCCGACGGCTGGAGCTGACGGGTCGGGCCGACTCGGGGGATTAACGGTGTCACTGAGATCATCGTTGACACCTCTGGATTAGCGGGATCTGGCGGAAGATCAGGGATAATCCCTTGAGTGGGCCCAGTTGATCGCGCAAAGCCTTCCGCCATGTTTTTGTTTGGGTTGTCAATATTTTGAGATAAAAGATAGAAACGATGAGAGGTGGTGTTAGGAAATATTAAACGTTACTGTCGAGCGATATTACCGCGGAGAATTCTTTGTTTGGAAAGTAATGGATGTTTCCCAGTGCGTTTATCTGTCATAGACATTTTGTTATGTGACAGCTGATGGTTTACTTCATGAACACATGCAAGGGCTGCTTGCGCAGCTGTACTAAAACTAATCATTACTGAGGGTTTTTTAATCTAAAGATGCGTTTTATTTCTGAACTGACGTGTGAAACTATACATTTTCTCTCTGTTATTTAGACACATGCAGCCATTCATTATGCAATTCCTTTATTCTAAATTGGAATACCTCAATTTTGAGGGTTTATATTTATTAAATATTATTTCCGGCATAAAACTATAGTGTATTATCTCTTTTAACAGGAGTACCGATTACTGTCAATGATTTATCACACGAGTAAATTTCGAGCAATGGCTTTGGTGTTATTCACACAGCAGACAAAATTCTTTCTTTTTTAAATGAAGACACTTTTAACAAATCTATTCTACGAATTCGCTCAATTATCGTGGTTGTTAGATAGTCTTGGTCGAAGTCGAAGGAAATATCCATGAAACCGTTCCATGAGATGGTTACTTGACGCTGTTCCTTGACGCATTAATGAAATTAATGCGGTGCGCTGACGCTGACACACACACACACACATACACACACGCGCACACACACACACACACTCTGCCCCCGTTCCACATAACCACCGAAGTGTAGATTCTTAAAGCCAGTCATACAAAGCGACCTCAGCAACACATAAGTAAGATCGTTTTGTACAACTGGTCCAAGTTCAATATCTTCCTCGAGACAGTCTACTTAATTTAACCTGACTGGATCAATGTACGAAAGTACAATGCTGTAGACGGACTTGTGTTCGCTTCAGTTCTTTATTTGAATCTGAAGACTCTTGACAGTGCATTTCCATACCATTCCATACTTGACCTGAATGTGTATATTTCATGAGGTTCATGCTGAATTGGTTCATGCATGTCATCGTATCCCACTTGCGTAGATCGATGCTCGTGACGTCAATCACTGGATTGCTGGCCCTGACTCGATTATTTACAGACAGCCGTCATATGGTTGGAATATTGCTGAGAGCGGCGTAAAACAACAAACAAACAAACAAACAATGGTGTACACAAACATGTGTTCTCTTCAGCTCATTATATCTCTTGACCGAAGCACGTTTATTGTTATACTGAACTTGACTATGGATGAATAAAATGCTTGATACAGACAAGTGATCGCGTCAGCTCACTATACCTTTGACCCAAGAGAATTTAATGCTACATTATCCACTGACTAAACCTTGAATGTATGGACATAATGATATACTCAGACTAACGTCCCCTTCTGTTCATCATAACTGTTCGCGTTTCTTCAAGTCAGTCCATCTCACTGACCGACCATTTAACATTTGGGCGGAGGGTCTTTCTAAGTAATTTGTTCAGCTCTATATCCCTATTAATACAGCGGCAAGCCCTTTCCATATCCAATAGAAATCTCTGCATAAAGCAGTGTCGATTGTACGACTCCGACTATATCATGAGCATGTGTTTATGAATCACTATCAAATAGTAATGATACCAGGGTTCGCAAAAAGGTGAGCGCATCCTGTCCCACCGGTGGCAACCGCCAGTAACACATGCAAAGGCAAGTCAATTTGACAAAATGCAATCCGCTGCTATGCAGGATTTGATAACATTGTATAAATGAAGTTATGTACATTGACTATCGGGTGTGATGGTTTGTAATATAGGTCCACGGTCTTCACGGCATGAAGTATACGCTTGTAAAAAGGTTAAGCACCACTTATTTTATATATTCGTTTAAAAGCGTTTCTATATTATTTTATGACAAAACACTTATTTTTTTTACAAAGTGACATACCTACACAGAGCTCGGTTGTATTACATACACTAGTTATTTAACTATCTTTTCGGTCGCTTACTCAACTCAACTCAACTCAACTCAACTCAACTCAACTCTCAACTCAACTCTCAACTCAACCCAACTCAATCAAGTATATTCTCACTGTAAAAAACACCCATGGTGGTGCAAGAGAAAAGTTATAAATTTCAGCAAAATAATTAAATATAAAGCAGGAAGGTAGGATAAGCAATAGTACATGAATATATATAAATAGGATAATGCACATTTGTATATTACATACAAGTCGTTGAATGATCATTCACACATGATTATACACCCACATGATTGTTTACAATGCATAACAATAAATCATAAGAAAAATCACTAGAGTGTACATGGAAACACACTGGTTCCTACACTATAAAGGTATGCCTGGGTATAAAAAAAATAGTTATTTATTTCATATTTTTGTAAATGACTGAGAGGAATTTTGCGAGCTTCTTAAGATCTGTGACGTTTTTGGAAGAAAGGTTTTTTTTAATTCAGTGATATTGGAATAATGTGTTTATTTATCAGTTATCAGAGAGGTTCTATGTTCATTAAAAGTTTCACATCTAAATAGGTAATGAAATTCGAAGAGATTACATGTTCGTAGCTCCTCTGTTTCTTTTCATCAGATGGTATGACCCAGGCCCCGCGAGCATCTAGAAACGTACATTGATACAGTTATATCGGATATACAAGTGCATATAATGCTATACACGCCCCGAAGACCATTGACACGTTGAAGGGTGTGTATTCTGCCACATACCGTATCCACTTCCAGCAGTTCAACACAACCCGATATTTAATATTGCTTGTTTTGAATTCGAAACCAGCGAACAATTTTATTAGGTGAATATCTGAGTGTATATAACAGCAATTAATCACTCGTGCATACACCGACGTTCTTGACCTGTCACGGCTACGGCCGCCGGACGGTGTCTCACACTCACATAACGGTAAATACCGCCCCAGAGAATGAAATTGACACATAATAAAAGTAATCGGATTTAAAGACTGTCTTTACGGATTGTCGTTATGACCAAGGTACTGTTATTCTTGCTGATATGGATTAAATAAACATGCTCTCCTGATCGGAGTAGGGCTGAGTATACCATTAAGGTGATCTTAGGATTAAGAGGCGACACTTGAACGTGTGTAAGCTGCGAGGAACTTGTGTTGTACATTTGGGTGGGCTGGGTGTTAGTCTGATCTATCGGGTATTGTTCCCGGGTGTTGAGGGGGTATACGTGTGACCTCAAGGAGATTATGGGATCCTGTAAACGGAGACTCCTCGATAGCTAGGTGTTGACGTTGAAATGTGTTCAAATAAACGCAGATCAAGTTGATAATTGAGTTTATTTGTTTGTTCTGCATGTGTCGTAATTTCCAAACAAACCCTATTGTTTCATCTGAAGGGGATTAAGTATTTACTTTTTTGTACGGGATACACATGCAAAACGATAGTGAATTTGAAGATATAAATATTTAGGATAACAATTAATGTATTTCTTGTCAAGACGTTTAAGGGCTACTTAATACGAATAATGAATGAACAAGTAGTAGCCCCGTGTCGCCGTTACAAGATATACATCAGCCGTTATCCATTAAAGTTTCATGTCGATGTACTTCCAACTTCTAAATGCCTATCAAAGATTTGATAATGAATTTGCTATGTTCATATACCGACACACAATATAAATGTTTGTAAATATGCCATTTCTAGTTTGGAGTTCAAAGACATGCTTATTACTTCACTGTAATTAACCAGTGCCTTTATAAGCATTATTCATTATTCACTGATGCTACAGCCTCAACGTACCTATGGTGAGTGAGTATGGTTTTACGCCGCTTTTAGCAATTTTCCAGCAATATCACGTCGGGGGACACCAGATATGGGCCTCACACATTGTACCCATGTCGGGAATCGAACCCGGGTCTTGGCATGACGAGCGAATGCTTTAACCACTAGGCTACCCGACCGCCCCCAAAGTACCTATATAAGACATTACCAGTCTTTTGACGCTGCAGTCAGTTAGTTATTTTGTCTGGAGATTAGATATTTATTAAGCCACAAGCTGTATAGCCCCATACCCAATATTGCAGGGGGCGCTCAACGTGACCCATATGGCGGGGGCACGGGTGGTTTAAGGTCACGAAATTCGCTGCACAGAGTTGTCGCCCCTTGGAAACGTGTCCGTGGATTCGAACTCTGGTTCGCCCTGATTATGTTTCCGGTTTGTCAGCGCCACAGCCGTGCTCATGGGTTTCAACACAGTGGTAAACGTCTGAATCATTGGGGCTTTCCTCCCAATGAAACTGAGACACCGGTAACAGTAGCGGTAAACTAAACTGCATGACGTCTGTGAAAGCAGGCGGTAGATGTTAACACTTCGCCACACCACGGCAAGACTGCTGCAAGGTATCTCAACAATTATTAATTGACTATTAGCATGCAGGTTGCACGACACAAAGGCTGCTTAACTATACAGAGAAGATGCTAATTATGACATGGTACCGTGCCAGCTGTAATGGCCTCTGAATGTTTGAATGTCGTAACCACGGGGCGCTACATACAGAAACAAAGCAAGACATGGTTTTCTATACGCGCATGATTTACACATTCAGACACTTCACATTGTCCAAATTAATGTTAAAATGCGAATTTATACGGACGACTGGTGTAGTGGATTATGGGAGCAGTTTAGGTGTGCAGAACTGAGTCGCTACGCACCGCTCGCTTTGTTCGCCAATATTTACTACCCCTCCATTGCTGACAAACCTCCCGCACTTTTATGGAGTTCGGTGCTAATTTTTTCAACGCAATTTACAGTTAAAGAATAGAATTGATTTGTTTGGGTGGCCACCTAGTTCCCAAACCATTTACCGAGTTCATTTTACAAATAATTGGTTACAACCTGATCGTTCCAATTCCTAGAATGAATCTGATCTGATCGGTTGAAAAACGCTATGTGCATTCCATCCTGATGGGTCGACAAAGGCTTGAGTGCATTCCATTCTGATTGGTCGAATCGGCTAGGCTGGCCAGGCTTGAGAACCTCTTGAGATCTACTTATCTAATCGTAGATTTCTCGTAGATTGCCCCATCTACTCCGATTTGCGGCATAATCATTTTAACAAAATATATACGACTGACCCGACGTTTCTGGGAAAATCTTCATTACAAAAGGTTATCCACCTGCCGAATTATGACAATAACATCACATCCATGGTGTCGCAAATGTTCGACCGACGAAGGTCGACACTTGCTTATATATAATTATGTACATTACTAACTTATCTATTAACAATTTCACATCCTTTCGGCATACATGATAGATAATTGTCATTGTATATTATATTTATATATTTTAAACCAATATCTTAAACTGTATTTTAACAGACATTTATTGAATTGTAGTGTCTCATAGGCCAAATTTGACAAGACACATTTATGTGTGTGACACTTTAATAAAATATCTTCTTCTTCTTCTTCTTCTTCTTCTTCTTCCTTCTAATCCTGTGAGGGTGTAAGGAAAAAATGACTGGTTGATGACTCAATGTACACCTTTGTATATATTGTAATATTTTTTTTCTGTATAAAAAATACACCACCTTTTCACACTATATTATTCAACAATTTAAAAAAAAAATTTCTAACACATGTTACCACTTGTTTCTCGTTACATATCAGCGCTCCCGGCAATAAATAAATTAAATATGAATGGATGGAGATGGCTGGATGACACAATATGATTCGATCTCTAATTTATCTGTTAAATTTAGAAACCGGAAAACACAACCGATTCCAGTTATTCTGCCCCGCCAATGTTGCTATGCTGAATGGATATGCTGTACACTGGAAGGTTGGGCGATAGTGGGGCCAAGTGGTCACAGTGTTAGCTCACCACACCGAAAGCCGGTTCAGTTCCGCACCTGGTACAATGTGTGAAACCAGTCTGTTATGTCCCCGCTGTGATGTTGCTGGACTATTACCCAAAGCGGCGTTAAGCTGTACTCACTCACGCAAGGGAAATGGTTTTGAACCATGTAGTATGAAACTGTCCACGATAGACCGGATGTGTATTTTGAAGGACTTCTGACGGTCATGGCAAGATCTGCCTCGGATGCGGACTGTATCAGACTGTTACTACAGGCGGGACTGGAAGGCCATTAAGTAGCAACCAGCAAACAGGGGAGAGGCAGGCGGACTGTATCAGACTGTTACTACAGGCGGGACTCGAAGGCCATGAAGTAGCAACCAGCAAACAGGGGAGAGGCAGGCGGACTGGTCTGTACCCAAGATGTCGCAGCTGATAAGTGTGTGGGTGATCGGTTGTACCTGTCTACTCGGGGGACTTTTTTCACTCACTCAAAGCAATATTTCAGCAATTTCTCAGCAATATTCGAGCAATATTTCAGCAATATTCCAGCAATGTTTCAGTTATTTTCCAGCAATATTTCAGCAATATTCACATTCCAGCAATATTTCAGTTATATTCCAGCAACATTTTAGCAATATTTCATCAATATTCCAACCATTTTTAAGCAAAATGACACCAATATTCCAACCACATTTAAGCAAAATGTCACCAATATTCCAACTATATTTCAGTAATATTCCAGCAATATGCCAGCAATATTCTAGTAATATTCAATCAGTATCACGTTTGGGGATACCAGTGTTGGTTTCGAAGATTGAGATTGAAAGTCGGGTCTTCGGCTTGAAAGACGAACACATTAACCACTTTAACCGCCGCCCCGTATAATGATATTAAAAAATGCATAAAACAATGAATATCATTGGCTGAAGTTTGTGTAACAATTTACTTGGAATAGTAACATATCAAGTCCACTGCATCATCGCACTGCCATTATTGTTATCATCTACACATGTACGGAGACATAAGTATTAACTAAATAAAGCCGTTTTCACCTCGACGCTAGGAGGAAAGTGGTTTCATATTTCATGAGTTTACGTCATAAGCAATGATGATATGTAGATACGTGACGTCAACGCCAGAACATAATCAGCCTCGGTCATCGACCGAATCACGTCATTGGGCGTAAGTGGAAAAAAAGTCGTGAAAAATATATGAATGGATCACTGAAAATTAGTGATGACAACGGGTGTTCGCATATAATAAATAAAATAAAAAGTAACTAAATGTGGTGATAAATAGATCTTGTTGATGTGCAGCAATTGAATTTACACAGTTGTCTACAATGCCCCTAACACACAGAGACCATTTTGGATCGATCGAAAAAAATACGTTATGAACAAAACCGGAAATGAAGTACACATGAGAATGACATGACGCCTGTCTGTCTCTCCACTATCAGACGCCTCCAAGAAGGATTATCAAATCAAAATGGCCGACAGGGCAGCCATCTTGGAAATTGAGAAAATAAATACAAGAAATAAAATAAATTGGTAGTAGAAATACATTGCAAATTTAATCTGGCTAGTTTTAAGGGATACTTGCGCTATGAAGCTTAGATATCATTAGGAGCCGATATGACGAACAAGAGATATACTATTAAACATGCTTAAGTTAAGCAGGGAGGAATGAATTATTTGTTAAGATCGGATTTGAGATCGAGGTAATACATATATAGAAAGATATGATTGACGTCAAAATAACATTTATATCGACAGATACATCTTTGAGAAACTAGAATATATTATGCGGGTGAATTGACCAACATGCTCCAGAGACCTCAATATCATGTACACTGTGGCTACTGTTGGTGTATGGTGTCGTCGTTGCTTTGATGCAGTAGACGTCGGCATTGTTGCTACCGCCGCGTTGACCATCGTCGTCATTGTGGTGGAGACGCCCAAGAGAAATATCAATAACTGTATCAGCAGCGATCTGACATCCCGGTCCGCGGGGTATTAACACATGCACGCCCACATGCTCGGAGGAGAAGCGCGTGGATCACCACGCATCAGAACGGGACACTTTGACGTGTAATGGGGAGATGGTTTGACGATAATGCTGAGGGCTACCCGTAGACAATCCAGCATCAGGATCACTGGATGATCATTGGGGGATCATCTGGGGATCAGGCGATGACAGTTAACGGTTGGTTTCAGTAATAGGGGTCCTTATTAAGACAAGACGCTCTGTAAGACACCCACACTCTGTCCAGAAGCTCAGACTCAATCATACAGACCGTGCCTTATTTAAACCCTACCCATCCCGTGAACATCCGGGTTACAAAGAGGCGACTAAACGGGATCGGGTGGTCGGGCCACTCTGATTTGGTTGATGCATGTAATTGTATGCCAAATGCGTGGATCGATGCTCATAATGTACACCACTGGATTGTCTGGTCCAGACTGGATTGTTTACAGACCGACGTCATATATCTGGAATATTGCTGTCTGCGGCGTTAAACAACAAACAAACAAAATCATACCGTACCCGACGAATAGCTCAATTATTGTGTTGTTCGTGAAAAGCTGGTTTCTTTGCATGGATTTGGCCTTGAGTCCTGTCGTGTCGACACCCGACCACCTTCCACTCTCTTTCGCTCAAGGGCGGTCGGGTAGCCTAGTAGTTAAAGCGTTCTCTCGTCACGCCGAAGGCCCGGGTTCGACTCCCGACATGGGTACAATGTGTGAAGCCGATTTCTGGTGTCCCCCGCCGTTATATTGCTGGAATATTGCTAAAAGCGGCGTAAAACCATACTCACTCACTCTTTCGCTCAACGTCCCAAAAGCCGGAAGAACAACTATCGACCTAGGCCCGTTCTTATATCTACCATGTATTATGTCCTGAAATGGATCCCCTTGTTCTAAACCTAATCTAGTGTCTTTAATCTTCCATTGTATCCATTTATAACCTCGTGTCATTTCTTTGAATATTTATTTGTCCTTATTGTATGTTTGTGTCATTGAATCTCTCCATACAGCGTAAAAATTGGCATAAGTCTCACAGTCCTTGCCAAACTTCCGAATAGATAAAGTAGACGCAGAAGTCGAAAACTTCCCTTTTTATGAGTTTTGCTATATACATTTCACCCGATGAAGGAGTAAGTATATACTCCGAAACGTTGGGTTCCTCATTATAAAGAAGTTGACATCCATAAATTCTATTCCTTTTGCCATATGTCATCATTATAAGGCCATTCATTATAAGGCCATACGTCCTTAAATGTGACACCCTGTGCCGACTTGTCCATATCTGCGAGCCCTTTATGCTGCCCCCACGTCCGTAAGTCTACGCGTATGTCTAATGTACCCACAAGTCCTCTATACTTGTTCGACCAAGACCACACCATCAGTACCCGAAATGGGTAGCATCCACCTCATGTACGATAAGACGATCCTTCATCTGCATCCGTACCCGATCCTTATCCCAAAGTTAACCCAAATCGCTCATCACACACAACCACCTCTATGGGAACACCCACGAACACCCCTATGGGGTCACTCCGTATATTCCTAAGCCCTGGTCATATGCCGCACTGTCATCAACTCACCCCCAGCCGCCCCTCTATGCGGGAGGGTGCTGTGACGACGTCATGACCACTCTTGCTACCGTTGTGTATCAAGTTGCCTCGCTGGATCGTCTTCTTGGCTGTACATCGCTGCTTAGTGACTGAGGATTTAGAGATCAACTCGCGAAGTCAGGATGTCTGGCGGAGGCTGGGGTGGGAGTAGGACCAAATCCCCGGGGATAAAGACCCCCATCCCCCACCCAGGGACTGCCACCCACGTGCTCCACGAGCAGGGGGGGATCATGTGTCGAGGTGTCGCCAATTTGTGTCGGACAAGTTAGAGGAACACACAGCGTTGTGAGCCATTAAATCTGATGGCGCCTGGTTTGTCGGGGATGAAGCTTGATTGTCGTAAAGACATGATGCGGCACTTTTTCATTTGGGACGTGAGTGAAACGGTACCAAAGATTTCAGCTGGAGACATGATGTGTGCACTTTGTGGGATGTCGTTTGTGTCGGTCGTCAATGTCGTTATTTTCGTTGATGTCGTTAATGTTGATGTCGCTGATGTCGTAATTGTTCATACCGCTAATGCCGTTGATGTTAATGTCGCTCATGCCGTTGATGCTGTAAAGGTTGATGTTGTTATTGTCCATGTCGCTCATGCCGTTGATGTTGTAAAGGTTGATGTCGTTATTGTCCATGTCGCTCATGCCGTTGATGTTGTAAAGGTTGATGTCGTTATTGTCCATGTCGCTCATGCCGTTGATGTTGTAAATGTTGATTTCTTTATTGTTAATGACGCTGATTTCGTTAATGTCAGTGCCGTTGATGTCGTTTGTGTCGCTAATGTATCTGATGTCGTTAATGTCGATATGAGAGCGGTAAATAATTATATAAACCATCTTCTCCACACATAATCCATACGGCTGGCTTCAAATCAAAAAGTAAAAAACTCGTACGACAGGATTTAAACCATACAATTGTACGATAGAAAACTCATATCATGTTAGGACCACATAATACAATCATGAATAATACATGTTCAAATTCAAGGACACTTCAAATCCATGCAATGACACTTGAAATAACAAATCCGCCTCAAGCCCACTTTAAACACCGTACCCTGAAGAAACAATGAACAGTAAAGATAGAAAACGTCAAATCTCGGGCGGGGAACACTAAACACATAAATGTTATCTTTATATATATTTATTTTTATTGCACGATTCCGACAACATCAAGAGCATGTGTTTATGGATCACCATCACGTAGTGAAGATATCGGATGTACGCGACAAAGTAAGCGTATCCTGCCCCACGTGTGGCTCCCGTCACAAACACACGCAAAGGCAAGTCAAATGTTTATCTGGAAAACACGGGACCGGTTTGTACATGATGATTCATGAAGATATCAGATACAACTTGTACTCTCAGAAAAGGCAGTTATGATTATTCTCAAAGGGTTTGGGCATATTGTCTTGAATTGGTTGATCATATTACTCTTAAATGCAACAAATATTTCAACTTTTATTATATCTTTGAGAATAATAATAACAGAATATAAACATGGATGATGTATTTGTATACTATAGATGTAAATGTGTCTTTGCTTCTGTGTGATTGGGCTTCCCGTTACTTGCACTGCATCCAGGTTCTGGTGTCTTCTTTACAGTTTCGCCAATAAAAACACAACTTTAAGTCCAAACCCTTTCCGCATATGAACAATGGGTAAACGCGCGTGTCGTGTTTCCCGGTACTGTTTAAAACAAAATGGGGAGGTAGGACGAATTTGAATTTCTCTTTTTCTTTTTATTATTAACATGTCTAACTAAACTGCCCGACAAAAGAATGTATATACCTTCCGAATAGCAGGTGCAACTCTATGGAATACACTGCCCATTGATGTCAGGGGGTCTGAAGATGTCAACACCTTTAGATCAAAACTCAAGACCATCCTCTTCAAAAGAACATACGACTGAGCGCTCTTGAGCAGGCAGTATGTCTGGATAGATAGCGCTATATAAATGCGTAATTTGAATTGAATTTGAATATACATGTGGCTTAAAATGAAACACACAAGAAATAGTTATTCATTGGTGATATCTTTAAGACGGATATCACATGATATCAATGAGTATCTCACAACAGGTGACGTGCACATGGCGGCTCAAGGAACATTGCATTTCGGCGACTGATTCAAGTGTATACTTTCTTTTGCCCGGCAGTTTACCACCACAGCTGTACTCAATGAATCAATGATATTACAAAAGGGAGAGTAGGTTGATGTGGTCTCTGTTGGAAAGGAAATCACGTAATTACTTTTCGTCGTGACGGGTTACAGTAAAAAGTGCAGCTTTAGAATGGGAAATATCTGCGGAACTGAGGAACCAAATTTTCTATGAAAAAATGTTGGTTGGGTGGAGTTTTAGATAGGTTCATCTATTTTATGATTTAAAGATAGTTTACACAACTCCATAGCTCCGAAAAAGTAAATATTGTTTTTTCTCTATTTTGTCGGCAAAACATGCTAACCCCTTTCGCGAACAGGGACGGTCATGTAGCCTAGTGGTTAAAGCGTTCTCTCGTTACGCCGAAGACCCGGGGTTCGATTCCCGACATGGGTACAATTTGTGAAGCCCATTATTACGACAAATAGAATCTGTTTCGGTGGATAATCAAGACTGGGATTCTATTGCACTGATATAGTATATTAACAGATTCCAGTTTATGGCTTAATACCATAAACGCCAAAGTAAAACACATATAGATAGTAACTGTGTTATTAGAGTGTATATGTTTCATACAGCAAAAATTTGAATACACGGGTTTACACCTCACCGTGATAGTATTCTCCTAACGTCTAATGCACACTGTCAGGCAACAGTTATAGTATATACCTTAATGTAACAATAAGTACAAGCAATGACTCCCCTCAAATCCAACTCTAAGTTTTTTTTCTGTTCAATGGTAAGCGTATAAACTTCTGTTTTGTTTTTGTTTGTTTGTTTGTTGTTTACGTATATTTCAGAAATATTTCGACTATCCCCCAGTCTGAGTGTTCGACATCATGAGCATCGATCAACGCAATTGGGATACAATGATATGAATCAACAAAGTCAGCGAGCCTTACCACCCGATCCCGTTAGTCGCCTCTTTCGACAAGTATAGTCGCCTTTTACGGCAAGCGTGGGTTGCTGAAGACCTCCACGGGTCTATGAAATTATGAAAGTAATATGACACCTAGGTGTGTTCACAAGATACAACTTGCGGGGAATTGTCATGTAAACTCTGTTTTGGTGTGCTACAGTCGAATCAGTGGACCGTGGTAGACGCTTGTCTCAGCTCGTTGGGGATTTAGACGAGCAGTCGGCCGTGAAAGTGCGAAGTCACAACCTGTCATTATCTAAATCAGCCTAGCTAACCTTGATCGGTCAATTCTACTCGTTACAGCCAAGGGAGCCGGGAAGCCACCACTCCGTATACCCGACTGCTGTCCCCGTGTCAGTAGTTGTTAAACGTGTATAATATGTCTCCACGAAAACAGCATTTCTCATGGCTCACTCTTGTCAAAAATAGTAAACATCTCACTCATTAACTTGACTATGACAGATCTACGACTGTCGTCACTCTCATACTGTAACTTTAACTCGACTATCACAGATCTACGACTGACTATCACAGATCTGGGATTGTCGTCACTCTCATATTGTCACGTTAACCTGACTATCACAGATCTACGAATGCCGTCACTCTCATACTGTAACGTTAACATGTCTATCACAGATCTACGAATGCCGTGACATGTCAAGTTGTAAATATATTATCATAAGCAATATATGTTAAAAACAGTTCATTGTACCATTCCTTCTATAGCAGAAATATAAATCACCAAAGAACAATCAGTCTCGATTATCCGCAGAAATATATTATATTGGGCCTAAAAGGCAAAATAGCGCTGAACTATGTGAATGTATCAATGAAAATCAGTGATGACGTCATTGGTTTTTGCGAAAAGGTTAAGTATGTAATGGTCTATCGGATACACCTGCCAACCACCTACCAAAGTTAACGTGTTAATGAATTACTAGATCAACAAATGTATAGCAGGTGTTGGTGAAAATAGGAGTGTATCCGTCCTCTCCGGTAGCATCTGTCACAAACATATGTGACAGAAGTCAATCCTTCCTCTGAAAAACATGGTACCTCACGTTACAAGTAAAAATAGGAACCTGCATCGAAAATCATTTTGGCAACTGATGCGTCAATTTTGGAAATGTGCTCCACATGTCCACCGTAAAACGTTTTGAAAGCGTTACTAAGGCTATGAAAACACGACCTCACCTCGAGATTGGTTCGAATCGAACGATAGCACAGTGAGCAAGTACGGTTTTACGCCGCTTTTATCAATATTCCGGTAATATCACAGCGGGGGACACCAGAAAATGGGCTCCAAACATTGTATCTATGTGGGAATCGAACCCGGGCCTTCGGCGTGACAAGCGAACGCTTTAACCAACAGACTACCCCACTGCCCCCATAGTTAAGTGTAGCGACGTTACTGTAATGTACAATTATATTAAATAGCTGTAGTGTAAGATTGGTTTGTAAAATTTAAAATCACGAGATCACAGTTCCGTCGTCCGGTCGCCCAGGCTAGGTGATTATCATCTCCAGGTCACGGGGCAGTGGGGTAGCCTTGTGGTAAAAGTGTTCGCTCGTCACGCTGAAGATCCGGGTTCGATTCCACACATGAGTACAATGTGTGAGCCCATATCCGGTGTCCCCCATACTCTCACTCACTCCTGAGCACGGATAGTACTTTGTTACGTCCCTTATATGTGGAATGGTTGAATGAGGGGCGTCAACGGAATGAAGAAATGTTGATATTGTTGACCACTTTTGACCATGCATATTGTTTCTTGTTTATGCCGACTCAGCAATATTCCAGCTATAATTTTAAGTTAGACTATAAGTTAGACTTGACCAGACAACGCCGTCAGGGTGTGGTGACACCCTATGAACCACATCACCAAGTCTGACCACCCGATCCATTAAGTAGTGTTTACCTTACGCACTCGACTGAGGATTACATAGCTTGAAATAGCTTCCGCCCGACGTAAAGACTCAGAGACCAACTGATGGAGCAATACTGGAGAGGTCCGTGGGGTTATCTAGCATATCTCTGGATATCCGTAGTTCGAGATAAGCGGAATACCATGATATCACACTGACGATACTACTGCCGTTCGAGTTACTGAGAGAAATTGCAGTTCGAGTTACTGCGAGGGAAAATGCAGTTACTGAACGGGCTAAAACAGTTCGAATCAAAGACGCTTCCCATTAATAGGATTTCGACAAGTTGGACATGTCCAGTTTATAGGCGGGCTAATACAGTTCGAGTCAAAGCGTTTCAATGCAGTTCGACTTACGAAACGAGCTAATGCAGTTCGAGTTACAGAGCGTGATAAAGCAGCTCGAGTTACAAATGAAGCGAGCTAATGCAATTCGAGTAACTTGGCCACTAGTATAGCTCAGGTTACTGAACGAGATGACCCGTGGAGATCCGGGGTAGAATAGGTCTTCAGCAACCCATGCTTGCCGTAAAGATCCGGGATAGAATAGGTCTTCAGCAACCCATGCTTGCCGTAAAGATCCGGGGTAGAATAGGTCTTCAGGAACCCATGCTTGCCGTAAAGATCCGTGGTAGAATAGGTCTTCAGCAACCCATGCTTGCCGTAAAGATCCGGGGTAGAATAGGTCTTCAGCAACCCATGCTTGCCTTAAAGATCCGGGGTAGAATAGGTCTTCAGCAACCCATGCTTGCTTTAAAGATTCGTGGTAGAATAGGTCTTCAGGAACCCATGCTTGCCGTAAAGATCCGGGGTAGAATAGGTCTTCAGCAACCTATGCTTGCCGTAAAGATCCGGGGTAGAAAAGGTCTTCAGGAACCCATGCTTGCCGTAAAGATCCGTGGTAGAATAGGTCTTCAGGAACCCATGCTTGCCGTAAAGATCCGTGGTAGAATAGGTCTTCAGGAACCCATGCTTGCCGTAAAGATCCGGGGTAGAATAGGTCTTCAGCAACCCATGCTTGCCGTAAAGATCCGTGGTAGAATAGGTCTTCAGCAACCCATGCTTGCCTTAAAGATCCGGGGTAGAATAGGTCTTCAGCAACCCATGCTTGCCGTACAGATCCGGGGTAGAATAGGCCTTCAACAACCCATGCTTGCCGTAAAAGGCGATTATGCTTGTTGTAAGAGGCGACTAACGGGATCGGGTGGTCAGGCTCTCTGACTTGGTTGATGCATGTCATCGTATCCCAATTGCATGAATCAATCAAAGGATTGTCTGATCCAGATTCGATTATTTACAGACCGCTGTCATATTGCTGTAAAATTGCTGCTTGCGGTTTTAAACAAAAAACAAACTAAACGAGATAATGAAGTTCGAATTAAAGAGAAATCTCATTGAATAGATTTCGACAAGCAGCGTCATCTGTATGAGCATGTTAAAAACAAGCTTCATGATTTCGTGATAGTCGGCGATATCTCGATTAGTCATTCTGTTTGTTTTCTTATGCGTAATAAAAATCTGAATAAATTTAAATTCATGTAATTATTTCTGCATAGCTGTGTTAAACTAACCGTGACATGTGCCACGTGTTCAGAGATATGATAATACAAACACGTTCAGCGTGTTCGTACACGTTATTGTTTCAAAGAGTACATCTTAATCAAACAGAGCTGTCGCATATTTCATTTGATGTTCAATCATCTGTGAGCCGATGGAGGAAATGATGCGAAACGTGTGCCGGTTGTTCTTTTGTAATGCCATCAACACAGTACCGAAGCAAATAAATGTTGTTTTCATTACAATGTACAACTAATTACACGAGGTTACTCAAGTTGGGCGGAAAAGCTTAGTGCATAATTTAGAAATACAGGTTTCTACACAACGCTGTTTTTCTGATTTTTGTATCGTCGATCTCGTACATAATTTGTTTTTGATCATTATGTCACCAATAAATTTTATTTATATTTTGTTTTTCATAGAAATGTTTATGCGTAAAGTATTAATGTATTTCATTATAATAGCCATACTGTAGCTTCTAAACACGCCTTTGATCAGGCAGGTAAGCTGTTTTATGTAGTGGGGGTAACAGCCTCCCCTGGTCTAGGGCTTATAAGACCGTGGCTTATACGGTTCGAAACCCTCACGGATCCAGAGTGGGGTTCATGCATGATAAACATATCTCTGAATCATTTGGTGACCACTATCATCTTGGGTCACGGCTTTGATCCTCTTTGAATTTTAAAAAAACATCCTTTTCGCTCATTTAGCCATAGCTATGAATGTGATCAAAACATGTAAGAATAAAAAAGGCTATTCATCAGCTATTTGAACATGTGCGATAACTTTAAACCAGTGGGATGAAACGGGCCTTATTGCACGGGTCATTCATGCAATCCTGTATACAGTGACACAATAAGTAGAGAAATATGTATGTTTGAATTATGGGTCGTATAAGTATAATGTGACGACTACCTGACATATATAGGTAGGTAAGCATGGTGTAGGCGCCATGCTAGGATATATGAATATGATCCACGAATCCACGAGCTATGTGATATACTAGACACCAGCTGGGCCCTTCGCGACTCGGTTCGCAACAAGGAAACATTCTCTGCCCGTATTTCTTAATGCTGTGAGCGCGGCGTTAACGTATCCCCGTATTGCTGTGTCGCATCGCGCCGTGACGAATCATCCGACCAGAAACTATACAGGCATGGGACACATCCATGGTAGGACAATGCGGTGTGAGACGAATGGAGGGAAAACCTGCGAAGGTCTTTTGAAAACCATTCCCCGTAACAGTTGTAACACGATTTCATGTTGTGCACAGACGAGTGCGTTCACAGGACTACTCGCAAACATTGAAAGCATGAAACAGCAAGAATGACTGTTTGCTGGGGGGAAAGGAAGAAGGGCTATCCTTCTTTAGAATGTATTATACCAAATAGCATCTGATGTGTGAACACATTCTCTATTGACTTTTCAAAGACGGGAGTTTTACATTGCGCATGATGCTCCTATTGACAATGAAGTGACACATCTCTACCACGCCGTAACGTCGCTGTTCTCACTGCTGTCGAGGGAGATGTGATGATGTTGTTCTGTATCTTTTTGTATGGGATATGAGTCAGTTAACCAGTGTCCTGGTTTCGTTTTGTAAGTTGGCTGTTAAATGACACGTTAAATCATTTCTGCGGTTCGTAAAAAACGGGGATGATTATGGTAAAGGAAGACACAATTATATGTTTCGTATTGTAATCCCTGCTCCTCCTTCTCACGGGTTATGGCTTGTGTCATAGCGGAGCAACACCTGTCATAGAATCATCAGATTCAAGGTGCGAGAACCTTGTTAAGCGTGAATATGGTGATATGCATCTTTAGAAAGTTTTAGAAATTACTCAATGTCCTTCGAACATTCTTGCTGCAAAACACAGTATCATCGTGATTCAGTCTCATCCTGCACGTGAGATGTTCCTAGTATGTTCGACGGCTCAAACACACAACTATGTTTTTGTTTTTTCTGTTTAACGCCGCACTCCGCAGTTTTCCAGCTATATGTAAAACATGTGCATGCACGTGTATTTAACCTGTAAATATCTCCAACTCTAGCTACACGACCAGGCTTCGCTTTTGTCAAAAAACAACTTAACAAATAAAATATTACTTTGATTATTAGGCTGCATGAAAAAAACGTTTTTATTTTTCATCACTTTTTGAAAAGAGGAATGGTTAGATAGGTCGATTATGGTTTTAATTAAATTTTGATTTCCCAAACAATTTAGAATTGTATTTAGTTGGTCGGCCAAGTATTAGCGTCAGTCGGCAATCAGAAACAAGAATAATACTATGCAGCCTTTCTCAGCCTCACAAAGTTAGGATTTGTAACTCAGCCAAACGACAAGAATATATAAATTTATTTGTTGCAATTAACAAACAGATAATCAGAAGTGTTGGAATGACGTTTAATGTGTCCCGACAAACATGTCTTCAAATTATTTAAGGTTTCAACATATTCCTTTTTGAATTCCGATTCACGATGACACATAAGTAATACTATTTTCGTACTTTTGAATGAGACGTTTCTTTGTATCAAGTATTCGAGCTTCACCCTATATACGTAGATGTTATATAACAGTCTTTGACCACAGACAAGAACTGGGTTAACTGTAGGGCGTGAATAAGGTTAAATCGAGGGAAAAGGATTTGTAAACTCTTATATTCTTTCTAAAGGATTATCACAGCTTTCGTCTAAAAATAAACAACAACAACAAAACCCAATTTGTCCTGCTAAAGCGTGTGCTTTGAGGACGGGGGGAACTAGGGCTGGCTAGATCGACCTATTGTTGTTGGGAAATCTCTGGAACACCAGACATATAGAAGTAGGTTAACGATACACATGTTTCTTACAATCTAAGGCGCGCACATGTCCTCTCGTGTGACGTCACGCGCACGTCGCTTGTCTCGTTAAATCCATGTCATCTGTAGCCACATGTAGTCCATACTCTATTAGCTTGTGATTCGGAGCCTCTGCCAATAACTTTATAGTTTATCACTGATCGGTGCTCATGTTATCAACCACTGGGTCTGGCCTGTTTTCAATTATTGTCACGAGGCTATGATATAAACCACCGGGGGTAAGTAAAGTATACACTTTACAGTGAGTGAGTGAGTATGGTTTTACGCCGCTTTTAGCAATATTCCAGCAATATCATGGCGGTCGCCGAAACAGTGCAAAGTAAAGGTCTCAAACACAACATTGATACCAAAATCACATACCCCGCCATAATAACCATTTCTTGTTTGTTTCATGTATAGTCACCATCAAACATGCGTGTATGCTTTCTTAAGCTAGCTGCGGCTTAAAACAACATTGAAGCACTGTAACAATGTTTTTTTCTTGTCTTTAAAGTGGGGAACGGGTGGCCCAGTCGTCTAAGGCGCCGCGATTCGTTGTGCAGAGTTGCGTCCCTTGGGCACACCAGAAACCTATGATTGTGAGTTCGAATCTCGGTTCGCCCCGATTTCTAGGTTTGTCAGCACCATACCCGTGCTCGTGGGTGTCACCGAAGTGGTAAACGTCTGAGACCTGCATCACTTCGGGCTTTCCTCCAACATTAAGCTGATGCCGTGATATAACTGGAATACTGTTAAAAGCGGCGTTAAACCCAAGTCACTCACTCACTCATTCTTGTCTATACAGCTTGATGAGTCCCTGGGGGAAAGGGTTTACATGGCTCTCAGCTGTGTTCCGTCAATACCCAGGCAGCATGGATGAACTTCACACTCTCTGGCAAACCAACATTCTAACCACAAGACCCATAAATAGACTTGTCAGGTACAGACTCCATTATTTACAAGCTGCTACGTGTGGCTGGAATATTGCTGAGTGCGGCGATTAACAACGGCAACAAAAACATACAAACAAAATCATGATGAGATTTCTTAATTTTATCAGTTGAAAACTAAGACATTACATCATAATTCATATGCAGTACTAATACAGAGTACTAATATGAAGTACTGATATGGAGTACTAATACTAATGCAAACACTACCTTGATCTGTTTATGGTACCTTGTGCGCATGTGCAGCTGCCGTCGTCGACAAGCAACGATACACATACGTGTGTTTATTACAAAATTTCAATCGCAATACATTAAGTATGTTAAGAGTGTGATCCCCTCACTTTTTCATTTAGGTATTCAAACGCCTCATACTAAGCCTGCTATGAAATGGCCCATGTACAATTTCTCCTGCTGCTTTAAGGCCCAGATAGGTTTGACCTAAACCTCTTTATGAATACAAGTAGCGCTAAGACTGACAAAAAGAGGAAAAAAGTACCACATATTTTATAATCTACGTGAGTTAAATCACACAGGGGCATTTAGCAGATCAACATATGCGAAGCAGACAGGGCTAGGTGTAGCAGTCTCTCACGGTTACAAACAGCCATACCGGGTATAGGGGATCCAGTGTGACACCCCCCCGCAGGTCCTTAGTCACAAGTCCGCGGGGGGTGGGGCGAAACGTGAGAACGATGAACGGCGGAGGATTCGGAACGAAGCATTCCTCGAAACAAGGTTATATCTGAACACATTGTGTAACATTTGAACCGCAGACACTGCCGCCCCGTGGCGAGGATTCTCCGGGGAGGGGGACGCGCGTTAGCAGTGCTCCACCCCATCGGGTAGATTCGTTCTGGAGTCGGGTGACCCCAGGTGACCTGTCAAAGACACATGATGACGAGAGCCGTTTAATGGGTGTAGAGAATTGATCATTTCAGGTATGAGAGTATCGTTACGTACAGACAGGCATTGTCTGTATCGAAGGAAACAGAGCAATTCCTATTCTGCCAATAAGTAAACATGAACCTTGTGTCTCGCCTGTGGTCGTTAATAAACAATTTGTATTCCTTTTATAAAGTGTGGAAATATCAAAGTGGTTTTTCTTCTGGAACATATTTTATAACAAGATACAATGTGTCTGCTAATACTTGTGGGATCGTCGAAATAATCCTTGACCGTTTTAGCAGGAGACCTGCTTTTATATTTCCTATAGGTTAACATGAAATAGCTTCAAAGAAAAACGCTTATTCAAAACATTAACCAACGTAATTAATAGCAAAGGTTATGTGTCTACCAAATGGATTATCCAACAAAGACAAATACCGTAGTCTAATCTGTCTCATAGTCTGCAGCAAGGGAACGACATTTGATGAGAATGAAGCCAGTATAAAGTTAACCACGCGCATGCGCGGGTCGTCTCTGGTGACTTCCGGACTCTTCGGGGACTTCCGGAATAGCATGGCGCGGGCGTGTTTTCATTGCCGTCTTGTGCGAAATGTTGACAGTAAAAACACATAAGGGGGTCCTGGCAAAACATATAACGCTTCGAATGAGTCACAAAGATTGAAAATAAACTTTAGACGAGCATAATGACCGTGGAAGCGGCGAGGGACAAGTAGTAAGGCCGGTCGCCTTCCATTGATTTTCACTCGGGTTAAACAGCAAGGAGAAAGGTCGTGTTGAAACAACCCACAACTGACTTAACCTGGTTAAAATAGCTGGCTTGTGCCTATGTAACTGTGGCCCTGTAACGGTGTCTTCTGACATTGGTGCCTTTTATAAAAGTGATGTTGAGGAGGATTTATTGCAAACCTGTTTGGGGTTTTTGAAAGTGAGCGAGATGGTTTTATGCCCTCTCAGCAATACCCCAGACACGTCACGGCCAGGGGACGCCAGAAATGAGCATTCCAATGTGGGGAATCGAACCCAGGCCTCCGCTTTAACCACAATGCTATTCTCCGACCCCTTGTTTAATCTTAAGATTTTATATTTACATCGAGACTACGTTCTGGGATTAATGTCAATTACATGGAAATCAAAGAGTCAGGGTTTGGTTTGACGCCGCTTCAAACATTATTGCAGTTATAGCGGTGGACCAGGAGGTTCAAGGTACTCTCTCTAAGGAGTTTAGTTCCCAAGCCTCCAGGATCCGCTTCTCATGGGTTCTAATCCCAGATTCGCCCAGATTGTTCTCCTCGGTCTGTCTGCACCAGACCAAAACTCGACCTAAACAATCTGGAGCAGACTATCCAGTGGTGGATGCACATCGGCGAAGTACGACGCAATGCTATCAACCACTGTTGCATCTATAAGTCGGCGGTCTGTTAATATTCATGTTTGACAATCCATTGACACAATAAGCATCGATCTACGCAATTGTGATACCATGCATCAAGTCAGCCTGTCCAATCGATCACATTAGCTGCCTCTTTCGAAAAGTATGGGTGGGTGAAGACCAGTTCTAACCTGAATCTTCACGGGCGTTATTGCTAATGAGTGAGACGTGACAACTCTATGGAAAAGTCAATATCACGCCCTTAACAACAAGCAATGACTACTTTAGACCGGTTCTGGAATCACCAGAGAGTTGGAAAGAAATATAGACACGTCTGCATATGGTTCCATAACCTGCTAAGGCGTAGCTATTGTCTGAAAGATGGACAACTCAATATATGTCCTCCCTGACAATGTTACATCTTTCCGAGGCAAGGACGTTAACTGACCACAAAAGTGCAGTTTCCACCCTGGCCGAACAAGGCTGGAATTCTGGAGTTACATTTTGGCTGGATTAACGAGTTTATGCATAGACCAATAAAAATCGGGTGAAGCAAAAACATGGATTTCAATGTGCAGAATTCGGTCGACTGCGGCGTTGCGAAGCACGTGTCCCGCCAACACAGCGTCGACAGATATCTTGCAAATCTTTTCATGTTTTTAATCAAGGTGCTCGCGTGATTACATGCATTTCGCGGGGCCAGACTCATTTTATTACAATACAGATCTTGATTATCGATCAGATCGTCTTGACAGGGCGCCGCCATTTTGCTTGAAGCAAATGAAAGTGATAAGAGAGGTGAAATCAGTTGGAGGGACATAGAAGGGACATAACTCGTAAAAGTCACTAGTGGCGCTGCGATCTACAAGGGTGAAAACTGGACTTTTATAGATAGTTAACTCCCTCATGTGTACAATGTGTGAAACCCATTTCTGGTGCCCCCCGCCGTGATATTGCTGGAATATTGCTAAAAGCGGCGTAAAACAATACTCACTCACTATATCAGTCATATAACGGCGTGACTGCTTGGTGTAGGAGGCAGGTCCAGCATGAACAAGCCCTATGTTTTCCCCACAGAAGCGGTGCAGAGAAGCCAAACATAATCAGGAAAAACCTGGGATTCGACCGCAACGATCTTGAATCCTGGCACAGTACCAAAGTATACCTAACGAAGGGTTCCAATCTGCACTCTGTGATTCATGAGAACAATATATGGTGCGATGGCTTGTGATTAATATCTATGAATCTTTTAGCCCACGTCAACGCTCGTGTCGGCATTAAATATCAAGTTATTTGACAATCAAACACCTGTCTGTACAGTATATCTCCCGTCCCCACCGATTCATCCATAGTTTACTTACGTGTTAATTGCTAGGGCAAGACGTTTTAATTGTACATAGCGCTCAATTTAACAAAAACACACAAATCCAATAACGTAACCGAATCCTTCTTTTTGATCGTACCGGGGACGTGCTTTATTCGCCGTGTTGAAACTAAGGGTAGTCACACTGACAGCACAAAGGTACAGCTCTTACTTCACAACCTCAGTGTACCCGAATAACTCATTCATCAAGCATATTACTGTTTCACTCCCATGTATCAGATGTAGGGCCAAAATGTATTTTATCTGTATCCTTCAAATAATTCTTTTTCCCATTCAAAAAATTACTTTGATGTCAAGTATCACCCTGTCTGGCGTTCTTTGAAACCTCGCGTACGGTGCAAGACCCGGTTTAGACACCGGGCGATGGACCTCTCTTGTGACATACTGTGAGTTGAACAAAACTGAAATCACGAAGCGGTACGAAAACGGAAAAATATTTAACATTTTCTCTAAATTCTTATCCCACGTGACCTTCAAAGCAGTACATGTTTCAAGAGCGCCGTTAGATCCCGGCTAGATTTGCATATACGCGTGATTTGGACACAAAGAAACTTATGGAAAAGCAAACACATATTCCACCTCGGGGACTCGCAACCTGGCGTCGGATGCGCCGCTGACACGATCAACTCTTGGGTGCTCAATAACCATATGTTTTATTTTTTCAAAGCAAAGTAAATTCCATCTTTACTGATTCAAAGTGAATAAAACATGGACTCTGAGGAATAAAAAATATTTTAATAAGAATTTGAATTTTGGCACCTTTGTTCGTTTTAGTCATGCGATCTGTATTATTGCACCTTTGTCCGCTTCGTACCGTTGAGATTGAGTTCTGTTGTGTTTTTCCCTCTATTTACATGTACTTTGTATGGATGTGTTGCGCAATACGAGACGTTCACCAGTCAAAACTGAATAGTTTATGCAATACAGAGTCTACAGTAAAGTGGGGAATATTTGTATGTGCCTAAATGCCCAAACATTTGTGTACATGTTACAATCAATGTCTACAATCAGGCAATATGAATATATGTCACAGTTAATGTCTATAATGCGAAAATTGACTGAAAAATTTCATATATTGACTGATTCACCAAGGCAAATGTCGGATTGACTGTAAGTTTCAATCAAAATACTGTCTGAACAATGAGACAAGATTTTAGGCAGATGGACTGAAATGAACCCCTTAAACTAATCTCTTTATTTCAATTTGGATCCGTATGCAGTTAACAAAATTTATATGAAAATCAATTTGATATTAACAAATGTCAAAACATTACTTATTTTCTTAATAAATCGAAAGTAAAGCATATTAGAAGCCAGATAGGTAATTGGTCAAATAATTGGCAACAGTGACATGAAACAGTCTCCCCATCAAAGCCAGTGCCCTGATTAGAAGCCAGGTCGGTACCATATTTCCACGTCAATAGATGACCTTGGACAGCAATGCCATGCCATTGTGTTGATCAGTCAATATACATGTTGCCGGATAATAGACATTACGGTAGCATGTTGGTTGGTTTGTTGGTTTGTTGTTTTACGCCGCATTCAGCAATATTCCAGCTATATGACGGCGGTCTGTAAATAATCGAGTCTGGACCAGACAATCCAGTGATTAATATCATGAGCATTGATCCACGCAATTGGGATCGATGACATGCATCAACCAAGTCAGCGAGTCTGACCACCCGATCCCATCAGTCGCCTCTTACGACAAGCATAGACACCTTTTTTACTTCAAGCATGGGTTGCTGAAGATCTATTCTACTCCGGATCTTCACGGGTCTACGGTAGCATGTACATGCATATGTACATACAAGTATATGCATATATCGTTTAGTAACTCAACACGTTTAAAACAGAAAATCTGTGATATGGTAGGATTACACCCTTTAATCGTTATTATATAAAACGTCAGAGCAAGAGCTAGGTAATAACCAGTCTCGATTATCCGACGCAACAGATTTGTCCTAAAAGACAAAATAATGGTGAAAAAGATAACAAGGAAATAAGTGATGATACCCGGTGTTCGCGAAAAAAACATATAAAGTTGTGTTTGTGTTTTAACTCGAAAATACAAGTGGTCAACATATAAAGGCATTTTACCTCAAAAGGGCTTATTTTTTTCTGGAGAGTGACTTAAACTACAAACTCATTTAAGTCACTTTACCTGGATTGTTTTTTAAGCTACCTTTTCCGGCGAGTAATCTACTACTTCTTGAAATACATTTAAGCCGCTATATATGACTACATAAGCAACTGCCTCTGGTTATTAATGTTAGCTACAATATGGACCAGATATTTAAACAATTTTTGACAAACTTGACATTTATTTAAGCTACTGTTCCTGATAACTCGTTTTAGCTTCTACGTCTTGCGAGTCCTTTAAGTCACTACATATGACATGTATTTAAGCTGCAGTCACTGGTGACTCCTTTTACCTACTATATTGGGCCAGTTATTTAAGCTGTTTTCTCTGCCAATTAATTGAAGCAACCATATTTCCAGCGAGTCATTTAAGCTACTATATCTGGCCAATTATTAAGCCACATACTCTGGCGAGTAATTTAAGCCACCATATCTGGGGCCAGTTCTTAGAGCCAAGACTATCGTAAGTCCTTCCTTTTAACATAGACTTACGACCGCCGTAGCGCTTGAAACGCCCCCCTGCAGGATTGCAGTTAAATGTCATCACTCCCGTGTCATTTAAGCCACTGTCTGTAGCCAGTCATTTAAGCCATTGTCTGTAGCCAGTCATTTAAGCCACTGTCTCTAGTCAGTCATTTAAGGCTATGTCTCTAGTCTGTCATTTAAGCCACTGTCTCTAGTCAGTCATTTAAGCCTATGTCTCTAGTCAGTCATTTAAGCCACTGTCTCTAGTCAGTCATTTAAGCCTATGTCTCTAGTCAGTCATTTAAGCCACTGTCTCTAGTCAGTCATTTAAGCCTATGTCTCTAGTCAGTCATTTAAGCCACTGTCCCTAGCCAGTCATTTAAGGCTATGTCTCTAGTCAGTCACTTAAGCCACTGTCTCTAGCCAGTCATTTAAGGCTATGTCTCTAGTCAGTCATTTAAGCCACTGTCTTTAGCCAGTCATTTAAGGCTATGTAGCTAGTCAGTCATTTAAGGCTATGTCTCTAGTCAGTCATTTAAGCCACTGTCTCTAGCCAGTCATTTAAGGCTATGTCTCTAGTCAGTCATTTAAGGCTATGTCTCTAGTCAGTCATTTAAGCCACTGTCTCTAGCCAGTCATTTAAGGCTATGTCTCTAGTCAGTCATTTAAGCTACTACTTCTTGCGAGCAGTTTAAACCACCATATCTGGATGGTTATTTAAGCTACTTTCTCTGGTGTGTGGAGTCGATTGTGCAGGGGTAGGGGGCGAGTGATGGGGTAGATTGACATTCAGACCCAGAAATAAAGTTTTCTTAGTTAAAAATCTGGATCTGCAAAATAAAGAATAAAATTCAAATGGAGCCCAGAACCATCTTTAATCTCTTTCCTAGAGCTGAGGCAATATAGACTTGCCAAATCATTATATCAAATCACCAAATCATTGGATTCCTTTATAGAAATATTCTCTAGAGTCTGGGAGTCAGACCATCCTCACGAGTTGCTTCTGTTATTAAACTGTCGGTATCGTTATACGACTAAGTCATAACACTGTGAAATAAGTGAGTCTCGTTTAACACCGTTTTTAACTGTACTCCAGTTATATCACAGCGTTTCTGCTAAATGCGGGAGGAAAGCCCGAAGTGATGCATGTATCAGACTTTTACCACTGACATGAAATGAACATATATGCTATATTACTGAATGTGGAATCAATAACAGTATAGTTTAGTTGGTCATCAATACTGGCATCGAACACAGTGATGATACGATTGGAATTATTAACACAGAAACTGTTCCCATAACTAACAATCAATATAGTGGTTAATGCTACATACCGCCGAATACGGAAGTTGTAATAAAAAAACTTTAAAAAATACCAGTATGTACACAACCGTAAAAAAATCAATAACTCCAACGTGCGCACGACCGCCCGGCGCGGACGTTGAATAAGCGTAGTTTATGAGCGTCCCCTAGCGGCCGTATGGTGTTCTAAATCGATCTCTATCTGAATCGATGCCGACAATCTTCATAAAGGAATGAGTTAATGACGAAAACACATGTTCTGATATGGCCATTGTCTTTCTAAATTACCGTGTATTTGATATACTAGAACTGCCAACGACCTTTGAATAACGCTGGTCTAAGCACGACTCCTTGCTAACAGAGAAGGCGAAAAGAGCACGGAGAAAATTAAATCCTTTTAGAAGCTAAATAGATCGTCTTCTATTGGGAGAATTTTAATTTCCATCAATGATATTTTCTCCTGTAAATAAACCGTTTGATGATGATAATAAAAAAGGTCTTCCAACAGGTGCTTGTTTGTGGTCTATTTCTCCTATATCGCTGTCACCAAAAAGAAAATTAATGAGAAAAAAACACAATTGGATGTTCGGAATACACTCAAAGTGGTATCGTGTTTCCAGTCAGGTTCGTAAGAACGAGACGAAGAGAAAATCTACTTCAATGGAAACTTACATGACATTCAAGTTTCAATTTGAACAAAACTGTGTCCATCGTTTGACTTTTATAGACGATAGAGGACCGTTAATGTACATTTAAGATGGTCCTTTGAAAGTGATTGATGGAAAATAGATCCTTAGTGTTGCCAAAGAAAGACTTGATTGTGTTTTTAATTTTTGTGGTGGACTGTGTACCTAATATTTCAAATTTAGTAAATGATTTAATAAAACCGTATTTTTAATTTCATGTTTTCTTGTGGGGTTACCATGGACACACCGATAAATACTTTAGAGAGACGGAAATGTTTGTTAGAGCAGTGTTTTTTTTATTATTGTTGTTGTTTTGGGTTTTTTATTTGGGGAGGGGGAATAATAATTTTCACCGATTCTGATTCTGACTGATTAAGTAAAATATATTTTAAATACTTACAACTGGATAAGTGGTGTTTAACAATCCTTTCCCCAATAGGAAATTGAATTGAATCCGTGAGGGGGCAGGTGAGTGAGGGGGGACTTCATATCAGGAACTTCAATGCCAAGAACCAGGAATTACCTCCACAATTTCCCCCCATACACCCATCCCTAAATCAGCAAGAATACAAACTGCGGCAGTTAGTGAATAGTCAAGTCTAGGCATGACAAAACTAGTGGCTGACGGCCGTCTTCGTGTCGTGACACGGAATCAATAAAGTCACGTTGAGACCACCCAATTCCCATTTAGTCGGGTCTACCAAGCAGGATGTAGGGGCACCTTCTCCAGAATTACCAAACATACATGAAAAACATGATATATGTGTGTTTGTTTGTTGTTTACGCCGCACTCAGCAATATTCCAGCTATATGACGGCGGTCAGTAAATAATTAAGTCTGGGACAGACAATCTCGTGATTGACATCATGAACATCGATCCACGCAATTGGGATACGATGACAAGCATCAACCATGTCAGCGAGCCTGACCACCTGATCCCGTTAGTCGCCTCTTTCGACAAGCATAGAGGCCTTTTACGACAGGCATGGGTTGCTGAAGACTTATTCTACCCCGGATCTTCACGGGTCTGATACATATATCTATGTAGTTTAACAGCTTGAACAACTGAAGAAACACAACGAAAATCCATGACGAAAAGATTCTTTGCAAAAGTGAGTGAGTGAGTGAGTTAAACGAGGCTTTCTACAGTATTTCAATTGATGTGGGAAGATTTCAGTCATATATCGGCGTGTCAGCTTGATGTTGGAGGAAGTGAGGTAGGTCTTAAAGTTTTTACCACTTTGGCGAAACCCACGAGCACGGGTATGGTGCTGACAAACCTAGAAACGTGTCAAACATCAGAGTGAACCTTCCACGTGAGAGTTTAGCCACGCACCAAGACTGAGTCTTGTGTTCTCCGCAACATGAACGCATGTGTTTCAGGCAAGGGCTGGCGTAGTCCATCTGTTCCTGGATTCCATACCAAACTCTGGTCCCTGGCGTTACTGCATAATCATAGACTGCTACACTGCGCTCTATCATTCATCTGCCATAGCTTCACTCCATCAACCCCCCCTCCCGCCCCTCAACCCTCACCCCGGGGGAGGACCCTGTACCCCCAACTGTCAATCATAGTCATTGAGTTGAGATTCCCGCATATGATTGATAAGTCCTGTCGGTTATGTGGAACACATGCTGCACCTTATCGTGTGTTGTGTCAACATGTTCTCATGGAGGTTTAAAGACGTTCTACATACCGCTCCTACAGCGGTTATCTCCCCTAGGAATGGTTTCTCGACAGTTCTGTCTTTTTTTTATTTGAAGAATAAGTGTTTCATTTTAAGTAATTCAACAATATGACACTTTGCCATGAGGAGGCAAGAATATGTTTTTGTTAAATCTTATGATTATATCATTGTATTCCAAAACGTTCGTTCACGCGCCATATTTTCAAAGATGCTCAAATGGAATTATTAACTTCTTATATACTTCAGTAGCTACACGAAAACGTTAAGTTAACACGATCAAATATTTCAGGTGTTTCCTTCAATAAATATAGGTGTGGTCATGTTAGGTATAGGGGCGTTGGGGTAGCCTAGTGGTTAAAGAGTTCGCTCGTCACGCCGAAGATCCGGGTTCGATTCCCGACATGGATACAATGTGTGAAGCCCATTTCTGGTGCCCCCCGCTGTGATATTGCTGGAATATTTCTAAAAGCGGCGTAAAACCTCACTTCCTGGTTTACATTCAAAATAATGTTTTTAATAACCAAATCCTTGCTTTCCTCATTTTCATAACCTTGATACACGCACCTTGGCAGTCCATGGAAAAAGATATAATGTTTCGTCCGTCATCGGAAGGTACAGAAAACAATGACCGGTTCACCCATCTTTTTGTGCAGCCCACCAAAAAATATAGAGATATATATAAAGACGGATACCCAGTCCACAAGGCGTTCAGCGACGCCTCCCGCGTGTGTTGTGTCCTACACAGGTTGAGCTCTGAAACATTCCGCTCCTATCTGCGTGGACTGAATAACGGCATTATCTACAACAGGCATGTTCGGGTTTCAGAGGAGATATGTAACCACCGCCTTCTATGCGCGAACAGCAATGTCAAGGCTTTGAAATGACAAGGATCCCATTTCGGAATTTTGGTAAGATTCAGCCATCGCTCATCAAGCCTTTGTTTACCCCTTCCGCAGATCGCTGGGACGCCTGTCGCAACTTATATGTTTTACGGGCCTTTTTCCGCTCTTCGTAAGAAAAACGTATTCTGATTGTCTTTTAAAATGAATGTACCTGACACGGCAGACTGGGATTTAGGTATTTTCAGGCGTTATTAACGTACGGTTAATGGAGTATTTTTTTAACATCATTAACACGTTTTTTTCTGTTAGCGCCATGGCAGTTAAACCAGTGAATGAGATCACGTTCCACAGACTTCGTTTCGGGAGTAACTGCTGTTATTGTCAATGATTGATACTTACATACAAACGAGATGATTGATACTTACATACAAACAAGATGATTGATACGTACATACAAACAAGGAAATAGTAAAGTAGTAGAGCTAAATAGTGAAATGAATAACATTGATATCATCTTGATACGATGTTGACTATGATGATATTGACTTGTAATGATGTTGATATCAGTGATAAGAACAGTAGATATCGATACAGTGAATTGATGACTCGATCAATAGAGACGACCCTGTGGGTGTTTTGAGAATGACAAAACATGCTGATTAACAACTGCAATTTGTTTTATTAGTCTCTCTCTCTCTCTCTCTCTCTCTCTCTCTCTCTCTCTCTCTCTCTCTCTCTCTCCTCCCCCCCCCCCCCCCCCCCCCCCCCCCTCTCGCTCTCTCTCGTGATGATAGATGTACAACCTTTAATCGTGTTATTTTCTTACATATAAGCGTTGTACATGTGTAGAACGTACTATGAATACCCCAAACGTGACTATTAGCTTACACAAAAAACCTTCTACATTTGTAGGGCGAAATATGCAAGGTTTTAACATTCTTGATTCCACATTTGGAATGTACATTTGTAGGTTAAAAAAACTCCTATCATGGGTTTACATGCGGTCGTTAATTTACAGCTATCGGAGCATAACGTACTTTAGATATTCATTTATCATGCGTATAAGTATTGCAAATTAATAATTGAAACGACATAATATACACATCCGGGTCCACATTATATGCGGAATAATTAATTGATTGTTTTTTTTTAAAACATTTAAAGCTAGTAATAAAGAATATAGTATTACTCCTCTGGGAAGGAACCAGACGCAACTATAAAATATACATAAAAAGTCAATTTTCAGAACGACAGAGCTTGCAACACAAAGACAGGCTGTCGCCGTAGCCTTGTGTTTGGTCGAAGCATTCTGTGCAAAGTAACTGGTAAGAATATTGAGGTGATGACGTCACTTCCGGAATGAAGCTATGGCGGCGAATGTCTCTGGGTGTTTATCCACAGAAACTCGATGATAGCGTGTATAGCATAATATATTCGTATAGAAAAAAAAATCACACCCCTCTATATATACAGACTACATGTATATGTATATAGAGGGTTGTGATTTTTTTTCTATACGAATACATTTTGCTATTCACGCTATCATCGAGTTCCTGTGTGTTTATCATAGTAAAATAGAGATACGTTGGACGATCGAGGACCGGGATCCAGCGAATTCGTCAACAAAGACGAGTGAATGAGTATGGTTTTGCGCCGCTTTTAGCAAAATTTTAGCAATATCAGGATAAAGGAACACAAGAAATGGGCTGAATATATGTTGTAAATCGAACCCAAAACTTTTTTTTGTTTCACACAGGCAATATGTTTTCATACCGCCGATCAAGACAAGACATAAATGTCTTTTTGTGGAATAAATAACCGTTTTCGGACCCAAACACGATTTAGCCAGAACATCAATTATGAAAAAAACAAAAACAAATTTTTTGGGTCTAAAACCTGTGGACAAATAGGTTTTTGAAGACAATCACTATTCCGACGGCGATTGAGTGAGTGAGTTGGTTTTACCATGCAGGTCGAAGAAGCTAAATACTTTGGTGAAACCAACGAGCACGGGTTAGAGGCTGATAAACCAAATACCATAATCAGGGTAGATCTGAGATTCGAACACACAATCGTACCATCCTGACACGCTTATAGGACGCAAGGCGACTTGCGGCGCCAGCAGCAACTGGGCAAACAGCGCTCCCAGGACGACGTGTCCAGTACATTTTTGAAGAGTAACATAAGAATACATCACAGATAAAGATAAATACATGACGTTGATGTATCATTTTAACGTTGTTTTAAATCAAAGGTGTTTTTTTCTCAGCGCAGGAACAATTTATGAATTTTATATCGGACATAAAGTTGTACGTCATAAAGGTTGTTTTTTCAGAATATAAACAATTTATAGTTAAAATATCCATGTATTTTTTAAATAAAGTTTACTCCATTTTGCGTTGTTAAAATTATTTCCTCCAAGCAACATAGAATGTCACCTCATTTGAAAAATGGAATGCAACCCAAACCTGCATTTGGTCTGAGAAAAACACATGTGAGGTAAAATTTATTTAAGCCAGCAATAAGGGTTGTATTTGATAGTGTAGTACATATAGAATTATCTAGTCTGACCCTGATAAAAATATATGCAATACAGCACATGCAAGTCTACAATGCTCGGCAAGTCTAGATTACTGCATTTTCAGAAAATGAAGAGAGTCTCTGGGCTCCTTTTTATTATATTTTTATAAAAATAATTTAACAACTTTTTTTCTGTAAGATCTGTTCATTTCGGAGACTAGATGTCACTCTAAGAATGGCCTCTGATGTCAGAAACCAGTAGCAAACGTAAGTCAGCTTTTTTCCAGATGTGTGTTAGCGCACTGAACAGTGCACTCGTTACAGGTGACTAATTGGTTCTATGCAGTGTCAGACTGCAAGTAATCAGGGGGAGAGAACTCGGAGGTGACAAGATATGTGCGAAATTTTACTAGACTGATGAGGTCATTACTGCTGATGATAACAAGATAAGATAAAAGGATCACTTGGAGGCGAAACCATAACATTTGACTAGCGGCTTTAGTTGGCATGTAAATATACCCCATATTTTAAACTTGGAAATTTAAACGCTCTTTTTTTCCTTTGAACTACTGTTTATGGTGGCTGTAAATTCCTCCAAACCAATGAGGCACAAGAATCGATCCCCCGACTTAAAGCCTGTCCACCGCCCCAACTTGTTCCAACGTTACATCTGCTTCTCTCTGTCCTTACTGAACCAATAATAATCACTATTTCAAAAAGCAAAATTATTTAATCTTAAAATCAACAAAACACATTTTTTTAAACTAATTAATGGATGTTTCGTCAACGACTATCTGGATCTTAAATATGTTTGTTTTGAGTATGGAAAATAAAAATATAGAATTTTCTTTGTGCTATAAATATTGTGAGATTTTCAATTAGTATTTATTGTTCAAATTACTTTAATAACAATTCAATTTCATGGTTGTTTTACAATAATAAAACATAATATATAATGATAAAACTACCGATGAGTGAGTTAAATTGATTTCATACTTGTATGTTTAACATGTAAGCATGATATATGTGTGAAAATATTTTACATACGTTCATGGTTATTGTCACATTTTCAAATACGTTCGTCGATATTTCGTTAAATACTGTTGAGAACAAAACAAACGACAGCTTCGATCGTCTTGCACGTGCAGGGTTAAGACCAGAAACGTGAAACGATCTCACGTGCAAAGTGTTAGATTCTGCTTCAAACAGATTATCATAGCTTGTGAATTCCCCCTTCCTGGTTTTGTAGCAATGTAACAGGTACCCTGAAAGAAATGTTAATTTCTGAAATATTTGAGGTATTTGTGAGTAACTCACGTCGACTATGGTGCGACTCCCTAGAGCGTTGGATGAGCGTCAACTTACGGTCGAAGAGACGGGGGACTCTCGTGTTGGTCAACGCGGGTTTGCTGACCTAATCTTGGACACGCGGCGTTATTTGAAGTGAGATTAGCTAATTCCTTATGGATTAACTGCTCCTCTTATTCCTTTGATGGTGGGATCACGTACCGCTTTTACCAAAGCGAGACAAATTTCACAGGGTATATGCGAGCGGGTTGCAATCAGGGCCAATTTACAAGTGGGATAAGATTTTAGGGTGAGCAGATCAGGTATACACCGGACGAGGGCAGGTCGGGCGTGTTTGATGTCCGATGAAGATAGTCGCGTTCGTTGTGTGGTATGGTTGCAACAAATATCATATTGATTGTTTAAGTGAATGGAACGAGTTTGAACATATGGCGTTACACGTGTTATAGTTTAGGAATTAAGTTGGCTTAACGTCACAGAATTTCGGTTGTATGACATTGAGTCAAGTTTGTTGTAAAACGCCGCACTCAGCATTATTCCATCTATATGACGGCGGTCTGTAAATAATCGAGTCAGGACCAGACAATTCGGTGATTGACATCATGAGCATCGATCTACGCAATTAAGATACGATGACATACATCAACATAGATAGATATCCTTACCACCAGATCCCGTTTGTCTCTTCTTGCGACAAGTATGGGTTGCTGAAGACCAATTCTAACCCGGATCTTCACGGACGATATTCTGTCATGTTTGAGGGCAGTCGGAAGTGACGCAGGTAGTAACTGACTTTATTTATTATGTCATCGTCGTCGTCGTCACCATCATCGTCACCATCATCTTCATAATCGTTAATAATATTCCAACCTGTTAAAGATCAAGCCTCGGTCGATAGACCCCTGATTGTTGGCACGGTCAAGGTCGCGCGCCTACAGGTCATGATGACATCTTATCACGAACAGAGCATGGCCATCCGTCACCCAGTCAACTTTGGATACACATCCGGGTTCTACTCGGACCAGGAATCAGGGTTGTCTACATGTGCACGCCTTTATGGTAAAATATGTTCCTTGGTAATTGTGCGATTTTCTTTACGTTATTTTGACTTGCAACACAAAATAAATATTTCTCCTGAGCATTGCTTATTTTATCGTGTTTATATTTTTTACAGTCAAAATGTGCAAATATTTTCACTTAGGAAATTTATTAAAAGCCTGAAAATTCAGTTATTTTACAAATTGACTGAAAAATATGTCCATCTGTATTATTATGATAACGAATTCCAAACATTTTTATGTTTAATATCATCACCAAGAGACTGAAAATGTTACGATGAAAAGTACATTTCTATATTGTTTGGCTTCTAATCCTACATAATAATCTATTGTGATGTTTATAGGCCCTTTTGATCGTCTTAATCAGTTTTAGTCAATCTGTTAAAGAAATGGACAGATTTTTCAGTCAAAATGACTGAAATATTTACAAATTTTATAAATTGCCTAAGAGAATCACATTTTACAAATTGACTGTTATATATACACGCTTACAAAGGAAAAGACTTGTGAAAACAACGTCTATCGCGCATCGAAGAATTTCCCAACCAAGACGTAGAGGAACAGGAATGCATCTGTCCAATGCTACAGCAAATGAAGGAAAACAAAATGCAAATATCATAATTACAACCTACCAAACTGATGTGTATAATTTTAGACAGCTTCCTTGTTCGAGGAATGTATCCGTGAATATCCACACAAAGGCACAATAACCCACACGTCTGCAGCTGTACAAAAAAATGTATTCGATGTCACGTGTCTCTGTAACAATCAAATATTTTTAAAAATATATATCGTTTCGGGATATTATAACCCGTGTTCGTGGGTCCTACTATTTAACGTCCGAGGACGCCCGGAAACGTCAGGACGCGTCCGGAAACGTCAGAGAGGTTTCATCAGACGTCCGGAAACGTCCGGGAGGTTTCATCAGACGCCTGGGAGTTTAAAAATACAGTGCAGTCAATAAAACATGTCTTTCTCAGTTTGGTAAGATCGTGAGAATATCAACTGGCGTACGTGTTTACCATGTGTAGCGGCCGGAAAATGGAAGTACCAGTCACCGGAAGTTCCTTGTCGCTTCACATGGCAAACACTAGACTAACATTTAGTCTCTGAAATCTTATATTACAAAATATCCTTCTTGACTCTAAAAATAAAAAAAATCCCTTAGTCTCTGAAATCTTATATTACACAATATCCTTCTTGACTCTAAAAATAAAAAAATCCCTATGCTGATGTGGAATAGAGCTAGCTTGAGCTGGCTAGACTTGCTTTTGTATGCATTTCTAGATTATTATTTTTTCATAAAATAAATATATTCCACGGTCATGGTGCAGGACTAGGCACGTACGCAAGTTGATATTCTATCTTACCAAACAGAGAAAGGCGTGTTTTATTGACTGCACTGTATTTTTAAACTCCCGGACGTCTGATGAAACCTCCCGGACGTTTCCGGACGTCTGATGAAACCTCCCGGACGTTTCCGGACGTCTGATGAAACCTCCCGGACGCTACCACCCGATGCTCGCCGACGTTGCCCGGACGCTATGGTACCGGACGTTTTACACTCAGTGAACCATCTGGGGACACGCATGAACTTTTGAACACGTCTGTGTTTCAGTATTAGTTATGGAATAGTATACAGAATATGACACTATAAAAGAACATTATTTTTGTTCCATAAGCAAATTTACATTGTATCCTTCAAAGCCTACGTTACGAGTACCTCGTCAGTTCGAATAAAAATAAAATATTGTTTGCTTCGCAGATTTACCATTTAAAAAGAATAGGGCTGTATGTATCTTTTTCCAGCTATATGTTATTTTGTATGATTAATACAAGAACACAATTATATTGAATACACTTTATTATTTAGTATCATTCTCCCGGACGCTCCCACCATATGCTCCCCGACGTTGCCCGGACGCTAACTTGTAATATATATTCTCTTATGTAGCCAAAGTGATTGGCATCTAGGCTTACATTTAGTCTCTGAAATCTTATATTACACAATATCCTTCTTGACTCTAAAAATATAAACAAATCCCAATGCTGATTGTGGAATAGGGCTAGCTTGAGCTGGCTAGACTTGCTTTTGTATGTATTTCTAGAATATTTTTTAAAATAAATATATCCCACGGTCATGGCGCAGGACTAACCAAACGGGATCATAGTTCTTTAACGCTGTACGCGATACATTGAATTGATGACTCGGTCAATAGAGACGACCCTGTGGGAATGACAAAACAAGCTGATTAACAACTGCAATTTGTTTCATAGTCTCTCTCTCTCTCTCTCTCTCTCTCTCTCTCTCTCTCTCTCTCTCTCTCTCTCTCTCATGCACGCACGCACGCACGCACGCACAAACGAACAGCCTGTCTTCCAGACCCAAGAGAATAAATTAAGAAACTAGTCCAAGTCAAGTTCTAGAATGTTTTGGCGATTAAGCATTTTCCAGGCTCCATATGTTTTTTTTTGTTTTTTTTTGTAGATTTATATTTTTAAGTAAGATAAGAATATTCCTGGGACTAAATGTCAGTGTAACACACACTGTGATTCTTTCCCCTCATCCACAATCTGTATCCGCTCTTGATTGGTAAAACCAAATTTATCACTCACCATTATCATAAGTGATCGTCCGAAAGGCGTGTTGTACATAAAGAGGGGCTGTTCCAACAATACAAATTCGAGCGTGCGTGACCACCATGGTATTTGGAGGACCGTTGCTGTCTTGATGACGTCATCACAGCTTGGTAACGTCGACACCCGATCGACACCTGGCAGTGGGCAGTGAACATCACCCCCACCCCCTACCCCCCTCCCCCACCCCCCGAGTGTCAGAGCAAGGGAGACTGGGGATACCCACGGCGCGAGGAAAATAAGAATTCGAAACCATCGCCTAGTCTCATGTCACCGCTCCGCATGATAACAGCGGGCTTGGTTACCCTTCCCGCCATTTTCCAATTACCGAACGATTTCCGCTTTCTTTGTAAGTCCGGAACGAAATGAGATTTGGTTTGTTTCTGACGTGTAAAATGATAGTACAGCGAAGCATATCGTATTATCATTATGTAACCAACAGTTGGGGCAGCCGTGAGAGAAATCTCATCCACAAGACCGCGAAGATTAATTTTGTTCGCAGTTGGTACACCGTGTATCCATCACAAAGACAATGACCTCATACGGAGTATGTTTACTTTTCAAATTTCCTGAATGATAAGATAGCCTCGCCGATTGTTATCAACATAACATTGCAGGAACCAAAATAGCTTTCGTTTGACAAGGCAAGCCGGTTTCGGGTAATTTGCTTGAAACACACAGCGGTTTTGTGGGATATACTCAGTCACATTTCGGGCTCCCTAAACCAACGTGTCAATGGTGTTCTATGGAAGCTGTCTTTCTGTCAAATTTACAAATTGTCTTAATGAAACGTTGTTGGGTTTTTTTATTTGTTGATTTACAAATATTTGTGATCACTTTTTAAACTGTTTATCAGAGACCATATAATAGATCATCTATTATATGGTCTCTGTGTTTATGCAGTGATAATGAATTAATAGTTCACGCTTTTCGAGAACACCTTGACTTTACTGCTATTCAGTGATTCATTCATATAAGTTTCACCTCTGCTTTTTACGCACAATGGAATCTGTTTCAGCTGATACCCGAGACTTGTAATTCTCTAGCATTGACGTTTTATATTTACGATTGAATGTAAAGAACTGTTGAATAGCTACAGCCAGATTAAGATGTTCTACGCATTAAGTTCTTGTTGAAACTGGACTCTGTTTAGAGAATAGAACCAATTCGTCTGTTATGTAATATAAACGCAGCGGAGGATTGGCGCCATTTTCTTCTTTCATCTCCAGCCTCAACATCATTTAGGTGAGGTGAGGTGAAATGGGGTTTAACGTCGCGTCCAAGATTATTGCACTTATATAGTTTTTTTGTGGCTGCCTGTACTAGTCCGGACTCATGCCGGTTTATAGTGCTAGCCCACTGAGATACCATGCCGCAGTTTTAACATCCATACCCCACTCAGACACAGTATACTGACTCCGAGCCGACCAGTCCTTGCTTTAACCCCTTAATGCCGAGCGCCAGACAGGGTAACAACAAGTACCGTCTTTTAACGTCTTTTGGTATGACGCGGCCGGGGATCGAACCCCGGACCTTCCGCTCTCCGGGCGGACGCTCTACCACTAGACCACGGAGGCGGTCAAATCATTAAGAAATAAATATATATCAGAATAACTTTCTCCACCCGATGTCTTTAAATGTGAATCACTGTTAAATTCTTCAATAAGTGTAGCTTTGCAACTGTTATCAATGTTTACCATGCTGTGATGTATAGGAAATCCTCTCTTTTATAGACTCTGCTGTGAAGTCATGCATGTGTACTATTGGCCTGTGATGTCTTCAGAGAAGAGTTAAATCATTAATTTATTGATTGACATACAACAAGATAACGGCGGATGAGGACATATCACCCAAACCCTACACCTTCGTGCGATTTAAAAACACTGATAGGGTTGTTATACTGTTTAACATTGTAACCAGATAGCGTGTGTCGTTGTTCATACTATTGACCACTGGTTTACCCTCCACAGACTGAATTATTTACAGGCCACGTGCTGGCAGCTCCAGCTCATCTCAGTGACCCGCAGCTCACGCTTATCGTATTGCCTTTCAAGTCGTGAGTGAGTGAGTGAGTGGGCCCGTGAAGATCCCGGTTAGAATAGGTTTTCATCAACCAATGCTTGCCGTAAGAGGCGACAAAAGGGATAAGGTGGTCAGGCTCCTTGACTTGGTTGATGCATTTCATCGTATCCCAATTGCGTGGATCGTTTATCATATCAATCACTGGGTTGTCTGGTCCAGACTTGATTATTTACAGACCGCCGCCATATAGCTGGAATATTGCTGAGTTAAACGTTAAACAACAAACAAACTGAGTGAGCGATGTGTGAGTTGGGTTTGTAGTCGCTTTTTAGCAATCTCATTAAAATCAGATCTTGGTTCTCGTTACCGCTAAACAAAGATCTGAGGACATGACGTGAGCGGTCACGTCAGAACGACCTTTCATCCAACCAATCAGAGCGTCACTTACCAGATCATGAAAGTGGCAGTCGGAATGTGATTTCTAATCATGTAATCTCGAAAACTTTAACACGAGGTATTCCGAACGATAGTAACGTGTTTAACGACTGTATCCATACAATCTAGACCATATATTTGCCATTCCCGAATGTTCTTTTGTTCAGGTTTCAAATTTTTAGTCGAGAATTTGTCAAAATATGGTTCGAAGTGTAGTCGCCAATTTGAAATCAGTGCCGTAAAGCACGAGAAAGCTGGCTCCTGATTGGCTAAAGTCGACTTCTTGTCAGTCCTTCCATTGGTCGGTCAAAATTCGCGCAAGGTCGTTCTGACGTGACCCGTAATGAGATGTCCTCAGACCTTTGTTTAAGGGTAGCGAGAACTGTGATCTGATTTTAATGAGATTGTCGCCTTTAGCAATATCCCAGCAGTATGACGGCGGGACCACCAGAAACTGGCCTCATTGAATCTGTTTCGTGTGATAATCTAGACTGGTTACTCTCTGGACTTGACGTTTTATGTTCACACATTGTACCTGTGTAGGGAGCGACGCTTTCGCCACTAAGCATTTTACTGATCGTGTGTTTATTCGTGTTTATAGAAACAAAATGTGCGAAGCCCATGTATGGTAAACCCGTCCTGGTAGTGCTGGAATACTCTACATGCGGCGGAAAACAATACTCACACACAAACGCATTACAATGCTAATAGCATGGGCACCTCACCCTGAGAACGGCGTCTTTCAGAATCTAACATATATCCGATGTAATGATTGCGGTATCACCCTTAAACGATCTTATCATCGAGAAAGCCCTTGATATTAGCGAGAGCTATTTCTCAACATGCGAAAAAAACTACAACGGTCGGATTTTCGTCGGAAAGGATACTCCTATTTGCACTTAAAATACCATTTCCGTTTATAAAGAATTCGACATTGCCAGCATGAGAGCAATCGCATTGACTACCGTTAGTCTTTCCCCAGTCAACAACTTTAAAGTCTCGTACGCATTTAAGGCGCAACTGCGATGACAGATTAAATCTCGTCGTTTCTCGCGAGGCCAAAATGCACAACTCAGCTGCTGACGAGATTTCATAAACCACCCGTCAACTATCCATTGAGGTGATGCTATCAGTTTTCGTTGTATCGTGTAGTTTGTACGGCAGCACGTGTTCGCGTCATTAGAGGTCCCTCTCTATAGGGGACGATGTATCACAACCCTGGAGATAAGCCAGCTAAAGCTCGTCTGTAATGTACACAGTGTGTATCTCCCGACACAATTAAGATATGAAGTACATTATACATGTAATTTTGGCTAATAATAACATGGCGTTATATATTTGATCGACACGCCATGCTGCACCAATAGCGCACCTGCTTGTTCGTCGCTCAACCGAGATTTATGCAAATTGCTGTTGATAAAAAATAACCTTGTTTGGTTAGTTCGAGTTGTGTTTGGAAGAAAATTTGGCGTTGGAATTATAAAGGATCAAATCTACCTGCATGGGTCTAACGTGATCGTCCCTATAACTAGCAGCCTCTAACCCTTTAATTCTCGCTCACAAAACCAAGGGGAGCAATCTGTCCGAAGAGTCATTACTCGACGTCCGACAACACAGACGAACGGCAAGGAACCGAACGCGCACATCGATTAAAATACCCGTGGCCCAATCGGTTTGTCATTACTGGGAAGCCTAATAGACTTCGGGAACGAGGTATCTGTCGCAGACTAGTCGCGCGTGGTAATTAATGCATTTTCAACATGAATGAAATTCATAACGATGGCTTTAAGGTCGGTCTGTTTACCCGTTCGGTCGATGAGGTGTTTTAGATGAAGGGAGTTCAACTCCAGTTTCCCCAGTAAGCAGATAAACCTCGCACATCTGGTGGGCGAGGGGAGCTTGTTATCGGCGCGCCCCGAGAGACATGGCCGCCCGAGACAGGCTGATATACAAGATATGCAAATAAAGCCTATTGTCTTTGAGCGCAGTGATTGACAATGCACGCCACGTGTTTGGCGAAACTCTTCCGATTTCTCTTCAACTCAATCGCACTCGACTCTCTGTTCGGATCAAGCATGCTGTAAAAGCCCCACTGAGAGATTTCTTGTAACAAAACAGTTTGCAAACACTGTGTGCACAAGATTTCACAGGAACCACCCGTTATCGATCGCCGGCAATGTGGTAAGCGGCAGTGCTCGGAGCTGACTTAGGGTGCGCAGTTTGGTTGCCGTTAAACGAACAGGGCCGCAAAAACAGAACACTACAATCTTGCTGAATTAAAAACAGTTTTCAATAATTGTATTAATAGTTCCAAAGCAATAAAGGACACCACATGCTTTTTTCATGTTTCTGATCAAAAGAAACATTTGAGATTATTGGACAAATATTGAAATTACTTCTTTTGTTAGCGGGTATCGAGAATTAAGAACAAGACGAATTGTTTCATGTTTATTTGTCCGTATGCTAGGTGACATACTCGTGAATCAAACTTTAAGTGTCCTGTTTTTAAATATTTCCTTTTGTATCGAAATGGAAGAGATCCTTAGAATTTATTCATCACAACCGATAATCGCAATTCACATGGCCAGTAATGTTGATAGCCGCTGTGGGATTGTTATTTGACTCGCTGTAATCGAGGCCTCTCTGTGTCCGACTTGGTTAAAGTGGATATACGTTGTACTCTGACCAAACCGAACACCCGCCATACTGAGATGTGGGAGAGTTCACTCGACTTTCAAGACAAAGGAAATATTTTATCTGAACCAATCGCTAAATAGCTTGACCAAGACTTGTAAATAGAGGATATTCAGGCCAAAAGTGTTATGAGAACGTCACTTGTAGGGTGATTAATTTCTCAGATTTCTCAACTTCAGAAAAGTCAGTCTTTCACACTGAAGTATATCATAAACGGCTATATTTCTGAAAAAGATAAAAGACAAACACGGGCAAGACTTTTTATGTCAATGACTGTACATGTATTTCTGAAAGCAACAAACATGAGCAAGACTTTTTTTTGTAAATGACTATATATTTGAAAAGGCGTACCAGGGGCAAGACTTTTTAAGTAAATGGCTATATATCTGAAAAGGCGTACCAGGGGCAAGACTTTTTATGTAAATGGCTATATATCTGAAAAGGCGTACCAGGGGCAAGACATTTATGTAAATGGCTATATATCTGAAAAGGCGTACCAGGGGCAAGACTTTTTATGTAAATGGCTATATATCTGAAAAGGCGTACCAGGGGCAAGACGTTTTATGTAAATGGCTATATATCTGAAAAGGCGTACCAGAGGCAAGACTTTTTATGTAAATGGCTATATATCTAAAGAGGCGTACCAGGGGCAAGACTTTTTATGTAAATGGCTATATATCTGAAAAGGCGTACCAGGGGCAAGACTTTTTATGTAAATGGCTATATATCTGAAAAGGCGTACCAGGGGCAAGACTTTTTATGTAAATGGCTATATATCTGAAAAGGCGTACCAGGGGCAAGACTTTTTATGTAAATGGCTATATATCTGAAAAGGCGTACCAGGGGCAAGACTTTTTATGTAAATGGCTATATATCTGAAAAGGCGTACCAGGGGAAAGACTTTTTATGTAAATGGCTATATATCTGAAAAGGCGTACCAGGGGCAAGACTTTTTATGTTAATGGCTATATATCTGAAAAGGATGATCATGTGGCCCATGCAGCATCTGCCGAGGTCAAAATCGTCACCTGTTTATTATGACAGGTTCGTTTGCAATTCGGCAAAGTTAATAAAAAAACATTGCATCTTTTCGAATTCCCATGATGGTGAAGCAAGTAGGGTGTCCCGGAAGTCAGCGACGTGGTATCGAACCTAAACATCTGGCATAGGAACCGACGGGTGATATGGGAACGTCACTTGTAGGGTGATTAATTTCTCAGGTTTCGTCAACCATGGTTGTGGCCACGTTTTTATCTATTATTACCGTTGTTAAACCTTTTTTATTCGTGTGTTTGTTGTCTAACGCCGCACTCATGAATATTCCAGCTATGCAAAGGACAAAACAATCCAGTGGTTGATATTTTGACAAACGGGTACGTTGTACACAAACAGTCCCGTCACTCCTCCTGACAAGCCGACCCATGTTGTCGCTTCTATTTTGCCGGGGACATGTTCTAACCCAGAAAAAAACCCTTAAAATAGATAGATAGAACTGAAAATAGAGAGATAAAACGACTATCGACAGATGACTTATATATGAATATCCAGTTCTTGGATTTGTCTCTTTCTTACGCGTCTTTGGCAGGAGGTTTGGGGACGAGGGTGTGGGGGAGGGAGGGGGGAGATTTAAGAGTCTCCTGACAAAACATTCATTTGAGTAATGATAATAGTAAAGTCCTGAGATCCCTTGCAGCTGAAAAGCTTTGTGGACAAATACTAGTACCCAGTAATGTCATTCTTTTTTGCATATAACGGTGACGTTTCTCTCGTGAAATCGATATCCAGGATGCTGGTACAGATTTCGATTGTGTTTCTTTATCAGTTTTTTTGTGAATACGGACACTCGTCAATATGGATTGTAGTCTCAAATGGTTCAACTGTAATGTTATTTGTTGATGGAAAAGTTTCTATGAGGTCACCGCTGGTTATAATCATTACGCACAGAGGGCAATGTGAACGAAAGAATAATTATTTGCCTGGCCACGGAACGATTATAAAATATGCTAATATACCGTCAATTGATCGTCTTTAATTTGACACTCCCCGATAAATTCTTTAAATGCCGATATTAAGTAATTATGCAAATTCAGAGACTCGACTCAGAAATATTCGCGTTCTTATCGAGTCAAAGAGGGTTTATCGCCAACCATAAGTTTGCTTTCCGTATTATCATGTGACACGTGCCCGTCAAAATCGCTAAACATCGTCATGTGACCCGGACAAGGTCACGTGATTGTCATCAACGGGCTATAACTCATATGCTTCAATCAGATTATGTCCAAAATATTATCTCGACTCAGTTAATGAATTTTTAGTCTTAATTTACTGACTTTTAAAGTCCAGTGTACTATCTGATAATGATTTTTCTGAACACCACCATTGCTTTTGAGATCCATATTTTATCGAAATTATCATTTTTCTCTTTTTAAGACAAATAGTTGATTAACACTGCCGTGCAATGTTTCATTGTATAGTGGTGGCGTTACTTCAACACCTGCACGCGCCGCTGGTATAGAATATAAAAAATGTCTTTATGCAGATGAAATATGTATATTTCGTTTGTAAACGAACGAACCTATTGTGTTCCTGACAAAGGGGTCCTAATGACATGAAACTTACACCAGGACTTTCACTGTTTTTATAGCATGTGACACGTGCATTTACTAATCAACGGACTTAATGACGGATGCGAACTCAACCTGATACTCTTTTACCAAAGTGTATTATCCCGAAAACTACTTATAAAAAACGTCACGTTTATAGCTTATGTTAGGATAGTGAATGTGTGTAAAAAACCGAATGGGTTAAGGCCTACATTTATTTTGCATTACGTCACGTTCGACCGTTTATATGACCAGTCACATATAGATACATACATTCAAATATATTAAACTTTAATTATTTACAGAATTATTGAAATATAGTGCGATTAGGATTTTAAAAGGGAATGGTTTTACGTCTTAGATTGCCGAGTGGCCCAAGTATGGCACTCGCTACTATACAAACTTTATATTTTAATGATTTAATTTTTCATGCAATGGCGCAATATATTTTAATCAAACAGTAAATAACGTAGTGAAAATCAATTTACATTCTAGTTCTAAACATTTGGTTGGGATCAAACAAAAACGGAAATCCCATAACAAACAAAAACGGAAGATACCTAAAACAATCATGTTTTTTTAAGCCAGTCCATGTGTTTTTTTCGTCTGTTGTTTACATGGTAATAGTTTTGTAACTTTGCATTCACATTCTTACAAAACTAATTATTTTGCAATAACTTTTCAAAACACATTCACCCAAAACTGTGATAAAAAATCCAAAGGTGATATAACATGTAAAAGCAATTTTCACTTTAAAATTTCAAATAGTTGAGTAAATACACATATAATTGAATTTCTTCCCCCGAGAACAGACGGACCCACTCGGAGACATCCGACGCCCTCCCTCGCCATGTGCCGTGAGTTATATGGATATATTAGATACACCATCGATCTATCGATCTATCCTTTTATAACGTGATGACGTGACATTATATTTTACTATAACCTGATTGAATTTCTTCTAAGCCTTACCATTCCGCCGACAATGTACTCAAAATGTTTCAGCGTGTCAGCGTCTCTCTGTTGTAGCATCGCGTGCGAATTTTTTCAGCCGATTCTTTATTTCACAGGTTTAAAAATGGAATTAAATTCAACTTTTTTCACACGCCACAACACATTTTTCAACGATATTTCATGATGTTAATTTTACGACACTCGAGCCACGCAATAAGTTGACAAAAATTGTAATTTAAAATTTCCCCAGGCGCTTAGTCGAAACTCTCCGAGACAGATTCCATTCACCCCAGTCGTGTCCTTACACCTTCTCCCTCTGACATGCGCAGTTGGTGTAACCGGGGCACGCGCTCATCAGATCGAGGCCAGTTAATTCTCTCCTTCAGTGACCAGAGAGTTCCCCAGGGACGATAATTCTGCGCGTTGCACGCGTGTAAGACAACGATCGGTTATGACATGGCGAGTTTATGTCGGCCCGTATTAAGAAATGGCTAGATTTTGTGATATACACAGTTAGCCTGTAATGAAGAAGATGATATAGTGTATTCGGGTCGTATGGCGCTAGTAAACTACGATCCTATTGGTTATAAGACGGCGCGGGGCTGTAGGTCCGAGACGCTTAATGTCTGTACGCGAGGTTTTCGCAATTTTAGCTGTCCTATCTCCCGTATTCTCTTCAGACTAAGTCAATTATGTTTCTCTTTAGTCTGTGCTGGCACAGAATATTGACATTCGTGGATAATGAAAGTAAGTCTGATGATGCCTGCTTATAGCTGACCAGAAACTATCACGTTCGTTTCATGGCGTCACTAAACGTCGTGCCCTACCTGGCGTCCTCTACAACCTAAACAGAAAGCGACGCTAGTGGTTATATGTGATTATCAACTGTCAGCGGCTATCGTCATGGCCTCACAGGCGTTGTAATGGCGTCGTGTGGCTCTGTGATGGGCAAGCTCCTCGTTCCCGGAGCCCCCAATGCCATCGTATACTAGGAGGGTAACGAATGTGTCACCATTCAAAAGGAGCGTATGTCCTACGTCAACAGGCGTTGTCGCAGTGTTATCGGGCGTGGTCAAGACGTCACCAGACGTTGTCGTAGTGTTGTCGGGCGTGTTCAAGGCGTCACCAGACGTTGTCAGTGTTGTTGGGCGTGGTCATGACGTCACCAAACGTTGTCAGAGTGTTGTCGGGCGTGGCCAAGACGTCACCAGACGTTGTCAGAGTGTTGTCGGGCGTGGCCAAGACGTCACCAGACGTTGTCATTGTTGTTGGGCGTGGTCATGACGTCACCAAACGTTGTCAGTGTGTTGTCGGGCGTGGTGAGGTGAGGTGAAATTGGGTTAAACGTGTGTGTGTGGCTGCTTCTACTAGTCCGGACTAATGCCGATTTACAGTGCTACCTCACTGAGATACCATGTCGCAGTTTAACAGTTTAAATACTACCTGAGTGGGCAGTTTAAAAAACCCACTCAGACACAGTATGCTGACCCCGATCCGACCAGTCCTTTCTTAGCCCCTTAATGCCGAGCGCCAGACAAGGTAACAACAAGTTCCATCTATTGACGTCTTTTGGACGCAGCCGAGGATCAGACCCCGGACCTTCCGCTCTCCGGGCGGACGCTCGGCCACTAGACCACCAATGCGGTCTTGTCGGGCGTGGTCATGGTGTTAGCAGACGTTGTCATTGTGTTGTCGGGCGTGGTCATGGCGTCACAAGGCGTTGTGTAAAGTGGCGTCGGAGCTTAGTCATGGCGTTAACAGGTGTTTTCATAGTCTTAGCAGAAGTTGCTGTATATTAGATCAACTGAGTGAGTTTAGCTTTAGTAAAACATTTGATAGCGTTAAACGCAAGGCAAATTCTATAGGTATCCTTCCTGATTATGTTGTCATTTATTGATGTAGTGGCTTATAGCTAACACGTCATGTCGTAGCGATGTAGTGGCTTATAGCTAACACGTTATCATGTCGTAGCGATGTAGTGGCTTATAGCTAACACGTTATCATGTGGTAGCGATGTAGTGGCTTATAGCTAGCACGCTGTCATGTCGTAGCGATGTAGAGGCTTATAGGTAACACGTGTCATGTCGTAGCGATGTAGTGGCTTATAGCTAACACGTTGTCATGTCGTAGCGATGTAGAGGCTTATAGGTAACACGTGTCATGTAGCGATGTAGTGGCTTATAGCTAACACGTTATCATGTGGTACCGATGTAGTGGCTTATAGCTAGCACGTTGTCATGTCGTAGCGATGTAGAGGCTTATAGGTAACACGTGTCAGGTCGTAGCGATGTAGTGGCTTATAGCTAACACGTTATCATGTGGTACCGATGTAGTGGCTTATAGCTAGCACGTTGTCATGACGTAGCGATGTAAAGGCTTATAGGTAACACGTGTCATGTCGTAGCGATGTAGTGGCTTATAGCTAGCACGTTGTCATGTCGTAGCGATGTAGAGGCTTATAGGTAACACGTGTCATGTCGTAGCGATGTAGAGGCTTATAGCTAACACGTTTTCATGTCGTAGCGATGTAGTGGCTTATAGCTAACACGTTTTCATGTCGTAGCGATGTAGTTGCTTATAGCTAACACGTCATGAAGCGATGTTACGATGATTTGGACAGTATTCCGGTCATATCACGACGTGTCAGCTTACTAATGGAGGGAAGCCCGATGTGATGCAGATCTTAGATGCTTACCACTTTTGTGAAACCCACGAACAAGATTTCAAACTAACAATCATAGGTTTCTGGCCTGCCCAGGGGACGCAGCTCTTCATAGCGAATTGAAGATAAGTATTCTGTTTTGTTGGCGTTAAAACAATTTGATGCACATTTACTTCTGTAATAGTTGGCGAAACAGTGCTGAGGATAGTGTTTTCGTTGTCATTGACGACTATTCGTTTAGTCAAGCTTTTACCATAACACCCGGCAAGGTGAGTCTTCAGCCTTCACAAACGTCACAGGTTACTAAAATATTTGAGACATTGTTGAGAAATTGCTAATGCGGGACAAATAAACTGTTTATAATTAAATCATATCATTTAAAGAGGGAAAATGCTCTGTTACCATGACAACTCGAATAAATAACATTAAATTTCTCACGTTCTATACTAAACGTTCGGAGAGCTGTTAATTACCCCCACCAGTAATGAATAACATGTCGAGTTGTTCATACTTTGCACCCTAAGCTATTTTTTCTAGGATTAAACCTGACATTTTTAACCCTTTGTTTCAATCCTCTTTACGTGGAAATGCCTTGTACCCCGCGCTGGTATTGCTGGTATATTGCTAAAAGCGGCACATAACTCAATTCACTCATTCAAACACGTTAGTAGGGGATGACTGATGGTGCCGGATGGAGCCGGATGGAGCCGGATGGAACCGGATGGAGCTAGAATACAGGTCGGGGAATGGCTCCGTTAATTCTAAGCTTAAGAGGACACCCATTTAATTCATTGTTGTTTTGGGGGTAGAGGCGAAATTCGGGAGAACATCTTTAGGTGAGCGTATATTAAGTTTGCTTTTTCTTAATGACGGAACCAAACAATGTCTTCATATTCAACACACATCTCACAAAAACCCATCATATCCGACGCATGTTGTTTTATTTTGGGTCAAACCCGTGTATAAGCTATTTTATTAAGATTAAGTGGGAAAAGATTACTAAATATTCACACTCACGATTCCCTCCACAGACAACTAAAGTCCCCCCCCCCCCCCACCACACACACACACACACACGATTCTCCACATGGACAATTCTCCACGCCACACACACGATTCTCCACATAGACAATTCCCCACGCCACACACACGATTCCCCACGCCAAACACACACACACTTCCCACACATTTACAATTCCCAACGCCACACACACAATTCCCCACGCAACACATACGATTCCCCACGCCAAACACACACACAATTACCCCCCACACACACACACACACACACACACACAATTCCCAACGCCACACACACAATTACCCACGCCACACACACGATTCCCCACGCCAAACACACACATACACACACACACACACACACACACACACACACACACACACACACACACACACACACACACACACAATTACCAACGCCACACACACGATTCCCCACGCCAAACACACACACACACAATTACCCACACACGCACACACACACGCATACACACAATTACCCACGCCACACACAAGATTCCACACGCCAAACACACACACAATTACCACACACACACACACACATACACAATTTCCCACGCCACACACACAATTCCCCACGCCAAACACACGATTCCCCACGCCAAACACACAATTCCCCACGCCAAACACACAATTCCCCCCATACACACAATTCCCCCGCGCCACCCACACCATTCCCAACGCCAAACACACACATAATTCCACACACACACTATTCCCCCTCACCACACACACACACACACACACACACACACACACACACTTTCCCGTATCACAGACACAATTCCCCACCCTGGCAATTCCTCATACAGACATTTCCCCAGTTCCCCAGTGTATTCACCACCTGCAGGTATCACAAGCGTCACTGTTTACTAAAATATTTGAGAAATTGTTGAAGGTGTGGTGGCTCCGGCGTGACAAACATGATTATATCCTATCATTTAAAGAGGAAAAAACCATGGCAACTGAAACAAATAAGATTTAAAATCCTCACTTTCTATACCAAACTTTCGGACAGCTGTTCATGACGTACTACCCCGACCAGTATTGAGTAACATGTCGAGTTGTTCACACTTTGCACTGCACTCCTAGAGCGACAATCTAAATCTAAATTTTAAAATTACAAGTACAAGCTTATTTTCCAGCATTAAAGGGGAAAAGATTACATTATTTTTAAATCCCAAATATAACGTGGTTTCACTGTATACATTATCAATAAATAGGATAACCTCCCTCACTCACGTCGTTATTCTATTTTCAATGATATGTTACGCCAATGTCATCGTCCCGAGGCAAGGACGTTAACTAACTATAAAAGTGTTTCCAATCTTGCCAAACAAGGTTGGAATTCCGGAGTTTCATTTTGGCTGGACGAACGAGTCTATGCGTAGTCCAATCAAAATCGCGTAACGGACCAGACATCCGGTTTGTAAACAACATGGATTTCAACCTGCAGATTTCGGTCGACTGAAGGATTTGCAAAGCATGTGTACCGCCAACATGGCGTCAACGGATAATTTGCAAAAAAGTTCATGTTTTTAATCAAGGTGTTCAAGTTATTTGATGCACCTCGTGGGGTAAGACGCGTTTTATTACAACATAGATCTTGATTATCGATCAGATCTTCTTGACTAGGCGCCGCTATTTTGTTTGAAGTAAATGCGAGCGCTATGAGAGACGGAATCTGATTGGTCGGTAGGAGGGACATAGAAGGGACATAACTCATAATAGCCACTGGTGGTGCTACGTTCGAGCCTGGAAATCCCAGCCTAGTTCGGCAAGGGTAAAAACTGGACTTTTATAGTCTGTTAACGCCCTTGCCTCGGGAAGATGCGCCACCGTGTGTATTCACCACCTGCAGGCATCACAAACGTCACTGGTTACTAAAAAAATTTGAGAAATTGTTGAAGGTGTGGTGGCTCCGGCGTGACAAACATGATTATATCATATCATTTAAAGATTTGAAAAACACTGTCACCATGACAACTGAAACAAATAAGATTTAAAATCCTCACTTTATATACAAAGGATTTATTATTAGTATCATTAAGATTGTTTGGATCTTGAGAATTATGCCCGTTTGCAGTGGTAGTACAAGCTCAAACCAAACACAAGACTTGATTGAATCTTCAGCAACCCCTGTTTGCTATGAAAGGCGACTATGCTTGTCGTAAACGGGATCTGGTGGTAAGGCTCTCTGACGTGGTTGATGCATGTCATCGTATCCTTATTGCGTAGATCGATGCTCATATCAATCACCGAATCGTCTGGTCCAGACTCGATTATTTACAGACCGCCGTCATATAGCTAGAATATTGCTGAGTGCGGCGTTAAACAAACAAACAAACAAAACGTGAATGAAGGTAGCGTTACTGGCCATACAGCGAGCGTACACTGTTGTCTGTCTCCCAGACCCAAAAGAAAAAAAGAAAACGTCAAACTCAAGTTTAGAATGATTTGGCATGTCTAGATTACCTGAGATCCAGCTATCTAAACCAAAGGCTTGGTCAGGGTTCCATTTGGATTTTACTATTTTTATTTTGTAGATATATATATTTAAATAGATAACTTTATTTCTGGGACTAAATGTACACCGTACTGTGCCCTCGCAGACCTAAAGGCTGCCTTATATCAGCAGGTGCTTGTATTCAAACTGTTAACGGGGATGTTAAGGGTAGAGCATAAAAGGTACTCAGAAATATGTATCAATCTGTGAAATCATGTCTGGCTTTAGAGAAAGGTTCCACTGGGTTGTTCTGAAGCAAGTCTGGTGTTCGAGTTGGCTGTCAAATATCACCATTTGTATCTTCATTTTCCATCAGTGATGTTGCAGAGTTTCTTTCCGACGACGATCACTATGATATCACGTTAAATGCTCTTACGATTTTCATAGTGCTCTTTGCTGACTAAACTATTCGTGTGGACGTCACAGTTGTTAACAAAAGCGTCTTGTTAAGTTTTACTCTTATTGTAATAAATATAAGTTAAAAGTCAATATTGATCAAAAGTAAGGTTATTGTGTTTAGAAAACATTATCCATTGTTTGTATTTAGTAATGATGAAGTATCTTTATGGGTTTTTTCAATCCCAAACGGCACACCGCCATACTGGCATACCCCAATCAAGGGACCCTGTCTGATAAATCCTGTTTGACAGGTGACCGGGAATAGAGTTACAGAAACATAATTACAGACTTGGGTAGGAAAATAAGTTACAGGAAAAGAAGTTACAAACTCAAATTATTTATGTCATTACCCTGAATGACATACCCTAATTGATATACCTTAAATGATATACCCTGAATGGCATACCCACGATGATATATCCTGAATGGCATACCCACGATGATATACCCTGAATGGCATACCCACGATGATATACCCTGAATGGCATACCTTAATTGGCATACCCTAAATGTTATACTTTTGAATGGAATACCCACGATGCTATACTCTAAAAATACCCAGAAATACATAAACCAATATATCCTAAATGTTAAATGTTATATTTAATGCTATACCCTTGTTCCTGTACCCCTGAATGATCTATACTTGATGACATATTTTAAATGAGTTACCAAACAAATATACTTTTAATGATATACTTGAAGCGCATAGTGTAGGCGTTAACCAAACAAGAAATGGGTTTGCAAGTGTTTCGGCGACTGTTCTCAGATGTTTGTTAAATGTTTTGTTAAATGTATGATTTTTTTTGCCAGCCAGTTGAGTACCTTTAATTAGATATTCTTGATGCTATACTTCAAATGATATACCGTAAATGATTATCTATGGTTGTATTTCCAGTAGTGAATTATCACGACTCAACTCGTTACTGTGTAGACCTTGTTTATGGAAGGCGCACGTGCGTTACACAAACATGTCACTCAAATCTACCGTTACTCTAACAAGAGTATTTTTATTCATTAAACTACCCACTGGATGAGTGACTCTGAAACAGGCACCAGACCAGGTCCACGTCCCCAGATAACTGTACTTATTGTGTGACACTATTCAAGCCTGCATTGCAATTTGAGCGCTACAGAAAAATAATTAGGTATCTGTCACACGTGGACTTTGAAATGGACACCTCGTGGCACGAGGCGGCATATGGTCTCGTGATTGTTAATGTGCACATTACATCGGGTAGATACATATTTTGCCGAGTTGGTTAATCGGGCATATACGCTTCAGTATTATCAATATCAATAATATACATTGACAATTTCATCTATTTACATTTTATATTTTCTAAAACTAGTTTCGCTATTCCCGTTTTGTTCCTACATGAAATGAACATTAACTGGAGAAGAATCCTCAAATGCTCTCGATTAAAATTTAAAAGTGGAAGCCTGTTTGGGTGTATGAGTAAGATGACTCTTGTTAACACAAGACCAAACAACAGGGAGCTTGTCTACTCATATCAGTGTGAATATTTAAACAAGACCAAGCAATTTATGCGAACGTTTTACATCAATTGCCAAAAGCTTCGCCCGCTTCATAAAATATGGATAGCAACGATCAAAGGATTAAGTTTCATTTTTATTAACAGTAGTAACTGTGATTTTCGCAACCTGTATTTAAAGATTAAGCTAATTACAAATTTGTCATAATGAGTGTCCGATGCAGGGACAAATTATCGGCTCGCGAATAAATAATTCAAGAGAACTTCGTGCAAGAGAAAGATTGACAGTGGAGCATCGCGCAGGTGCACCTATCCAACTGTCAGGGCCACCCTTCAAGCGGGCACTTCTTGCCGAGGGGAAATTAGACTTTCTCGATTCCGGAAGTGGGGACAGATTTTGAGGACTTTGGTAGACAATTATCGATTTGGTAGTTGGTGCAGTGTCAGTAACAGACGCCTTAAAGACCTCACCACAGTCAGTGCAATATCTGCACTGCGACGACATTACCCGCTATGGATATCTCTGGGAAACTTACATTGCCCTTAATGAAACAAACAACTCATCTGGCTTTAGTCTTCTCGGCAGCTTTAGTTAAACTTGCCTGTGGGATATTGCACGTGTTATGACATATTTTGAAAGGATAGTTCGCCACGTGGGAAGCAGCATAAAAAAGGACAGTGAATTATTTTAGTGTATTTGTGTTGACAATTTACTTTTCTTCTCGAAGGAATGTTAAGTGTGTGAATATTGCCATACTCTAAACTTGGCAGTGAATTACCGAAATTCTCTGTTGAATTAACATTGTTATTTTCACTGCAGATGTTCTACATGTTTACTTCAGTGAACCAGCGTGGGGTAAACTGTCGGCTTCGTCATCATCAACAGCAATAGCAAACATCGACATCGAGAACGTCACGACTGTAGCACATTTCCTCTCACTGACATTTTCCCGCGTTATAAACAACACAGAATTCATGTTATAGTTGTACGCATCCTGAGGCCACCACAGAGCAGACAAACTTTGAGTGGGGAAATGTCCGTGTGGCGAATTCGAAATGTCTGGTTTCCCACGCCTGCATTGCCATTCGATGATATAACTGATATCCTGCTTAAAGAGGCACTGAAACCGTTAACATATCCATATGAAAATATTCAGAAGACAAAATATTTCACCTATAAATATCTCTCACAATGTTCAATGAAATTATTCCCCTGTTTAAGCTCCTTCGTGTAAAATGTTTTACCCATCAATAATTCAGTGGCTCCTTTGTGAAATGGGAATTCGGAGAAATGTGTTTTTGCGATTAACATAATTTGAATTATTTAAGTATTATTTGTACTTATTTGTTAAAAAAACGGCGAATTATTGTAACAACTTTCAGAGAACGGCGAATTACGAATACATGTCTACACTCCCCCTGAGACTTCCCGTCTGTTCAATTACAGCGAATATGTCGTTTCTTGACACAGAAATCATTAAACGTACAATCGGAGAGAAAGTGTCAAACCGTTGCTCCAGAATTAGAAAGCAATCATTTCCTTCTTTCACGCTTTACATAAGAAGCTATTTTACGAAAATTAGCCTTTTTCAGACTAGTGATTCACACATGCCTGATTAACCACGGAGAAGTGTCAAAATCAAAATAAACAACCCCCGTCATTTTCCCTCGTCAAAAATAGATGTTCACCCCGCTTGATTCCCGCCAACCAATAACACACGTAAGTGTTCAGCAAACACATGCTTAGAAGGCGGCGCAACTGTATTGTGCCACGGTCGATTGGATCAACTAATTCGTAGGTGGGCTTGGTAAACCTATTAAACAACAAGTCCCGACAATAGTGTCAGTGCAGTCGTCATCATCAATGCTTTGTTCGATTTGATCGACTGGAACACCTTTTGATTGGTGTAAACTCGACCCCGCTGAGTTAAAGACGCTTTGATAGCTGACATTTGAATGTGGGATCCTCCCTCCGCGAGTTAACCTTTATATAATTATGTAAAGCTTTCTTATACTAATTACTGATGTTTTATCCTGTAGTGTCAAGAATTATCGCTTAGTATGGACGTACTCGTATTTTCATTACATCGATAAGGGCTCGCTGCGGTGTGTCAAGTTTGGTGTAATACGATTGGGGAGGCTTTGGTATTATTGAGAAACACGAATCTAGAGCTGATCATGTGACAAAGAAATTCGTCTCTCGACCAGTAATATCTTGACCAAGGGCCATCAATCATTCGCTGAACTGTCGCGTCAAAATTGAGCAAGGCAATAATAGGTAAATTACATGCTTCCGCAAACAGCCCTAACGTCGGTTATTAGTTAAAACGTCGCCACAATGGGAAATCCCTAGATCCTATTGTTAGCATTTGATTTATCGCTACCAGTTGCAGTGCGCATATTGTGATGACGCAATCATGACGTCATTTGACACCTCGTAGCGGAAACGCAGGACTTCATTGTGGCAGGTCGTGGGTCCTCCGTATTATTTGAAATGTGTCAACGGCACACGACGTCGGCAGCACCGTCCCCACAGCGATCTGTCAACTGCATGGACGCTGCTGGCGACGTGTTTGAAACATGCATGTATTACCCCAGCAGGTGCTCGATCTGCACGTGCCTCCAAGACAACTCAAAATGGCGGACAATGGAGCTATTTCCCACGATTCGCAACTCGGCTCTGATTTGATATTTCCCCCGGACATTTAGACCGCTGGAGAGTCGGGATCCGACCACAGGACCGATATATTTGTCTGTGAGACGTGTTCAATTTCACCCGTCGTCCGGTTTTTCGACTGACCTTCTCGCGTCCTCTGCGGCTGACATATTTGTTGTCGACTCTCTATGAGAATTGCCCGGCTTTTGGGCTGGTATAAAACCGACAATATTAAGAGGCTATTGTCTAGCAGTCGCTTCGCTTTTGATATAGTGCCGGAAGGGGTCATCGCACTGGCCTTCTCCGTATATTTGGCGATATATAACACTAAGGAGAAATGCTAACTCTCAAACATATGTTAAATCAGTATTGTCACACCCATCTGTATCAGCTTCCGCTCTTTCTTGGCTCTTTGTGACGGGAACATGAAAACATGGCCTCAACATTCACATGACTTCTTTTGGTGATGTCTGTTTTGTATATACGAGTGAGATATTTCAAACTTTTTTTTTATTTTGATATTGTTTTCATCGACAATTTGTCACTCAGGGCCCCAGTGAAGTGAAACGTCACGTGACCTATGATCAAGCGCTGTTGTCTTCTATGTAAATCAACATTGTTATTGAAAGGGAACATTTGTTTTATGGATTTTGATTCAAGTAGACAGTAGTACAAAGCAGTGATGTAATAAAACGGATTTTTTTGTACGAATAAACTGAAATGTTTGTGTTTAATGTTCATTCTTCATGACGACAACTCGGTATATTTCACAATGGCGAAAGAAAGAGCAGTTCAGCCAACACATTGTAGCCACACATAAAATGCATCTTTCTTTCTAAATTTGACAAAATCTTAGTTTCGAGCCGATGTTGAAACTGTTCCGATACAAGCAACCACGACCAGGAAGCAGTTGTTTAAGTTTCACGAATTGCTTTGTGGGTATACATGTATTTATTTGTTCTGATGTTAAAAGAAATAATTTAGTCCTAAGCTTTTTTTCTTATTTAAAGCTGTTTATATCCATAAGCACCAAAATTAGAAATAAACAAACCCAAAATATCTCTTCAAATAATTTTTCAGATTGATCGATAATTCACTCAGCTAAAATGGGAGTATGACTTCTAAGGTGAGATAATTCTGTTTCGGTTATAGAATGTGTAGACTGCTTGCCACAGGGTAGAGGGCATCATTCGGTGTTTGTTTCTTTTTAGAAGTTGTACACATGGGAACAGAGTGGGTTATTATAGATAATACACAACCTTTCGGTCTTCGCTTCGAGTTGGATTTAACGCCGCGTTGAACAATATGTGTCAGCTTGATGTCGGAGAACATCCCGAAGTGATGCAGGTCTCAGACTACCTTACCACTTTGGTGAAACCCGCGAACAAGGGTACGTGTTGAAATGTACACGCCGTAATGAAGACAGATATACGCCGTAATAAGGCAGATACACGACGTGATTAACATAAATACACGCCGTAATTAACATAGCTACATGCCGAAATTAGATAGATACACGCCGTAATTAACATAGATACATGCCGTAATTAGGCAGATACACGCCGTAATAAAGATAGATACACGCCGTTATTAAGACAGATACACGCCGTAATTAAGATAGATACACGCCGTTATTAAGACAGATACACGCCGTAAAGAACATAGATACACGCCGTAATGAACATGGATACACGCCGTAATTTACATAGTAAGAATAAGATATATGGATGAACAACTTCGTTATTACAATTAGGAGCGACGTTTCGTTGGTACTCCAACTTCTAAATGCCTCTCAAAGAAGTAATTGACAAAGATACACGTTTTTCTTAGAATAGTGAGTGAGTTTGGTTTAAGGTCGCCTTGAACAGTAGTTCAGGCATATTACAACGTGTAAAACTCACGCGCGAGGTGTGCATGACGTGGTCAAGGTGTTGGACGTTTTCCAGTTTTGCATAACTCGCGAGCATGGAATGTCACTAAAACACATACTCGAACATATTCGTGTTGTTTATGTAGATTAAAATATTCATCAATGTTAAAGTTTGAATTCACACGCTGTACAGTACTGCTTCTCTCCTGTCCCATATCACCGGCATCAAGTTCAAAAGGAAAGGAATTGTGAGGTGGGGTTTCTCATTACGCCAGTACGTATGAAGAGTCTTCGGGACTCCTCAACAAGAGACGGGTTTATAAACGATTAAAAACATTTAACATCGATTTATATATTTGCATGGACTATGTATGATCCTAATAACGCGTGACCCCTGTACATATTACATTGAAGCAATCTTCCCTTTACGTACACTTAAATAACTATTTAATACATTCATTTAAAAACAAAACAAGTGTGTCTACTTTGTCATCTGTCAACTTCTAAGACATTCCTATCAAACAAAAGGCCCTTTAACTTTGCAGGAATCTGCATAATTGTGGTTAGGCATCTTAGTTTGAACTACGTGAGATTCTGTTGAAGATAAAACACAGATTAAGATCTGTAGTTATTGTGATTAAAGCGAGTTACGAACTGTTATGAATACTCATATGTAATATAAGTTAGTACATATAATTTTTTCATCTCACGTAATTACATTGTTAAATTTCAACGAAGTTCAATTTATAAATAAATTGAATTTTATTTCAGGCGAGATACACAAGAGCCAATCGGCCGTACGGAACGACGACCTGTACAGCACCAGCTGCAGACATCGCTCGTGATGGACCACCAGCTGACCCCCGGCCGTGCATACATATATATATATATATATTGATTGAAATTGACAACACACGTAATTAGATCTTCCTGGGCATGTCAATATACATGTGCCGACATCGTTTGGTCTGGTAATAGTTAATTAATATGCATAGTTTACCGACTTTAAGACAGATAAATTGGTTTATCTGAGTTGAGTGAGTGAGTTGGGTTTAACGCCGCTTTGAACATTGTTCCAGCTATATGTCGGTCTGTAAGCTTAATGTGGGAGGAAAAAAGTGATGCAGGTCTCAGACGTTTACCACTTCGGTGGAACCCGCGAGCAATGGTGCTGACGGACCTTGAACCATATTCGGGGCGAAACGGAATTGGAACCTACAGTCATAGGTTCCTGGCGTGCCCAAGGAACGCAACTCTGCAAAGCGAATTGGGGTGCCAAGACCACTGGGCCATCCGTGAACTTCTATCTAATGATAAGTGAGGGATGTTGTCAGCGATATTCGATCGGTAAATAATATTGTCTGGACTGAAAGCCCGATCCACGCTCGACGCTATCGGGGCACAATGAAACCATGAGGTCACAAGTCACAGAGTCTGATGACAGGACAAGGGTCTTTACTGAGTACCTACCCGTACCTAAGCTGAATAACCGGGTTCGAATCCCGGATGAATACAATGCGCGAAGCCCATTCTTGGTGTCACCGGTCGCCCTGGTAAATCTTGAATATTGTTAAAATCAACACACACACAAAAAACACACACCCCATCCGCTAACCCTACCCGTTGTTTGCCTGTGTGTGGTGCTGACATTGACTGGGCACAGGTTATGCATGGCATAGATAATGTATCACAAACTTGGAATCTTATCGTGTGAATACTGCATCCCCCTTCGCATAGTTGATTATATTTGAATATGGTTTAAAAAACAGATTCGTATCTTCTTTTTGGTAAAGAAAGTATATACTTAAAAATTGATTTCACCAAAACATTACACATGTTGGCAAAACGCTACTAGGCTGAAAGCAATCTCAGAAACACTACAAACGTAGGGTCCAGGGACAACTATGATCACCTTCCCCTCACCCTTTCTTGTTTGTTTCATGTTTAGCCACCATCAAACGTATATTTTCGTGACTTTCGTTTTATTCGAAATGTTTCTCAATGTGTTTTAATTATGTCTGCCTTTCTCTATTGTTGCTTTTTTTCATTTAGATGTACGTCACACGCAGACATAATGTATTTTGTTTTATGCTTGGCGCTATTTTGGTTATTTTCTCTGTGTTTGAGACGTGTTAATATAATTTCTTTACTTCCCTATTGTTTTTTAGATGTGTGTACACACGCCTCCCCTGTGTCACGTGGTCACATACACATCGTACAGGATGCAGCGACTCACACATGTAGTGCAAGGATGCCTTATATACGGAGACATAATTATTTCATCTGACTCTCTGATCTGCCGTAACGGGCACCGAGACAGATCTCCTCCACACTCCGCTTGGCCTCAAAGAGCTTTAGGTGTTCTCAAGGAAGAAGTTAATGTTTTTACGTCTCTTGACTTGTGGCCGGCCTGCCACCATTGAAGAACAAGACTCCACGACCTTGTATTTCCTCTGGGTTGTTCTGGGTCAGCATTGTGGTGTTCTGGGTCAGCATCGTGGTGTTCTGGATCAGCATGGTGGTGCTCTGGGTCATCATGGTGGTGTTCTGGGTCAGCATGGTGTTGTCCTGGGTCAGTATTGTAATGTTCTGGGTCAGTATTGTGATGTTCTGGGTCAGTATTGTGGTGTTCTGGGTCAGTATTGTGGTGTTCTGGGTCAGCATGGTGGTGTTCTGGGTCAGCATGGTGGTGTTCTGGGTCAGTATTGTGGTGTTCTGGGTCAGCATGGTGGTGTCCTGGGTCAGCATTGTGGTGTTGTGGGTCAGCATTGTGGTGTTGTGGGTCAGCATTGTGGTGTTCTGGGTCAGCATTGTGGTGTTCTGGGTCGGCATGGTGGTGTTGTGGGTCAGTATTGTGGTGTTGTTGGTCAGCATTGTGGTGTTCTGGGTCAGCATGGTGGTGTTCTGGGTCAGTACTGTGGTGTCCTGGGTCAGCATGGTGGTGTCCTGGGTCAGTACTGTGGTGTTCTGGGTCAGCATGGTGGTGTTCTGGGTCAGTACTGTGGTGTCCTGCGTCAGTACTGTGGTGTCCTGGGTCAGCATGGTGGTGTTCTGGGTCAGCATGGTGGTGTTGTGGGTCAACATGGTGGTGGTGTGGGTCAGCATTGTGATGTTCTGGGTCAGCATGGTGGTGTTGTGGGTCAGCATTGTGGTGTTCTGGGTCAGCATGGTGGTGTCCTGGGTCAGTATTGTGGTGTTGTTGGTCAGCATTGTGGTGTTGTGGGTCAGCATGGTGGTGTCCTGGGTCAGTACTGTGGTGTCCTTGGTCAGTACTGTGGTGTTCTGGGTCAGTATGGTGGTTTCTGGGTCAGCATTTGGGTGTTCTGGGTCAGCATTGTGGTGTTCTAGGTCAGTATGGTGGTGTTCCGTGGTGAAATGCTGTTACAACATTCACATGTTCGCGTCTGACCTGGTAAACTACGCGCCTTTCAATATCTCTTCAGAACACTCTTCAACTTGGGAGTCCTTTCATTCGAGAGGTTATCGCGACTATGGTAATAATAATTTTCTTTTCTTACTCATGACTAGTCGGTAGACGGGCTAGAATAGCTCGTCTAGAATATGAGCCGTTACATAGAAATATGGGAGGTAGTTAAACATGGATAATGATGAAAAGAGTGACAATTATGGACCCGCAGACCAAGTCTCGCGCAGACGAGAATTGCGCGTGTGCTCTCGAGATCGATATGTCGTTAACAGACGTCACTGGTTCGCCAGTCCATGCTGCAGTTACCTCCCTTTGTTAGTCGTTTAGGTGAAGATGTAATTGGAATTTGGGAGAGCATAAGCGGCTTTTGATGCTAGTTATACGAGTCGACGAACGTGTCTTGCAATCCAACCGTAAATATCCCCTAGAGTGTAAGCTTGGGTCGTAATCGCCCTTGTGGAAAAATTCCTATTATCAAAATTCTCGGAGGATGGGTTTTGTTTTGTGCCGGGCACGAATGATAGCTCTCGTGTACAAGACCACGCACGCGACTGCCATCGCTGCCAATTCGCGCGTTTTTCACGAGCACGCAGCAAGCCCCGCGACAAAGGGAGGGTTGTGCATTTAGAGTTGTTAGTCGGAAACAAGACAAACAGGGAAACGGATGATAAAATGGGAGCTATAAAATTTGGACGCACTTTGTTCCGAATGAAACCCGGGAACCTGGGTATTAAATGACGGGACAAAGTTTCCGGTCGGAAAATCAGCAAAATTGGCATGTTTGGTTACATGTGATGCGTAATTACTGGAAATAATTTTTAATCGATATATTTATAATTGGTAATATTAAGTCTCCTCTTTATCAAACTAGTGGTTTTGCTACGCGTGGGTTGTCATGGGTGTAGGCGAAAGACAAGTGGAAGCAAGAGGCAACAGTCAGAAATAACAGTTGCTGGATAATGCCATCGAATAACTGGTCGTCGGGTTCTATCAGGAGCACTATGACCGGTTGGTACACTTCTCTTGGAGTTGAATAACCACAGCCATTCCTGGCAGCGTCTTACCAAAATACATTATACAAGATGTTACTTGTTGTTACCGTGCCTGACCGCCTCCGTGGACTAATAGTAGAGCGACCGCCCGGAGAGCCGAAGGTCCGGGGTTCGATCCTCGGTCGCGTCATACCAAAAGACGTTAAACTTGTTACCCTGTCTGGCGCTTGGCATTAAGGGGCTGAAATAAGGACTGGTCGGCTCGGAGTCAGTATACTGTGTCTGGGTGGGGTATTCATGTTAAACTGCGGCTTGGTATCGCAGTGTGCTAGCACTAAAAATCAGCATCAGTCCGGTCTAGTACAAGCAGCCACACATACACACACACACACGTGCATGCACGTCGCAATATAAGTGGAATGATCTTGGACGCGTCATTCACCTCACTCCAAAGCGGCTTAAACATAATTAAAAAAAGAGAGATCGATTCCTGTCCCGATTGCAGAGTGAGTGTATGAGTGCGACGACACGTGGTATGCACGTCGCAATATAAGTGCAATAATCTTGAACGCGACGTTGAACGCCATTTCACTGCACCACTTCCTGTAAGGGGATAAAACAAGGACTGGTCAGCGCGGAGTCTGAGTGGGGTTTCTGTGAGCTAGCTCTATAAAACTGGCATCATTCCGGACGAGTACACACACACACACACACACACACACACACACACACACACACACAAACACACACGCACGCACACACACGCGCACACACACACACACGTGCATGTACGTCGTTGTATCAGTCAAACACCGCGACGTTAAACCCCATGTCAACTCACAATTCGTGGTATAAAATCAGGTTTTAATTGCGTTGACCTTTTCAGCACGTGAACGCCACAGACAAAGAGTGAGTGAGTTAGTTGGGTTTAACGCCGCTTTTAACAGTATTCCAGTATATGTGTTGGAAAGTTGGAAAAGGGGTAGTAACTGTATCATGTCGACCTCTCCGCCCACACACGCCGTGATGTGACTAAACTTCTTTCAAAGCGGCGTAGACCTTCTCCGTGGTCTAGTGGCCCCTTCTGCCCGGAGAGCGGGGGATCGAGGGTTCAAGCCCCATCCGCGTCATTCCAAAGGACAAAAAGATAGTACCTGCGCTCGGCATTAAGGGACTAAAACAAGGACTGGTCGGCTCATGTTAAACTGCGGCATGGTGTCTCAGTGAGCTAGCATTATTAAATCGGCATAGTCCTGGCTAGTACAAGCACGCGCGCGCGCACGCACACACACACATGCTATATAAGTGCAATGATCGCGCGATTCACCTCACTTCAAAGCGGCTTACAAACAACTCGAAAAAATAGATCAAGTCCTGAACCATGGTAGGCTGAGTGAATGAGTGAGTGCATATGGTTTTACGCCGCTTTTATCTTTTTAATGATTTTAAACGATATTGCCGATGTTTTACCGAACAATGTTGTTTTCTTACATCTGACACCAGCCGTTGTCTGTTTTAGGGTTATTAACGTAGAATCTCTGCCATGGTCTGTTTCAGGGATAACGTAAAATCTCTATCCTTGTCTGTTGTAGGGTTAACGTAGAATCTCTTCCCTGGTCTGTTTTAGGGTTAACGTACAATCTCTGTCAGGGTTAAAATTGAATCTCTGTCATGGTCAGTTTTAGGGTTAACATAAATCTCTGTCATGGTCAGTTTTAGGGTTAACATCAGCGACCAGAACAAGCCCCACTCCCTGCGGGGATCTCTATTGATTAGTCTCAAACAATAGGTCCGGTACTTAAGTGTTGCTCGCTGTGCGGGCTGCGTAACGTCTCCGCGCTCCAAGAGTCCACAGTCTCGTAGGATACATTTCAAATTCGTTAGATCGCGTGACCCGTGCGAGTAGTTCGTCTTCCGCCCTGTCACCCCGATAATAAGGTAACACGTCCGTCGCACGATCAGGAGAGTGATACAGTTATGAACACGTCTTCTCAGATCGCTGCCCCTCGAGCACTTCCGCCTGCACGTAAATCACCGCACGTGCATAAGGATGTAAGCGGCCTCTACAGGAACATAAGCGGCCGGCGTAAGTCACGCACTACCACGCGAGACAACGCGCGATTGGGATTTTGCTTTCATGAAACCCAGATCAGACAAAGTGGCCCAGCATTACGTCACGTAGTGTAAGCCGATACCAGATCGTTAGCCCTTTGAAACTCAAAACCGAATTCTGAATTATAGATTTTGATCAATTAAATCAGATCAAATTTACGAATGGGGATATAAAAGAAACTTAACCTTTGCCCTTTGTCAACCATTTGAATTTTTTGCGGGAATGTAAACAACGATTTAAGAGACCCGGTTCACCGCCAATACTCCTTGCAGAGTCCTGTTAGTAATTAGAATTAAAGAGATTGACTAAATGGTGCACAGAGTCTTTCAGAGACCCCGATTGCCTGCTATTTTTTTGATGACCTAATAATAGGGGGGCTCCATAATGGACGTGTTTGTTGGGCATAGGGAATAATTAGCCCTCGGCTCAGGAGAAGATTTCAGGGCCGTCAGTTAGAAGCCTATACTTGTTCAGTCTCTGTTGATGTGAGGGTTTTCGCGACGGAGGAGGGGAGGGGCGAAATGGCATGTGCCAGTGCACGTGTCAGAAGGGTAATACTTGTAAGCACGCAACGAAACGCCGACGACCACGCCCATTCAGGTTTCCACAGCCTTTTTAAGTATTTACAATTTACCCGGGTATTTGCGTTGAATGTTTAATCGTTTGCAGATGTGTGAGGACTTGTGTACTTAATCGAGTGCTCCTTTAACGTATTCTGGGTTGACGATATCTTTAACTCTTGTGGTTTGGTCAACACTTGGGTAACAGTTCAGACACACAGTTTAATGCTTCAGAGAAAGGAAGAAGGAATTACTGTTTAAATCTATAAGATGTCTTCGCGGTATTACGGTGAACTCTCTCTTGACCCACCGTCCGAAGGGAGGGTCATGCCCGTTTTGAACGAGTTTCTGGTTACAGAAGGTTTGTTTACTCGCTTTTCTTACTGAATCACGTACGGCTATTATTGAACTTAATATAAAGAGTGCGCGTTTGGAGAGAACTTGCATAATTCGTATTCCTGATACGGTTCGTTTTAACGGAGATTTGTCTCAGTATTTTTTTACTATTTAACCGGATCCTGGTATAATGCAATGTAGATTTTTAGGAGTCTATGCTTAATGACCTCGTGCCCATTTACAGCATTTTGAAAGTGTATTTAATGAGTTGTGCGAAAGTTGATTTCTCCGTGGTGTGTGTTTGTGAGAGCGCGCGCGTGTGTGTATATATGTGTGCGTGTGTGTATGTATATGTGTGTGAGTGTTTGAATGTGTGCGTGTGTGCGTGCGTGCGTGCGTGTGTGTTTGCTCGTCACGCCGAAAGCCCGGATTCGATTTCCGACAGACCCGTGAAGATCCGAGGGTATAGAATAGGTCTTCAGCAACCAATGCTTGCCGTAAAGATTCGGTGTAGAATAGGTCTTCAGCAACCCATGCTTGCCGTAAAGATCCGGTGTAGAATAGGTCTTCAGCAACCCATGCTTGCCGTAAAGATTCGGTGTAGAATAGGTCTTCAGCAACCCATGCTTGCCGTAAATATCCGGTGTAGAATAGGTCTTCAGCAACCCACGCTTGCCGTAGAATGTGATTATGCTTGTCGTAAGAGGCGACTGACGGGATCGGGTGGTCAGGCTCGCTGACTTGGTCGATGAATGTCATCGTATCCCAATCGCGTGGATCGATGCTCATGATGTCAATCACTGGATTGCGGCGTTAAACAACAAACAAAGATTTCCCACATGTACACATTACATATCAATCAAAGAAATGTTTGTGTTTTAGGTTAGGAATGTTTATGCTGAGATCCCCTCATTACGTCGAAGGCCCGAGTTCGATTCTCCACATGGCCGCTATGTGTGGAGCCCATTTCTGGTGTCCTTGTTCGATCCCCTTTATACCGAGCGCCAGGCAGGAGATCGAACCACCGACCTACCTAGCCGCTGGGGAGTTCAGTTTCTACCTCAACGACCATGTTAATGTCTAACACGGGCTGTGTCATCGTCGTCGTGCAGCTTCCCGTGCACTCGTTACTGTGTAAATTACACTGCCGGACAAAAGAAAGTATACACTTTAACAAAGTACAAACCTATCAAACATTATTGGGCTGAAAAGAGTTCCCGAAACACTGCTGTCTTAACGTCCCAAACACAGCTAAGATACACGTACAGTAAAGTACGGTTATAACGAACACGCTTATAACGAACTGACCGATATAACGAACTGATTTTTTAGTCCCGGCCATTTGTTGTATAAATGCTGTATATATGCCTATAACGAACTATGGTTATTACGAACTACAATTAGTGGTCCCTTTGAGTTCGTTATAACCGTATTTTACTGTATTCCAGTCATTGTGCAGGGCTAAGCGTACGGCAGCATTCGGGCAATCATTCATTCATAACGATATCGTTAATTAGCCTGTTGCAACAGTATAATAGTCACGCCGTCACACAGCTGGAATATTGTTGAGTTAAACAACAAACAAACACATAAAACTTAGCCCCTCCCCTAAATAGATAAAAGTAAACGTAAAAATTAAAATAATAAAGGCAAGAATAAAATGAGAGCAAACAAGCACGTGACAAAATAAAAATAGAAGTAAATTACATACATCTATACTTTTTGAAATATCTTATTAAAATCAAACATCGGCAACGCAACCCCACAGGTCCACAAACTAAATACGACTCTTCGATTTCAGGAAGCCACCATGTTAAACAGCGTCTTACTGTCGAGGGACGTGTTCAACAGACGGTATTGATTTGTGGACGATGCCCCGACTCTGAAACGCTCACTTCACCCTTCATCCTAAAACTCCAGTAGCCCTTCTCCATGTTGACGGAGGCTGAAGGCCACTCCCGGCCACTTGATGACCGATTCACACAGGTGACGATGACCAGTGTCCGACAAGTGGATTAAACCTATCCCCGTTGCTGTTTCAGTGTTTCTAAAGCTGAGGGGATTACCCCCTCACATGTATGCCTTGTAGTAAGGAGTCGAATGTCCCGGGTGGGGAAGCGTGCTGGTCCACAAATTTCGGGTATTTGCAATGTTTTGCTCGACCCTTAGATAAATACTCCGCCTGAGAAAGGGTTTTACCAGTGAAACTTCATCTGGATAAGATGCTCCGGTCGGGTGTGAGTGAAAGGGTGGGGTGAAGAGCGGGGGTAGGGGTAGCACCTGCACGTCTGCCGGAATACCCCCAAAAGATTGTCTCTGTGGGGATTCCGGGTTAGAATTGATCCCCAACGTTGGCGGTAACAGTCGACGTAAAGCATTGGGTGGTCAGGCTCGGTGACTTGGTTGATTGCGTGTCTTCGTTTGTTTGTTTGTTTGTTGTTTAACGCCTTTGAATAAACTTGGTTGATTGCGTGCCTTTATTTGTTTGTTTGCTGTTTAACGCCTGTGCATAAACGAGTTTGAACCTGACAATCCATTGATTGGTATTATGAGCATCGATCTACAATTGGGATATGATGACATACATCAACCAAGTCACGGAGTCTGACCACCCGATTCCGTTAGTCGCCTCTTACGAAAAGCATAGTCGCCTCTTACGTCAAGCATGGGTGGCTGAAGACCTTTTCTAACCCGGATCTTCACGGGTCGCGTGTCTTCGTACCTCAACGAAGTGGATCGCTGCTCATAATTTCAATCACTGGATTGTTTGGTCCAGATTCTATTATATACAGGCCGCCGTCATATAGCTGGAATATTGTTGAGTGGGCGTTGAACAACAAACAAACAAAACCAACAGCATATCGTCTGCTCTAAAGGGCCTCCCCAAGGGGACTCTAGGAAATGGAGGATAGTTGCTGTATCTTGAGAATCAACAATTTTAGGAATGTGCAACTATAACACGACCTTGTTGACGACCTTGAGTGGATATGATGCAAGGTACTTGAATATGCCAAAATGTGCGCATCGTTGGAATGAAGAAAACCAATATAAACTGGGTTAGTGTTGGCAGATGTAAGCAACTTCTTGTTCACTCATGTTGAACAAAACAAGATACATTGATAAGACAGACATCTTTTGAAGTATGGTTTCCACAGGTTTCGAAAACGGGTATACATATGGAGGTGTCTCTTCGAACTGCTGCCGATGGTGATGATGACGACGATGACAATGACGGAAATGGTAACGATGACGATACCATAACGATGATGACTGTGATGGTGACAGTGATGATGATGATGATGGGGATGATGGTGACGGTGACGGTGGTGACCACTTCTACTTACGACTTACCTCAACCGTAAGTCACAACTACTGCACACGACTGCAGCATGACCTTGTTTCGCGACTACTACCCACGACTTCTTCAACACAGTTGACTACTGCAACTACTGCTACTCGTCTACAGCCCCTTTATTACTACTGATGATACTAATGATGACGATCCTGATGAAGTTGAATATGTGTAAGGTGAGGATTAAGTTATAATTGTGACAGTGACGATGGCGATGATGATGATGATAATGATGGTCATCATGATGATGATGTGATGATGATGGTGATGATGATGAGCATGATGATGATGATGATGATGACGACGACGAGAAGGGATCCAGTCACTCATTCACTTTGTCTATATGTTTCAATCAAGCAGAACCAACCAACACTACATTCAAAACAACAATCGAAGAGTGTCGAAATTCTGAGACTTTACGGTACCAAATACCTGGGAACAATAGCATAATGGCAAGGGAGGGGAGGGGAGTTTGATGACACCTTAATACGAAACTGTGTCCAATAACCGCGCTGTCAACAAGCATGTCCTAGCTCTGTAAGCCGCTGGAGTAGAGTAAAGAGCACGCAGAGCGCGCGCGGTAGCCGGTATCTTTATCCGGTAGAAAGTGTGAGGTGGGATTGGTTTCAGAGGGGGTGCTGCCTGAATAGAGAGCTGCAGATCAGGGGTTAGGGGTCCCCCAACCTGATCGGCGGAACGTGGGCTCCAAACGTGTGTTTTTCTTTTATAGCGTGTTCGTTTTGTTGTCATTTTTCTCATTCGTGTAAAAAGAATACAAAATAACCTTCTTGTAATGTGCATTCAACAGGGATGTACGACCAGATAGACACGTTTACCTGTCAGTGTAGAGCTCGTCAGTTTGTTTTTCTTTCATGCAGGATTCTTGGTTTGAGAGGGGCGGTGAAGTTGACTATCAATACAGTGTATGTGCAAATGGATCCTTAGGATGATCAAATCCAGAATAACAGTATTATGTCATGAGTGGACGCTTAGTACAAGAATATACGCACATGGTTGTATGTCTGCCGTACCAAGATATACCAAGCGCAAGGATTTCCATCTATGTGATATCGTGTCATATGAAACTATTATATCATAACACAGCACTGAATAAAATAAACCAGCGGCGAGTCACGGCCCTGTACGCAGTCAAAATATGTGCGAGAAAAATTGATTGAAGCGCCTTACAAGTCTAATGGCTTTTCTTTGTTTGTGGCTCATCTCTCGATGACGTTTATCCATGTGTTGAGGTTTGTTCATGGGTTTCCTTAGCGGCGATGTGTGGGAATGTTGAACTACAGTTCGTCCGTTGATTAAATTATTAAGAAATGAAACACGTTCAATGGGCCCCGGCACAGCTTGTGTGACACATTGATTGTCTCGGCGTGGGACGTTCCTCTCATAGCTGTGTGACACACGACACATTGCAGCCAGCTGACAGATTATATTCTGATATAATCTAATCATAAATTAATTGATAAAGTGATGTCATGAACTAAATTAATACCACGAACCATCCCCTCATCGCAAACAAGTGTGGCAATTACCATGCGTAATATCTGGTACGGCAAATACATTAAACTGTGATTGATAAAGACGATTGTTGTACGGAAAATGCTGCAATGACCTGATACGTCTTCAAGTATTACACCGTTTGTTTGTTTGTTTGTTTGTTTGTTGTTTTACGCCGCACTGGATTATATCCAGATAATTATAAGTTAAGCAGCCTTGGAATTTAACAGTTGTCAGTTTCCACATCAGCCCAAATATTTAAAAGTAATATGGAAGTGAAAGTGTATTCAAGAAAAAAGCTATATCTTATTCATTTATTTCAAACAAACGATTAAAAAAATAAAGGTTTTTAACTTCTTAACTATGTTGCCTTTTCCATAATGTCGTCGATTAAAAGCCGGGACTCGATAAAAATGTTTTTACCGGGACAAGACAATCCAGTGAATCATGCGCATCGATCCACGCAATTGAGATACGATGACATCCATCAACCAAGTCAGGAAGCCTGACCGCCCGATCCCGTTAGTCGCCTCTTACGACAAGCATAATCACATTTTACGTCAAGCATGGGTTGCTGAAGACCTATTCTACCCCGTTTGTAAACAATAACCTCGTTTATACGGTCACTTCTGTGATATTTTCTGGTTGTAAGGTTGTTTTGCGTTTTTTATCTACTCTTAAGCGTCTTTCTTCAGTAAAATAACAGTTGCATTCAACGGAATCAATGCTTCGTTTTTCTTTTTTAAAACATATGTATATCGCAAGTTTATTATGACCTAAATGTTCTTAACTAGCTACCAACTAACTGCCAGAGAGTAGGCCGTGCTACCATGGTTAGGAAAGAATTAAACACAGCTGTTTGACCTCTATAAAAGCTTGTTGAACATTCTTGTACAATTTGTTGTCAACAACAGCTTGCGACAAAAAACTCTACACATTTAGCCCGGCAGACATACTTACATCTACTTCAGGAATTATAAATGAGTAAGTTGTCATTTTTAAAAAAAAAGAAAGAAAACGTTTTTGAAATATAGCCGCCAGCCCCTCATTCTTGAGCCATAAAACACTGCCGAACAAATCATCACTTTATGTTGGCCTAAGGCAAATACATACAGAATATATCCTTAAACAGAAATATCCGGAAAGTGATGGTTTTTTTCTAAAAACAATTGTGTTCTGTAAATTAGGCTTGACACTTTTTAATTTGAATTTTGTGAATCCCTGTATATCCTGCTCAACGAGGGAGTTGAGAATATATCAACCCCTCCCCTTCCGACAGTGCACTTTACGTTGAGTGAAAATCACCGGGAATTATCATAATTTTCACGAGATCGTGACATCCTATTTCGAATCAGCTATCACAACAACAGCAACATCATCACCACGTCACCGTCCCCGTCCCACACCACAATCACGTGACAGTTATTGACGCTATCGGCCGCCGTCATCTGCCAGCGCCTAATTCCCAATCTATTTCCAGAGCGAAATTCCAGGTATCTCCCGTATACCTGTATTTTAATTTCAAAATCACCAGCACCCGTGTAATAAACTTGTCATTCGACCATCACACTGACCACATCCCTCTTGTCCAATTTCAGCCAATTACCCCCAACCAGCGTCAACCACAGGTGTTTCGACAGGTAAACGGACGCTACCGGCGGCGCCCTTTGATGTGGGCCCCCTGCAGAGCTGCTCTGCTTGGCAATGCTCGGATCGCGTACAATACGCAATTGAAACAAAACCCTGTATCAACAGCAACGTTGTTTACGACGACAATACATAGTCAAATGCCTCTCCCAGTACAATGTAGAAATCTGTCCCCCAATACGGGTGTATTGGCCCGGTGTTGATATATCGCGGGCTTCATATATTTGGCCTTATTCTCCGGTATTAGGCGTTACTTGTAGTATTGTGTCGCCTGTTATAAATGTAAATAACGCTATTGCGAGACTACATTGAAGTTGTCGCGGTATTTGCCTCTCGGCGCATACACTAGATACATAAACATATCGTATATTCCTTGTCTCTAATCTCTGAATACACGTTTTAACTTATTCAACCTTCGTCAGTTTGGACTAGAGGGGTTTTGTGTTGAATGGAGGCTTTTTATCAAAGGGAAATTAAACGTTAACGTTTATGCTTATCTGACGCTGTGACGTGACTTCAGCGTTGTAATAGCAATATGTGTTATAACATTTATTTTGTCATGGTGGCGGGACCCCGAATCAATCCATAGTATATAAACACCCAGGCAAAAGAACATATACACCCGTGTCTGACGGTGGCTAAACATGAAACAAACAAGAAACAGTTATTTGATGATGAAGTTTGTGATACGGGTATCATAGTTGTGTTTGCACCTTAGGTGTGCAGTGTTTCTTCGACTGTTTATTGCCAAGTAATCTTTTCATAACGTTTTTAATTTCGGAGTAAAATCCAATTTTTAATTTTTCAATTTTCAATTGCCCAACAGTCTATATAATCTTCGGTTGTATGGAATTATTATGTGTTTAATTTATACAATGAGGAAAACAAAAAAACATTAATGCCCACTATATGTAGGCATATTGAACTAATTTGATACCTACGAAATATTCACGTATGTCTTTTATACGAGCGAATGCTTTAACCACTTGGCTACCCGACCGCCCCTATATAAAAGGGGCGGTCGGGTAGCCAAGTGGTTAAAGCATTCGCTCGTAATGCTGATGATCCAGGTTCGATTCCCGACATGGGTACAATGTGTGAAGCCCATGTCCTGTGTCCCCCGCCGTGATATTGCTTGAATATTGCTAAAAGCGGCGTAAAACCATACATACTCACTCACTCACTTTACAGCTGGAGCATGAACCTGAAGTCAAATGCGCGCTTTTACCAAACGAAGTGGTGCTATCCAATTTGGGTACAATATCATGCCAATAGATACATGCATGCCACAATGACTGTACTCTCGATCACAAATATCGCCCACTGATCACGGTAGCGTCCATGCCTATGATGTATTCATCAGCACATTTAGGCAAATATTTAAACTAATATATCAGTTAAGACAATAATTAATTTTTGGGAGGATATCTTAAATGAACACATATTTAATAGCCCAAGACAAAATTAAACTAAGGCGGTCATTAAGAGAGTGACGACAAAAAATGATGATGTCGATGATGATGATGATGATGATGATGACGTCGATGATGATGATGATGATGTCGATGATGATGATGTTAATGATGATGACGTCGATGGTGATGATGATGATGGTGACGCCGATGGTGATGATGTCGATGATGATGATGATGTCGATGATGATGATGACGCCGATGGTGATGATAATGGTGATTATAGATGTATGATGATGATGATGATGATGATGATGATGATGATGCCGATGTTGATGATAATGATGATATATAGATATATGATTTAAGGCGTAAAACGACGACGGCGACATAGAGACAAGATACTGACGACCGTTTTAATGTGGTGTCAGTTGTCATATTCCCCAATATAAAAACAATTTCATTCAATTAAAAACATAGAATCTAACACTTCTTATTCTATGGATATGACGCGCCAATACTTTAACGACTCCGGATGATAAAACCCGTGTATCTCCCAACATGAATCAGGCTTTAATTGAAATCGAAAGCACGATAGTATTACTCATCGCGTTCTCCTCCCGTCTCTACCTCAAGACATGTTCCAATATATATTTGACACACGTTATGATTGGAAATAATTCAGTGATTGGCATCGACTGATGAGATGTGATATCAATCAATTACAAATATATTCAATTATATTACTTCAGCGGTCCCGCCAATATTATACATAGTACATTTGAGCGTCTCGTCCCCATCTCTCCATACTAAGCAATGAGCAATGCTAGCTCTTATATATCTCGTTTGAACGCTGATCTTTACAGATATCGAATTAGGGATATAGGGTACAAAAACTCGTTACCTTCGGGAATCGAACCCAGTTTGCTGATGTCCAAGTGGCAGGTCGACAATCAGATCACCGTTTCTATTAATATAAGGCGCCTAGGTGGCGCCACTGGTGAAATTGAAGCACTCCGACTCTGCCTTTGGTGATATATAACTCCCAAGTTCACCCTTCACGTCAGATATTTTTTTACACAAAACAAAGTTTTTGAATTAGAACAATTGCACTTCGTGTCGTTAAGCAGCTAGGAAAGAATAATGCGCTATGTGTGAAACATGTGTCTTATCGACAAGTATTAAAACAAAAGTTTAGAGAGAAATGTCAGTTTGAGAAGTCATATCTTTCGAAACGCTATGTAAAATTGAATCAACGTACGTCGAGTTTTGTTTATGTTCCTGACGGGGTGATGAATTAAGGATTTCAGTAGCTATGGCGAACATACACGTCAACATACGACCCCATGCTCTCTCGAGTAATGGCAATAAAAGTGAAGTTTGATTTTACAACACTTTTTAAGCACTTTAAAGGTGATGCGGAACTCAATAGAAACAGAATTTTAATTTACAGTGTGAAATCGTTGTTAAAGTTTGTAATTATATTTTCTGGTTGTTTTCGAAAAGGGTTAATAAAATGTCAATTCATATATTTTGGTGGTTCGACTGATATACGAAGAACGGGACGCGGTTATTTCTCCCGTCTATATTAACGGGGTGAAACTTTCAAGCAAGCAATGTTTTGTTACGCGTTTGTTATTTATTTGTGTTATTCTTTGTTTGCTTTTATATGTAAATTAGACGTTTAAGGTGAAAGATCATATTAGGAAGCGCTGCTCATTATAGAACATAACATCCCCGCGGGGATTCCGGGGTAGATTTATTTCCCAGCAACGTAACAGGGGACCTAATGGATCGGGTGGTCAGGCTCGATGATTTGGTTAATTGGGTAGAATTGTAGCCCTACAGAGTGGATCATTGCTCATTATATCAATCACTGGATTGTTTTGTCCAGACTCGATTATTTACAGGCCGTTGTCATATCGTTGGAATGTTGCTGAGTGCGGCGTAAAACAACAAACAAACAAAGAACATAACGTGAACTGTAGATAGCGTTTCTATCATGTCCTACACTGCGGGCTTTCAAATGTATTCAGCCCCACTATGCACTGAGTTCAGACATTGTTTTACTTCATTTGTTGGGCGATTTAAAAAATGGATAATTGTCACTTCATGTCATAATCCATCACGGAGAGAGATACGGGTGTTAAAAAATGGAACTTTCTTACTGGATTGTTTGATTTTGTTCTGTTGTTGTTGTTGTTGTTGTTGTTGTTGTTGTTGTTGTTGTTGTTGCAATAATTACACTCATAGTCATGGAACTAGCTTAATTTGGAGTACATATTGTAAAGTTGTAATAATTTCTCAACTGATTCGTTTGTTTGTTTGTTGTTTGTTTGGCTTGGTGTCAATCAATCAGCGTATGACGGCGGCAAGTATGGACCAGACAATCCAGTGATTGATGTTATGAGCAACGATCCACCCCGTCGGGGTGCCTTGACATTTACCCAGAAGGATATTCAAACCCGGAAGGATATTCAAACCCGGATGTTGGGCGTCACGATCTAGTGTTTGAATCACTAAACGAAAGACTTGATACAAGTTTGAGTTTGGTTTTAAGCCGCTTTTAGCAATATTCCAGCAATATCACGGCGGGGGACACCAGAAATGGGCTTCACACATTGTACCCATGTCGGGAATCGAACGATTTAACCACGAGGCTACCCGAACGTCTTTGCAGGAAGGTAGCGAAGGTAAATATAACAAAATATCAAACTTATTTTGACAATATTCAAATTTAAGAACAACAGCAAAATATGCGCAAGTTCATTTGTTTAAATTCCCAGGTCATTAGTCCACAATATAAACAATATCAGCACACGGTGTGTTTATCAGTACTGGGATCAAATATATGACATGTCCCATTTGTAAATTATTGAATAAACATTTTGTAACCGAAAAAAAACAACTTTTTTAAACGTAAGCAAATCTGTTACAACTTGAGGAACCACATTTATTTGAATCATGAAAATACAAGCTGGAGAAAAGTGATACTTGTACAAATATTTGCACAACTGTCAAAAAAGTTAACTACGGCCCTGCCAAGTCATGAGTCTGACCACCCGATCCCGTTAGTCGCCTCTAACAACAAGCACAGTCGCCTTTTACGGCAAGCATGGGCTGCTGAAGACCATATTCTACCCCGCATCTTCACGGGTGGAAATAGTTGGAAGGATATTTCTGGATGATTAATAGAATCTCACCCAGGCGTCGTTTGATATAACATTTATCAACACACGGCAAGCCCCAGAGTGTTACATTGTTATCGATTCGTGTTGATATATTTGATATCAAAAGACACCAGGCTGAGATTCCCTACATGTTCCATCGTCACAAATCAGTGGATGTAGACAATACAAAAACTATACCTTCCTTTACATGGAAGCAAAAATATCTGTTTAAAATATGCACGTAAAAAGAATTCCAAACACAAGACAAAACATACATAAACTCCATCAATAATGTAATAAAGCCCGACGGCGAGATAGAAAATAATAATGCGCATGTTGCGTTGACCTACACCCGTCCCTGGGTATGACCGTCCACGGGGGTGGGGAGGGGCGTGGGTGGGGTCAGTCAGACTCTCCCCCTGTCACCGATGGACACTGACCATTGTCCAGTGTAGCCAGTTCCCTTGAGTTTAGCTCCTTCCTCCATCAGATACAGCGCATCGAGGTCTGACACTGAACTGTCCTGATGCTATCTGTGCTGGCCCGGATATTGATAACGAGACGCACCCTGTGAGGACACTCAACCCTCATCTGCAGCCGATCCTCATCATAAACATGCGGAAACTGGCTCGCGTGTACTATAATGATTTCAGATCAAGATATTTGAATTATATAAGTTCTGACACATCTTGCTAGTCGAATGGAACGCTTTTTGTACTCCTAAAGTACAGCATGAGTGAATGCGTGCGTGCATGCGTGGGGACATGCATGCGTGCGTGAGTGAGTGAGTGGGGTTAACGCCGCTTTTACGCGGGGCACTACTCCGGAATATGGCATATTGTTTTACCTTTATCTATACATTGTATACTTGTGTCAGACTAACACATTGTTTTTTGTAACTACGGTAATAGATATGTATAATACATCTATATGATAGAAGTTTGCAAAGTGGGGTTTGAATTACTTCTGTCAAATTGGCCTGGACTTCTGTTTGACCCTAACCTACCGTCCCTTTAAATAGAAGTTCAGTAGTATTACCGCGTGTCAGCTTTCTGTGGAAAGAAATCCCGAAATGTCGCAACAGCATTGTATTCTCCCCAGGGTGCTGAGAATGAAATTTGAGTGCACACTGATCCCATCACCGGAGTAATGACGTCAGCGATTTGAGTATGAACTTATGTGTGGAACTAAATGCATTAAATAAATACATTTGTCGAAATGAACATATCTTACAGAAAAAAACAGTTGTTAATTATTTTAATAAATATGTCCTAAAAAGGAGATCAGAGACTATCTTCATTTCCTGATACTGCAGTAATCTAGACTTGCCAAAGATTATAGACGTGCTTGGGCTGTATTGAATATATTTGTATCAGGGTCTGTATGACAGACAATAGAAGTAGTAGTAGTATTAGTATCAGCAGCAGCAGCAGCAGCAGCAGCAGCAGCAGGAGTAGTAGTAGTAGTAGTAGTAGTAGTAGTAGTAGTCGTCGTAGTAGTGACGAATGGTGCTCACCAACAGAGGACATACAGAGATCTGCACTTGTCGCTACAAACATGCACTTATTATGCATGTAACCACAACTATATTAAGGCGCAACTCAATCTCCTCGTTAGTGAAGTCAATCATAAGATGTGGACTGAAATATTCAGATTTAATTTGAACAGATACGGAACTTTACCTGGGCAGGACCCCGAAGGTAATAATCCCCTAACGTTGACCCGTGGCTGTTTAAAACTAGTCTAAATCCATGCTTGATTTAATCCCAAATCAAATACTTATGCAATATTTTGTATCTGAAGACGGCGTTAATAAGACGTATTATCACTGGCTTAGAGATGGCGTTAGGTTGACACCCCAGGCGTGGGGCTCAGCGCGTACACATCATAATGTATAGAAACTACAGTTGTGTGTGTCGGGCCTGGAGAAGTGAGAACCATCACTCTCCTTTGTCGCGAACAATGCCGCCGAGCAGGTATTCACCATAAAATCCACTTGTACGAATTACAAGTCGTGGATATTTCACTAGATCCTTCAAAGTATTGGGAGGCAAGGGATTTAAGTTATTGAGGCTCGTAGCTGTGTTCTGCTATTGACTACGTGTCGCCGGCAACATAATGTAGGTGACGTCCCCCCAGACACACTGGCGTCTGGCGCGGGGGATTCGGGCGTCTGTGGCTAGGGGAAAGACTCTCAAACAAATTTTCACTTCACACTTACAAGAAGCTTGTTTGTTTCGCTTTGAATATATATGTATCTTATGCAAAGCGAGCTAGTACTGCACCCTGTGAAACCGACTGGGCTATGCATTGGGAGTTTCCGCTACGACTGTCGTTAATCTGTGTTGTAGCGAAACACATTCTATATCAGGTGTTACCGCTGTTTCAGAGACTTTCACAAGATAAAAGACTTTCATTGTAACTTTGAGGTGATAGAATATGACTATATTTGTTTTGCAGTTTCTGCTACTTTTGGTTGGCGTTTATAGATTGTCAGTAAAAATTATGATGTAAAAAATGTCTGCAGAGTAATATTGGTTCATGGTCTTTTTAAAGTCATTTTTTAACACCCCGTAGCTTAATCTGACCGTTGGGTGACGAATAGGGATATAAGGACACTTATCAGAATATTTTAAGAAATAACTAAAACTGATCCGTCAAAATTGTTGTGAAAATTATCAGATGTTTTTTTATCATTATTCGTCTTGTTCTTCCTTGCTTGGATGTTTTGCACTTATAGCATCTCCAAATGTAAATGAAAACCGCAAAATGTGACCACATGCCTGATTATAGACGTTCAGAAATCGCACTTTTCTTCTCTTGACGCAGGAGGAAGTCTTTGGACCACCTGGTTGTCTCGGGCGTGTGAGATATTTATGAACAAATGTAATTCTCTTTTATATGAAAACACATTACAGACAACGCATATAAGATGGGAAATGTTTTATTTACATCTATCTATCTATCTATCTATCTATCTTCTCCCCGCCTCCCCTCTCTCTCCCCTCTCTCACTCCCTTCTCTCCCCTCGCTCTCTCTTCACTCTCTCTCTCACCAGCCTTCCCTCTCTCTCTTCACTCTCTCTCTCTCGCTCCCATCTCTCTCTCTCTCTCTTTCTTTCTCTCTCGCCTCCCCCTCTCCCTTCTCTCCCTCTCCTCTCTCTCTTCACTTTCTCTCTCTCTCGCTCTCTCTCCCTCCCTCCATTCCCTATCCTTCCCTACCTCCCTCCCTCTCTCTCTCGCCTGCCTACCTCCCGCTCTCTGTCTCTCCCTCCCTCCATTGCCCTATCCTTACCTACCTCCCTCCCTCTCTCTCCCGCTCTCCCGCCTCCCCCTCTATCACTTCCTTCTCTCCCTCTCCCTTTCTTGTCACTGTCTTTCTCATCACACTCTCTCTCTCGCCTCCCTCCCGCTCCCTCTCTCCCTCCCTCCATTCCCTATCCTTCCCTGCCTCTGTCTCCCGCTTCCCCCTCTCTCGCTCCCCCTCTCTCTCTCCCCTCCTCCTTCTCTCTCTCCTCTTCCCTGCCTCCCTCTCCCCTCTCTTTACCTCACTCCCTCTCTCCCCCTTTTCTCACTCCCTCCCTCTCTCTCCCAATACATGTATCCATCTGTCCATCTGACTGTCTCTATACCCCTGTCTGTCTCCCTGTCCTTATTTCCCCCTGTCACTACATCTGTCCGTCTCTCTGTGTCTATACCCCTGTCTGTCTCCCTGTCCGTATTTTCCCCTGTCACTACATCTGTCCGTCTCTCTGTGTCTCTGGTAGCTCATCCCTGTAATACTGGTAAGCAGTTACAGTGTTTGACGACACCCCCCGGGGCTGTCAATGTCGGGTGTGATGTAGGGCATGCCGTTCTGCATCGATGTTGCGTGATGAAAGACAGTCGACATGTTGAACACACTACCACACGGGTCTGCCACCGTATCGACCAGCCACGGAAACTAGGGACATTTTCATATTGATGAAAACTCATCTTGTTGGTGAAGATCTATGCTTCCAGAGAAGAGCGCTTTCGTGGCAGTATGGACAAGGGGATCCACACGCCTGGGGCGGAGCTAGCACAAGCCTGTGAACATACAATGTCATTTAGAAAGCGGTCAGATGTAACAAATGTTATATTTGGGATAACACTTCTTTAGTTAGGTACAGATTCTAGCACTTTTGGGGGTGAGCCCTTCCGGGATTCGAACCCACACTGCCAGAGTGAGACACCTCAACTCCAGCACACAAAGTCAGACTTACCAGTTGTCGGACTTTCAATTTTTGTGGAAGTCTCGGTGGCTGAGTGGGTGAGATCGCTGACTTTGTGTGCTGGCGATTAGGTGCCTCACTCTGGCACTGTGGGTTCGAATCCTGGATGGGACTACAAGAAAGTACTAGAATCTGTACTTTACTAAGAAAGTGTTATTCCGAATCTGTACTTTACTAAGAAAGTGTTATCCCGAATCTGTACTTTACTAAGAAAGTGTTATCCCGAATCTGTACTTTACTAAGAAAGTGTTATCCCGAATCTGTACTTTACTAAGAAAGTGTTATCCCGAATCTGTACTTTACTAAGAAAGTGTTATCCCGAATCTGTACTTTACTAAGAAAGTGTTATCCCGAATCTGTACTTTACTAAGAAAGTGTTATCCCGAATCTGTACTTTACTAAGAAAGTGTTATCCCGAATCTGTACTTTACTAAGAAAGTGTTATCCCGAATCTGTACTTTACTAAGAAAGTGTTATCCCGAATCTGTACTTTACTAAGAAAGTGTTATCCCGAATCTGTACTTTACTAAGAAAGTGTTATCCCAGAATCTGTACTTTACTAAGAAAGTGTTATCCCGAATCTGTACTTTACTAAGAAAGTGTTATCCCGAATCTGTACTTTATTAAGAAAGTGTTATCCCGAATCTGTACTTTACTAAGAAAGTGTTATCCCGAATCTGTACTTTACTAAGAAAGTGTTATCCCGAATCTGTACTTTACTAAGAAAGTGTTATCCCGAATCTGTACTTTACTAAGAAAGTGCTATCCCAGAATCTGTACTTTACTAAGAAAGTGTTATCCCGAATCTGTACTTTACTAAGAAAGTGTTATCCCGAATCAGTACTTTACTAAGAAAGTGTTATCCCGAATCTGTACTTTACTAAGAAAGTGTTATCCCGAATCTGTACTTTACTATGAAAGTGTTATCCGGAATCAGTACTTTACTAAGAAAGAGTTATCCCGAATCTGTACTTTACTAGGAAAGTGTTATCCCGAATCTGTACTTTACTAAGAAAGTGTTATCCCGAATCAGTACTTTACTAAGAAAGTGTTATCCCGAATCTGTACTTTACAAAGAAAGTGTTATCCCGAATCTGTACTTTACTATGAAAGTGTTATCCGGAATCAGTACTTTACTAAGAAAGTGTTATCCCGAATCTGTACTTTACTAGGAAAGTGTTATCCCGAATCTGTACTTTACTAAGAAAGTGTTATCCCGAATCTGTGCTTTACTAAGAAAGTGCTGGAAGTGCTCATGTGAGGAAGTAGGAGCAGCAGAGGTGAGAGATGAGAGAAAAAAAGCGTCGTTAGCTGATGGGGGAGTAGCGTCGCCAGCAGCAGGAGGATCTTTATCAGAGGGCGTCGTTATGAGACGGAGGAGCGTCGTAATAGCGAGAGGAGCGTCGTTAGCGGGAGGAGGATCGTTATCAGAGGGCGTCGTTATGAGACGGAGGAGCGTCGTAATAGCGAGAGGAGCGTCGTTAGCGGGAGAAGTGAATGTCAGATGGAGGAGGGTCGTCGTTAGTGAGAGGAGGATCACCGTTAGCAGGGGAGCGTAGTTAGCGAGAGGGGAGTGTCGTTAGCGAGAGAAGAACCGTCGTTAGCGGGAGATGGAGAGTCGTTAGCGAGAGGAGGAGCGTCGTTATCGGGAGGAGGAGCGTCGTTAGCGGGAGGAGGAGCGTCGTTAGTGGGAGGAAGATCGTCGTTAGTGGGAGGAGGAGCGTCGTTAGTGGGAGGAAGAGCGTCGTTAGCGAGAGGAGGAGCGTCGTTAGCAGGAGGAGGAGCGTCGTTAGTGGGAGGAAGAGCGTCGTTAGTGGGAGGAAGAGCGTCGTTAGTGGGAGGAAGAGCGTCGTTAGTGGGAGGAAGAGCGTCGTTAGTGGGAGGAAAAGCGTCGTTAGCGAGAGGAGGAGCGTCGTTATCGGGAGGAGGAGCGTCGTTAGTGGGAGGAGGAGAGTCGTTAGCGGGAGGAGGAGCGTCGTTAGCAGGAGGAGGAGCGTCGTTAGCAGGAGGAAGAGCGTCGTTAGTGGGAGGAAGAGCGTCGTTAGTGGGAGGAAGAGCGTCGTTAGCGAGAGGAGGAGCGTCGTTATCGGGAGGAGGAGCGTCGTTAGCAGGAGGAAGAGCGTCGTTAGTGGGAGGAAGAGCGTCGTTAGTGGGAGGAAGAGCGTCGTTAGTGGAAGGAAGAGCGTCGTTAGTGGGAGGAAGAGCGTCGTTAGCAGGAGGAGGAGCGTCGTTAGTGGGAGGAAGAGCGTCGTTAGTGGGAGGAGAACAGTCGTTAGCGAATGGTGGAGCGTCTATAGCAGAAGGAGGGGCGTCGTTAGCTGGAGGAGGAAAGTCGTTAGCAGGATGTAAAATGCCAGAAGGAGAAAATGCGGGCTAGGGATAAACCAGGAAATGGAACTTGTTTAACTTAGTTTCCAAATGAAACTGTGTGCCATGTGAGAGTCCATCAGCATCTTCCCCCACGCATGCGCATAGGAACACCGCCTCGAAAGAAACAGTTCCTGCGTATGTAGGTTTAAGAAAAGAACATATCACAAACCCACTTGAAATCTGTTTTAACTGACAGCAATCACTAGAAGTCGTGTGATGGGGGAACACACAGCACAATGTTGCAGCGAGGAAGCAGCTTGTGAATATGTCGACCTGCGCCACACGGCATCCTGGGTTAGGCCACATCAACACAAGCCATATTGCAAAGTCTGCCAACGCATATAGTTACACAACCACTACATTAAAAACATAAGCTAATCAGTGGCTCGCTAACCATATGCGGGACATCAGTCATAAAAAAAGCTGCGATATTTCGTCTGCCGCAGTGTACTTTCGATGTGAAGCACCGCTTTGAGTTCCATTCATCGGCTATTCTACACACAGTCTTTACGAGCGCCCACAGATCGTCAAATATCCCATATACCTATTTGTGTGTCTGAGCAAGACGTTACAATGAAGCTCTGGTTATAAAGGCCTCGGCACAAAGAGTGGGGAGACTTGGATGAACTTCCCCTCCGGCTACACTAGATGTTATGAAAGAATATTTTCAAATATTTTACAATGTGAAGAGATGAGAGATATCCCGACAATGGTACATTGCTATTCGATTGGTAAATAAACTGCTCAACAATCTCGCGAGCTTGAGAGAGCGCTGATTTCTTAAGAATGAAATTTAATATGTTCCAGTTTCGGGCTCGAGGGTAAGAGACGGGGTATACACACTGTATCCACCCGGGGCTGGTTTCAGCCTGTATTTAATGTCTGACAAAGATCTCCGTGGCTGGAGAAGGTTTCAATAGGGCAGCACAAGCCTTCCTCACAAGCACTTGACAACGAGAGGGGATATGTATTGTGACGCCCCCATCCTCCCTCAGGTCTCATGAGAGGGGACTATTTAGCCCGCATCCACACACCCTCTCCTGAGGCGGTGACACGGCCAAGGAGCAAGGATACATCAGTGATACGTCAAGACTGATTGTCAATGTCTTTAGCATGAGGGTAAATGTCCTGAACGTTGCTTGTCGGAAATTGGAAGGTACATTAATCCGCGCTTGTCATTTGATAGTTGATAAAGCATTTTATGATTTTGCAGTTTATTACAAAGGATTTTACCCATGATCTGCATAGAAGATCGAATGAGAATGTTAGACAAATTTTATAAGGCGGTACAGGTTAAGACGGATTTTCCAGACACTGGGTACAGTATATATTTGTCTGCACCATAACCGCTAAGAGTTGCGTCCCTTGGGCACGCCAGAAACCAATGACTGCGGGTTCGAAGAAGTAAACGTCTGATAACTGCGTAACTTCGAGTTTTTCTCTCACATCAAGCTGACACGCCGTGATAAAACTGTAATACTGTTAACACGGCGTTAAGCTTAACTCACTCACTCACTCTCTCCACATAGCATCGTACATAACCACTTTCTTCACTTTCTGCTAGTGTGCTATATTGTCTGGTGATTACAACATTTGCCGTAGACCCGGGTTCGATTCCCTGCGGGGCCACATGGTGTGAAGCCCATTCTTGGTGTCTCCGGCTGGGACATTGCGGAAAAAAGGAAAGGAGTGTTGTAAAACCTAACACCCTCACTCACTCCATCACAACACAACAGATTGATATCACCTCTGTCTGGACGCACTCCGACACACAGTTGCGTCTTTGAGGGGGGGGGGGGGGGGGGGGGGGGTGTCCACCCTGTTGTCCATTTAGACACTCTGACCAGCCGAGGCCGCGCTTGTTGTTTAACGCTGCACTCAGCAATATTCCAGACTTATGACGGCGGTCCGTGAATAATCGAGTCTGGGCCAGACAATCCAGTGATTGATACCATGAACATCGATCCACCCAATTGGTACACGATGACATGCATCAACCAAGTCAACGAGCCAGACTATCCGATCCCGTTAGTCGCCTCTTACAAGCAATGGCTGCTGAAGACCTGTTCTCTACCCGGATCTTCACGGGTCCATGTCCTAGGTAAGTAGTCGTGATTGGTGGTCTATAAGAAGCCTGGACGATACTTCTAAAAGTAATATGGTTCATCTCGATAAGAAAGGATACACCCATGTTTGATGGTGGTAAAAATGAAACAAATAAGAAATGTTTTTTGATGGTGATGTATTTGATACGGGTATCATAGTTTTGGACCCGAAGTCCGCAGTGTCTTGGCGATTGTTTTCAGCCTTGTAAAGTTTTCATAAAGTTTGTAATATGGGGGTCAGATCAAACTTTTAAGAGTATGCTATATTTTGCTCGGCAGTTTAATCCAAAGTGTTTATTGAACAATATGTGTTAACGCCTCAAGTGGAATCGGGATGTTTAAGCCGTGCCTGTGTTGTGTGTAATGACGCGTTTTAATCAGGGTGGATGATCACGCAAACATGTCTGTGGAGCAGGTACCCCGGGTGTAGAGCCAATGGATGTTCTTTTCAGTTCGTTTGTACAAGTATGGGCACGATATGGTGTAAATAATGGACGTTTTCAAAACAATTGGCGCGGATGAACGATTTTTGACTCGTTTGCGGCTGGTGTTTCCTCTTATAATAGTTTTTTCCTGATATGCTATCACTCATTATGTTTTAAACTATGACAAACGCTGACCGACTTTCTCGCCACACTTACTACAAATCTCAGTATCTGCTACACGGGTCTGCAATTTACATTTAGAAAACTTTGTACATATGAAAAGAAGTATTTTATAACTATACATTGCAATTATTTTATGACTGTGCTAACTGCTCCCAGACCCGGGAAGATCCGAGTTAGAATTGGTCTTCAGCAACCCATCTTTGTCCCCTGGGAACATCCGGGTTAGAATAGGACTTCACCAACCAATGCTTGCCGTAACAGGCGACTAACGGGATTGGATGGTCAGTCTGGCGGACTTGGTTAATGCATGTCATCGTATCCCAATTGTGTAGGTCGATGTTCATGATGTCAATCACTTGATTGTCTGGTCCAGACTCGATTATTTACAGACCGCCGTCATATAGCTGGAATATTGCTGACCTCTTCCAGTGCCAAGTCCTTGTGACCATCTGGACCAGGATAGTGTTCTTATATTACTTTTCATCAGATATCTTGGACATAATCAAAATGAGGTCAATGTCATGTGTGGATATTTCCAAGATATATATATATATATATATATATATATATATATATATATAAATATATATAAGTTTGGTTTAATGCCGCTTTGAACAGTATTCAATTTATATCACGACCTCAGCTTAAAATGGAGGAAAGCCCGAAGTGGTGCAGGTCTCAGACGTTTACACGTGCTGCACGTCACTTCCAAACTTTACACGCTAATCCTGCACGAGTGAGTGAGTTGGGTTTAACGCCGCTTTTAACAGTATTCCAGTTATATCGCGGCGTGTCAGCTTGGTGTGGGAGGAAAGCCCTAAGTGATGCAGGTGTCAGACATTTACCACTTCGGTGAAACCCACGAGCACGGGTATGGTGCAGACAAACCTAGAAACATAATCGGGGAGAACCGGGGTTCGAACCCACTAACATGTAAGTTCGGAATTAATGAAAATAAAGGAGTATTGCTTAACCTGTTTCTAGGTGTGTAATTACCATAGAGCAACGGCTGGCCTGAAATCGCTCCTGGTGAAATTCACAAACCTGCATCCATCAGCGAGGTGGAGGCAGTGCACGGGATACGTGCGGGGGTACCATACGAATCATGGCTGACGTATGCAAAGTGTGACACTTGTACCCTCGCACCCCAGGCAGGGTTCGACCCCCGCCACAGGCAGGAGTCATCGACTAACCATTCCCCGTCACTATATGGTCCAATCTAAGCTAAATATGAGCACATTACCCGGCGCAGCAGACCGTTTTCAATGGAAATGTCACATCTTGTAATACCTGAGTGGCGCGCACCCCGATACACTTCACCCCTGTCATCTTGAATGTTGACACGGTTCCACTCCGCCACCCCTAAAACCCGGAATGGAACACCCAGGTTGAAATCCCGGATCATCTTTAACCGGGCGATTACCTGCTTGATTGGCAACAACATGCTGACATGTTATTTAAGCACACGGTGGAGTCCGTATATCTGCGGTGTTAAAGTCTACAGTTTCCATAACAGTCAGCCATTGTCCCGGGCGTGATGCGGAGATAGCTGGGATAAAACAGCAACCTGCGCAGCTATTACAGCTGAATCACAAGATTTAAAAACTCAATACAAAAATTATCAAAACTTCTAGCTACCTGCAACACTTTTCTGACCCTTCTCGCAGGAGGGGGGCCCGTGAAGATCCGGGTTAGAGTAGGTCTTGATCAATCCTAGACTAACATCTAGTCTTTGAAATGAACAAATTTTACAGAAAAAAAGTTGTTAAATTATAGTTAAAAAATATAATAAAAAGGAGCCCAGGGTCTATATGACAGACTGAGCAACCCATGCTCGCTGACTTGGTTGAGTGAGTGAGTGAGTGAGTGAGTGAGTTGGGTTTAACGCCGCTTTTAACAGTATTCCAGTCATATCGCGGTGTGTCAGCTTAATGTGGGAGGAAAGCCCGAAGTGATGCAGGTCTCAGACGTTTACCACTTCGGTGAAATCCACGAGCACGGGTATGGTGCTGACAAACCTAGAAACATAACCGGGGTGAACCGGGATTCGAACCCACAATCATAGGTTTCTGGAGTGCCCAAGGGACGCAACTCTGCATAGCGAATCGCGGCGCCTTAGACGACTGGGCCCCCCGTGCCCCCCTGACTTGGTTGATGCATGTCAGCGTATCCCAATTGCTTGAATCGATGCCAGTGATATCAATCCCTAGATTGTCGGGTCCAGACATGATTATTGGCAGACCGTCGTCATACAGCTGGAATATTGCCGACTGCGGCGTTAAACAAACAAACAAACAAACAAACGCTGGAGGGGGCCCGAATCCAGTAGAAGCGCCATGTGAAAGTTTGTCGACGAAACACAGAAGTTACTACACCTAACTCTCTTACCTCGAAATATTGATGATACGAACTCTCGCAATCGACCACGAATTCAACATTTATTTAACACCCTGTCTCGAAATATCGATTATCACGAACTGAATTCTCGACCCCGATTATCCAAATATAACATTTCACCCTGCAGAGTTGCGTCCCTTGGGCACGCCAGAAACCTGTGATTGTAGGTTCGAATCCCGGTTCGCCTCGATTAAGTTTCTATGTTTGTCAGCGCTTTACTCGTGCTCGTCGGTTTCAGCGAAGTGGTAAACGTCGGAGACCTGCATCACTTCGGGCTTTCCTCCCACATTAAGGTGGCAGGCTGAGATATAACTGGACTACTGTTAAAAAGCGGCGTAAAACATAACTCACTGGCCCACTACTAACACTCAAACTTCTAATATAGGAGCAAGGACCGTGTCAGCGTCGTTGTGTCTTTCAACTCCAACAGAAAGGGCCTTTAGTGTGTTGTCACAAACCAGTCGTTATGGTGAGAGTATCTTACTAAATGCGGAGGAAAATCACTAACTCCGTTTGTTTCAAATCAAGAAAACAAGATGCGTTTGTTGGATTTACCATTTCAGCATCATTCGTCACCACTCGCCCCTTTCCGTCACCTACTCGACCCTGAATGATACGGTTCGTCACGGCTGCGTCAAACTTAAGTTTAATGCAGCGTTTTTAAGCGATCTTACCGCTACGGCTGTCTAACTCCCGTACATTAACAAAGATTTACTGTACGTTACTATAGCTCTATGAACGCAGCACTGCTTGATAAAGCCAAACGGCATGACATATTAAAACTCCACACCGCGACGGAACCGTGTCTCACGTCGCGGAGCTAAATGCCACGGACAAATTAGGGAACGTGACACATTCTTCTCTGTTTCCTGCCTACTTGGGTGCACCACCCGTAACGGCACAGCCCTCACCGGCAGTGCACCTGACGTCTACCCACTGACGGGGGTGGTCCAGTATCGGCGTCTACTTCTCCCCAGGAAGCATTTCTCGGACCCAAGACGGAAAGGTTAATATCATATCCCGCCGTCATGGCTGTCAAAATAGCCTAGAAACCTCCGCTCGAAATGATATATTTACAGTCAAACCTTGATAGGAGAACAATACAGTCTCCAAGGTGGTAAAATATGCGTTCAAATGCTTTTTCACGGCAAAATTATTTCTTTTTATAGCGTGACAATGATAATGTCGTAAATAGGCGACCAGAGTTGCAAGGGCCAGTATTACTGTCGGATCGTGTCACGCCGATCAGCTGACTGTCACGGGGGAGCGTTCTGTTTGAACAAGGTCACGTGACCGAACACGCCCTTTTCGGGACATCTTGCTGTATCCCTTTACTGTCATTCCAAATTACAATCACGTCTGCTTATGAATGACACCGTCAGCCCCTTCCCGCATCGCCCGATGTGTTTGTAGACAAAAGATAAAACGTTGATAGTTGGTCACAGGAACAAAGAAATTTAACCATATTTAGCGTGCGTGGGTTAAACTTCAATTTCCCTTCAAGGTGTTTTTAATCAAAAAAATTTTAAAAAAAAACATATCTGCCTTAATCAGCATGTGTGTTTAAATTTAAATTTCTTGTTAGAGAAATACAGAGACCATATACCGGTATATACCGCTATATGGTCTCTGAGGAATACGAATCCCGTGAAGATTCCGGGTAGAATTGGTCTCCAGCACCCACGCTTTTCGTAAGAGGCGACTAACGGGATCGGGTGGTCAGACTCGCTGACTTGGCTGATGCATGTCATCGTATCCAAATTGCGTAAATCGATGGTCATGGTGTCAATCACTGGATTGTCTGGTCCACACTCGATTATTTACAGACCACCGTCATATAGCTGGAATATTGCTGAGTGCGGCGTCAAACAACAACATTGACTGACATCATGAACATCCATCCACGCAATTGGGATCGATGACATGCATCATCCAAGTCAGCGTGTCTGACCACCCGATCCCGTTAGTCGTCTTTTACGACGAGCATAGTCGCCTTTTACGGCACGCATTGGTTGCTGAAGACCTATTCCACCCCGGATCTTCACGGGTCGCACTCCTGTTGAGAAAACGTACATTATGGTCCCAGCGGTACTGTCTACATGTCTGTTCCATTAATTGGTCTACAAATAGACGTCAAATCAAATTTTACTGTTTCTCATGATTGAAACAAGCGTCAATACATCAGTACACAACTCGACATTTGCGTGCTGTCTCTAATACAGATGGAACGACTTGTGGCTTTAGGACCTACGTTGCGTGTATTTGTAATCAGAAAACATATTTTCCAGCCAAACGGTCATTTATAACCGATTTCTCATTCAATTAAATATATACCGAGATTTGGTGTGATTGCAAGCTCATGACATTTTGTGTTAAGTGAATATCGAGAAATGGAGCTTGTGACGTCACTTCCGGAACGAACTAATGACGTTACTTCCCAGTCCAGGGTATTCATCTTAACAGTATGGATAATACCCTGCATAGTCGAGGATGGACATGAAGCTGACATGTACAACACTGTTCAAAGCGGGCGGCCAAGACGTCTAAGGCACCGCAATTCGCTGTGCAGAGTTACGTCCCTTGGGCACGCCAGAAATCTATGATTGTGGGTTCGCCCCGATTATGTTTCTAGCTTTGTCAGCACCATACCCGTTTTCATGGGTTTCACCGAAGTGGTAAAGACCTGCATCACTTCGGGCTTTCCTCCCACATTAAGCTGACATGCCGTGATATTAGTGGAATACTGTTCAAAGCCGCGTTAAACCCGACTCACTTACTTACTCTCTGGAGATTTTGCCGCCACTACCCTAACGTCCTATGTTTAACACTCAAGACGAATATTCGCTTTACGCGATATACTGTAGCCTTGGTAGTGTACTGTCTGCTGACAACTAGTCAACTTTCTACCTACTGACGAGGGACGGTCGGGTAGCCTAGTGGTTAAAGCGTTCGCTCGTCACGCGGAAGACCCGGGTTCGATTACCGACATGGGTACAATGTGTGGAGCTCATGTCTGGTGTCCCCGCCGTGATATTGCTGGAATATTGCTAAAAGCGGCGTAAAACCATACTCACTCACTTACTTACTTGCGACCTGTTGTTAATATAAGATCCAGGTCCTGTGGGGACGGTTAAACGCTTTCCAATATGCATATAAAGTCTTTATATTAGTCTTACCGGTGAAACCTTCAACCGGCGGGCGGAGTGGCACCTTGCAGAAATGGAGCAAGTAATCACAATATCACAGTCGTAAACTGATAGTATTTAGTTGGAGCTCATTGGTATTGGGATATGATGCTATGTATAAATAACTTGTAATTATGACGGCGAACACTTAGTTGCAGTTTACTGCGCGACTGGGAATACTTCAATGGCGTTGTAGTAGTAGTAGCAGTAGTAGTCGGAGTAGTCATTGCAGTAGTAGTTGTTTCTGTAGTAGCAGTAGTATTATCAGGAGCAGTAGTAGTAGTAATTGCTGTTGTTGTAGTAGTAGTAGCAGCATTAGTAGTAGTAGTAGTAGTAGTAGTAGCAATAGCAGTAGTAGTAGTTGTAGTAGTAGTAGTAGTAGTAGTAGTAGTAGCGCGGCAGTAGTAGTAGTAGCAATAGCAGTAGTAATTGCAGTAGTAGTAGTAGTAGTAGTAGAAGTAGCGGCAGTAGTAGCAGTTGTAGTAGTAGTAGTAGTAGTAGTAGTAGTAGTAGTAGTAGTAGTAGTAGTAGTAGCGGCAGTAGTAGTAGCAATGTATTTAAATGTCCTTTCAGTCCCGACACACCCGCCGGCGACATACCTCCGCACCACCGAACCACCACCACCGGACAGACCTAGAAGTGTAATATTTGACGTAAGTAGAATTATTCATGAATCGCAGTTGGTGTATCAAAAGAATATACATTATATACATTTATTTATTAAAGACGTCTTCCTGGCAACGGCTTAAATCGTGCTAAACATCTCCGACTGTTATAAACAATCGGAAATGACAAAGAGTGTTGATGTAAGATAATATGTCTATGTACTGTTTAATTAAATGACCAATAGATGAATAATGAATATTTGATTTTTCGGAAAACTGTGATCTTGACAAAAACAATAGCTGTTAAATATAACTAAATAAAGCTGCATGTTCTTATGCAAGATGGCTTCTATTTTTCCCAATGCAGAGGTTAATATTTCCACGAGGTAATCTTTCCATTACCAGCTTCGATGAGAGGGAACTGCAGCCGTCCATGGCAACATTTTGATGTGTAGTTCGCGTGCCACGATGAAATAACCAAGTCGTGGTGTATCGCTACACCAGAGAAAATAGTTCCCGCGTCACCTGAACTAGTACTAAGGTTCAGCACAGCTCCCACAAGACGAACCTTTGATTCGTTAGTCACGAGAAAACGAGACAGAGTATTGTTAATGTGTGACCCATCAATCTTGCCTTAATGAATCCTACAGTCAGCGTCGTCAGAAGAATGCGGTTCGTAGTCGGCCATGACGTCGATCCGTATTCGTGACCACTCGTCTCATTCCGGAACAAGCCGGACGGTGACTCGTTTGCCTACCGTGGCCATTTTATCAACTTAATTCTTGGACCAAAGTACTTATACTTATTCGCGCATTCTGGTTTGTCAGTTTTCGTACATAGCATTGATCGATAGGGGTTCTTGCAGGTTACGGAAAGGGGCGAGTAATGCCGAATGGTCGACTGGGATACATACTGTGCCAGCTAACACCTGCGTCTACCATAAGGTAAGGAGGAGAGAACGAGTTGGGATAAATAGTCTGTTTGTAAAATCAGCGGGAGAAAGGACAATACTGATTCGGGTCCTTTGTTGCTTTTCGCCGCACTCAGCAATATTCCAGCTACATGATGTCTTCAAATAATCGAGTCAGTGATTGACATCATGAGCATCAATCTAAGGCAACTGGGATACGATGACATGCATCAACCAAGTCAGCGAGCCATACCCACCCGATCTGTTAGCCGCTGATTACGACAAGCATGGGCTGCTGAAGACGGATTCTCACCTGGATTTTCACGGATGTGGATATGATGCTGACAAACCCAAGAATAACACAGGATAAATCTGGGATTCGAACTCAAGATAATAGGATCCTGGCTTCCTAAGGGACGCAAATCTGCACGTTGAATTCTGGCGCCCTCCACTTCTTCGACAATAGGTTACCAATGGTCGATAATGTTGGTGACGATACGTGTTGTCGGGAAACCATAGTGACCAGTTTTATCAGCTATATGACCTTCTGTCCCCGTGTTGATCCCCCGGAATGCCTGGCAGAATAGCAACGGAAGTCCCTAAAAGATGCCCCGGAGAGATGCCATATGTGGTGTCTCGTATTCCGCTGATACGCAGAAGTTACCGATTCTTATATATTACTGTTGTTGCTCTTACTCTGTCATGCCATTTAATATGAAAGAATCGGGTCTTCTTTAACTTCTTTTGAGCGGTATGTGTTAGACATTTCTTAACATGATATGGACTGAGGAATTCACTTTCAGTCGAATGGGCAAGGGGCAAGATGCTAGTACAGATCATTCTTTTAACCATGATTTGTTGAAATTATATTGGTAGAATACATTAAAATTTCAAAGCGATCCTGGTTAATTTGACGTTTGTTTCATTAATGAAATAAATAAAGAGACTCTCATTGTTATGATACACATGTGTGGTACACTCAGTCTACGATGCAGCAATTGCGTTTAAAGTGTGGCCAGAAGTGCCCAGTCACCCGAGACACATGACACCCCCTTTTTCCAGATACGCTCTTGTTTACTGAACAGGGCGGCCCAATGGCCTTGGACGCAACAACTGTACCCTTTACCCTGTTGCTGTAATTGTTATGGCGTCCTGGTTTAACTCTGTTATTGTTGAAATACACTTCTCCATAGTCACAACGAATAAACTATTTGTTTTACGAAAGAAATTCGAAAACCAAATAATTCGTAGCCTGGTGAATGTATTGATATAATGTATAGTTATACATATTATTCACCTGGAGACTATAATGTATGTCATTTCAATATTAGTATGAAATCAAGCGTTCGGGTTCGATTCCCCACATGGGTACAAGAAGCCTTTTCTGGTGTCCCCCCAAGTGATATTGCTTGAGTGTTGCAGCGGTGTAAAAACATATTCACTCATTCTTCAAATAAGTCAGTCTGTATGTGACGTGTTTGGAGGTTCGAATCCCATAATCAACCCGATGGTTCAGGGTCCCCCAGAACCATACTTTTAAGCTGACGATATTTTATCGTACGTTGGTCAATCGCCAGTTTACATCTTCTGAAGAAGGTGTTCAACCATCAACCACCAGTTTACCTGTTCAGGCGAAGGTGTTCAACCATCAACCACCAGTTTACCTCTTCTGGGGAAGGTGTTCAACAATCAACCACCAGTTTACCTCCTCTGGCGAAGGTGTTCAACCATCAACTACCAGTTTACCTCTTCTGACGAAGGTGTTCAACCATCAACCACCAGTTTACCTCTTCTGACGAAGGTGTTCAACCAGCAACCACCAGTTTACCTCTTCTGGGGAAGGTGTTCAACAATCAACCACCAGTTTACCTCCTCTGGAGAAGGTGTTCAACCATCAACTACCAGTTTACCTCTTCTGACGAAGGTGTTCAACCATCAACCACCAGTTTACCTCTTCTGACGAAGGTGTTCAACCATCAACCACCAGTTTACCTCTTCTGGAGAAGGTGTTCAACCATCAACCACCAGTTTACCTCTTCTGACGAAGGTGTTCACACCATCAACCACCAGTTTACCTCTTCTGGCGAAGGTGTTCAACCATCAACCACCAGTTTGCCTCTTCTGGAGAAGGTGTTCAACCATCAACCACCAGTTTATCTCTTCTGGAGAAGGTGTTCAACCATCAACCACCAGTTTGCCTCTTCTGACGAAGGTGTTCAACCATCAACCATCAGTTTACCTCTTCAGGCGAAGGTCTTAACTCTATCAACCACCAGTTTGCCTCTTCTGATGAAGGTGTTCAACCATCAACCACCAGTCTACTTCTTCTGGACAAGGTGTTCAACCATCAACCACCAATTTACTTCTTCTGACGAAGGTGTTCAACCATCAACCACCAGTTTACCTCTTCTGGAGAAGGTGTTCAACCATCAACCACCAGTTTACCTCTTCTGACGAAGGTGTTCACACCATCAACCACCAGTTTACCTCTTCTGGCGAAGGTGTTCAACCATCAACCACCAGTTTACCTCTTCTGGAGAAGGTGTTCAACCATCAACCACCAGTTTATCTCTTCTGGAGAAGGTGTTCAACCATCAACCACCAGTTTGCCTGTTCTGACGAAGGTGTTCAACCATCAACCACCAGTTTACCTCTTCTGGAGAAGGTGTTCAACCATCAACCACCAGTTTGCCTGTTCTGACGAAGGTGTTCAACCATCAACCACCAGTTTACTTCTTCTGGACAAGGTGTTCAACCATCAACCACCAATTTACCTCTTCTGACGATGGTGTTCAACCATCAACCACCAGTTTACCTCTTCTGGAGAAGGTGTTCAACCATCAACCACCAATTTACTTCTTCTGACGAAGGTGTTCGACCATCAACCACCAGTTTATCTCTTCTGGAGAAGGTGTTCAACCATCAGCCACTAGTTTACCTCTTCAGGGGAAGGTCTTAATTCTATCAACCACCAGTTTACGCCTTCTGGAGAAGGTGTTCAACCATCAACCACCAGTTTACGTCTTAACCCAATACCTCCCGGATCACTCAATCATCCCTCGACAACCAAACACAAGACGACATGGGAACAGCATGCAACTGTACACTTCTAGCAAATTGGGTTGTAACAAGAAGAAGAAAAAACCCTCCCCAAATCAGCCTCTTCGCCCAGTGACATTCTATGGACATGCTGCAAATCCTGTCTGTTTGCTGGTACAAAGACGGTCAATCTCTTGCATCGGAGTATTATTTCCTATTCTAATACATTCATTATTGCCTCGCTCTGTGGGCCTCGTGCCTTGTTATACTCGGTAAAAATTGCACGCAACTCTCTCTTTGCTTTGAAACTCGACGCTACTTTCATTACACAGAAAACGGTTCTACGGGGAGGCAAATCATATCCACTTGTCATTGTTAGATATTTATTACGGGACTATGAATACACAGCCATTTAGAACTTTGACTTCGCTGGAATTAAAGTTAAAAGGAATATCATCTTTGCAAAAAGAACTGTTTTGAAATTAATTTACAAGTATATCATGCAATTCTTTTTTCTGTCTTTTTTGTGATGAGTTTGATTCATATTTTTTGTACTGCTTATGTAACTATATAAAAACAGAAATGTTTAATAATTCGTCTATTTTCCGCTTCCTGTCACTCCGTTAATATTATACGATATTACCGATGATATGAATTACAGATAACACTGATTTCATGTCAGATAAGTTTTATCTACCATGAAATATACACACGTGTACGGAAGCCTAGGATTGTGGGTTCGAATTTGTTTCTCGGTTTGTCATCACCATACCCGTGCTCGTGGGTTTTGCAATAGCGGTAAACGTCTGAGACCTGTATCACTTTTCGGCTTTTCTCCCACAGTAAACTGAGACGCCGTGATATTGCTGGAAAACTGTTCAATGCTACGTTAAACAACTCACTCACTCACTCACTGATAAGTGTCAACATATAAAGACTGGTTAAAGTGAGACATCCTCAATACAAACTCCACAAACAATATAGCGTTCAACGAGGTGATTATATGCTACCGTCTCTGGGAATTGTGGTCTTACATTATCCCCCAGTGTGTCGATCTATGATCAAATCTATTTACTGGTTTGGTTCAATTATTGTCGATAATACTATATTGCGTCAAAAGGCAAAGAAAAATGTGCTATCATCTTAGGACCAATGTGTCTGTGACGGAACAAGTACAGCATGGCAAAATCTATATACCGGCTTCTGGGATGGTGCAAATGCAATATGGGACATTCTGAATACCTTCTCCTGTGACGGAGACCGCCTCTGTGGTCTAGTGGTCCGCCCGCAGAGAGGAAGGCCCGGCCGCGTCATACCAATAAACCTTAAAGTATGGTACTGTCTCTGAGTGAGGTAGTAGTAAACTGCGGCATGGCATCTCAGTAGGCTAGCACTATACAACCGGACACACACACACACACACACACACACACACACACACACACACACACACAAACACGCACACGCACACACAAACACACACACACACACACACACACACGCACACACGCACGCACACACACAAACACATACACACGCACGCACGCACACACACACACACAAACACACACGCACGCACACACACACACGCACACACAAACACACACACACACGCACACACACACACGTGCATGCACGTCGCTATATAGGTGCTATAATTGTGGACGCGTTGTTAAACACGATTTCACCTCAAATTTTCTACGACGGTACAAGTGCAATATGGCACATGTTGTATACCTGCGTCTTTGACAGTAAATTGGACATTGAGTCTGTAAGCTAGTATGTTTGCGCTAAATTATGTTTCCTCAAAATATGTTCATTCAAAACAAACCAAGACCAATGTAATATTACACAATATTGTGTTCAAAACCCTCGTTTTTTGATTGGGATACTTATGAAACGTATTAATATTTGCACAATGCCATAACTAGATTTTAATAGTTGGATAAATAACGATAATTTGAAATTTGAATTTGCATAATATTTGAATAAGAAGCAAGTCATGGACAACACGCCAGCTGTTGCAAGGGAAGGTGGAATCTGAGCGCAGCTACTCGGAACGAATAGATAGGATTGGAAGCACAGCTGTCCTTTGTCAGTCGTTGTCAATTATTTGTTTAAATATAATGCTTATACATGAAATGTTTTAAAAACATTTGAGTCGTGTTTTTAAACTACTGCAGCGATGTGAATAATGCAGTTAGAAAATGCAAAACAAACAAAATTTGTTTTATCGGGACACACCTGGAAGTAATGTGTCACGCTCTTTGGAAATGCTTACACATCTGGAAATGCATTGTGCAGTCAGTTCTATTAACAAATTGTCATATGTAACAGTATACATTTACCGTTTTAGTTGATATACTTATATCTTCATTTATTACATAATGATGATAAATATTCTTTTGTGCATATGCACATTCTAAACGTGAAATATATCGATTATTGTGGAGCAATATTTCAATTCTAAAATGTAACTTTGCCGATTGGTTTGGATGACACTCACATTTTACAGGATGCCGAGGGTCGTGAAGTATCATTCACATTCTAAAGGATACCGAGTGTCGTGAAGTATCATTCACATTCTAAAGGATACCGAGGGTCGTGAAGTATCATTCACATTCTAAAGGATACCGAGGGTCGTGAAGTATCATTCACATTCTAAAGGATACCGAGTGTCGTAGAACAAACTTCACATTCTAAAGGATACCGAACGTCGTGAAGTATCTTTCACATTCTACAGGATACCGAGTTTCGTAGAACAAACTTCACATTCTAAAGGATACCGAGGGTCGTAGAACAAACTTCACATTCTAAAGGATACCGAGTGTCGTAGAAAAAACTTCACATTCTAAAGGATACCGAGCGTCGTAGAAAAAACTTCACATTCTAAAGGATACCGAGCGTCGTAGAACAAACCGAAAGGGGCAGGTTACGGAAAGGGGCGAGTGGTGACGAAAGTAGAGTCGCCTTCACGTGACGTGACGTCATAGTGGAGGGTTGATTTGCAGACGATCACTCTTTCTGTAAAGTGTTTGGTAGATTACTAGCTTTCGCCATGGCATCACCTGACAATGGACCGCCTCCGTGGTCTAGTGGTAGAGCGACCGCCCGGAGAGCGGAAGGTCCGGGGTTCGATTCCCGACCGCGTCATACCAAAAGACGTTAAAAGATGGTACTTGTTGTTACCCTGTCTGGCGCTCAGAATTAAGGGGTTAAAACAAGGACTGGTCGGCTCGGAGTCAGTATACTGTGTCTGAGTGGGGTATTCATGTTAAACTGCGGCATGGTATCTCAGTCAGCTAGCACTGTAAATCGGCATCAGTCAGGACTAGTACAAACAGCCACACAAACACACACACGTACATGCACGTCGCTCTGTAAGTGCAATAATCTTGGACGCAACGTTAAACCCAATTTAACATGGACAGTGACTCTACCAGAGTTTACCATATATTAGAGAGAGGCACAAATTCACTGATATTGCTAAATGCGACGTAAAACCATAATCACTCACTCTTCAAAATCTACAATAACAAATAAGCCTGGGATTTCACGTATTTCACAATGATTCAGAATGTCATAAAATATTCGTGTGTTTTCCCCAGTAAAACACCCCTAAATAATCCTGTTTGTGTCTCGCTAATTATTTCTGGGAGAACATGATTTATCCTGTGAGCAATTGCTCCAGATGCTATTTTGTAATCTATATTTAGTAAACGTTGAAGAAGAGTCGATCGCGGCCTTCTTTAGGGATACAAGAAATGATACGTTTCTTTAAAAGTTGGATAAGTTGTCAATGCATATGCATATTTATTTGATCTCCATACTAGAATACCGATGTGCAATGTGCACACTAGATAAAGGTGAAGACATGATGGTTTATCTGAAATGATGAAGATACCGATTCTTTTATGTAATGTGCTCATTCTGTTGTTATATGGCAGGGTAAAGTATTGTTAAACAATGATTGTTACTGTATTACTTTGCTTCTGTTGAGATTCAGTAGAGGTTCATTGCATTGTATTTTAATAAACATAAGTTGTCAGGAATGAAGTACTATTGAATGTAAGCATTGGTAAGAAAGTTATTATATTTAGATGCTCGATTTATCTGTGAACTTCCGGAATAGCATGGGGGGGATGTCAAGCATGTTGAAACATGTGGAATATTCTGTAATGTTCAAGTGACACTGGACTGGCAAAGTGTAGAAAGTGCTGGAAGCTGGATAGACAATATAAGTGGGGCAGGCGCACCCCTAACTGTTTTTTTAAATTTGTTTATGTCTATTTAACCATCACTCATTCCTGCAACAATTTTTAAATAGTAACCTGTGGCTGGGTAATTGTCACGGATCTGTGTTCCAATGATCAGGGGTCATTAAATGAGAATAAACTTATAATGAAAACGTGGTAATAGGTTCACATGTTTATCAATAACAGGTAATTGTACTAATAGATGACAATAGAAGATCAGACAAACCCATTCTGTGGTGGCAAAGATCACTGATTAATTACATCAGAGCGGACGCACAAGCGGCTTAGTTAAGCAACTGTATTATGACAGTCATATAATGAGATTAGCTAAAACAACACTTGACAAGATATCGACCAGATACGCAGACAGCCAATTAAGTAGGCTGCGAACAATCAACACCTGCGTCAATTAACTCAACAGTCTAATGAGTGAATAATTCGATTCGAGTTTGCAGTTCTGCAGTGTTTCGGCTGGGTTAAAATAACGGGAAATAAACACAGAGGGCCTATCCCTAAAGCAAGTCACTTGGGCTATATAACAGACGAGTACCTCTCAAAAGGAAACTCGTCACTTTGACTGAACATGGAAATACTACAATTCCCAAATAGCTAGACAATCATGGGAAGGTTGGTTATCCACGGAAGACTAGAAAAACGGAGTATTGGAAACACTTGTTACTAAGTAGCTAGATAATCACAGGAAGGTTGGTTATGCATGGTTTACAAGAAAAACAGAATATTCCAAACCCTGGCTACTAGTTTAGTTCAGAACAATCAGAGTAAGTCAGAACAGTGTCCCGTAACCACTTACAAACTTGACCATCCAAGTTGCGAGACAGTCATAAACGATCGTACAAGCCTGGGGGTAAAGACACAAGATCCTGACAGAAGTAGAGATATGCTGCGCGCGGACCTCAGAGAGGCCATTCTCTCCTGGACATCCGGGGAATGCACCAGAATGAGGCGCATAGCCAACATGTGGAATAGAAGACACGAATAGTAAACTAACTACGGTATCAAAATAAAGCGTTGAACATAAGCTGTCCAACGGTATCATTACAGATTTACCACAAGCTATGTACAATTATTGATGAGGCAAAAATGACCCTAAATACATGATAAATACATGTGTATACAAACGAATTCCCCCAATGTTTGAAAATCATAGTTTCAAAAACATTTTCACCATATGAATAAGGTAGCGAACATATAAGAGATACCATGCATCAAGTCAGTACATGGTATGAGTGGGCCATTAAATCACAACAGAATGAAGTAGTCGGACCACTAAGTCCCTAACACAGAACATAATGACACCTTACAACGATGACAGCCGGACTTTGCCGAGCAGTGTCGGAAATAAAGCCGGGGAGCTGAGAGGTCACTAGACCGTGACATGGGTAAACTCCAGATACGGTAATTTTGTGTAAAAATAAATTGGTTCTACGAAGACTGGGGTAAGAAATGAATTTGCAACCACATGTCCACTAAAAGTTTGAAATGTTGTAAATTTGGACCGAAGAAAGCAAATTTATTATTTTATTACAAATAAGATGTCTAAGAAACCAATCAGCAGTTGTGTTCTTGTTAATTTTTGAAAGGTCAAATTATATCTTAACAAATAAATATTTTTTGAGTGTTGATTTAGCGCCTTTACAGATCAATGTTTGGATATAATATCAACAGAAAACAATTGAGGGGCATAGTTTCTTTTGTTCGCCAATTTATAGTTCCAAAGACAAAGGACATTTAAAGACATTCTTTAAATATTTCTTTTCATAGAAACTGTTCGTCTAAAATGACTAGCCAAGTAGGTAATGCATCACCTCCTCAACCAAGCGAGGAACAGGGGGATACAAGGGCTCCAGGAACCAGAGTCTGGTTGGTAATAGGCAGGTACTCTCTGTGACCTGGTTGATTGTATTTCATCATGCATCGTATTTCATTGGTCACCATCAAATATGGTGCTACCAAGTGTTACCGAAGAGGTAAGTGAATCCTGCACCCTCAGGTCAGTGAGTGAGTGAGTGAGTATGGTTTTACGCCGCTTTTAGCAATATTCCAGCAATATCAGGGCGGGGGTCACCAGAAATGGGCTTCACACATTGTACCCATGTCGGTAATCGAACCCGGGTCTTCAGCGTGACGAGCGAACGCTTTCACCACTGGGTTACCGACCGCCCACCTCTGATCAGAACGAAATGACTCAGCCCACTTAACAACCCATTCGCACAAGATCTGATAACAAGATGTCCCCATTCGTGAATTCACACATACCCTAAATGATTTTGGATACCATGGGTTTAAAAATTAGATCAAGTGGGATGATAACTACTCGCCAGCCTGGTTCACCTTTAACATTAAAAAACAATGAAATCGATGACGCATTGGTTACATCTTTTATCTTTGAAAACGTTATCAGTGTCCTATTTAGTGCTTTTAAAATTATATGCAAAGCGATCAGATCTAATTTTGCGACTTTAGTGTCTAGACCAAATGTGCTACCAAAACGCAGATGACAAAATGGATGTGGCTTTACCTGAATCTTTGATCAGCAGACCTCGACTGGCGCATATATTGGCCACTGTGAATAGTTTCAGTCAACCGTGAAGCAGTTAAGCCCGAACATGGCCGTCATTAATATACATGTCCTAATGGAATATAATAACAGGTCTATTCTTTGTTCTACGGAAAAGTTTCACGATTTAATTTTTTTGAAAATTATAATGTAAACAAATGGCATATTTATAGATATTAAAAAAAACATTTTTAATAAAAAAAACAAATGTGAAATTAATATGTAAATTAGGTATACACTCTTCAAAAACATAAACGCGCAGGTAATATCTAGTTCATTGAAACTGACTGTACAAAAAAATTCGGTATATGATTCGGATATATGTTATTGGAAAATGTTGGTGGCCTGATATTCGTCAAACGGTGCGTCAAAACGCAGTCATTGTCGATTTGCAGTCTTAAACTGTATTGGTTTCGCACTTGTTCCAAAATGTCATGGAGAAAAAGCAAAATGCACGTACAAGTTATGGCATTCGTAACTCGTGGTAGTGGCTATAAAAAGGCAAGCATAAGCCAAAAAATTGTTACGGTTGTCAACATTTTCGAAAATGCCGAGACTCAGCGCTGCCTATCAGAACATCACCATAGGACGTATCCAAAGAGGGGAATCGCAGTCTTCTGTAGTCTTCTGTTGCACGCCATTTCAACGTCCACCACACCATCTGCCGTCTTTGTGACCGATACATATAGTTCAATTCCACTGCAGACCGTCCGAGAACCGGCCGACCAAGAGTTATCACCCCTGCACAGGATCGCCACATTCGAGTGTTCCACCTACGTCATCGCAATGCCACAGCTACGGAGACTGCAGGACACATCCCTGGTTTGAGGAGTATATCGGACCAGACTGTCAGGATCCATCTTCGCGAGGCTCGAATCCGACCCAGAAGACCAGTTATCGTCCCGGTTTTGCAACAGATCCATCGACAGCGACGCCGCAGACACTCCCACAACTGGCCAACGCGTTACAAGCAGAATGGCGCAGAATTCCACAGGACAGAATTCGTACACTTATCCAGTCAGTGCCGAGGAGATGCAGAGCCGTGATTGCTGCCCGGGGCGGTCACACGAGGTACTGAGTTCAGCGCAACCTTGTGGCCTTATGTGACATGACAATGAACAGTTTTTAATGCCTTTGTACCGCGACAACATGTGACTACCAGGCTCCAAGATTTCATATTTGTATCTATGATATTAAATTAGATATATCGACTTTATTAGATACAATATATTTACTAAAAATCTACCAGTGCGTTTCTTTTTTTTAAGAGTGTATTTTCCGTGGTAGAAAATAATGACTCAGAGGTGAATTTGTTCTCGGTGTGAGGAAATGGTTCATTCGAATAATGAAATACAATAACCTACACCACACCACACCACACCACACCACACCTCACCACACACCACACGCATCCACACCACACCTCACCACACCACACACCACACGCAACCACACCACACCACACCACACACCGCACACAGCACACACAACTCAACACCACACAACACGCCACACAGCACACACAACACCACACAACACAGCACACACACACCACACACACAGCACACACAACACGCCACACACAACACAACACCACACAACCCATCCCGATCTTCATTGCAATTTCCACCACTCACGAGCTAACAGAAACCGATGACAAGCTTCCTTTGAAAAAAAACATTTCCCGGGAACAGCTGTGTACTGTCGATAGCATTCTCCGCACAGGGAAGGTGTGACTTCGATACGATCAGGCCTTATATTACCCGGATGTTGCCAATAACAGTAAACCGTTATGCTGAATTCTCCATCTACAAACACCTTGGTGTTAACGGGATCTGACACGGCAGCACCCGCTCACATGTCTCGCGCTAACAGTAGATGCATTACCTGCAGAGTGCATGCTTAGTCGAGATTTATGATGATGTATGTAGGTCAACATATAATAATAAGTTATCCGATTTTATTGTAAGTTGGTGTGGCCGGATGTTATCGGTGAGATCAGCTGTCAACACGTGGGACAGATGCGACGTTGCATACGAGATGGTAAAGTGAAGGACGTTCACCTTAGCATTGCAAGCCAATAAAACATTTCAAAAGCCGGTACAGTGTCACTCGTTAAAATCACCACCCCGGGGCTAAAATAAAACTGTAATATAACATTGGTGATAATGCATTAATCGTTTTTATACCTTTTGTGTTTACGAAATCGATATTTATTATTTGTCAAATATGCATTTTTTAAATCTGGTCTTTTGATCTTCTGAAACCGAATATCCGCTTGGCTTAACGGTTGAAGCAGGCTGGACGAGATTAACATCCTATTCATATGGCTGGTGCTCATATCATTGACCACTGGTTTGTTTACTCCAATATTTAGTTATCAGTACGGATTAAAACCGGATTCACTCAATGACCTAATGAAAGGTTAACTAATGAGATCACAGTTAAAGGACATTGAAATAATGTATTACTTGACTATCATATATTCCTTCGCAGTGGAGGTGGTGTAGTTTATAGCGTTCGCTCGTCACGCAGAAAGACCCGGGTTCGATTTCACACGTGGGTACAATGTGTGAAGCTCATTTCTGGTATTCCCCGCCGTCATATTGCTGGAATATTGCTAAAGGCGGTGTAACACCATACTCACTCACTCAATTTGGCAATGTATTGAATCATTCTCGAGTTGAGACTTAGACACGTTTCTCCGTGTTGTTGTCTAGTGGTTCAAAGACCTGGGGTCGATTCTCACTCACTCGACAAACGTCTTACATCAAATCCTACTAAATGGTTTAACGCCGCCAGAATGCCTATCTGCATACACAGCGAGACGTGTACATGAAGCTGGGTGGGTCGGTGGATTCTGAGTGAGTGAGTGGGTAAGAATGGATTTTGAGTGAATAAGTGGGTGAGAACGGATTTTGAGTGAGTGAGTGAGTGGATTTTGAGTGAGTGAGTGAAAATTGATTTTGAGTGAGAGACTCGGTGGATTTTGAGTGAGTGAGTGAGTGGGTGAGAATGGATTTTGAGTGAGTGAATGAGTGGATTTTGAGTGAGTGGGTGGGTGAGAATGGATTTTGAGTGAGCGGGTGGATTTTGAGTGAGTTAGTGAAAATGGATTTTTAGTGAGTGAGTGGGTCAGAATGGATTTTGAGTTAGTCAATGAGTGGATTTTGAGTCAGTAAGTGGATTTTGAGTGGGTGGATTTCGAGTGAGTGAGTCGGTGGATTTTGAGTGAGCGGGTGGGTGAGAATGGGTTTTGAGTGAGTGAGAGTGATTTTGAGTGAGTGAGTGAGGGGATTTTGAGTGAGTGAGTGGATTTTGCGTGAGTGAGTGAGTATTCATGTAAAACTCCCTACAGTAACCGTGCAGAATCGACGATGTCACCGTACATGCCTCCACTACATGGACACGAAGGAAAACAGCGAGCTAGTCATCACCAAGAAACTAGGACCTCATCCTAGCCTGGTCAAGGCGTGGGGAGTTGTCACCCTAGGGGGCGCGTCTCAGTTTCCAGGGTGCAGGTGGGGGAGGCACGTTAGATGTTTGGAACAGCTGAGAAGCGCCACACTAAGGGATTGTGGGTATTGACAATGGTTTCATCTCCTCGTTGACACAGAGCTTACCGTGGCATAGTTGTAGCGGCTACTCAGACGGACGTGTGTTTGTGAACCTAGCGTTGTGTACGTGCTTGGAAACTGTTATCAGGAAGTGTCCCCTGTCTTGTGGAGGCTCAGCCTGGCCGTTGTGTCGAGTATTCTGATGTTCTTGTAGCTCCTACATGCTTCATTGCCACAGGTCTTCGTGCAGCGCAGAGCATTTCACACCCTGTTTAGCAGTAGTGAGTGAGTGGGTATGGTTTTACGCCGCTTTTAGCCCTATTCCAGCAATATCACGGGACACATAAATAGGCTTCACACATTGTGCCCATGTGGGTAATCGAACCAGGGACTTCGGCGTGACGAGCGAACGCTTTAACCACTGGGCTATCCCACCGCCTCTTTAGAAGTAGTGAGTACGTTTGGTTTAACGCCGCTTTCAAAAGTATGTTAGTTATATCACGGCAAATCTAACATTAAAACCAACGATCATAGACTTCCGGTATGCCCAAGGGACGCAACTCTACACTGCGAATTATGATGCCTTTGATAATCGTGCCTCTCGTTTTAAGCAGTATCTGCGGGGCACCAAGAATGGTTTTCACAGATTGTTGAACATCGAACCCGGGTCTTCGGCGTGACAAAAGAACGCTTTCACCAATAGGCCACAGGGTCTAGCGGTTAAACGTCATTCTGAAGATCTGAGTTCGGGTCTCGACCCTGAATGCGACGTAAAAAACAAATGAATAGCAACAACTATATTTATTACTTAATATTGGTTAGGACAATATGTGGTGCTCGTCACGTCAAATACCCGGGTTCGATTCAACAGCCTATGTGAAGCTAGTCAGTGGTGTCACTAGGCGGAACATGGCTGAAAGCGGCGTAAAACAACAACTCTTCACTGTGAAACATGAAACTAACGTCATCGTCAGCACATTCAACGTCAATCAGAAGACATTGGCCGTGATATTGTTTGAATAATGCTGAAAACATATAAGACAATATCAATATGTTCAATTGTAAGACTCATTTTTAGAATTGCTATTGTAAATATGGCGGCGAGATTTGTTTTTCTTATTTTTTTTCTATGTTTTTAAATGGACCTGTTTCACCGATAACGATAGCTATAAACAGTTTCCTTGCCTACACTGAACAACCTCTCGCGTGCACAGGAAATTACTCTCAAATCATAATTTATATATGTACATACATTATTCAATATTTCCATATCGCCCGTCATGGTACTAAAACATGCTATTTTAGAGAACGTAACACGAATATAGGTTGCGTTTTGCTTTCGGCATCGCTAATCCCCCTCGAACCATTGAAGGAAATGTTCGTGACGATGTTCACTTTTTGAAGTGATTGATATTTAAATGTACTCTGCGTTCACACGCAACCTTCACCCCTTCCAACTCAGTGAACGCCAGAGCTCCGCACCGCGCCATGCACACTACCACGGAACTCGGAGCTTTCCAATTTCCTCCTGTCTGTCAAATAGCGTGCAGCGGCTGCTTGGAAACAGTTGGTGGTCCGGCGCGATACGTTTCTAATCAACGGTGCCAATAGCATTCCTGCATGCACGCCGCACGAGAGCACGTGCGACCACGTCATCGTGATGTCATCAATGTCATGCGCATCAGGCAGTTATGACAATGTTTGGAAAAGGATCAGACCATTTCGAAAATCGCACGTGTGCCTGAGCTTATCGTGGTGGTGTTACAAGCAGGTGTCACATCGCCGCTGAGAGTTGCGAACCGGGGGCTTAGACAACCAGACGTGAATCACGTGATAGGTATGGCTGTAACATGTTTGTGAATAAAGCTTGCCAGAACAACGATTATTAAATGGCACAAGGAACAAGTTTCGTAATCAGCTGGATAACAATTTTGTTCAAAATAAATCAATAAAAAAATATTGAGCTTTCCATGATTGATGTATTTGCTTTTGTCTTTCATGCGTCGCCAGAGTGATTTATTGTACCAAATATTTATTGTTGTCGCAATCAGCAATTTCCCAGCTAAATGACGGCGGAGTTTAAAAAATCGAGTCTGGATACACAATCCAGTGATTGACATCATGAGCATCGATCTACACAACTGGGATACGATGACATGCATCAACCAAATCAGCAAGCCTGACCACCCGATCCCGTTAGTCGCCTCTTACGGCAAGCATGGGTTGCTATTCTGACCCGGATCTTCACTTTGGGTTGTCGACATGCAATCATCACATTAAACTTGTGTGTTGAATGACCCAGTGGTTGTTGTAGCCTCAACTCGCTGTGCAGAGTTGCGTCCCTCGGCTGCCAGGATCCGCTGGCTCGATCCGATTACGATCCTTGGTTTGTCAGCACCATTCCCCTGAGATCCATCTTCTACCCCTATAGTATTTTCCCCACACAAATCTGATCCGTCAATGAAATACTGTTCAAAGCGGCGTTAAACCCAAATCACTCCCTCGCCATGAAAGTTCCGTTATGCACATCAGTGAAAGTCATTATATGTCCTTATCAATCTACAGGTAATCACTTCATGACCTGTTGCTATATGCCCGTGTCTGTCTACAGGTGCGGAAACTGGAACTTTATTCATCTAAAGCTGCAAAAACAGATATTTTTTTAATTAAACCTATGAGGCGAAATAACATAAGGGGAGGTCAGGTAGCCTAGCGGTTAAAGCGTTAGTACGTCACGCCGAAGACCCGGGTTCGATTCCTGACATGGATACAATGCGTGAAGCTCAATTCTGATGTCGCTATTGCTGGAATATTGCTAAAAGGGACATAAAACCAAACTCACTTACTCACTCACTAAATAAGACAATACCTAAACATCTTGCAACAATGTATTTTTCGTGGCAGACAATTTCTTGTTTTCAACAGTTTGAAGCTTAATTATTTTCTTTAATCATTTTCTGGGACCATATATTTGTTTCAATAAAATCCCAGACCCTCAAGGCCCAGTGAGATGAACATGTTATGTTCTATTTAGTTGTAATTTTTACCGATTATGATATTAATCTGAAATCCATAGTGTCCCTGGTGCATTCATAAAGTGTTATTTCAATCAATAAAATATTGATTTGATATTTTCAGATACCACTATTTCATCACTAATATATAATAATTAAAAAATATATAAAGCCGAATAAACCAAATTACACACAAATAAAGAATCTTCTTTCACGCAATTCTTCATGAAAAATAGACGAAGTTACGATATCAGAATGAATATTTAAATTTCAAATATTATATCAAAGCATTTGAAACACCTCTTAACATTCAATTACCACACAACAACCAAATCAATAACACTGGAACAAGGATGTCCTGCGATGATTGGACTTTAAAAAAAAAACGTTACAAATACCGAGGAGAGAATTATTGATTGCCCAAGTGTTTTTACAGCGAGTGTTGATACAATAATATGACACACGCGGCTTTTGATTATGAAATAAAGGGTTTAGATTGCAATCGCAAGGTAGTGAATAGAGCTATATCAAACTTCGCTGCACTCAATAAATATGTTTTTGAATTTATAATTCATTTGCATATTACTTGTTAATTGATGGTACGGGTTAGTGAACGATCAAAATATCTCACAGGTATCTAGTTAAACCTTTTGTCTCAAGTATCTTTCGCAATCATCCCTTCAAGGTAAGCCCACGGGTCGATCCGGAAGTGCAATGAGATACCATGTGACCTTTGACCGTCGCACAATATCCAAATTGACCATATCACCTCGCTGGCATGTTTATTGAAGCATGTTTTGTTCCGTGAGCCTTCTACTCCACCTTACACCTAGTTCTGATGTTAGAACGTGAGAAAGTAATAGATAGGTGTATTTAACTCGTGTAAAAATACCTTAATGATATTTCCCCATTGTACAAGGTCGCTCCGGGTATTGCTGTGTCGCACTAAACTTGATAAGAAGCCTTGTATTAATAGCGTGTCAAATAGTTGCAGAAACCGGGGATGGTTGTGGATTTTAGCTATTTTGTGCATTATTTTAAATGTAGTTTTAACTCTATTTCCTTTTATCATTAAATTTTGAGTCTCAAGAAAATGAATACACGTGTATAATATCTAATGATTTAGAAACTAAAACACAAACAAATAACACGAACCAGGGACTTCATCTCGATGAACGACTTCGTAAATTTTCGCTGTACAGTTTATATTCACGATCAATCACCAAATCAGAGAACATGTGTTTACACAACACAGTCTACACAGCCTACGTAACACAGTCTACACAGCACTGTCTACACAACACTGTCTACACAACACAGTCTACTCAGCCTACACCACACAGCCTACACAACACAGTCTACAAAGTCTACACAACACAGTCTACACAGCACTGTCTACACAACACTGTCTACACAACACAGTCTACTCAGCCTACACCACACAGCCTACACAACACAGTCCACACAACACAGTCTAAACAGCACAGTCTACATAAAACAGTCTACAAAGTCTACACAACACAGTCCACACAACACAGTCTAAACAACACAGTCTACACAGCCTACACAACACAGTCTACACAACACAGTCTCACCACACAGCCTACACAACACAGTCCACACAACACAGTCTAAACAGCACAGTCTACATAAAACAGTGTACACAGCCTACAAAACACAGTCTAAACAACACAGTCTAAACAACACAGTCTACATAAAACAGTCTACACAGTCTACACAACACAGTCCACACAACACAGTCTACATAAAACAGTCTACACAGTCTAAACAACACAGTCTATACAACACAGTCTAAACAACACAGTCTACACAACACAGTCTACACAACACAGTCTACACAACACAGTCTACACAGCCTACACAACAAAGTCTACATAAAACAGTGTACACAACACAGTCTACACAACACAGTCTACACAACACAGTCTACACAACACAGTCTACACAACACAGTCTACACAGCCTACACAACACAGTCTACATAAAACAGTCTACACAGTCTACACAGTCTACACAGTCTACACAGTCTACACAACACAGTCTACACAGTCTACACAACACAGTCTACACAACACAGTCTACACAACACAGTCTACACAACACAGTCTACACAACACAGTCTACACAACACAGTCTGCACAGTCTACACAACACAGTCTACACAACACAGTCTACACAGTCTACACAACACAGTCTACACAGCACTGTCTACACAACACTGTCTACACAACACAGTCTACTCAGCCTACACCACACAGCCTACACAACACAGTCTACAAAGTCTACACAACACAGTCTACACAGCACTGTCTACACAACACTGTCTACACAACACAGTCTACTCAGCCTACACCACACAGCCTACACAACACAGTCCACACAACACAATCTAAACAACACAGTCTACACAGTCTAAACAGCACAGTCTACATAAAACAGTGTACACAGCCTACAAAACACAGTCTAAACAACACAGTCTAAACAACACAGTCTACATAAAACAGTCTACACAGTCTACACAACACAGTCCACACAACACAGTCTACATAAAACAGTCTACACAGTCTAAACAACACAGTCTATACAACACAGTCTACACAACACAGTCTACACAGCACTGTCTACACAACACAGTCTACACAACACAGTCTACACAGCCTACACAACACAGTCTACATAAAACAGTGTACACAACACAGTCTACACAACACAGTCTACACAACACAGTCTACACAACACAGTCTACACAACACAGTCTACACAACACAGTCTGCACAGTCTACACAACACAGTCTACACAACACAGTCTACACAACACAGTCTACACAACACAGTCTGCACAGTCTACACAACACAGTCTACACAACACAGTCTACACAGTCTACACAACACAGTCTACACAACACAGTCTACACAGTCTAAACAACACAGTCTACATAAAACAGTGTACACAGCCTACACAACACAGTCTACACAACACAGTCTACACAACACAGTCTACACAGTCTAAACAACACAGTCTACATAAAACAGTCTACACAGTCTACACAACACAGTCCACACAACACAGTCTACATAAAACAGTCTACACAGTCTAAACAACACAGTCTACATAAAACAGTGTACACAGCCTACAAAACACAGTCTAAACAACACAGTCTAAACAACACAGTCTACATAAAACAGTCTACACAGTCTACACAACACAGTCCACACAACACAGTCTACATAAAACAGTCTACACAGTCTAAACAACACAGTCTATACAACAAAGTCTACATAAAACAGTGTACACAGCCTACAAAACACAGTCTACACAACACAGTCTAAACAACACAGTCTACACAGCCTACACAACACAGTCTACACAACACAGTCTACACAACACAGTCTACACAGTATACACTGTCAACACTATACAGTCTCCACAACACTGTCTACACAACACAGTCTGCACAACATAGTATACACAGTCAACACAACACAGTCTACACAACACAGTCTACACAACATAGTATACACAGTCAACACAACACTGTCTACACAACACAGTCTGCACAACATAGTATACACAGTCAACACAACACAGTCTACACAGCACAGTCCCCACAGTCTACACAACACAGTCTACACAGTCAACACTACACAGACTACACAGCACAGTCCACACAGCCTACACAACACAGTCTGCACAACATAGTATACACAGTCAACACAACACAGTCTACACAGCACAGTCCCCACAGTCTACACAACACAGTCTACACAGTCAACACTACACAGACTACACAGCACAGTCCACACAGCCGACACAACACAGTCTACACAGTCAACACAACACAGACTACACAGCACAGTCCCCACAGTCTACACAACACAGTCTACACAGTCAACACTACACAGTCTACACAGCACAGTCTACACAGTCTACACAACACAGTCAACACAACACAGTCTACACAGTCTACACAACACAGTCAACACAACACAGTCTACACAACACAGTCTACACAACACAGTCTACACAACACAGTCTACACAACACAGTCAACACAACACAGTCTACACAGTCAACACAACACAGTCAACACAACACAGTCTACACAACACAGTCTACACAACACAGTCTACACAACACAGTCTACACAACACAGTCAACACTACACAGACTACACAGCACAGTCCCCACAGTCTACACAACACAGTCTACACAGTCAACACTACACAGACTACACAGCACAGTCCACACAGCCTACACAACACAGTCCCCACAGTACACACAACACAGTCTACACAGTCAACACTTTACAGACTACACAGCACAGTCCACACAGCCTACACAACACAGTCCCCACAGTACACACAACACAGTCTACACAGTCAACACTTTACAGACTACACAGCACAGTCCACACAGCCTACACAACACAGTCCCCACAGTACACACAACACAGTCTACACAGTCAACACTTTACAGACTACACAGCACAGTCCACACAGCCGACACAACACAGTCTACACAGTCAACACTACACAGTCAACACAGTCAACACTACACAGTCAACACAACACAGTCTACACAACACAGTCTACACAACACAGTCTACACAGCACAGTCCACACAGTCAACACTACACAGTCAACACAGTCAACACTACACAGTCAACACAACACAGTCTACACAACACAGTCTACACAACACAGACTACACAGCACAGTCCCCACAGTCTACACAACACAGTCTACACAGTCAACACTACACAGACTACACAGCACAGTCCACACAGCCGACACAACACAGTCCCCACAGTACACACAACACAGTCTACACAGTCAACACTTTACAGACTACACAGCACAGTCCACACAGCCTACACAACACAGTCTACACAGTACACACAACACAGTCTACACAGTCAACACTTTACAGACTACACAGCACAGTCCACACAGCCGACACAACACAGTCTACACAGTCAACACTACACAGTCAACACAGTCAACACTACACAGTCAACACAACACAGTCTACACAACACAGTCTACACAACACAGTCTACACAGCACAGTCCACACAACACAGTCTACACAGCACAGTCCACACAGCCTACACAGCACAGTCCCCACAGTCTACACAACACAGTCTACACAGTCAACACTACACAGACTACACAGCACAGTCCACACAGCCTACACAACACAGTCCCCACAGTACACACAACACAGTCTACACAGTCAACACTTTACAGACTACACAGCACAGTCCACACAGCCTACACAACACAGTCTACACAGTCAACACTACACAGTCAACACAGTCAACACAACACAGTCAACACTACACAGTCTACACAGTACACACAACACAGTCTACACAGTCTACACAACACAGTCAACACTACACAGACTACACAGCACAGTCCACACAGTCTACACAACACAGTCTACACAGTCAACACTACACAGACTACACAGCACAGTCCCCACAGCCTACACAACACAGTCAACACTTTACAGACTACACAGCACAGTCCACACAGCCGACACAACACAGTCTACACAACACAGTCAACACTTTACAGACTACACAGCACAGTCCACACAGCCTACACAACACAGTCTACACAACACAGTCAACACTTTACAGACTACACAGCACAGTCCACACAGCCGACACAACACAGTCCCCACAGTACACACAACACAGTCTACACAGTCAACACTTTACAGACTACACAGCACAGTCCACACAGCCTACACAACACAGTCTACACAGTACACACAACACAGTCTACACAGTCAACACTTTACAGACTACACAGCACAGTCCACACAGCCGACACAACACAGTCTACACAGTCAACACTACACAGTCAACACAGTCAACACTACACAGTCAACACAACACAGTCTACACAACACAGTCTACACAACACAGTCTACACAGCACAGTCCACACAACACAGTCTACACAGCACAGTCCACACAGCCTACACAGCACAGTCCCCACAGTCTACACAACACAGTCTACACAGTCAACACTACACAGACTACACAGCACAGTCCACACAGCCTACACAACACAGTCCCCACAGTACACACAACACAGTCTACACAGTCAACACTTTACAGACTACACAGCACAGTCCACACAGCCTACACAACACAGTCTACACAGTCAACACTACACAGTCAACACAGTCAACACAACACAGTCAACACTACACAGTCTACACAGTACACACAACACAGTCTACACAGTCTACACAACACAGTCAACACTACACAGACTACACAGCACAGTCCACACAGTCTACACAACACAGTCTACACAGTCAACACTACACAGACTACACAGCACAGTCCCCACAGCCTACACAACACAGTCTACACAGTCAACACTACACAGACTACACAGCACAGTCCACACAGCCGACACAACACAGTCTACACAGTCAACACAACACAGACTACACAGCACAGTCCCCACAGTCTACACAACACAGTCTACACAGTCAACACTACACAGACTACACAGCACAGTCCACACAGCCTACACAACACAGTCCCCACAGTACACACAACACAGTCTACACAGTCAACACTTTACAGACTACACAGCACAGTCCACACAGCCTACACAACACAGTCTACACAGTCAACACTACACAGTCAACACAGTCAACACTACACAGTCAACACAACACAGTCTACACAACACAGTCTACACAACACAGTCTACACAACACAGTCAACACAACACAGTCAACACAACACAGTCTACACAGTCAACACAACACAGTCTACACAACACAGTCTACACTACACAGTCAACACTACACAGTCAACACAACACAGTCTACACAACACAGTCTACACAACACAGTCTACACTACACAGTCAACACTACACAGTCAACACAACACAGTCTACACAACACAGTCTACACTACACAGTCAACACAACACAGTCTACACAACACAGTCTACACTACACAGTCTACACTACACAGTCAACACAACACAGTCTACACAACACAGTCTACACAACACAGTCTACACTACACAGTCAACACTACACAGTCAACACAACACAGTCTACACAACACAGTCTACACAACACAGTCTACACTACACAGTCAACACTACACAGTCAACACAACACAGTCTACACAACACAGTCTACACTACACAGTCAACACAACACAGTCTACACAACACAGTCTACACTACACAGTCTACACTACACAGTCAACACAACACAGTCTACACAACACAGTCTACACAACACAGTCTACACTACACAGTCAACACTACACAGTCAACACAACACAGTCTACACAACACAGTCTACACAACACAGTCTACACAGCACAGTCCACACAGTCAACACTACACAGACTACACAGCACAGTCCACACAGCCTACACAACACAGTCCCCACAGTACACACAACACAGTCTACACAGTCAACACTTTACAGACTACACAGCACAGTCCACACAGCCTACACAACACAGTCCCCACAGTACACACAACACAGTCTACACAGTCAACACTTTACAGACTACACAGCACAGTCCACACAGCCGACACAACACAGTCTACACAGTCAACACTACACAGTCAACACAGTCAACACTACACAGTCAACACAACACAGTCTACACAACACAGTCTACACAACACAGTCTACACAGCACAGTCCACACAGTCTACACAACACAGTCTACACAGTCAACACTTTACAGACTACACAGCACAGTCCACACAGCCGACACAACACAGTCTACACAGTCAACACAGTCAACACAGTCAACACTACACAGTCAACACAACACAGTCTACACAACACAGTCTACACAACACAGTCTACACAGCACAGTCCACACAGTCAACACTATACAGACTACACAGCACAGTCCCCACAGTCTACACAACACAGTCTACACAGTCAACACTACACAGACTACACAGCACAGTCCACACAGCCTACACAACACAGTCTACACAGTCAACACAACACAGTCTACACAGTCCACACAGACTACACAGCACAGTCCACACAGCCTACACAACACAGTCCCCACAGTACACACAACACAGTCTACACAGTCAACACTTTACAGACTACACAGCACAGTCCACACAGCCTACACAACACAGTCCCCACAGTACACACAACACAGTCTACACAACACAGTCTACACAACACAGTCTACACAACACAGTCTACACAACACAGTCTACACAACACAGTCTACACAACACAGTCTACACAGTCAACACTACACAGACTACACAGCACAGTCCACACAGCCTACACAGCACAGTCTACACAACACAGTCTACACAACACAGTCTACACAACACAGTCTACACAACACAGTCTACACAACACAGTCTACACAACACAGTCTACACAACACAGTCTACACAACACAGTCAACACTACACAGACTACACAACACAGTCCCCACAGTCTACACAGCACAGTCTACACAACACAGTCTACACAACACAGTCTACACAACACAGTCTACACAGTCAACACTACACAGACTACACAGCACAGTCCACACAGCCTACACAGCACAGTCTACACAACACAGTCTACACAACACAGTCTACACAACACAGTCTACACAACACAGTCTACACAACACAGCCTACACAACACAGTCTACACAACACAGTCTACACAACACAGTCTACACAACACAGCCTACACAACACAGTCTACACAACACAGTCTACACAACACAGTCTACACAACACAGTCTACACAACACAGTCTACACAACACAGTCTACACAACACAGTCTACACAACACAGCCTACACAGCACAGTCTACACAACACAGTCTACACAGCACAGTCTACACAACACAGTCTACACAACACAGTCTACACAACACAGTCTACACAACACAGTCTACACAACACAGCCTACACAACACAGCCTACACAACACAGTCTACACAACACAGTCTACACAGCACAGTCTACACAACACAGTCTACACAACACAGTCTACACAACACAGCCTACACAACACAGTCTACACAACACAGTCTACACAACACAGTCTACACAGCACAGTCTACACAACACAGCCTACACAGCACAGTCTACACAACACAGTCTACACAGCACAGTCTACACAACACAGTCTACACAACACAGTCTACACAACACAGCCTACACAGCACAGTCTACACAACACAGTCTACACAACACAGCCTACACAACACAGTCTACACAACACAGTCTACACAACACAGTCTACACAACACAGTCTACACAACACAGTCTACACTACACAGTCTACACAACACAGTCTACACAACACAGTCTACACAACACAGTCTACACAGCACAGTCCACACAGTCAACACTACACAGACTACACAACACAGTCTACACAACACAGTCTACACAACACAGTCTACACAACACAGTCTACACAACACAGTCTACACAACACAGTCTACACAACACAGTCTACACAACACAGTCTACACAACACAGTCTACACTACACAGTCTACACAACACAGTCTACACAACACAGTCTACACAACACAGTCTACACAACACAGTCTACACTACACAGTCTACACAACACAGTCTACACAACACAGTCTACACAACACAGTCTACACAGCACAGTCTACACAACACAGTCTACACAACACAGTCTACACAACACAGTCTACACAACACAGTCAACACAACACAGTCTACACAGTCTACACAACACAGTCTACACAACACAGTCTACACAACACAGTCTACACAACACAGTCTACACAACACAGTCTACACAGCACAGTCTACACAACACAGTCTACACAACACAGTCTACACAACACAGCCTACACAACACAGTCTACACAACACAGTCTACACAACACAGTCTACACAACACAGTCTACACAGTCAACACTACACAGACTACACAGCACAGTCCACACAGCCTACACAACACAGTCTACACAGTCAACACTACACAGACTACACAGCACAGCCCACACAGTCTACACAACACAGTCTACACAGTCAACACTTTACAGACTACACAGCACAGTCCACACAGCCGACACAACACAGTCTACACAGTCTGCACAACACATTCTACACAATACGGTCTACACAACACAGTCTACACAACACAGTGTTTTGACAAATATTATATTTGAATGTTTCACCTTAAGATTTATGATTTTCGTATTCCGCGCATGCGTAAAGCGAACAATGGCCCTCCAGTGTCAGTTGAGTCGGTGTTTATTCCGTGCCCAGCTGTTGTCTGGTATTCTCAGAGTCGTGCGAATGGAGAAAAGGTGTCATTTTCAAACCTTTTTATGGTCACACCCCGTGGTATCGTGTTGAACAAAATTTTGAAATCACACATTTCTAACATTTTTTGCCCTCAAACGACAGTGAATGATGAGGCATAAATTGCATGAATCCTTAAGTAGGGTATGTAATAAATAGCGATATAATCAGGAACACACATGTGTGTAGGAAATAAATCCAGTATTCTTGGCAGTTAAACCAAGTGTTTCTTGTTTCGTTGATGCATTGTCATTCACGTACAGGATTTTTATTTGTTTTTTGCAGCGGAATATTGTTCATTTGGACGGCCGGTCATTAATCATATATCACGTGGCAATACGAGTCTTTTATTGGGCAATACGTTTCACAGTAATCACTTTTCAGCATCCCCGCTGAACTGTAGAACAATATACTTAAAATTTGATACCGTATGACCATCTCAGTAGAAATATACCCTTTCTATTAATTTCATGTAAAGTGTCCACATATTAAATTTTGCGAAACTGGTCGTGTGAAGAGGTAATATACCTGTCTCTGCAGCATTATATATTAGTGTTACATTTGTTCTTCCAAATAAAAAGAACAAAACATTTTTTTTAAATAAATTGATTCTTTATTATACAACGATAACGTAGTATTTTCGAGGCGGACCCTTTACAGTACCAGTGTTAATGTGGGTTTACACCGTGGCAAAGCAGTTTATTAGTTTCTTAAAGTTATGGTTACTAATCGAACAAAATACACAAAAATAGAAAAATAGGACATTATTGGTACTTCTGCCGAAATCGATTTGTAGCCGAATTGGTTGCGTCTGGAGATGTCTATGTTTCTTTCACTACATTGTCAATCATCAGATTTTACATGACACGCACGTGCAACAGGCAACCCTTCACCTCACTGTTCGTGGTATATAGTCATGTGATCAAATAGCGATCTCTCATTGGTCCGAAGCGTTTAGACACATTTTAACAATAAACGGCTTGCATTATTCGGAGATATTTGTAAAATAACACGATGTATTTGACAGAAATCAGCAACAACATGGATACTTTTTTTAAAACGTAATTGTGTAGGTTGGCAAAGGCGACATCGCTGGATCATGTACATAACATTGTTATTTTTTGTTACCATTAAATGAATCTCCTGAATAAATTACAAGAGGCACATATTTGTGCATACACGATGGTGGAAAACCGTTGTAGAGAGTTGCGTCCCTTAGGCGCGTCAGGATCTTCTGACTCTTGATCTCTTCCAAACCCACACAGGTGTTTTAGCACAGATGTAAATGCTACATACAGCTACACTCACTCACTCCCTTAAGTGTATATGTCAACATAATAATTTTGTACAGTTAACATACCAAAACATATTCTCATTTGCTTGAATGATGCACTGGCAGCATCGTCTGCGTCACTACTACATCATCATCCACGACGGCAGCATGCGTTATCATGCCTCCCCCTCTGGACCACGATTGATGTAGAATGTCTGCTTCATTCGTCCGGCGGTTCGTGTCCGTGTCCTGGGCTATTTTATTCTTCCGTCAATTGCTTCTTCCGTCATTGGCAGCGTCATAAAGAAAAGGACAACGCGCGTTCTCCTCCTATCGATGTTCAAGCGGATCGATACTTCATCTATAAATCATCTTGCTCGCCCGTCTCCTTGTCTTAGAATAGCGGCGAAATTAATTACCCCTCGTTCATCTTCGGGAGGCAAGCAACAATACAATTACAAACCCCGCCTAGCTCTGTCCGCGACAAACTTGAACACGGACAAAACACTATTAATTGAGTAATGGATATCTATTAACTGAGGAAGATTGCGATATTTCTGTGATCAAAACCACGGGGCCTGAATAGCGCTCAACGGGACGAAACACGTCAACTTCGCCCAGGCAAAGGTCAAGGGAGATAACTCTAAACAAGCTTGTTCTGCACGTGCAGATTCCCGGGAAAGTAGACGTACAAAGACATATGATTAGACATAAAAGAGAAGGGGAACAGAACAGATAGGACAACAGCGCCTTTGATGCTGCGGTATATGAGGAAACGCTTTCTTCGTTCATTTACGAAGGCAGTGTAAGGGTTTAACCTATGGCGTGTGCATGGTTTTTGAAGCATGGGGTTGGTGAATGAGTGAATATGATTTTACGCCGCGTTTGGTAATATTCCAGTAATCACGGCGGGGGACACCAGGAATGTGCTCCAAATAGTGTACCCATGTGGACAATCGAACCTGGGTCTTCGGTGTGACGAGCGAAGCTTTGCCCACTGGGACACCCTCTTTATCGGCATGGTCACGTTACAGGAACTTGAAATGTCCCCGTAGACGGTGTTGTGGGGATGTCCGCGTAGACGGTGTTGTGGGGATGTCCCCGTAGACGGTGCTGTGGTGATGTCTCCGTAGACGGTGCTGTGGGGATGTCCCCGCAGACGGTGTTGTGGGGATGTCCCCGTAGACGGTGCTGTAGTGATGTTCCCGTAGACGGTGTTGTGGCGATGTCCCCGTAGACGGTGTTGTGGCGATGTCCCCGTAGACGGTGTTGTGGCGATGTCCCCGTAGACGGTGTTGTGGTGATGTCCCCGTAGACGGTGCTGTGGTGATGTCTCAACATGTCCTGTGCGCCCAGATATAAATCATCACACCAAGTGCCCGACGCGATAGTGACCACTGTCGCTGTGTATACGTTGTGCCCAAGTAGGCGATGTCATCAGAAACTACCACGTGTTGTGCCCAAGTAGGCGATGTCATCAGAAACTACCACGTGTTGTGCCCAAGTAGGCGATGTCATCAGAAACTACCACGTGTTGTGCCCAAGAAGGCGATGTAATCAGAAACTACCACGTGTAGTGCCCAAGCAGGCGTTGTAATCAGAAACTACCACGTGTTGTGTCCAAGTAGGCGATGTCATCAGAAACTACCACGTGTTGTGTCCAAGTAGGCGATGTCATCAGAAACTAACACGTATTGTGCCCAAGTAGGCGATGTCATCAGAAACTAACACGTATTGTGCCCAAGTAGGCGATGTCATCAGAAACTAACACGTATTGTGTTCAAGTAGGCGATGTAATCAGAAACTAACACGTATTGTGCCCAAGTAGGCGATGTCATCAGAAACTATCACGTATTGTGCCCAAGTAGGCGATGTCATCAGAAACTATCACGTGTTGTGCCCAAGTAGGCGATGTCATCAGAAACTATCACGTGTTGTGCCCAAATAGGCGATGTAATCAGAAACTAACACGTTTAGTGCCCAAGTAGGCGATGTAATCAGAAACTAACACGTTTAGTGCCCAAGTAGGCGACGTTTTATCAAACCTCGGCGAAGCCACATAAACTAGTGGTTGATAGTGTGAGGACTTTCTCACGAACGATGGCACACAATTAGACAAGTCGATCGCGGCCACGTCATCTATTGTGTTCACTGATAGTACTACTCACACTCAGACACCAGACACACTCAGACACCAGTTTATCCACCCAATCACAATGTTCGTCGACTTTCCGTCACGCGGAGATTTCTTCACCCACTTTCTCCTTGAACCCCAATAGTGAATTGTGTAAGTAGGCACGTCCCTTATGTCACGTGATTTATCACATGATCTCATTAGCATATCACCTGGGGACACTGTGCGTCGGGATTTCCTATAAATCACCCTCCCCTTCCTACATTCACCTTAACCATGTAATCAACAATTCCGTCCACTTCGAGTGTGACCTCGTTGACGTCATGTTAACGTCTTGACCTTCCACCTTTGCCAGGTCCCATGACGTTAGCGTGATGATGTGGTTGCATGACACATTAAGGAGGGCGTGGTCATTAGGGTCGGATTACATACGCCAGAATGCGGAGGGAGAAATAAGAAAAGAAATATGTCGTACACTCCGGCCGGCAAAAGAAAGTATACACTTGAAAATTTAATTTGACCCAAAACTTACGTACGTTATCAAAAGACTGAGAACAGAGGCCTAAACACTTCAAATTTAAGGTCCAAACCGCAGCCATTATACCCGTATCAAATACATCACCATCAACCATTTCTTGTTTCATTTTAGCCACCATCAAACCGTGTAGTATACTTCTTTTACCCGACAGTTTAATAGGGTATTTAATATTCTAGGTAATCCAAACAACGTTTGTTGAAACCCAGGGACATGTGTTAAATTTTGATGTTGACACAACAGGGTTTATAATCGGGTCTAATGGGGCTCAAACCCAAGAATAACGTATTCTGTCAGCGATTGGATTACATAGAGACATGCGATGGCGGTCTGTAGATGAGTCTGGACTAGACAATCCAGTGATTGATATTATGGGCAGCGGTCTATGCCGTCGGGTACGATGACGCACTGACAACGAAGTCACCGAGCTGACCACCGGATCCATCAGGTCACAACCTTTGTTGTTAGGGACCCGTGAAGATCCGGGGTGGAATAGGTCTTCAGCAACCCATGCTTGCCGTGAAGATCCGGGGTGGAATAGGTCTTCAGCAACCCATGCTTGCCGTAAAGATCCGGGGTGGAATAGGTCTTCAGCAACCCATGCTTGCCCTGAAGATCCGGGGTGGAATAGGTCTTCAGGAACCCATGCTTGCCGTGAAGATCCGGTGTGGAATAGGTCTTCTGCAACCCATGCTTGCCGTGAAGGTCCGGGGTGGAATAGGTCTTCAGCAACCCATGCTTGCCGTGAAGATCCGGGGTGGAATAGGTCTTCAGCAACCCATGCTTGCCGTAAAGATCCGGTGTGGAATAGGTTTTCAGCAACCCATGCTTGCCGTGAAGATCCGGGGTGGAATAGGTCTACAGCAACCCATGCTTGCCGTGAAGATCCGGGGTGGAATAGGTCTTCAGCAACCGATGCTTGCCGTGAAGATCCGGGGTGGAATAAGCAACCCATGCTTGCCGTGAAGATCCGGGGTGGAATAGGTCTTCAGCAACCCATGCTTGCAGTAAAGATCCGGGGTAGAATAGGTCTTCAGCAACCCATGCTTGCCGTGAAGATCCGGGGTGGAATAGGTCTTCAGGAACCCATGCTTGCCGTGAAGATCCGGGGTGGAATAGGTCTTCAGGAACCCATGCTTGCCGTGAAGATCCGGGGTGGAAAAGGTCTTCAGGAACCCATGCGTGCTGTGAAGATCCGGGGAAGAATAGGTCTTCAGCAACCCATGCTTGCCTTGAAGATCCGTGGTGGAATAAGTTTTCAGCAACACATACTTGTCGTAAGAGGCGACTAACGGGATTGGGTGGTCGGGCTCGCTGACTTGGTAGATGCATGACATCGTATCCCTCTTGCGTGGATTGATGCTCGTGATGTCAATCACTGGATTGTCTGGTCCAGGCTCGATCATTTACAGAGCGCCGTCATATAGCTGGAATATTGTTGAGTGCGGCGTTAAACAACAAACAAACTCGAGGCGCTCGGCTTGTGAATATCTATGTGATACAAAGCAGTAGAAAAAACATTCTTTTGAACGCAGTGATAGTTCATTCTGACATTACTGATACTGATTATAACTTCCATAGTTTATTTTTCAAAAACATGTTCGGTGATTACAAATCGCATGAAATCCCTCAAAACCCATCAATTATCCAACGTCACCCAGGTGTCATGTGATACATGAAATGAATACAATTTGACAAACTGAAAATCAATTTCTATAAGCCCTATATGTAAATATCGCACATGATCCCATACGATGAGATGCAAATCTAGGACAACAGCCCTTTGACTGACATGCTGTCGGTAACAATATCGTAATGCACACGAAATGCACAGGTGTTGGTTGCACTGCCCTTGTCTGTGTCAAGCTGTGAAGTGTTGCACACAGCCACACATATCTGTACGTGTCAGTCTGTCTATTCACTGATGTACTTTATAGTGGCGTTGGAATGATTGATTGATTGATTGAGTATGGTTTTGCGCCGCTTTTAGCAATATTCCAGCAATATCACGGCGCGGGACACCAGAAATGGGCTTCACAAATTGTACCCTTGTCGGGAATCGAACCCCGGTCTTCGGCGTTACGAGCGAACGCTTCAACCACTAGGCTACCCGACCGCCCCTCGTTGGAATGAGCTCATCTGGATCTGAATGGCGATTTACAGCATGGCACTACATCTCCATATATGTTGGCACGGCCACTTTCAACTACCATTTTGCCATTTGCTCTGGACATAATACAAATGCCATGTGATGAGAAGTGTTATGTGTAAAATATGGACATAAATTCATTGTTTGCTTAAGCTATGTTATCATCGATTTGATACTTCTGATGTTAACATAAATCTGAAGCATGTGCTTGGTCCACAGGTCCATAGACCAAATGAAAATCATTTAATGGGCTGAGGAAGAAGTAAAAATTATTTTCAAACGAACAATTGCAACTCCGTATACAAATAGAAAATCAGAGGAATCAAATACAAATGTCATTAGTAAGACTGACATTTAGTTCCAGAAAAAAAGTTGTCTTATTCAAATATTCATATGTACAAAATATATAAAATGAAAGCCAAATGGAGCCCAGAACAATCCTTAATTAGAGCTGAGGCAATCTAGACTTGAGTTGGACGCCTTTTTTAATACATTCTCTAGGCTTTGGGAGACAGACTAGACCAAAGTCTGTTAGCAGTGATCTGTTTGAGCGGTGTTCTTATATTCTGTACAAAAAAAGTTAGGGATCGTGATGTTATTTTGCCGTGAAGAGAGCACACTATTTCATAAAAATATCACAAAAAATCTCCATAAACACTAGCTTTTGTTCAGTGTACAATATATATTGTCTTTGGTTGTTAACACTGAAAATTTAAAGTAATATAATAAAAATAAATATATATATACACACAAACGACCAAAAGAGCTGATGCTATTTTCGTTAAACAGCCATTCCTGAACTTACATAATACTTTGAAAATAGCTGTTTCGTCGTAATTATTTTAAAGGAAAACACACCTGTGTTTTCAAACAGTGGTGTTTAAGTATCATTTCGTTCAGAAATTCTACTGGCAGTTTCCGGCAATCTGGTTTACAAATTTAATTAATGCGTCTACAAATTTACATGTTGGAGTTGGAACCAGCCCAGGGAGTCAGACGGGATGTGAACATTTCATTGAAATACTTTCGCACTCGCTCACACCTCTTCCTTCGCAACAAATACCCGAGTCTGCCGTGCTTTCATCCAATGTAACGAGTTAAATTTGACAAGTTACCTTGACAAGTTACCTTCACCAGTTACCCAAACAAACTGACCATAGCCGCACCGAGTCGCAAGCACCCTTATACGAAGGTCAGCGAGTGTGGGCGAAGGGCGTGGGGTGGGGGAGAGCGGTTTGAGGGTGGGGGAGACCCATTCCGACAATACCAGGGTACACGGACCCGAAGATTGAACCCTAGGTAAATGTCATAGCACATAGTGTTTTCTGTTATAATGCGAGAATCGTGATAAACGGCATTTTGCGCTGCTTTGTCTACAGCGAGTACGTACAAGATTGAGAATACCTAGAATAGCGGCGAACATCAAAGCTGGGACCCCGTGACGAACTCTCTGCACGAGATCGTTATGTCGCTGCACACAGGTTAATGGTGTCTCGGAAACATTTGCTGGGAATTTGTATGTATATTTTTACCCAATAAATCAAAGGTGTGTCATTATCTAATTGAACAGACAAAAATTAATATATACATTGATCAGTTTTTCAATTGAAAGACATTTATTGCAAATTGCAAGAATGGTAAATGTACTGTTTTTTATTATAAGAATTTAAAATATTCAGCGCTTTTGTTTTTGGTTTTACCGAAAAGAAAAACCAAACTATTATTTTAAAGACGTAATGCTTTATGGACACAGTTAAAATAATGGATGATTATTTATGATGGGTAAAATAAAATACGATCGAAATATCTTAATATTATAAGACATTCCTGAACCTGTTTTTAAAAGAAAAAACATATTTCGGAAAAAAGAATAAGGTTGCAAGCTTGGTGGTAACTGGTGTTACCTTTGACGATTGAACATTAATGAGTCTGTCTATAAATGAATGACATTTTCGTGAGTGGTCCTACGCATTTGAGTGCTAGGTAGGTCGCATGGAGGTGCCCATCCTCGGTTTTCCAGGGTAGTTTTATTGCATCCTAATTGGATAAATACTCTGGACCCATTCGTCGCCATAGCTTCGTTTTCGAAGTGACGTCACCATCTCTTACGTCCAAAAAGTATCTTCGCACATACGTTCTCTCGCTCCTTAGTGTTATTTGATTGGACGGCCGGATTTGGGGTCGTTTCGGACTAAAAATGAAACTATCAGGTCCAGTTATTTATCCTACATTAATGGTAACATAACACCCTGAATGTCATCAAATAAATAATCACTGTTACAATTTATGATAGGGGCACATGTGGACTTGTATTCAGAGTTGGCCAATGCTGCAGAGTTGCATCCCTTGGGCTCGCCAGGAATCTATGCACGTGGGTTCGAATTCCGATTCACCCCGATTATGTTTCTAGGTTTGTCAGCACCATACCCCTGCTCGTGGGTTTCTCCAAACTGGTAAAAATCTAAAACCTACATCACTTTAGGTTCTCCCCTCACATCAAGCTGGCACGCCGTGATATAACTGGAATACTGTTCAAAGAGCGTTAAACCAAACTCACTCACTCACTACAATTCATAATTAATAATGTAAGATTATAACACATAATTATTCGAAAGAAAGCTCGTCGCTCCGACGAATATGTAAGTATGGAATAGATAGGATCTGTTAGGACAATGGGAGAATCCTTAAATCTTGCAATCAACGATGCATGCTCGGATATACCGAACTATATCACAGTGACCAGGGTCCTGTTCCACAAAGAGATCTAAGTGCTATGTTGATTAAGTATGGGAGTTACGACCAACTTAGCACTAAGATCGCTTTGTGGAACGGGATCCTAAACATACGCTGTCGATGACGAAGCAAACAGATTCTAAGTTTCCAAAAAAGGCCAGGTACTAAACATTAACTTTCTAATCCTGTTCCCACTAATGAGTATCGTGCAATATAATCCGTCAAAGCATGTTTTAGGTTTCATTCCGTATACTCAATTAAACAATACATCCCGCATCGATTATCAATTAGTCCGATATCTGTAAATTACATTCCGATCGAATCGCCTCTACTGGCGTCCTGACGTACCTCTCGCGGATCATCGGTACACCAATATACCGTTATAACGAAATTAATAGGTACGCGTAATAAGTGCATGAGACAAGAACCGACATCTACAAAGAACTGAATTAATCTACTTTACAAAAAAATGAGTTTATCGTGTCTAGGTAGAATCTGTAATCAGCTAAGTCTTGATTAATTTTCGCTGAATGAGTACGGCTCGCGACCCCGAGGAAGCTGTCTTCCCGCGAACCTATCGTACAGTTAATGAATTTTACAACAAATATCACATTTCCAGAAACGGAGACAAACATTTTGGAAAAGTCATTTACAGTAATGACACCCTAGTGAAAGACCCGCACATTGTAGTGCTGCTCATCGTCATCGGGAATGACAGGGAGGCGGTGACTTCAAAGGCCTGATCTCTAACTTGGAACGATCCTCCGCAGCGAGTCTATTAAGTCATTTTGACATTATTGAAGATACCATGAATAATTACAAATTGTTTTTCAAACGAACAGAATCACAAAACGGCCAAATTATAGACTAGCCTAACGACTACAATGCCTAGTGGCTGAAAGCTGCAAAGCGCGATTCGATTTCGGTTTGAAAACAGCATGATATGGCCATCTCAACCAGGTGTGCAGATGATGTCAGTAACACGTGCAAGCCGCGCGACCCCCCTCGGGGTTTCCGCGTGTCCAAATGAAGGGGTGGAGCCAGTTGTATGCGGGAGACGGGTAGGTTCGCTCATAAAATTAACTTTCCAGTCAAAATGTCAGGAAAAGAACAAAGCGCGGGTCGAGGGGAAGGAAAGATTAAGGGATAGCGTTCGGAAAACTACTCGTTTGGGCTTTCACCCCAACAGGTGCGCACGCATCATGGGGCAGGTCGTGGATTACCTGGCTTTGCCTAACTACTGGTTACGATTTACGACTGCTAAACGCCAGGTAATGGTAGAATTGGAAGATTTTCTAATTAAGATTCCGTTATAGCTTTAGGAATATGAGAAAATGTTAAAGCAGCGATTACAATCATTTCAAACCACTGAAACCATGTTAATTCGTCAAGGACTGAAACCCATATGTTTTCGTCTTTACGGAACTGGTGCCTCAAATTATCTGATTTTCAAATCGATGCATTTTTAATATTTTCTTTCTTTTAATAAGACAATAATCACGTGTAACAGTAGATAGTAGAGGAGAGAAAGAGAGAGGGACTGGGAGGAGAGCGAATAACTAAAAAAATATTACTTCTTTAAGTGGCATTTAGTTGGTACGATGGACAAAGGAGAAAGTTCTATGGATGTACGACTTTTTTATTACAATGAATGCGACGTTTCGCTGTAGATAGTAGTGAGGTGAAATGGAGTTTAACGTCGCGTCCAAGATTATTGCACTTATATAGCGACGTGCATGTACGTGTGTGTGTGTGTGTGGCTACTTGTACTAGTCCGGACTGATGCCGATTTATAGTGCTAGCTCACTGAGATACCATGCCGCAGTTTAACATGAATACCCCACTCAGACACAGTATACTGACCAGTCCTTGTTTTAGCCCCTTAATGCCGAGCGCCAGACAGGGTAACAACAAGTACCATCTCTTAACGTTTTTTTGGTATGACACGGTCGGGGATCGAACCCCGGACCTTCCGCTCTCCGGGCGGACGCTCTACCACTAGGCCACGGAGGCGGAACAGATAGTAACACTGTTATCATACAAGTGATGTTAAAACATAAGCGTTCACACGACAAGACGTATACGAAAGCCACCCAGTGTGTTATCAGACATCTATAAAAACAACGTGTTAAAACAAGACATTCGATTAATTTAAAAAACTGATATATGTGTCATGGATGTTGCTCGCATTCTTTTATGTCATTTGAACAATTATTTTTTATTGGTGAACCTGCAAAGCATGACTCAATAAAAACAGGTTCGTCTTCTATATGTCCTGGCATCTCATGAAATAATGTTTTTTCATACAAATACTTGAAGCATGAAATTAAAAAAACGTTCTTCTTTTCGGTCTGTACGTTGAAGCTGTGCATGTTATGTTCTTATTTTCAACTTTATGCGACAACCGTCTATGTTATCTCACTTCCTGGTTTAGTGTAGGTGTGAGTCAGTGGGGTGGGGTGTTTTTTGTTTGTTTGTTTGTTTTTTGTGTGTTTTTTTGCTCTTAATTCGTGACAAAAGAGCGCGAGAGAAGAGGATATTTTTGCTTGATAACGCCCATGAGTGGGTGAGTATGGTTTTACGCCGCTTTGAGCAACATTCAAGCAATATCACGCCGGGGGAAATCAGAAAAGGGCTTCACACATTGTACCCATGTGGGGAATAGAACCCGGGTCTTCGTCGTGAAGAGCGAACGCTTTAACCGCTTGGCTACCCCACCCCACACTGAGGGAGTGAGTGAGCATGGTTTTACGCCGCTTTTAGCAATATTCCTGGGACACCAGAAATGGGCTTCACACATTGTACCCATGTGGTGAGTCGAACATGGGTCTTTGTCGCGAAGAGCGAACGCTTTAACCGCTAGGCTACCCCACCCCACTCTGTGAGTGAGTGAGTTTTGTTTATATCACGGCGTGGCAGCTTGATATGGGAGGTGAAAATCCGAACTGATGCGAGTCGGAGAGTTCACCACTCTGGTGAAATCCTCGAGCACGGGTATGGTGCTGCACACATAATCAGGGCGAATTTGGGATTCAATCCCATTATAGGTTTCTGACACGCCTAAGGGACGCAACTCACCAGAAAATTGCGGCGTCTTAGACGGACCACCACGTCCACCTGAAGACTGATGATCTGGTTGGTCCACACAATACACAGTGTTCATTATAGAACATAACACAACCGTTATGATCCGGGTTAGAGTTGCATGGTCGACTAACGGGATCGGATGGTCAGGCTCGCTGACTTGGTTGCATGTCATTGTATTCTAAATGCTCGTGATGACGATCACTGGATTGTCTGGTCCAAGCGGGATAGTATAGCGTGAAGGTAACAGACACAGAAGCCTTGACGGAAATAACCGAACACGAGGCTGGCGTGCGGACTGTACATAGATATCTTATTTTTTCTCCAATCTCCTACCCAGAGTTCCATTCGGCAACAAAATACCTCTGCCACAGACCAGCGCCATGTGACGATTCGTCACATCTTACACCGTCCATTCAAATGCCCATAAGTTTAATATTCTTTTATCTACAACCAACACAACGCTGATTATCAATATCGCTAAATATCTGCATCACAGTAAAAAAGAGAGAACACGTATTTTAGCATTGTGACTGTTGCCCTAAATATGCCATACGTTTTGTTTCAAAGGGCCTGTGGCCTGTACTGTACTGAATAAAGAATTCGAATATATTGCATATGTTTTTCATCTGTTTCATTTTTGACAAGTCTACACATCTAGATAAACCTACGTCAAAGAATGATCAACGCATTGAGAAAATATCCTAAATCGTGAAAACTATTTTCCATTTGCGTAGTTATCCAACGGTTGTACGGCTCCACGTGCTGTCATCGAAGCACTACGGAGAACTAGCGATACGGTTAGTTTGATGTGTAAATATATACTATAGTAGCATTTCTATATAATTATTGCAAAACAATATGTAATCAGCCCCAAAATACTTGCATCAAGCTAATCCGATCTGATTTTAGACTAGGCGCGTTTGTTTACAAACAAGAGAAAAGTCCGGTCATGTGATATGCAAATTAGACAGTGGCATTGGCGTTATGCTAAGTCACCACTGCACCGGAGTGTGGTTTTTCTCTCGTTTGTTTGTTTGTTTGTTTGCTATGGTCTGTAAATAACTGAATCTGGACCAGACAATGCAGTGATTGACATCATGGGCATCGATCTACACAATTGAGATCGATGACATGCATCAACGAAGTCAGCGAGCCTGACCACCCGATTCCGTTAGTCGCCTTTTTACGGCAAGCATGGGTTGCTGAAGACCCCGGATCTTCACGGGTCATTAGTTCATTTTGAAATAAAACATTATTTTAAAAAAACCATCTGCATATATGTCTACTTTCAGTTACAATCTGACATTATATCTAAAAACTGCAATCGTTACATAAACAGTTATAAGTTTGAAAATGGGTCCAAATGGTTGATGCTATGTATCTCTGTTACAAATATGAATTGAAGCTTATGAATTGTATTTTTGTGGTCCTAAGATACTGTATTTTAAAAATATAATAAAAAATCAAAATGCGATTTTCACCCACAAGGTCCCATATCTCATGTTGGGTGACATTTGTTCTTCATGTTGAGGTCACGGAGGACCATGGTTTAATGACATCTCTTGTTTCTAAAGCTGAGATATTTGGCAATGGACAGACTCGGTAGACAGCTGAACTGAATCCAAGAGGCCCGGTGGTAAATAGAGGTTCGATGGTAAATAGAGGTTCGATGGTAAATAGAGGTTCGATGGTAAATTGAGGTCTTGCAGTAAATAGGGGCCCAGTGGTAAATAGAGGTTCGATGGTAAATAGAGGTTCGATGGTAAATTGAGGTCTTGCAGTAAATAGAAGCCCGGTGGTAAATGGAGGTTCGATGGTAAATTGAGGTCTTGCAGTAAATAGAGGTCCAATGGTAAATTGAGGTCTTGCAGTAAATAGATGCCCGGTATTAAATAGAGGTTGATGGTAAATTGGGGTCTTCAGGAAATAGAAGCCCGGTGGTAAATAGAGGTTCGATGGTAAATTGAGGTCCGGTGGTAAATAGAGGTATTACAGTAAATAGAGGTATTGCAGTAAATAGAGGTATTGCAGTAAATAGAGGCCCGGTGGTAAATTGAGGTCCGGTGGTAAATTGAGGTCCGGTGGTAAATAGAGGTATTACAGTAAATAGAGGTATTGCAGTAAATAGAGGCCCGGTGGTAAATTGAGGTCCGGTGGTAAATAGATGTATTACAGTAAATAGGAGCCCGGTGGTACATAGAGGTTCGGTGGTAAATTGAGGTCTTGCAGTAAATGGAGGTCTTACAGTAAATAGAGGTTCGATGGTAAATTGAGGTCTTGCAGTAAATAGAATCCCGGTGGTAAATTGAGGTCCGGTGGTAAATAGAGGTATTACATTAAATAGAAGCCCGATGGTAAATAGAGGTATTGCAGTAAATAGAGGTATTGCAGTAAATAGAAGTCCGGTGGTAAATTGAGGTCCGGTGGTAAATAGAGGTATTGCAGTAAATAGAAGTCCGGTGGTAAATAGAGGTATTGCAGTAAATAGAGGTATTACAGTAAATAATTGAGGCATGGAAGGTAATTCAGGCACGGGCGTAAAATGGGACTCTAACGTTGCGTCTCACTCGGTGTTCTTGAGAAGAAATGCGGTACTCGCAATAAGTGTTGGATGTATGTCTTCCTGAGCTGAACAAAGGCGGAACCTTTAAAATGCAAATAAAACAACTCGACGTTTTAACTATTTCAATACGATGTTACTATATCCATGTATGCTATATTATTCTATTTAAAAAAAAATCTATTTAAATAGCAATTTAGAGTTTTCAACTACTACCATCTACAAATACATCTTCCTGTTAGTGCTATATATCATCCTGACAGGTTAGTTTTTCGGTGTTCTAAAAGCGGGTTATCAGGAACAAAACGTGTAAGCTAAACTAAAGGTTTTCTCTTTAACAAACATGGAAAAGAACGAATTCTGTTTTTTTCTTGACCAGACGTCTTGTCATGTGACAGGTGGTCCCTAGAACAGAGGCGCATCCATCAAACTTTCACGCTGGAAAATTGATGTAGTTTTTTTTCTCCAATATATATCCATTATGTGTAGGTTTAAGCCAAATCACCGCAAGTGACTGAGACAGGGAAATTTAGCTAGAATAGCACAGCTGGACTCCGCTCAAACCGTTGCACATGAGATACAGCAACACATCCGTCTCGAATCAGTTCTTGTGTGCTCTGTTTCACACCCCTGCATACAGACCATATAGTGGAAGGGGTATCTGTCTACCCCTGAATAATCCCCAGCCGTGCGCAGTGGGTTGTCACGGACAGAGATAGACAGTAGAACGTAGATAGTGGCAGAGAGAGAAAGAGAGAGAGTAAAGGGTGGAGAGAGAGAGAGAGAGAGAGAGAGAGAGAGAGAGAGAGAGAGAGAGAGAGAGAGAGAGAGAAGGAGAAAGTAGAGGTGGAGGGCGAGAGAGACAGAGAGAAATAACGGAGGAAGAGATGGAGACTGAAGGATTGGGGTAAGTGAGGGTGTTCAGCGAGAGACATGGAGGGCGGAGAGACAGAGATGACTCCCAGACCCTTGAGATTAAATTGAAAAATGAATCCAACTCAAGTCTAGAACGATTTGGCAAGTCTAGATTGCCTCCGTTCTGAATTTATACTTTGAGAGATGGGAGAGAGGGCGACGGAGAGACACACACACAGATACAGAGACACACAGAGAGACATAGAGACAGAGAGAGACACAGAGAGAGAGACATAGAGAGAGAAATAATGGAGGAAGACAGACATGAGGTTTGTGAGAGAGACGGTGAGACAGAGGGCGGAGAGAGGCAGTGAGAGCGGAGAGAGACAGAGAGGGCGGACAGAGGCAGTCAGAGCTGGGAGAGACAGAGAGGGCGAAGAGAGACAGAGAGGGCGGAGAGAGAGCGGGGAGAGACAGAGAGGGCGAAGAGAGACAGTGAGCGCGGGGAGAGACAGAGAGGGCAGAGAGAGGCAGTGTGAGCGGGGAGAGACAGAGAGGGCGGAGAGAGGCAGTGTGAGCGGGGAGAGACAGAGAGGGCGAAGAGAGACAGTGAGCGCGGGGAGAGACAGAGAGGGCGGAGAGAGGCAGTGTGAGCAGGGAGAGACAGAGAGGGCGGAGAGAGGCAGTCAGAGCGGGGAGAGACAGAGAGGGCGGAGAGAGGCAGTGTGAGCGGGGAGAGACAGAGAGGGCGGAGAGAGGCAGTCAGAGCGGGGAGAGACAGAGAGGGCGGAGAGAGGCAGTGAGCGCGGGGAGAGACAGAGAGGGCGGGTGAAGGCAGTGAGAGGGGGGGGAGACAGAGAGGGCGGAGAGAGGCAGTGAGCGCGGGGAGAGACAGAGAGGGCGGAGAGAGGCAGTGAGAGGGGGGAGAGACAGAGAGGGCGGAGAGAGGCAGTGTGAGCGGGGAGAGACAGAGAGGGCGGAGAGAGGCAGTCAGAGCGGGGAGAGACAGAGCGGGCGGAGAGAGGCAGTGAGCGCGGGGAGAGACAGAGAGGGCGGGGAGAGGCAGTGAGCGCGGGGAGAGACAGAGAGGGCAGAGAGAGGCAGTGAGCGCGGGGAGAGACAGAGAGGGCGGAGAGAGGCAGTGTGAGCGGGGAGAGACAGAGAGAGGCAGTGTGAGCGGGGAGAGACAGAGAGGGCAGAGAGAGGCAGTGAGAGCGGGGAGAGACAGAGAGGGCGGAGAGAGGCAGTGAGCGCGGGTAGAGACAGAGAGGGCGGAGAGAGGTAGTGAGCGCGGGGAGAGACAGAGAGGGCAGAGAGAGGCAGTGAGAGGCAGTGAGAGCAGGGAGAGACAGTGAGAGCGGGGAGAGACAGAGAGGGCAGAGAGAGGCAGTGAGAGCAGGGAGAGACAGAGAGGGCGGAGAGATGCAGTGAGAGCAGGGAGAGACAGAGAGGGCAGAGAGAGGCGGGGAGAGACAGAGAGGGCGGAGAGAGGCAGTGAGCGCGGGTAGAGACAGAGAGGGCGGAGAGAGGTAGTGAGCGCGGGGAGAGACAGAGAGGGCAGAGAGAGGCAGTGAGAGGCAGTGAGAGCGGGGAGAGACAGAGAGGGCGGAGAGAGGCAGTGAGAGCAGGGAGAGACAGAGAGGGCGGAGATAGGCGGTGAGAGCGGGGAGAGACAGAGAGGGCGAAGAGAGACAGAGGGGCGGAGAGAGGCAGTGAGAGGGGGGTTGCAGCAAGAAACAGAGAGATGTAGCCTGTCTCCCTGTGTCCCTCGAGAATACATTGAGAGAATCAGAGAGAGAGAGATAGTTAGTGAACATGGTTTTACGCCGCTTTTAGCAATATTCCAGCAATATCACGGCGGGGGACACTAGAAATGGGCTTCACACATTGTACCCATGTGAGGAATCGAACCCGGGTCTTCATGAATACCCCACTCGGACACAGTGTACTGACTCCGAGCCGACCACTCCTTGTTTCAGCCCCTTAATGTTGAGCGCCAGACAGGGTAACAACAAGTACCATCTTTTGGTATGACGCGGCCGGGGATCGAAACCCCGACCTTCCGCTTTCCGGGCGGACGCTCTACCACCAGACCAACGAGGCGGTCAGATACAGAGAAAGACAGACGGGTTGAGACTGAGGGGGTCACGAGAGACTTAGAGGGGGTGGGGAGAACGTAAAAAAATGGGTACACACAGATAGATACGTTCCACTTGAGTTATTGCACGCCAACGAGAGAGAGAGAGGGGGGGGATGGCAGGCAGAGGGTGAAGGAGAGAAGGCGAGAATGGAGGCATGCACAATAAAACTAGCGAGATCATTAGGTGTCACGGCGCACCACGCCGCCGCCGCTGATGGGTCATCTGAGATCCCCAGGCACCCGTTAAGAAGCATGGAACGGGATTAAGTGACACTTACACTTAATAAAACACCAGTCTCTAAACAAAAATTAGCACCAGGGTTCCGATGTGTGATAGCGCGGACACCTACAACATGTATAGACGCAGCCCCGGGAATGTGACGGGATGACGGGGGCGCTCCCTCAACTGCTGTGAAGTGGTCAGCTGAATAACCCGTATACTTTAGTATCAACCGGAAATAGAAAACGAAACAGTCTAAGCGTTTCCTTTTTGTAGAACACTTGCTGCAACTCAGCTCCGATGAGTGAGTAAATATGAGAGAGAGAGAGAGAGAGAGAGAGAGAGAGAGAGAGAGAGAGAGAGAGAGAGAGAGAGAGAGAGAGAGAGAGAGAGATACAAGTCACATTTGTATTATAATATATAACCCTCGATGCCATGTTTATGTTAGAAAGTCATGTTTTGTCTACTCTGTGTGTCTCTGTGCGTGTGCGGGCTCGAAGAAGTCCGAGAGATGGATTCGTGTTTTTCGCGTTCATTGATGCAAGGGAGGTAACTACGGATGGTCCATAGGATGCGCTTGTAAAATCCTTCGGTTGTGTTCTTTTGTGAGTTCGATTCCAACTGGCGCCGACAAGCGATTATTCTTTATGTTTATTTATGTCATTCCACATCACAAAGACGATTACCGTTGTTATAGTTCACAGCTTAAATACATACAGGTTACAAAATGTAACAAAATCTATGCATGATAACAAATAAAACATTTCCTGTGTCAGGATGGTAAGAATTTGTCGGAATTGTACAAGTTTGTGGCTTACTCTAATAGATAGTGACATACTTGTCAAAACGTGTGTATTCAAAAAGGGAATATGTTTCTGTCATTGTTATGGGAGTGATTCGGTAATGTTTCTTTTGAATATGTTTTGGTTAAGTATAGTTCTGATGTGATTTAAAAGATCATTTCTTTTTTCTTGATATGCTTCTGAAATTGTCAATTTTGAAAAATCCAGTTCTATTGCCGTTTTGTCTTCAATCTGCTTTTCAAGGTTGTTCCAGATATCTTTTACATTTTCACAATAAAAAAACATGTGCACCAAGGTTTGTTTTTTCGTGTTTACAAAATTCCCGTGCTCGTGAGTTTCACCAAAGTGGTAAACGTCCGAGACATGCATCACTTCAGGCTTTCCTCCGACATGAAGCTGACATGCTGTGATAAAATTGGAATACTTTTCAAAGGGACGTTTAACCCAACTCACTCACTCACTCACTGTTAAAAAAAACTTAAATAATTCTTCAGATCCCATTGTGTACAACAACTTGTCTGTAGGTATAATTCAATGAATAATACTGTATTGGAATGTTTTAGAGGATATGCTATATCTGTGGGGGCCATGGTTCCCAATCCTTTTCAGTTGTATTTAATTGAGCCAAGAGCTAGCTACCGTCAATGAATGTGTGGAAAAGAGTTTATGAATCCAAATGCCTTAAGCACTGGCTGCACACGATATTATAGTTGCAAGAAAGTCTTTTTCTGTGTACAACTATCTACCAAGATAACTGAGGGCGTAAGGTCGGTGCTGGCTGCCATATGTTGTGTCCTTCAACCGCCTCAACTGAGGAATATTTACTGTCAGCAGGGATCACTGTCTACAGGGTCCACTATACACAGGGTACATTGTCTGCAGGGTCCACTTTACATAGGGTACAGTGTCTACAGGGTCCAGTATCCACAGGGTACAGTGTCTGCAGGGTCCACTATACACAGGGTACAGTGTCTAAAGGGACCACTTTCCACAGGGTACAGTGTCAGCAGGGATGACTGTCAACAGGGTCCAGTGTCTACAGTCATCACTGTCTACAGGGTCCAGTGTCTACAGCCATCACTGTCTAGAGGGTCCAGTATATACATCCATCACTGTCTACCGGGTCCAGTATCTACAGCCATCACTGTCTAGAGGGTCCAGTATATACATCCATCACTGTCTACAGGGTCCAGTATCTACATCCATCACTGTCTACAGGGTCCAGTATCTACATCCATCACTGTCTACAGGGTCCAGTATCTACAGCAATCACTATCTACCGGGTCCATTATCTACATCCATCACTGTCTACAGGGTCCAGTATCTACAGCCATCACTGTCTACAGGGTCCAGTGTCTACAGCCATCACTGTCTAGAGGGTCCAGTATCTACAGCCATCACTGTCTAAAGGGTCCAGTATATACATCCATCACTGTCTACAGGGTCCGGTGTCTACAGCCATCACTGTCTACAGGGTTCTGTGTTTACAGGGTCCCGTATCTACAGGCATCACTGTCTACAGGGTCCAGTGTCTACAGGGTTCAGTGCCTACAGCCATCACTGTCTACAGGGTCCAGTGTCTACATCCATCACTGTCTACAGGGTCCAGTATATACATCCATCACTGTCTACAGGGTCCAGTGTCTACAGGGTCCAGTGTCTACAGGGTTCAGTATCTACAGCCATCACTGTCTAGAGGGTCCAGTGTCTATAGGGTTCAGTGTCTACAGGGTCAAGTATCTACAGCCATCACTGTCTGAAGGGCCCAGTGTCTACAGGGTTCAGTGTCTACAGGGTCCAGTATCTACAGCCATCACTGTCTACAGGGTCCAGTGTCTACATCCATCACTGTCTAGGGGGTCCAGTATATACATCCATCACTGTCTACAGGGTCCAGTATCTACAGCCATCACTGTCTACAGGGTCCAGTATCTACAGGGTCCAGTGTCTACAGCCATCACTATCTACGGGGTCCAGTGTCTACAGCCATCACTATCTACGGGGTCCAGTGTCTACAGCCATCACTGTCTACAGGGTCCAGTGTCTACACTATCTCCAGCTGTGAGAATAAGTGCTAACCCAAACACACCTTATGTTCATTTTCATGTTTATTGTGGTAGTCTATGTACATTTATACAATCAGTGACCGTGTTCTGTACAGAGCTATGTACAGTAACCCCCGACAAGCTTCAGTCAGGCTTTAGATGACGCCAGGTTCTCCATGATGGACGACTTCTTCAGTTTCTTGGAGGGCCCCTCTGTAAATAACAAGGCCACATGAGAGTCACCACAACATGCATCAGATCACCCATACAACATGACAACATTATAACAGATCCTTCACACACAGCACTAGCTCTGGCTGCCTCCTGGTGTCCGTGACTCTCATCAGCCGCTGGAATCAATGTGCTAACATTCGACAAGAGATTGTTTGTTTGTTGTTTAACACCACACTCAGCAATATTCCAGCTAGATGACGACGGTCTGTAAATAATCAAGTCTGGACCAGACAATCCAGTGATTGACACTCCTCAGCATAGATCCACACAATTGGGATACCATGACATGCCTCAACCAAGTCAGCATGCCTGACCACCTGATCCCGTTAGTCGCCTCCTACAACAAGCAAAGTCACCTCTTACGGCAAGCATGGGTTGCTGAAGACCTATTCTACCCCGGATTATCACGCATCTGTTATATGGTAATTGTGCTACAAAACTCAAACTACACGTCGTATTTTATAGAGGAAACATTAAGTGGGCCATATTGGACAACTGTATGCTTACTAAGCAGTTACACTCTATGAGTGAAAGAAATGATTTCATTGTGATGTCATATGATGCATTAGTTCTGAAAGCCTGTTGCCTGCTCTTAATGATGACCTCTAATGACCATGAGTCGGGGAGAAGTCATCGACCTACCGTCATGGAACCTCTCCGCTGTCTTCCTCCGCAGATCCTCCACGGTCTCCTCTGTCTCCGCCCACTCCAGAACAAGGCGTCGCCCAAACAAGTGGGTGCTGTGACACAGTGCATTGAAGGCCCTCTGTAACACACACACACACAGCTAGGGTCTGCTCTCAACATTCATGTTTATGTTCACAGGTTTCTGGCGAGCCAAGGGGCGCATGGGTGGCCCAGTCGTCTAAGTCGCCACGATTCACTGTGCAGAGTTGCGTCCCTTGGGCATGCCAGAAACCTATGATTGTTGGTTCGAATCCCGGTTCGCCCCGATTATGTTTCTAGGTTTGTCAGCACCATACCCGTGCTCGTGGGTTTCACCGAAGTGGTAAACGTCTGAGACCTGCATCACTTCAGGCTTTCCTCTCACATTAAGCTGACACGCCGTGATATGACTGGAATAATGTTAAAAGCGGCGTTAAACCCAACTCACTCACTCACTCTGGCAAGCCCAAGGGACGCATCTCTGCATCGCAAAAAGAGGCACCTTAAACGACTCGGCCACCCATGGCCCCCAAGAAGTACTAAACAATGTATTCAAAAACATATTATATATTATAGTACAATTTCATATGGATCCATGCTCTGTTTTGTGAGTCTATATAATCCTTTACACCCTGTGCTGTCCAATATGTACAGATATTGATGATAGTTCATATCACCCGGAGGTCATTGTTATTTGTTTCCCTGTAAAATGTTGATACATATTACAAAACAATAAAATCATAAAACAAGAGTCATCTGATGACCAATGACCCCACAACAGAGAAAGGCACCACTTCTGCCTCTGGTTAATACATGTACCAGATTTGGATGAAAGATCATTCAGACTTTTGTTTTCAAGTTGTTTTCCGGAAGACAGACAGACAGACAGACAGACAGATGATGACCATATCTCCCCCGCTTCTCTGGGGGGGAAGAAATATGAACAAAGGTTCAGGGGTCAGGGGTCAGGGGTCAGGGGCTCCAGATGGGGTCAGTTGGGAAACTGGATACACACATCTCGTGTTGTGTTGAACATAAATATTAATGACTAGTACCTAAACTATAATGTCCTACCTTGGCATCCGGTCTGGTGAGGAAATCGACAAACCCAAATCCTCGATGTGATCCTGTTCCGCTCATCTTCTTAGGCAGCCTGACTGTCTTCAGCTCACCGAACACTCTGAACAGAACAAGGAACACTGTGTACAGTCTACACACTTTGACATAGGGCGGTGTACTGTATTGTTTCCCATTGTGTTACATTGTTTCTGTTGGGATTCAGTAGATGCTCACTGCATTGTGTTTGGACAGTGATCAGTCATCAGGAAGTTACTATATTGAATACTAGTATGGTGTAAACTTTCGGTCCGGTGTACCGCGGATGGTGATAGTATGTTACCAAAACTTCTGTAACATTCGATGTTGTGAGGACTATGTGGAACTTTCCTGTAGCTGGTTAGACTATAAGGGGACAAGAGCGTGTTTACGTAGCTCTATAGCATTTTAATCACATCTAAACCAGCTTTCATGTGAGGATCGCTCATCATCCCTGATTCCCTGCCTAGCCCATCTCGGAAGGGTGATCACTGTTGCCGCTAGGTGAATATATATTATTATCACTGACCCTTGCTATCACCATTGTATTTATGTATTTGATGCTGACCACTGCCATCATATTATTTATTGCCATTCAATATTGCACTACGACTCTATTGTTTACTGCCTTTGTAATTTGCTAAGGGTCACTTAGCAAACAATGAAAACACTGGAACAATTAGTGTGAACTAGCCAATCAGAAAGCAAGAGCAGACATTTAATTGCCCAGTGAGGACTACTGAAGATAACTGCACTCATACCCTTGCCTCTAGGAGTCATATGGAGACATTACAGTACCATAGCAGTAACAGTGTAAGATTGGCAATACCAACTGTCTTACTAACTTTTCCAAAATCAAGACAAATACATTTCTAATACAAAGTCAAATTCATATCTAGTTTAAAATATGCATGTGATAAGATGATATGAAATAATGACATTATCTAAATTTGTTTACTTGTGCAATAACTGAATCCATATTAGTCTCCAATAGATGTACAAGAGGCAAAATTTGGTTCAATAAAGACTTGTCAGTTTCTTGTTTATTGCTTAGTGAGTGTGTATGGTTTTACGCCGCTTTCAGCAATATTCCAGACATATCACGACAGGGGACACCAGAAATGAGCTTCACACATTGTACCCATGCAGAGAATCAAACCCGGGTCTTCGGCGTGACGAGTGAGCCCTTTAACAAATAGGCTACCCCACCACCCCTGTTTAATGATGAAATCTTGAGATGTCCTGATTATTGATAAAGTTTCATATGCAAGCAAAAAGGTACCATCAGAGATATTTCCAAACAGACTTATAATTAACTGTTAAGTGTTGGCTTCCATTTGTCCATTGCTCATCACCTCTCAGCGACATTTAGTCGGCTTCCCTTACACACACACCGTATGTGCTTCATAGCATTTAGTCACTGGATGAAGGAGTAAGTATATACTCCGAAACGTATATGTTCCTCATAATAAAGAAGTTGACATCCATAAATTCTCTTCCTTATGTGTATCACTTCAAAATGCCTTTTAACAACTTAAGAGTTTTGGTTAACACTGCACTCAGCAATATTCCAGCTATGTGACAGCGTCCTGAAAATAATCAAATCTGGACCTGACAATCTAGTGATTGATATTATGAGCAATACGCCATGTCGTCATGGTAGGATGACATGCTATCTACCAAGTTAGCGAGCCTGACAACCAACTCCATTCAGTCGCCTTGTACGACATGCATAGGTTGCTGGGTTCTATATTTGGTCTGAAATCCTCACAGGGCCATACATACTTGAAGAGTTCATAGATTTCGTTCCGTGTGACTTCAAATGGAATATTTCGGACAAGTATCTTGGAGGACTTCTGCTTGGTGCTTTTCTGCTTTTTCTTGTTGGATGTTTTGGTGGCACTACAAAAAATAAAACATGAGAGAATTATCATCCTACAACAAACACACAACTTACAGCACATTACTCATCAGCATCGCTGTTGAAGCTTGGGTTGTCCCCACTGAGTGTGTGTGTGTGTGTGTGTGTGTGTGCGTGTGTGTGTGTGAGAGAGAGAGAGAGAGAGAGAGAGAGAGAGAGAGAGAGAGAGAGAGAGAGAGAGAATGTGTGTGAGTGTGAGTGTGAGTGTGAGTGTGAGTTTGTGTGAGAATGGGTAAAAGGTGGTGGTAAAAGTTATCCAGTCATGCCACCTGAATTGAACATTAGTCAATATCAATCAGCGTGTCAGCATATTATGGGAAGAAAGACTAAAGTGAACCAACTCATGGATTCAAACCCAGGAACATAGGTTTCTGGCACACCTGTCAGATGAAAGTGAACAGCAAAGGGACATAACTCTGCACGGTGAGCGCCTCAGACAACTGGCACTCCAGTGTACAATGTATGTGCCCCACCAGGAGACAAGGGACCTAATGAGTGTTAGGATACAATTGTGCTGTGACATCATCAAGAGGTTTCACGTCAATTTACTTCAGTGAAGATTGCCATGTATGTGGATTGTAAAAAAATATCTTATGTTTCTCTCATCAATTTGTAATGTAATGTGAACTTTTTTACAAAACCTTACATGTCTACTTTCATTTCATCATTATGTATAAAGCTGTAATTATTGCATCAACAGTTATAAATCTGAAAATGAGTCTAAATGTTTGATGCCATGTATCTCTGTAATAAATATGAATTGTATTTTTGTGTACCGAAAATATTGTAGTTTTACAAAATAATGAAAGTTCAAAATGTGATTTTTCACGTCTAACGTCCCTTATCTCCCTGTGGGGCACACATGCTTCTGGTGCGGGTCATTGTGGGAGCCATTGACTCCCATGTTAACATTCAAATTGGGTACTTGATAGTGTTCTTTGGGTGTTCTTTTAACTCCCTTGGGTATTTATAAAACAAAGAGTAGACATTTTAAAGCAAGCAGCTCAAATTAACTGGGTTTTGGTGAATTATTTGGCTATTTGTCACAAATACTCAGCCTGTCTGGAACTGTGCTAATGTGTACATACGTCGTCTCTCGGTGTGAGATCTTCAGTTCCAGCTGGTGTTCGTCCAGACTCGCGTGCTGCAATGTCTTCAAGGCTTTCTCAGCACTTTTCTTCTTCATGTATTCCACAAAACCGTACCCCATCGACAGGAACTGGCCTGCAGTACATGCATAACGGTCAAAACACAAACCATGAAGCATTAAGAAGGAACAAACACACATAGTTCTTTTACTTTCCTGGAATAAGTCAATACATTACACCAAAGTGTAAGTTATATCCAAAGCTCACCTATATCTCATAGATACTCACCGCCAAAAGAAACATTAAAACCATACATGTTGGTTAAAAAAATGAAGATTTACTCATATTCAAGAGATATTAGATTGGTTCGATGCACAAACGAACATACTGGTATGTATGCATCACATGTGACGTCATGGATCCATGATTCGAGATGAACCATTTGTCTTGTTCATAATTAGCGTGAAAAGTTTGGAAATCACGTGCAGCATATCGTGATAAGAATAAAGACACTGTGGAAACACTTGACTCATTGTTAGTTTTGTCATTATTTGGAGCTTGCGACAACGTTCAGAAACATCTTACGCAACACATATATTCAAATAATATCACCATTAGATGAGAAAGGTCTGTAAAGAACTACCTCAGTAAGTCAGTCACAATTACAGCGCATCATAATACATTTACATTAAGTACAAGATGTCAAAATGGCCGACACGATAAACGTGACGGGAGCGATTTCGGGAGTTGCTACCGGGTAATTAACCCATGGCGGTTACATGTTTTAGTCATCATTGATCAACTGGCCAATCATTAAAAAGATGTGTCAAATAGACATTAAGGTAAACTCATAGATTGCTGTAGACAGTCAATGCCAGCCTAGACACAGATCGAGTGAAACTACCATAGTTTGGATGTGCATTTCTTCGATTTGTTCCCTGGGATGGGCCTGTAGCGGGGATGTTCGTGAACAATCATGCAGTCAAACTCAATGTATACTAAATGCTGAGTTCAAGATTAAAGCGTCAGAAAGGACGTTTCTGTATGTATTCGTGCTAGGGAATTCCCAGAGGTTTCCCCAGGAATGTGGAAGTAGTCAGTCAGTGTTTACGTCATTTCAAGAACACAGTCTCGCGAAATATGTATGACCGTCAATTTCGTGGTCAGGTGACCGACCTCTCGTCCAATTGAAAAGCTGTATATCATGTAAACTTCAAATTAAAAAACTATAGTGCAAACATCTCTTCTTAACATACATACTTCTCTATATGTTTCTATGGTGCACGTTTCTTTTGGCGGTGAGTATATTAATAGGACCCTGTAAACTTGAACCACTATTAACTCACTCATGAATGAGTGGGGACCAACCTGGATTTTTGAAGTCCTTCTTTTTGGATATAGTTGCATATTTAACATCTCCACATCTCTCGAACATCTGAAGAAAAAAATCCCATAGATATAAAGAATAAAATCTTGGAAATTATTTTATGACAGAAAAGTTGTTCCAGAAAATATAGGAAATATTTTTAACACAAGAAACGATTACACACTGGACAAGCCAGATATACCTAACAAAAAGTGTTGTGATAAAATTAAGGTGTTTGTATTTAATAGCAACATCTTATCTCTTAACATATAGTCAAATGTAAGATAGTTACATGATAAAACGCAAAGAACAATGAAGAACGAAGCGTGGTTTATCTCATGCTCCTCATGGTTTAGTCTCCCTGCAGTGTTTTATTGTATGATAAACAACGACCATGAGTCATTTATTTTTTAATTAATAAATCTTAATCCTATTTGGTGACAGAAAGAAAATCACATCACATGACATATGACACCATGTTTCTGCCTCCGATTCACAGATGGCAGAAAACATTGTTGGCGACGTAGCTTCAACTGTTAAGCCTGGACAAAAACTCTTGATCATGATCGTATGTTGGCGATAGTGTCAAGGTGTAGGGCGGTATCACACGTGACAGGCAAACAGATTCCGTAGTACATGGACATTTGACTGGCCAGCGATATACTGACGAAATTTTACACGTGACAGGCAAACAGATTCCTTTGTAAATGGACATTTGACTGGGACTGACCATATATTGACAAAAGTTTGTCGCTTCCTTCGCTAGAATTATCACCAAAAGTTTTGAACTGCAAGCTGCCCATTCCAGACCACATCATGCTCAGGTCATTGCCAATTATCTCAAGCAAGAAGGCATATGGACATTGGACTGGCCCGCTGCGTTCCCTGACATGTTCCCAGTAGAGCGTGTGTGTGATGTTCTTGGGCGGGGCGTGTACTCGAGAGACTCATGACTGGCCAACGAGGCCAAGAAGTTGGGGTAGAGCATCAGGCAGAATGGCGGGCAATACCAAGGGCAACCGTACACTAACATCAACAGTATGCCATCAAGGTGTCGGGCATGCCTCGCCCAACATGGTGGACACACGAGATATTGATCGACCACCCGAAATTAATTTTACAGACATCTATCATCATTACCTTCACTATCATTTCCTATCAAGTTATTATGCCCCAAACACCCTGGCGACAGAAAATGGACAGTTGCTTGGTACCACAGCAATGTAGCTCACCTGGATATGTCATAACTTCAACAAAGACAGCCATTCAAAAAACGTTGCAACAAACATCTTCACAATTTCAGCTCCATCCGTCAACCATTGTTGGAGAATAAGGTGAAAATGAAAGAAGTTAATGGACAACTACTTGCGACTGTATAAGATCACATGGCCTTTCAGGACAGGTGAGCTAAAACCAGAGACACTGGTAGATACATACCGTCTTGAAGTCCTCCTCCGTTGTATCGAAGTTGAGGTTCTTCACAAACAGTGTGCAGCCTGGCCTATGCTCCTCCTCGTCTTCGTCATCAGAATCCCCATCTTCGGTTACCTGGCAACCACATCACATGGAAAACAACATCACTTACAATTTGCTAAAGCCACAACAAATCATCAAAAATAAATCTGAATTGTGAAGTAGGAGGTGACTTTTTTGTAATGGTTTATTGTTTAAACCAACTCTTCAGGGCATCTGTGTACATTAACTGCCGACAGATGCGAATAAGGACATGACTGACACGTAACATTTGTCTGGACGAAGTGTACTTCGGAGACAGAAAAAGAAAGGAACACAAGGGCTTCTTGTCAGGTAGCCTAGTGGTTAAAGCGTTCGTTTGTCATGCCGAAGGCTCAGGTTCGATTCCCCACATGGGTAAAATGTGTGACGCTCATTCTGGTGTACCCCGCCATGATGTTGCTGCAGTATTGCTAAAAGCGTCATAAAACCATATTCACTCACTCACTCACTCTTCAACTGGTGGTAATTAAATGATGTCAGGTGGGGTTTTGTTGTGAGGTAAACAGGCATGAACATTTTCCTATGATTTTACTCACAAAAGGCAGGGGACATGAATATCCTCAACAATCTATTGGCACAATCTTTATTATTTACATTTGGAACTGGCCATTTAACTTTGTTTTTGAGCTACAGAGAATACTGAGAATTTCTAAATGATTACAAAGTTCATCTGATGCAACCTGCCTTGGGGGTTTGTAAGACCTTAACAAAGGGAGGTATCGCATCTGACTTAAAGATCTGATTTTAACGACATTGGTTTCCCATGGATCACTAGTCCCCCAAAGATCCCCTGAGAATTTACAGAGGAATATATCACAGGGGTTCCTTGTGACTACGTACCTCTTTTTTGGTTTCTTCAGTTTTCACAGCTGTAGGTTCTTTCTCCGTCTCCTCCTGTTGTTCCTCCATCTCCTGTTCTTCCTCTGGTGGTGGTGCCTTGTACTCCGTGGTGAACACCCCCACTGGCGCCCACTCCAGGTACAGAGGCAAGTACTGGAACTACAGAGGGACATATGACATCAGAGTGAGTGAGTGAGTGAGTGAGTGAGTGAGTGCAAACAGGATGCATAAAAATCAACAGCATGGAGGAAAAGAACACAAAGGAGGAAAGGAAAAAAACAAGGTAACACAAAAAAGTTTTTGGCATAAATATCGAAATATCAAAAGGCAGCAGTTCAGCATGTGTTAGATAAATATGCAAAGTTTCATAATAAAATATGAAATGGTTTCTGAGATCTGCTCTAAGAAAGGAATGCTACACAGTCCAGTTTGTTGACATTGAAACACCAAAAATATTTTCTTTTGAAATACCAAAACACCAAAAGGCACCATTTTAACATGTGTTTGATACATATGCAAATGTTTGTAATAAAATATTCAACAGTTACCAATTTATGCTCTGGTAAACCTCCCACCTTGTGGCACGTAATAATTACCGTACCGTTTCATGCTGGTACTGTTCTTGCTGTGTGTTTCTCTATTTAATTCACTTGAACAAATAACTTAAGATATTGAAACTTTTGTGCAGAATTCATGAAGATTGGTTGAAGGTGAAAGACCAATTTTGTGAACACTGTAAATTTGAGCGGAAACATAAACGTAAAAGACTTGCTTGATTAGCCATCTATAGCCATGGTATCACCTGCAATGTATCTGTTTGTAGTTCGAGCTACACAGAGGGCAGATAACAGAGTCGTGGAACAAAAAGAATCCACTGCCAAACTAAGAACCATCACACCCTGAACCCCTGTATCTTAAATTGCTAATCACAACACAGTTTGCGATATTTGACTGAAAGAAAAACGTTTGAGGGTCATTAAACAAATAGTACATCATATATTTTTGCAAGAGTATCGTCTTGTATCAATACAGAATAGAACATTTTGTGTATCGCATCATTGCATGAAAGTATGACCTATGATAACAACTACTGGCTGGTGTCCTGGTGTAGAGTTGAGGACAAGCAGTACCTACCTTAGTGTAGGCCAGCTTGGTGAAGGCGGCCCGAGCCTGCGAAGGCTCCAAAAACTCAATGAGTGCGGAGACTCTAGCAGGCGGCAGAAGGAACCTTCCCAGAGTTCCATACTTCTCAAACTTCTCCCGTAGTTCCAGCTCATTGGTACCGGCTGGGAGGTTCTTGGCCAGGATGACGGTCTTACTGCGGGGCGCCGCTGCCTGGAACACACAGGGGGAAGGGGGACATATCCCTAATGTGTTATACATATTTGAAAGTTAAAAAACGGTTTTTGTATTTGGGCTAAAAACAATTAGTCTTGGTTCTCAGGCACCACCACATCATCATAAAGTCCGCCACTCATTTCTTTTTAATTTCCAAACATTTCGTTTGGGAGGCAGTGTTTGCATTATGTCTTATATAATGTGTAAAACACAGATTTTTATTTTATATTGATGCATATATTGATCTTTGGCCAAGTAGTGTGAACTTCCCTCTTGATATTTTCATTGCCTGCTATTGAACAATAGTTTGTTTCTGTACTGACACAGTGTTAGAAATTGGCCCTAGTCCTGTAGTCCTTGCCAAACTGCCCAATAGTTAAGGTGTCATAAGGACCAGTGGAAGTCTGCCCTTTTTAGGGGCTTGCTATATGTTATCATTATAAGGACAAGTGGACTGTTAGTTTCTACCACTGTGACACATCATGAGATCCTGAGGAGGATAGACCCACCTGGCTGAAGCTGTCCAGACTGACACCGTTTTCCAGAAGGAAGTCCCTCGTCTCCGACACGATCTGCGTCTCACCCAGTGCCATCCTCACGCCCAGGCTCTCCTTCCCACTCTGACACAATCAAAGAAACATCATCATCATCAGCAGCAGCAGCAGCATCACTATCAGCATCACTATCATCATCATCATCATCATCATCATCATCATCATCATCATCATCATCACAGTACAGTGGTCATGGTTGATTGATGAAATAACAGATACCCATAACTGCTCTTGATGTGCTGAAGGTACAATGCATATTATTTATATCTTATCTCCACTCTCTACATTTGTGCTGGCACGTCGCTATATAAGTGCAATAATCTTGGACGCCACGTTAAACCAAATTTCACCTCACCTCACATTTGTGCGTACTTGATGCACATTTGTGAGTCGTGTAAAACCCTGCTGACAGGAACATGAGCAAGTTGGTTGTGACACAGTGTCATGCTGTGTATATCATGAAGTGTATATCATGACGTGTCACTGGACGAAAGTGATGAGGTCTTGTACGGTATCTACTCTGTAGAGGCAGACATATGCTGATAGGCCAAGAATCTTGACCATGGCAAATCTAGGACATGATGCCATCAATGCAGCGATGATCAGTGGATCCCTACATGGCTAAGGGACACAACTCTGCTCACCAAATTGTTGATTCTGAGGAACTACTTCTCACCGCATCAAGGATCTGACTCTTGCTGGTAGCGTATCTCTCCGCCATGGCATCGGCCACCGCATTGGCACCAAGAAACAGAGTGTTCCAGTTGTGAGAACTGCATCGAAAAAAACATACATGAGTGAATGCTGTTTTGTGCTGCAGCCAGCAATATAACACACAGGGTCAGAAGTTTCTGTACATTCTTGTGTCGATTTCACAGTTATCATAATCACAGAATGGTTAAAATAAGTTGTCTGTGCTTGAAAGTAAACCTAGAAATCATATTTTTCAACAATGCTTTGTTACAATGCTTATTGTTTGAAGCCAGTGATTAATGTCCTGTTTCACAATTAAACCTGGCATCCATGTAATAATGGACATATGAACACACTCAATACAGTAGGATTCACAAAACCAGCCTGGGGAGTCAGACAACACAAAGGACATTATCAATCTCAGTCAAAAGAAAGGGAGCAAAATTTCTAATCACAACTGCTATTAATCTTGCCTTTATGACAGAGTTCAAAGAAGCACACAAAATATTCTTCTAGTTGAACACTTTCAAAGGGCACACCAAAACACATTTAGAAGTGCACTTACACAATTGATTGATTGAGTATAGTTTTACGCCGCTTTTAGCAATATTCCAGGAATATCATGGCGGGGGACACCAGAAATGGGCTCCACACATTGTACCCATGTCGGGAATCGAACCCGGGTCTTCGGCATGACGAGCGAACGCTTTCACCACTAGGCTACCCGACGGCCCTGAGCCTGACCACCCAATCCATACAGACACCTCTACTGACACACAGTTTGCTGGGTACTCCCTCTAACCTGGGACACCATGCAGCAACCACCAATCCATACAGACACCTCTACTGACACACATGTTGCTGGGTACTCTCTCTAACCTGGGATACCATGCACCGACCACCAATCCATACAGACACCTCTACTGATACACATGTTGCTGGGTACTCTCTCTAACCTGGGATACCATGCACCGACCACCAATCCATACAGACACCTCTACTGACACACATGTTGCTGGGTACTCACTCTAACCTGGGATACCATGCAGCGACCAGCAATCCATACAGACACCTCTACTGACACACAGTTTGCTGGGTACTCACTCTAACCTGGGATACCATGCAGCGACCACCAATCCATACAGACACCTCTACTGACACACAGTTTGCTGGGTACTCACTCTAACCTGGGATACCATGCAGCGACCACAAATCCATACAGACACCTCTACTGACACACAGTTTGCTGGGTACTCTCTCTAACCTGGGATACCATGCACCGACCACCAATCCATACAGACACCTCTACTGACACACATGTTGCTGGGTACTCACTCTAACCTGGGATACCATGCAGCGACCAGCAATCCATACAGACACCTCTACTGACACACAGTTTGCTGGGTACTCACTCTAACCTGGGATACCATGCAGCGACCACCAATCCATACAGACACCTCTACTGACACACAGTTTGCTGGGTACTCTCTCTAACCTGGGATACCATGCAGCGACCACCAATCCATACAGACACCTCTACTGACACACAGTTTGCTGGGTACTCACTCTAACCTGGGATACCATGCAGCGACCACCAATCCATACAGACACCTCTACTGACACACAGTTTGCTGGGTACTCACTCTAACCTGGGATACCATGCAGCGACCACCAATCCATACAGACACCTCTACTGACACACATGTTGCTGGGTACTCACTCTAACCTGGGATACCATGCAGCGACCACCAATCCATACAGACACCTCTACTGACACACATGTTGCTGGGTACTCACTCTAACCTGGGATACCATACAGCGACCACCAATCCATACAGACACCTCTACTGACACACATGTTGCTGGGTACTCTCTCTAACCTGGGATACCATGCAGCAACCACCAATCCATACAGACACCTCTACTGACACACATGTTGCTGGGTACTCACTCTAACCTGGGACACCATGCAGCGACCACCAATCCATACAGACACCTCTACTGACACACATGTTGCTGGGTACTCACTCTAACCTGGGACATCATACAGCGACCACCAATCCTCACCTTTTAGCCAAAGATTTCTTTTCTGCTTCTTGTTTCTTCTTAAAGGAAGTTTTTTCTGCAACACATTGCAAGATCTATCAGTTATGATGGTGGAATATAAGTTTCATGATTTTTTCTTTAACTGCATGGATGTCAAAGGTCAAATTGTCAGAAACCAATGCTGAACAGGTCACCAAAACACGCCCAGGTGTATCCTTCTCTGTACGCCAAAACATTGCTCGGACTTTCTCATTAAGGTTATGCCAAATTATGCATGTGTATGACAAGTCTGATGTCTGACAAGCCTGATGTCTGACAAGCCTGATGCCTGACAATCCTCATGTCTGATAAGCCTGAGGTCTGACTAGCCTCATGTCTGACGAGTCTGATGCCTGACTAGCCTCATGCCTGACTAGCCTCATGTCTGACTAGCCTGATGTCTGACTAGCTTCATGCCTGACTAGCCTGATGTCTGACTAGCCTCATGACTCACCTGTTAATTCTATTTCATCTGGTTTGGGTTTTCCAGGGAGTATGTGTAACATTCGACCCTGAAATCAGACAGCAGGGTGGGTGAGTGAGTGAGTGAAATCAAATAACAGAGTGAGTGAGGGAAGGAGGTTCAGTCCCAAGGGGGCAACATTTTTGGACATAAGGCTGAAAGTGAAATGATGATCCCATAAGGCCTGGGAGTTAAAACAAAAGGTTACAACAAGGTCAACTATACATGTGTCCATTGATCAAATATCACATGAAAATATGACTTCAATAGTGTATAAGTAAAATCATACGTTCATCGTGCCATTTAGGTCGTATGTCCGAAATCCCTACCTGGAAGACGGTGCCATCTAATGCCACAAAGGCCTTTACAGCATGCTCCGGCATCATGAATGTCACGTGAGCGAAGCCCTTGACCTTGTGGGTGAAGGGGTCCACGGGAACACTCACGTCTGTCAGGGGACCTGAAACAGCATTCATGTCAATCACCAAACACACCCATCATGTCAAAGACATCAGTCATGCCTAAGACATCAGTCATGCCTAAGACATCAGTCATGCCTAAGACATCACTCATGCCTAAGACATCAGTCATGCCTAAGACATCAGTCATGCCTAAGACATCAGTCATGCCTAAGACATCACTCATGCCTAAGACATCAGTCATGCCTAAGACATCACTCATGCCTATGACATCACTCATGCCTAAGACATCAGTCATGCCTAAGACATCAGTCATGCCTAAGACATCACTCATGCCTATGACATCAGTCATGCCTAAGACATCAGTCATGCCTAAGACATCACTCATGCCTAAGACATCACTCATGCCTATGACATCACTCATGCCTAAGACATCAGTCATGCCTATGACATCAGTCATGCCTAAGACATCACTCATGCCTATGACATCACTCATGCCTATGACATCACTCATGCCTTAGACATCAGTCATGCCTAAGACATCACTCATGCCTAAGACATCACTCATGCCTAAGACATCACTCATGCCTAAGACATCACTCATGCCTAAGACATCAGTCATGCCTAAGACATCAGTCATGCCTAAGACATCACTCATGCCTTAGACATCACTCATGCCTAAGACATCAGTCATGCCTATGACATCAGTCATGCCTATGACATCACTCATGCCTAAGACATCACTCATGCCTAAGACATCACTCATGCCTATGACATACATCACTTCAATCACAGTAACTAGTAAAAGTAGTGGGCCACAAAGACATCTCACTCTCATTAGATTCTTTTGAAACACAAACGAACATACTGGTACGTGCGCGCACCACTTGTGACATCATAGATCCATGACCATTTGTCTCGTGCAGGATTAGCGTGTAAAGTTTGGAAGTCACGTGCAGCATATCGTGATAAGAAAAAAGATGTGCTGTGGTAACACTTGACTGATTGTTTGTTTTGTCATCAAGTGGTACACATTGGAAACATCTCTTCTTGACGTACATACTTCTCCATTTGTTTCTATGGTTCGCATTAACGGTGAGTATATATAGAACAAGTTTACATATTTGCTCACCATATTCTCTGAACAAAGCATCTATGTCATTTTATAAGTTTACATATCTGCTCACCATATTCTCTGAACAAAGCATCTATGTCATCTTATAAGTTTACATATCCGCTCACCATATTCTCTGAACAAAGCATCTATGTCATTTTATAAGTTTACATATCTGCTCACCATATTCTCTGAACAAAGCATCTATGTCATCTTATAAGTTTACATATCCGCTCACCATATTCTCTGAACAAAGCATCTATGTCATTTTATAAGTTTACATATCCGCTCACCATATTCTCTGAACAAAGCATCTATGTCATCTTATAAGTTTACATATCTGCTCACCATATTCTCTGAACAAAGCATCTATGTCATTTTATAAGTTTACATATCCGCTCACCATATTCTCTGAACAAAGCATCTATGTCATCTTATAAGTTTACATATCTGCTCACCATATTCTCTGAACAAAGCATCTATGTCATCTTATAAGTTTACATATCTGCTTACCATATTCTCTGAACAAAGCATCTATGTCATTTTATAAGTTTACATATCTGCTCACCATATTCTCTGAACAAAGCATCTATGTCATTTTATAAGTTTACATATCTGCTCACCATATTCTCTGAACAAAGCATCTATGTCATCCTCTGTACAGCAGTAGGCCAGGTTCCTCACAAACAGCCGCCCAGACTGAAGCAGATGGCGAACACATCAGTAAAAGTAACACACCACCAGCACTTCTGTTCACTTTAATCCAGACCTGATGGACTGAGTGAGTGAATAGTGTCACAGCTTAGAGTTGACCACACTCACCAGCCATTGTGAACAACAAATCCTCATTCTAGTCAATAGGCATAAGATAGAGTTTGTCCCGGTTGGATCTTGTTAAAGCTGCGACATGTATTTTACAGCAAGCAAACCAACTCCACTTGGCAAATGTGCTGCCTTAAACAATTACTACCTTCTCATTCTCTACTTCTGTCCATTGTTTATTCTCTACTTCTGTCCATTGTTTATTCTCTACTTTTGTCCATTGTTTATTCTCTACTCCTATCCAATGTTTATTCTCTACTCCTGTCCATTGTTTATTCTCTACTTTTGTCCATTGTTTATTCTCTACTCCTATCCAATGTTTATTCTCTACTCCTATCCAATGTTTATTCTCTACTTCTGTCCATTGTTTATTCTCTACTTCTGTCCATTGTTTATTCTCTACTTCTGTCCATTGTTTATTCTCTACTTCTGTCCATTGTTTATTCTCTACTCCTGTCCATTGTTTATTCTCTACTTCTGTCCATTGTTTATTCTCTACTTCTGTCCATTGTTTATTCTCTACTTCTGTCCAATGTTTATTCCGTACTCCTGTCCAATGTTATTCTCTACTTATGTCCATTGTTTATTCTCTACTTCTGTCCATTGTTTATTCTCTACTCCTGTTCATTGTTTATTCTCTACTCCTGTCCAATGTTTATTCTCTACTTCTGTCCATTGTTTATTCCCTACTACGTCCATTGTTTATTCTCTACTCTTGTCCATTGTTTATTCTCTACTCCCGTCATTGTTTATTCTCTACTTCTGTCCATTGTTTATTCTCTACTTCTGTCCATTGTTTATTCTCTACTCCGGTCATTGTTTATTCTCTACTTCTGTCCATTGTTTATTCTCTACTTCTGTCCATTGTTTATTCTCTACTCCTGTCCATTGTTTATTCTCTACTTCTGTCCATTGTTTATTCTCTACTTCTGTCCATTGTTTATTCTCTACTTCTGTCCATCGTTTATTCTCAACTCCTGTCCATTGTTTATTCTCTACTTCTGTCCATTGTTTATTCTCTACTCCCGTCCATTGTTTATACTCTACTTCTGTCCATTGTTTAGACACACTAACCAGTTTGTTTGTTGCTTAACACCATCAGTGTCAAGGCTTCTAAATTCTTGGTACAAGCAAGCGAAGCACTGAGACAAATATATCTGTTACCGGTACATGCAGCTCGAAAAATGAACTTAATCAGCCTGTACTGAAAGTAAATGATAAAGGCCAGGCCATTACATTGTAGATATATAATACACCCTATTGTTTATGAGCACCATGACAGGTCCGCCCAAAAGGGAGTCATCTCCCTCATCAAAGGAATATTGGTGTTTTGTGTGGGTTTTCATTTGTTACATTGAAATTTCTGAATCAAGGTGGTAAAGAAATGAACCCAAATCATTTCAAAAGGCTGACATCTGATTGGCTAAGGAATCCACGCATCCTTCTCATTCAGATACTATGGAAATACCGGGGTAGTATCCTATCAAAGTGAAAGATCAGCTTAAATGACATTTAACTTCATTGGAACAGCCTGAGAAAGTAGAAATGTACAAACACACATGTTCCTCCCCCAAACTTACCTCCGCTATCCCTTCATCCTCCTCCGCCCGATCTTGTTGCTAGGCAGAAATAAAAAAGAAATTCCAGATTATGTGCATCTTCGGTCATCCAGGGATCAAATCTCCATTCTGATGTCCTAAATAAATACCCTGGACACATTGACGTCATAGCTTTGGTTGAGCCTTATCCTAAAAATAGCCATCCAATCAAATTACAGTCATGAGCAAGAGAAATCCCGTGCCAAGTTGGAGACAAGTGAGGTGAAGGTGTTGAAGTGACGTCTATATGAAGCTGTGGAGGAGAATGGGTCCAGGGTATGTATCTTACAAATGAAGACACACCGGATTATCGAGCATGGATTACATACCACATGAGGGATCTACCAGGTCTATGTGTGAGTGAGTTTGGTTTAACGCCGCTTTTAATAGTATTCCAGTTATATTGCGGCGTGTCAGCTTAATATGGGAGGAAAGCCCGAAGCGATGCAGGTCTCAGACGTTTACCACTTCGGTGAAACCCACGAGCATGGGTATGGTGCTGACAAACCTAGAAACATAATTGGGGCGAACCGGAATTCGAACCCACAATCATAGGTTTCTGGCGTGCCCAAGGGACACAACTCTGCACAGCGAATCCTGGCGCCTTGATGACTGGGCCACCCGTGCCCCAAAGTGTATGTGTGAGACCTGGGGGTCTCAGTAATGAATTGTGGGTACCAAGCATAAAACTAGGGGTCTTAAGATCACTTCTGTACTAACAAGATGTGAAATATGAATTACGTGGGCAGGCATACATTAATTATAGATGGGGCTCTTCTTGTTTGAAACTGAGTAAACAAATCAGACATGGGTGCCGTTGTAAAAAGTGATCTTAGCCCTAAGGTGGTCGTAACTCCCATATCTCAATATAGACGTACGACAGTCCTAGTGCTATGGTTGTTTTGTACAACGACACAATGGACAGGTAACGTGTATGCAACTTTTCACGGCCATAACTAACTTGGCCTTATTGATATGCTCACATCCCATGTGCCTGGAGACCGCCTCTGTGGTCTAGAGGTGGAGCGTCCGCCTGGAGAGCGGAAGGTCCGGGGTTCGATGATGGTACTTGTTGTTACCCTGTCTGGCGCTCGGCATTAAGGGGCTAAAACAAGGACTGGTCGGCTCGGAGTCAGTATACTGTGTCTGAGTGATGTTAAAGTGCGGCATGGCATCTCAGTGGGCTAGCACTATAAATCGGCATCAGTCCGGACTAGTACAAGCAGCCACACACACACACACGTGCATGCACGTCGCTATATAAGTGCAATAATCTTGGACGCAACGTTAAACCACATTTCACCTCACCCATGGGCCTGGCAGTTCACACAGCAACTTCATACAGAGGGGGGGTGTTTTGCACTGAGTACTATCATTCCAGCAATAGTTCAATTTGTTTATTTCTAAACTATTCCAAACACTCCCAAATAATTTGACACATAACTAAACAATAAGGTACCACTGGTATAAACTCTCAGGAAGTCTTCAACATCCATCTTACTTTGGAGAGGGGACCCATGTGAAGAATAAAATGTCTCATACTATTTTCAGTTCCCACGCTCTCGGTTCATGCTCCGTAACCTTGAGGTCAGCCTCTTCCTGAGTTCTCTTCATGCTGATCCGCTTGCCATCTGTAACCATGGTAACAGTCAACACGTGAACACAATACAGATTTTTTCATCCCCACACATCTCACTACCAAATGCCTCACTCACTCACAGACCTACTGAAGAGTGCACTCACTCACAGACCAACTGACGACAGCACTCACTCACAGACCTACTGAAGACACCCCTCACTCACAGACCTACTGAAGACACCACTCACTGACGACTGACCTGAGTTTGTTCTCTAACGCTCAAACTCAAATGTAACTCGTGAATGGTGTTAGTTAGTGCCCCTTTGTTAAGTTTCCAAGCACCCAGTAAGCTTATCGCAGCAAACACAGTATGTGTTGCCGCCTTACTTGATGAAATACATGCTAATATTACCCATGATGGTTGACATAGCAACTTTAATAACCTTGACATTGCATGTACAGTTTGGTGTTCTCAATGCCGATTGGTCTGTGCAACACGACATCAAATTGCATTATTGTTGTGAAGAATATTGTCATGATGATACAACGTTATCCGTTCTTCGTGTCACACATTGTAAACATTACATCCTCTGAACAAACAGGCAATGTTAGTGGTGCTTCCCTGGATGGTTTACATTTTATAGGCTCGTCTTCATTTTCTTTCTTAAAATGACAGTTAGTAACCATGGTAACATATCATGTACAATTAAATACTGGCAATGACCACTGTCCCTCATTGCAAGAATGCCCTGGACAAACACTTGGACGTCCATCCTTCCTTCAGTTGGGACAATTATTCCGTACTTCTCAGTTTGTTGAAAAAGAAATACAGAAAACTTCCCCAACCTCAAGTTCTTTCATTTTGGGATGAAAACCTACGAATTTAGTGTCTAATAAAGAAGATATTCAGTTAAATGTAGCAAAATAACAGGTGGAACAACATTGTCACAAGCGAGAGAGTTTTCTACAGTAAATACAGTTTTATGACAGGTCTATTATTGTAAGGGAGGAATGTTCCAAGTGATTGTGGTCACAGACAATTGCCAGTTTGGTTAAATCGATGAGTACGGAAAACAATTGGCTTCATACACTGCATAGCGGAATGAGTTATTTGAATTTACTCCAGTGAGTGAGTGAGTATGGTTTTACGCCGCTTTTAGCAATATTCCAGCAATATCACGGTGGGCTTCACACATTGTACCCATGTTGGGAATCGAACCCGGGTCTTCGGCGTGACGAGCGTACGCTTTAACCACTAGGCTACCCGACCGCCCCTCCACCACATTGACACAAAGGACTAGATTTAGAATGGAATGACCAGGACTCGAAAGTAATCTAGTGTTCATTTGCTGATTGGCACAATATTGTACAGTGAGTGCAAATATGTCCTGAAGCATCATCTGCGAGATTATGTATTTACTAAGTAACAGCCAACTGCACACAACTTACTAATAAAGGTTTTGTTTTTCCTCAAAGCTTGGTCCAAATCTTTGACACAGGAGAATTCAACAAATGCAACGCCTGTGAACAGAAGACATAAACAATGTAAAGATAGCACATATCAGGAATCACAGACCAAGCACATCCTTTCTAAACAAAGTTTCAATTGGGGGGGGAAGTCCAAGGCATCCATCCTTCATTTACAGTGTTTGTTTATTGTTTGTTTGTTGTTAATGCCACACCCAGCGATAATCCAGCGGTCTGTAAACAATCAAGATCAGACAATCCCGGGATTGACATCAAGATACCCGTAAAGATCCAGGTTAGAATTTGTCTCCAGCAACCCTTGCTTGCCGTAAGAGGTGACAAACGGGATCAGGTGGTCAGGCTCAATGACTTTGTTGATGCATGTCATCGTATCCCAATTGCGTGGATCGATGCTCATGATGTCAATCACTGGATAGTCTGGTCCAGAGTAAATTATTTACAGACCGCCGTCATATAGTTGGAATAACAACAACAAACAACATCATGAGCATCGATCCATGCAACTGGGATACAATGACATGCATAAGCCAAGTCAGTGAGCCTGACCAACCAATCCCTCTTATCGCCTCTTACGATTAGAACGGGTTAGTGAGGCTCCACTGTAGCCCGGAATACCGACGGGTGGGGTTGGAGGCTGGCAGCAGGATGAGGGACTGTATCACCAGGCAACCACACTCCCACACACACATACAGTTGACTAACAAGTATCTGGTCTCTACCGATCAGGTTCTTGCGAGCATTTCTGGGCAGCTTGATGGACACGGTGTGTAGGGGCTGGAAGAATTCCTTGATCAATTTCTGAAAAAAATAGAAAATAAAAAACATGACAACCAACATTTGATGTGACCAAATACACAGCGTATACAGAACTGAGGTTTTGATGCAAAGTTGTTGATGTTGTTTAACGCCACTATATGAAAGCGGTCTGTAAAAAAATCAAGTCTCAACCAGGCAATCCAGTGATTGACATCATAAGCATCGATCTACAAACTTGGATAGAAGGCCTGACATAGGTGTCATGATGGGGTTAATGTCGCATCCAACAGTATTTAGAGTGTCCGCCCGGAGAGAGGAAGGTCAGGGGTTTGATCCCCGGACCTGTCATACCAAAAGACATTAAAAGATGGTACTTGTTGTTACCCTGTCTGGCGCTCGGCATTAAGGGGCTAAAACAAGGACTGGTCGGTTCGGAGTCTGTATACTGTGTCTGAGTGGGGTATTCATGTAAAACTGCGGCATGGTATCTCAGTGGGCTAGCACTATAAATTGGCATCCGCCGGACTAGTACAAGCATGCACGTCGGTATATAAGTGCTATAATCTTGGACGCGACGTTAAACCCAATTTTAACTGACCTCCAACAGTATTTTGGCCTTAACACATCAGGTCAACTTAATGTGGCAGGAAAGCCTGAGGAACGCTTTAGACATTAACCACTTTGATAAAACCCACTAGGACCATATGGTGGAGACCGAGATGGTCGGTCACGCATACGGGAGGTAATACCTCTCAAAATATAAAATGACAACCCTGATACCCAAGATCTAAACCAACAGTTCCACATGACAAATGGTACACTACCTCATTGTATTTTCCATACAGCCCTCGGATCTTTGCCACATATCTCGGCTTTTCTTCAACCTGAAAATTTCAACGGCACTGTTATCGGTATCAAGGTGATACTTAATGAGAAGAACATGGTGTGTGTTATAACATGAAGGCCACAGGCCCATGTACAATACAAGGACATGGTGTGTGTTATAACATGAAGGCCACAGGCCCATGTACAATACAAGAACATGGTGTGTGTTATAACATGAAGGCCACAGGCCCATGTACAATACAAGGACACGGTGTGTGTTATAACATGAAGGCCACAGGCCCATGTACAATACAAGGACATGGTGTGTGTTATAACATGAAGGCCACAGGCCCATGTACAATACAAGGACATGGTGTGTGTTATAACATGAAGGCCACAGGCCCATGTACAATACAAGGACATGGTGTGTGTTATATAACATGAAGGCCACAGGCCCATGTACAATACAAGGACATGGTGTGTGTTATAACATGAAGGCCACAGGCCCATGTACAATACAAGGACATGGTGTGTGTTATATAACATGAAGGCCACAGGCCCATGTACAATACAAGGACATGGTGTGTGTTATAACATGAAGGCCATAGGCCCTGGTACAATACAAGGACATGGTGTGTGTTATAACATGAAGGCCACAGGCCCATGTACAATACAAGGACATGGTGTGTGTTATAACATGAAGGCCACAGGCCCATGTACAATACAAGGACATGGTGTGTGTTATAACATGAAGGCCACAGGCCCATGTACAATACAAGGACATGGTGTGTGTTATAACATGGAGGCCACAGGCGCATGTACAATACAAGGACATGGTGTGTGTTATAACATGGAGGCCACAGGCCCATGTACAATACAAGGACATGGTGTGTTATAACATGGAGGCCACAGGCCCATGTACAATACAAGGACACGGTGTGTGTTATAACATGAAGGCCACAGGCGCATGTACAATACAAGGACATGGTGTGTTATATAACATGAAGGCCACAGGCCCATGTACAATACAAGGACATGGTGTGTGTTATAACGTGAAGGCTACAGGCCCATGTACAATACAAGGACATGGTGTGTGTTATAACATGAAGGCCACAGGCGCATGTACAATACAAGGACATGGTGTGTGTTATAACATGAAGGCCACAGGCCCATGTACAATACAAGAACATGGTGTGTGTTATAATATGAAGGCCACAGGCCCATGTACAATACAAGGACATGGTGTGTGTTATAACATGAAGGCCACAGGCCCATGTACAATACAAGGACACGGTGTGTGTTATAACATGAAGGCCACAGGCCCATGTACAATACAAGGACATGGTGTGTGTTATAACATGAAGGCCACAGGCCCATGTACAATACAAGGACATGGTGTGTGTTATAACATGAAGGCCACAGGCGCATGTACATTACAAGGACATGTACATTCAGCTTGTTCAGAGACATGCATTATGATGTCATATTATTCAATGATGGATTGTCTTTTAATATCCATGAGTGAGTTGGGTTTTAAGCAGCTTTTATTTTCCAGCACTATCATGGTGGGGCACACCAGCAATATGAGAATTCATCGTAACCGTCATAACATGCATATACATGAATTTCTACAAATAGCCCTATCTGCGAAGGTCATTTGTATTGAAGAGCCAGGTCACCACTGTCTCAGAAACATAACTTGACAAACTCTTTTGAGTACTTCCATAGTGTCTTGAGTCAATTGAAGCAAAAAAAACACCAAGAGAAACAAAACAGAAAATGTACCTGTTTATGAGCAATTGTCTTTCCCGAATTTTCTTGCGTTCCATCAGAGTTACCTCCCTTGGTACCCTTTTTCTTCGTCTTCACTTTGCCTTTTTGTTTATTCTTCTTGGATGTGGGAGCTTCTTCATCATCATCCTCATCGGAGTCTTTATTAGATTCACTGGAGTCACTGAGCAGTACGGACGACGTCATCATCGTCTTCAGATACTGGAGACAGGGGAAATATAATAAATAGTGACATGGCACATGTGTCAGAAAGCCTTCTGAGCCCAAATGTCTATTATTTCATTTCGGCGTTTAATTCCACTTTTGTTATACTTGATTTCGTTTTCCAATTTCCATGTTTACCAAAATGGCAGCCTCCAGCCAGGAGTGTTGACCATGTGCTTGACCAACAGAAATACAGTCTTTTGTGTTTAAAACAGCCTCGGCATCCTATATCCATCAAAAACCGCCCATCCCTCCCCCGTGCATCCAAGCACCGTGTTTTCAACATGAATTCCCTGCATGAAGTCAAGACAGCCAAAAATGCTCTCAGCATTGATATTTAAATATTTTCTGCATCAATATTGAGGTCGAAAGCAAACAAAGAAACTAATGATTTGTACAAAATATGATGTAAACATAGGAAGAAACAAACACGCCATAGTTCAGCTCCCTCGGTCCGGGAATTGGAAATGAGTAGAATACAGTACAGTAAAATACAGTAAAATATGGTTATAACAAACTCAAAGGGACCACTAATTTTAGTTTGTAATAACTATAGATCGTCATATTCATATATACAGCATATATACAACAAATGTCCGGGACTAAGAAATAAGTTTGTTATATCATTCAATTCATTATACATGTTATAAGCATGTTCGTTATAAACGTAGTATACTGTATGCATTGTTAGAGAATTTCCAAGCATGGTAAAAAGAACAAGGCCAAACCTTAATATTTTGTAAAAAGACCAGAACATGCGAGTTGACTGACAAACCAAACAAATACCAAATTTCATTTCATTTTGTACAAAATGGCCAGACAAATAATGACGATACAAAGTTTCAGCTTTCAGTATGGTTGAAACGCAAAGGTCAAATCCAGGTCTAAATCTAAAATACCGCAGCAAAACAGAACACATATGTCAAGCCCCACCATTAACATGATTAACGACAACCCTGCTACCTACACACGTACCAAACTCAACAAAAATGACTGAGCCATGGCGATAAATAGCTTTTTAAATATGATCATGAAAATCAAATTTGAAACCAATTGAACAAATTGGGATGTCATCCTTGGTGGGACTAAACCAATGAAGTTCCTGTTTCATTGGTCCATTGGTTTCTGAGAAAAAGTTAACAAACAACATGAGCGTTGCCAGACAGGGACGCCACCATTCAGCTCCCTCGGTCCGGTACTTTGATATGAGTTGAAGTTCACCAAGCCAAATATGCATTTTTAGAGAATTTACAATCATGGTTAAAAAACATTGGTGGGAGTAAACATGTTTAAAGTCAGTTAACTCCCTTGCCTCAGGAAGATGTTTTTAACTTGGAGTCAATATATTCTTCATAAACACCACCACCACATACCTCCAGGTCGGATAGCGTTGTCTTTGCTGTTTTTGCTGTTGGTTTTGACTGTTTCACGTCTACAATAAGAAAAAGGTAAATGGGTCTAAGAATGAATCTGTACTTCAAGCCTTCCTCAGCCAATCAAGAAGGCGCCGTTGTCAAGCTTGTGTCACTACTAATCATGTAGTGGTGGTCATTCCCGATACTGACTTGTGAACTGACAATTGACACCATGCCACTTTCAGCCTGAGATGACATTGACAGAGGACACGTATTGAATTCATGATAAATTGACATCAAAATATTGTTCTAGTGCAAAAAATGTTCTTTGATGTCATTTGTATATTTTTTCCCATGAAGTCAGTGATGTTCAGGAACTTTTTTCACCCGAGCGGTGATTTTATCTTTGTTAATGTTAGATGTACATGGCTTTTGGAGACCTTAGCCATTAGTCCAGAAAAATTTATCTTGACTGGGTAAGATGAGGGACCCGCTCCAATAAGTCATCCTAACGCTGAGGTAATCATGACGACCATACTTTAACACTGACTTATAATATTTTGCAGTGCTAAGATTGTTTCGTGGATCAGGTCCCTGATTAAAGGTCCATATACAGTCAAGTCCCATTGTGGCACGTGGTCCTGTGCACAGCGCACTGGTCACAAATCAGGTGAAGTTAAGCAATGTCGGTCTCGGAGAGTACCAGTAGTTGGATGGGTGACCACGTTAAGCAGCTTGACTCCTGAGAGTTTCTAGGGCTCCGGTCCTGACAGACTGTCGGATTAATGGGTCTAAATAGCACTGATTTAATCGTTTCCCATCATTAGTGTCGGATAAAGCTGATTGTCGGATTAACGAGTGTCGGATTAATGAGACTTGACTGTAATACAAAATACCACTAATCGGATCACATACTTTTTTCATCATTGCTGTCATCACTTTTGTCATCATCATCATCATCATCATCATCATCATCATCATCATCATCTTCACCACTGCTACTTTCATCATCAAAGGTGACATCGTTGCGTTTCTTCAGCTGCTTGTCAGGGGAGGCAACTTTTGCTTGACCCGTGTCATTGCTCCATGTGCTTTTCATCGCAGCGTTCTGATGAACTTCCAGAAACTCCTTAAACTCTGGATCATCCCCGAGCTGGAAGACAAGATGTCACCTGCAGTTAGCTTGGTCATGATCAAGGTAGATTGTCAAGAGCAGAAATATATGATTTGTTTGTTGTTTAATGCCGCAATCATCAATTTTCAATCTGTATGATGCGGGTCAGTAAATAATCAAGTATGGACCAGACAATCTAGTGACTGACATCATGAGCATAAATTGGGATATGATGAATCATCCAAGTCAGTGAGCCTGACCACATGTACCTTTACTCGCCTTTTACGACAAGAATAGTCGCCTTTTATGACAAGCATAATTGCCTTTTACGACAAGCATAATTGCCTTTTACGATAAACATAGTCGTCTTTTACAACAACAATAGTCGCCTTTTATGACAAGCATAGTCGCCTTTAAGGACAAGAATAGTCACCTTTCACAACAAGTATAATCGCCTTTTACGACAAGCACAGTCGCCTTTTTTTTTACAAGCATAGTCGCCTTTTACGACAAGAATAGTCGCCTTTTTTTTACAAGCATAGTCACCTTTTACGACAAGCATAGTCACCTTTTACGACGAGCATAGTCACCTTTTACGACGAGCATAGTCACCTTTTAAGACAAGCATAGTCGCCTTTTTTGACAAGCATAGTTGCCTTTTATGACAAGCATAGTCGCCTTTCATGACAAGTATAGTCGCCTTTTACGATGAACATGGTTGCTGAACCAACTCTGACATGCAATCTTCACAGGTAGAAATACATGAATGGAAAGGTAACAGGATCATTCCAAAGCTTATCATTACTGTCTATTTGTACAATCCATCAATGACAGCTTACTTGTACTATCCATTAATTAGTGCTTACTTGTTCAATTCATTTTAAATGTTAATGGCAAGGTTATTTTCAAACTCACTTCACCAAGAAATTCTTTCATTTTCTCTTCTTTGGCCTTCTTTTTCCTCTCCACAGCTGTCTGTAAATTAAAGTTTAAATGTCAACCAACATCTGATTGTCAGAATTATCACGACAGCCTTACAATGAGGGTTAGCATGCAACTGTCTCATTTCAGTGTACTGGCACAAGGGTGTGCTGTTCAACACTGCATGACAGCAGCCTGTACACAAATATGACTTCCTACCATGACAATAAAGCATTATCACCACAATAACACATTCCTGACACAACAATAAAGCATTATCACCACAATAACACATTCCTGACACAACAATAAAGCATTATCACCACAATAACACATTCCTGATACAACAATAAAGCATTATCACCACAATAAAACATTCCTGACACGACAATAAAGCATTATTACCACCACAATAACACATCCCTGCCATGACATTAACACATTCCCATCATGAAATTATTGCATTCCCATCACGGATATTACATATTCCTGCCATGACAATAACACATTCCTGCAAGGACAATAAAGCATTATTACCATGACAATAACACATTCCTCTCGTGACAAGAACACATCCCTCCATGACATTAACACATTCCCATCATGAAATTATCCATTTTCGCCATGATAATAATGCATTCCCATAATGATAATAACGCATTCCTATCACAGATCTAACACATTCCTGCCATTTATTCTGGCAACTCTGTCATACCAGTTTCTTATCTTTCATGGCACTTTGCTGGCCTCCTGTCTGCCCCGCCTTGGCTTTCTTCTGATGGGAGGAACTCTCTGCAGAATATTTACTCCAAGCTCGAGGCTTGGTCTTGTCTCCAAAATCCTTTGCAAGTTCAACCTTGGAAAAAAACAAAACTCATAATACATTTGTAAAACTGTCCTGATTGCTGAATGAATGGTACGACCAGAATGTTTTATCACTGATTCAGATATCATTTAGTATCAAGCTTTGTTTGTTTGTTGTTTAACAACGCACTACGCAATATTCGAACTATATGACGACGGTCTGTAAATAATCAAATCCAGTGATTGATATTAGGTGAGTTGATCTATGCAATTGGGATACAATGACATGCATCAACCAAGTCAGCGAGCCTGACCACCTGATTCCGTTAGTCGCCTCTTACGACAAGCATAGTCGCCTTTTACAGCAAGCATTGGTTGTTGAAGACATATTCTACCCCGTATCTTCACGGGTATTATCAACAAGCTGAATGTATTCATCTTAATAAACATTACCTGCATCTTCGTGCTATTAAAGAAGGTGTTGTTGAAATGCTTGATGGCCTGAAGTGCCGAGGTCTCTGATTTAAAACCAATAAAGGCAAAATTTCTGAAGAAGCCATCTTTGGTGTATTTCATGGACAAGTCTGTAACCTCCCCCTTCTGAGTGAACAGCTCTCTCAGCTTCTCCTCCTTGGTCTGAAGCCACACAGAAACAGTTGCCTTGACAATGACATAAGCTTTCATATGTGTTTTTTTTTCAACAGTAAAATCAGGAAAACCTTGGATTGACATATAATACATTAATCAAAGTGTATTGCCCCAAACTGTGTAGTCTTGATACCCTCATCAGCATATAATAACATAAACATGATAAAAGTTAGGACACTTTCAAATGCATTCATTTCCAAGATAAGGGAATTGTCTCATACTTGGTTGTGTTGTACACTAGCTAGTGAAATGTCTTATTTTAAGGTTAAAGGGACAGGATGTCAACTGTTCTGAAGCTTTGTTTGCAATTAGTAGCTGATAACCCCCAGGATTATTCAGCCCCGCTCCCCTTATTCCGATTCTGCTCCAGTGACCACACCTGTGTAGGCTTATCATGTGACCCGACTTTTGTCATGTAAACAAATGCACTTATTCTGAAATAAGAACAGACATGCCTTATGCAAGCCTTTAGGTGATCTATACATAGTGTTTTGCATAATCATACAGATATACTGCCCCAACTGCGACAATGAGGTGCATATGACAATAGCTTTACACCATGTTCACATGAAAGTGGCTGTATCACAAGCTCCCCATAGAGTTTCGATGACTTGATATGGAAGAGAAATATGCAAATGGAAATAAGTTTTCACGGTTTAGGATAAATTGTAACTCCATAATACCAGCCTAGTTCAGCAAGGGTGGAAACTGGACGTTTATAGTCAGTTAACTCCCTTGCCTTGGGAAGATGCAAGGAACCCTGAGTAGGAGAGCGATTCGCTGCATACAATCGAGGCATATTTATACTGTAATCTAGGCTTTGAGAAACACTGGCTTCTATAGAAGTTCTAATCTAATCAAGCTGGCAATAAGTAATTTGTAACTCATCCGTAAGAAAAACACACGACTGTCTCTACTATTAAAAAAAACAAGGCTGAGTCCAGTTTACTCTACGCCGCGCTTGCAATGTCAGTTTCACTGTACGGAGCATTATTGTCTTGGTTTGAGAAATGAATTGGGCATGTACGTGACATCACAGTCGAAAATTATTTCATGCATGATTTAAAAACACACAGAACCATTGACTAAGTGTCACTTTCATAACGTTAATTTGTTTAATCAAAGAGAAGATTGAATTAATGAAAGAAAAGGATCATTAAACAGCTGCACTAAAGGATAACTTTCTCACTAATCATTAAAACAAGGACATGTTTCTCACTAATCACTAAAACAAGGATGTGTTAGGGATACACCCGACTTGCCTAAAATCTGACTCGCCTAAAAAATTTTTGACCCGACTCGCCTAAAAATCTTTTGAGCGAACTACGGTCGGTTTTTGTATTTTAGAATAAGTATGTAACTATCAGAAATACATAGAGATGCATTTTATACACATAATGTACCTAAATGTTATTATTTGCTGGATATATAACGAACCCATGAGGTATGTAAAGACTTAAGTGATCTTTTAATGTATGTTTTTAGGATGTTAATATGACAAAAGACAAATTCTATGGATGATATGTTGATTTGTTTTTATTATTTCCATACTTGTGTATGAATACACTAGTAATTGTGATCATTAGGCCTAACTTAAGTTATATTTGCCAAACACATACCAAAATATTATATATAATTTTTAGGCGAGTCGGGTCAGATTTTTTTAGGCGAGTCGGATTTTAGGCGAGTCGGGTGCAACTCGATGTGTTACAGTGTGTTTCTCATCTGAAATAACGCAATTTAGTTTTTGTCATACGTAATTTTGGATATGAGACATACTACGATTGACTTATAAAAATGCGACTGAGATTCATATAGGCTATTCAGAGACCATAAATTGGTTGGTGTATGTTCTGGGCTCAGCTATCATACCCTGACCTGCCATTATGGAAATAGTCCATCGATACGTGATTGTAATAAATCAAACATAATTGTAACCAAATAAACAGTGGTGATCACCTGATCATCTCACGAGACGAGGATGGAATGAAAAGGCCCAATTAACGAAACGAACGGTTACCCCAACCCCTGAACAGACTCGTCTAGAGCCCAGTACACGTCTTATGCAGACTATATACAGGACTGTTTAATGACATCTGGACAGTTCGTGATTTACAAAATAACCTCTACTGACAAAATGAAATAAAAACGGTTACAAATCAATATCTACCCCTTTTGGTAGGTTCTTGACAATTATGCGTGACATGCTGAGAACATCTGGTATCTCCACAATTCAGGAAAAATACGATTTCTTCGCTTGTCAACAAAACCACATGGCAAATTTACCGGAAGTGTAAAACCGGAAGTAAGTACACAGATTTCCCTTTAAAATACGGGAGATATTCAGCAAACGTGTGATCAAAATTGCCAGTATAATACACCAGCATCTTCAATGCTATTATTTGTTAGCTTTTAACCGATTGAAGCCATGCCGTTAACAGTGATGTTTGTTGTCTGTGTGTATTGTTTAGGAACAGTTCGGTTCTGTCCGGATATGTGATTGAGTTTTTGAGGCGTTTTGGACAGTCGACTTGCATTTAGATTGGTTTTCTTTTCTGGAACGATGTTTTCTTAAAGTTGGTCCTCAATTAGACGATCGATACAATCGCATGTGAAGATTTGAATTGGGTTTTATATTCAAGCATATCACACAAGAAATAATTAGAATATATATACCACCCACCCCCACCACCCACCGTCATGAACCCTCCCCTCAACACACCCACAGAGTTTAAATCAAGAAAACTTGTCATACTGGTTTAAATTAAGAAAACTTGTTCTACTGGTTTCTTTGGCTATGCATATTTACCTTGTAAATAAATAACAGGAATGCAAGCGTAGCATTTACAAAAAAAAGAATAACCTATTTAAGGAAGAGAATATACACGGATGTCAACTTCTTTATTCTGAGGAACACAACGTTTCGGAGTATATGCTTACTCCTTCATAAGGTGAATGAATGCCATGAGGCAGAGAGCATATATATGTACATGTAAGAACAACAAAAATGATAAGATAACAAAGGGTGGAAAATAACAAAGGGTAGAAACTAACAAGGGAAGCCAACAGATGATTGGCGCTGATAGGTAATTATAGCAATGGACAATGGAAGCCAACACTCTACAGTAATTAGCGCTAATATGAAATTACCATAGGGAATTTTTATATTATTTTTAGAGTCAAGAAGGACATTGTGTAATATAAGATTTCAGAGACTTAATGTTAGTCTAGTTTGAAGTGTGAGGGAAGCCCAAGATGATGCAGGTCTCAGACATTTCCACTTCGATAAAACCCACAATCAATAAACACGATTTGCGCTGACCATGCAACCGAGAAATTTACATGACCAGGGGTTCAGAAATTCGAACCACCATCATAGTGTTTGGGCACGCGAAAGGGGCGCAACTCTGCACAGCGAAATCCGGCGACTGAGGCGATCGGCCCCATATTTTAAAAGAAACACGGTCACGCTTGGTTAGTTGTCACTGGGCTGGCCCTTTTGCAACACTAGTATAAACAGCCTAGCAGCCCCGCTGCAGGTATAACAGGATATAGACGATCTCCAGTACATCGTGGTTCAAATACAGTTAACACGGAAATATTATTTAGCAGTTCGCCATTAGCGCCAGTGCGGTGGTACGTGTATCGACCCAAGCGTGGTGGCCTACACACAAGCCTTAGGCTGAATATTCAGGCAATATAATAGTTTACCAACAATGCTCAACAGGAAGAAGATAGACAGAATGCACGCCTATTGAGGCCAAAATACGGACACAACATCCTGAAGCAAACTGCATAAATATTACATAGAAATATACAGAGCAGGCGTACAGAGTTGCTGTATATTTCAAAGGTAAATATACTTTGTTTTGTCAGCTATAAATAACCCATTGGTTGCGAGCGGTGACAGCTTGAATATATGCTATGCCACAGTGTCTTGTTAAATATTTATATCCCTTTTCGAGGTATATCTCTGTTCGACATAAAACTCACAGGTGAGTGAATTTCGGTTTATAAATTACCGGCTATAGCGACATTGCCTGGCGTCATTGTTCAACATTTTATATGCGTGTATATATGGAGCAACTCTCCACCTGTGTTAGCGGCTTTGCGAACATGGTCGCTTTGCAGGGCTGTGTCGAAAACAACAGGTTTTAGGATAGCCCCCAAACAATCGCGTCTGTCCTGGCTGTGCTTATGTGTACCGTGTCACACAGGTGACATGGCCAGTACCATGGCTGCAGTAGGAGCAGTACTAGATAGACATCGTACACGTGAAAGGAGACACTTTCTTGAATTGTTGACAAACTGCAAAATCGGATTGCCCCGTTAGACGGATAGGAATGCTAATAATTAGTTTAACCCCAACGGAATGTTCACAACAATAACCTTGAAGTACTAAATAGTTTGTGTGATTCATCGGTTTGGGGCAGCTCATAAACACTTTACTTTCGGATCCGAAATAGATGAAAGTACAAGTCATGTGACGGTGAATAGCGTAATACAGGAAGTACCTCGCTATAAAGCACGTGGTAGAGATGTTTCCAGACACAAATGGTGTAATATCATACATGATAGCGCTCCCATGCAACACCCATGCAACCGGTTGGGTTCATCGCTCTTGAGGCATTGGACAGGGATGTAACAAATTATTTTAAAACTATATATTTGCTCTTGCTGGTAATACCCGGGGTGGACTGGCTCGTGCGAGTATGTATACATGCACGTGTCTAAATCCTCGTCCCTGCGTTTATGATCTTACAGATATGGATGTGTCTATCCCGCTCGTTGCATGTATGCTGGTATATGTTCTTGTGAGTACTTGTCTTAATCCTGCTGGGTTCGAATCCCGGTTCGCCCTGATTATGTTTCTAGGTTTGTCAGCACCATACCGTGCTCGTGGTTTTCACCAAAGTGGTACATGTTTGAGACCTGTATAATTCGAACGCTGTTTAAAGCGGCGTTCATCCAATCATACTCACACTCTACTTATATGCTCTTGCGAGAACATTGTCTCTCCTGGTCTTATATGCTCTTGCGAGAACATGTCTCTCCTAGTCTTATATGCTCTTGCGAGAACATGTCTCTCCTAGTCTTGTATGCTCTTGCGAGAACATTGTCTCTCCTCGTCTTATATGCTCTTGCGAGAATGTCTCTCCTAGTCTTATATGCTCTTGCGAAAACACGTCTCTCCTAGTCTAGTATGCTCTTGCGAGAACATGTTCCTCCTAGTCTAGCATACTCTTGCGAGAATGTCTCTCCTAGTTTTATATGCTCTTGCGAGAACATGTTCCTCCTAGTCTTGTATGCTCTTGCGAGTTACCTAGTGGTACTCTAGTGGGGGCGGTGGGCTAACCTAGTGGTTAAAGCGTTCGCTCGTCACGGTGAGGGCCCGGGTTCGATTCCCGACATGGGTACAATGTGTGAAGCCCATTCCCGGTGTCCCCCGTCGTGATATTGCTGGAATATTGCTAAAACTATACTCACTCACTTACTCACCATGTTGCCTTGCCCGTGTGGGTCTATGTTCATATTATCTTCGCCTGCACCTGATCGTAACTCGCGGTCTGGCCGGCGTTATGTTGGTGCTTACATCCGTGGCTACATTTGCCTCTGTGCCTGCATATGTAGGCCTCTCTACACTGATACCTCGATATTCTGGACCCTTTAAAACCAGCCTTCGTGGTACTCATTCCACGCCTTCTCAGAATACGTTGACAGTAATATGTGTATGTAAACGTAATGCAGGATATATGTGAATATTGCAACAGGGGTTGTCCCACTAGACTTAGGATAGGGCTGCTATGTTCGCTGTTGTTACCAAATACAGCTCGTCATTTAGAGTTTTTATTGTATGCTGCAACCTAACCTGAAGCATGTACTACCCCGAATAGTTTTAACCCATCCCTTAACATTAGACACACTGACTCGCACTAGGGCCTCTATTACGGTACGGCTACGGCGACAGCTATAAACATTGTCCACATGTACAGAGGAAACGGACTCTGTCCGTCACGCTATGACTAAACTGGTTCAACTGCTGGTTTGCGCAGCCACCTTTATAGCGCTTTGTGCCAACAGAGGGCGGCTAGCGAAAGTTGTACAAATCTGTAGGTCATTTCCGGTGACAGGTGTGCGCAAGGTTCCCAATTAGAATACAAATAAACATGGCGAGATGCCGCCACTGCCAAGTTTGGTTTGGGAGATAATAAACTGTCTGCTGATGTTACATTTATCTAGAGCAATCTTTCTTCATACAGAAAGCACACGTACACCAGTATTTGTGTTTACTCAATACCGAGAACAAATGAATGGTATGTTAAGTGTTACCCAATCACAGCCTTCGAGACATTGACCATTGCATACAGGAGCCAAGATTGTAACGTTATTGTGCTGTGAAAACCAGATGTGCAAAAGTAATATGCACGCGGACTATCCGCCTTTATTCAACTGCACAGGTATTGACTCACGGTATTGACAAGGCAGGCATTGAGGCACGGACAATAGACAGGCAATTGATCATAATATTATTTTGCTTTTGTGAAGTATATACAACTGATCACATGATCAAGATCAAAATACAAATGCAGGCCTGTCTCCATTTTTAATTATATATATTTAGATATAATTTAGCTTATTAAATTATTTTATAGATACATATATATACTGTGATGTTTCATCTAAATGTTACATGTACCAGATAATTCATCTGGAACCCACTGTAGGGTGGTGGTCTTCATAACACCAAGCGTGTCAAGTGAACACACTATCTTAGTCAGCACCTTCGCGATCAGATTATTGAAATACAGAAATACCAGATACCCAGCCCAGTGGCAGTTATTTGTACCGCCACAAAGGAAGTACGACTTTGATGCCCACATTGTATTGATGCAACACAATTCTTGATGTACCCTGCGGTGAGATGAATTATCTCCCTTGTGGATGCCGGATCTGATAAAATAGAGATCCGCTGGATTGGTGTTTATACAATCAAGCATGAGGTAATTGAGCCCAGCCTAGATACCTATCCCAGCTAATCTCTATCTGATCACGGCGTATGACAACATTAACTCACTCACTAAATTGCTTCACTACACCCACTGAGCAAGTTACAAGTATGTGCATGTGTGATGGATTACGTACTTTCACGGAAAAAGGTTTATCATGTTATGGTATGTGTTATTCATGCGATAAACCAATCATATAAACTTGGTATCACGATCCGATAATTATGTAAATGAGGTCACCGAGCAGGAACTACTTTCTGTTAGTAGGATCTGTACATCAATGTGGTGTTTTCTTGCTAATGAGCTATGTCATTACGTCTCTAAGTGATATGATAGCGGTTTCCAGATCGGAGAGTGATTCTGTAAACAGTACTAAACACACATGGCTGCCAAGCATAGGGTACTATATCATACAAGGGGCGGTTCACTCAGACTTTACATTCCTACGCGTTTTCTAAAGTTACTGCATGGAATGAAGGGCAGTATTTATTATATACTTCAATGAGAAAAGAGTTTTCCGAAGTTGAGAAAAGTGATTTTTTCATTGCAGTGAACATGACAGTTGATATTTCACTGCTGTGAACATAACACTTTGTCGGAACTATTGTTATACAAGAGTTACCTCCCCTTAACTTGTCTCCCTTCTATCGTTAGTGTCTTACTCGTACGCAAACTCCTTCTTATGTTGGTTCCACACTGACAAGGCAAAATACAAAATAATGACAGACGGTCATTTATGGAGTTAATATTGCTTCATGCCGTTTGTTATTCTCTTGAAAATGGTCCGTTATAAACTGTAAATGTCTCATTTAACTCGTCAATCGAGACTGTTCGTTTCGCAAAACGCCATTCTTGTTACTTTTTTCTCTCTTCTAACAGCGGTCTCGTGGTTTTCAAGAATATTTTCTGTTAAAGTTGATTTTATATGTAATCATATCCATATGTATGATACAGAAATGTCATGACCCTAATTATGGTTTGTTACTTTAGTTTATATTTTTTAAGATTTTGCAAACACGAAACTACTACAAGGGGTGGTGAACCGACTCTGTGTGTTAGGTAGGGAGAATTTAAGTTTCAAGGTTTTACATTTGTAATGAAATAATTTACTTTTCCAGTAGACAACTACACAAAATGTATATAATAAATAGAGAATCTCACCAGAGTGTCTTTTGATATCAAATATATCAACACGAGTTGATAAAAGTGGAAAAATTCCGAGGCTTGCCGAGGATTTTGGCCACTTTTTTCAACGAGTGTTGATATATTTGATGTCAAAAGACACGAGGGTGAGATTTTATTTATCATCCAACATCATTCTTCCAACTTTTTCAGTTTGTAGACAGTTATAAGCAGTGTCTTCAGTGTAAAGAGTACTGCTTACAGCTTCAGTAGCAGAGCCATTAGTGATGTCATTTGATTGTGATGTCATGTAACCAGTGACGTCACAATGGTCTGAAAAGCATTGTGACGTAATTTCAATGCAGCGATATCTACAGTGTAGATATCGCTTGATCTCATCCAAGCGATATCTCCTGTGGGAGCCAGTTTTGGATGATAAATAGGATTTAACATGTGTCAAGTGAAATATGTTTCACGCATCGAGTAAGGAGGGGAGAGAGGGGGGAGATATTTTCAAGAGTGAGAGAAACATATTTCACTGGACACATGAAATATCCTCAGTACTTTAAGCTTCGATTATTTAAAGAATGACAATATGTGATAAAGATATTATTACCCACGTGTGCTATATTATACATTAGGAAAAAAAATATGTATAGCCCTCGGAACAGGCTCATATAATACTATTTTTATTCTTAATGTATGATATTTTCGATAGGAAAACACACTCAACCCGGCTAATAATATCTAGTTATAAAACAGTGATGGGTTTCTTGAAGCTGCATGAGAACAAATAAAAGCCAATCTTCAGATGCATGTGACAACCAGTCATTGTTTTAACTGCTGAGGCTAAGACTTCTTAAAATGTTAAATTATCAACCAATCATTTCCTAATAAAATCTTGTATAATCCGAGGACGATTTTAAAAGAAATAGTGATCTTAACAAAACACTTCAGGGATGTGCTGAAAGGTGGATACCGAATTGAAATGTTCCACGATTACGATAATCGTTAATAATTTAAGGTTAATTTCATGTCTGAAACTCAGTTAAAGGCTGTAAATGTGACTTTATATATTTCGGCGTATTCTTGAAACCCTAACCGCAGCTTCAACAAGTCTCTTTCTGTTGCAGACTGACTGAATATTAACAGACGGGCAGACAGGACAACTTCTTGCTTTAGACATGGCAACCCTTCACGTTTTGGATGCTAACAATTCGCTAGTCTTCTAGATCCGACCTCTGAACATCTCACAATGGATGATTCTATTGATGAAGACGATTATATAACTGCCGTGCCTCAAATCGACCCTATCAAAAATACTATTGTCCTATCCACTTCGTTTCTACTATGTTACACGGCGTTTCAAGCTATTCAGAACCTTCAGAGCAGCTTGAACCAAGCCGCAGATCTCGGAGTCACATCGTTGGCGTGTGTTTATGGAATGATCATCCTGGCTGGGATACTGTCTCCGATGATTATTCATAAAATAGGCACTAAACGGGCTCTGGTGCTAGGCTGGGCTTCCCACTGTTTGTACACGGCTGCCAACTTTTACCCGACGTGGGGAACGCTTGTCCCAGCGTCGTTGCTGTTGGGCTTCTTTGTCGCGCCGATGTGGACGTCCCAGGGCGTGTACATCACAACGATGGCGGATATTTACAGCCGAAGGAAAAATGTGGGAAACCACGAAGCAATGAGCAAGCTGTTTGGGATATTTGGACTCATTTTTCAAGCAGCTCAGATCACCGGAAGTCTCATTGCGTCGCTTGTACTTTTTCGCGACGCGAAGGCAGATTTTCCCGCCAACGTGACGAGAGTGTGCGGAGCAGACGACTGTCCTGGAATAGCCAGCAGCACAACTCAGATTCCCCATCCAACACCTTCACTTGTGAACATTCTGATGGGAGTTTATTTCACGTGTGCCTTTTTGGGTCTTCTCCTGACAATGTGCTGTCTGACCCCAGTCACGAGGCTGAGTCTCACGGATGCGACACCAGCGTCCAAGGTGCTGGAGTGGTTCACGTCACTGAAGGATGTCAATCTTGTGCTGCTTCTGCCGTTCTACTTCGCCAAGTCCATGGTCGTCGCCATCTTGCTGACCAGCTTTACCAAGGTGAGACACTTACCCAAGAAGTAGCACAACAATTATAGACCCGTGAAGATCCGGGATAGACTAGGTCTTCAGCAACCCATTCTTGCCGTAAGAGGCGACTATGCTTGTGGTAAGAGGTGACCAACGGGATTGGGTGGTCAGGCTCGCTGACTTGGTTGATGCATGTCATCGTATCCCAATTGCGTGGATCGATGCTCTTGATGTCAATCACTGCATTGTCTGGTCCAGACTCGATTATTTACAGACCTTCGTCATATAGCTGGAATATTGCTGAGTGCGGCGTTATCCAACAAACAAATAAACAAACAAGAATTATTGTTTTGTTTTTTCGCAAGATGACTTGTAGTTCTCCAGTGACCTTTAGTTGCGTCAGTGTTACTTCTTCAAAACGCAGAACGGCCAGAGCATTCCTGGCTCAGAATCAACTGTGTAAACAATAGCCTGACATCACTGTTATTGTTTTAGGAATGGAGATATGATACACAAGATAATCGTGGATGAGAGTAAACATTTAAGATAATAATACGAGAAGTGCACGAGAGACGTATTTGAAAAAAATCCGACCACAGTGAATTGAAACTCAAAAACAGGTTTCAGTTTTAATTGTTCATGTCCTCAAAGAATTATTATAACAAGATCCGTTTAATTTGAGCTACATACGTATTTCCAAGACCTTGACCTTCATTCTAGGCCTACGTGAGCTGCACCGTCGGAATCAAGATGGTGGGTTACGTCATGGCGTGTTACGGAGGGTCAACGTCTCTGGTGTCATACGGCGTGGGCAGACTAGCCAAGTATACCAGCCGCTATCCACTCTTTGCTGCTTCCTATCTACTGGAACTTGGGGCGTTGCTCTTCATGTTGCTATGGAAACCTAGCCCCGACAAGCTGTATATAAACTTTCTTTTCACCCTTGTCTGTGCCGCCAGTGACGGTATATGGCAGACTCAGAGTGGGTGTAAGTATACGCACGTGCATACTGACACTGTAGTTAAAATACATTTACGTACGAAAGAATTTTACATGAAATCGTTGACCTTATTAGCCGTTACCAAAAAGAGAAAAATGTGTATTTATGGATGAAATGTCATAAAGTATTATTTCTACTTTGTGCGAAGAAATACTTTCATTCTAATTCTAAATGATTGAAAATATATCCGAACTGTGATATCTGTCATCAGCCATCAAGCAAAGGAGACTCCCAACATAGATGTCGGCTAAAAATAGATTCATGGGAATGGATATCGACAAGGATTTTAAATATTACATAAAGATGACGCAATGCTGCAAAGGTTTCGATTGGTCACAGGTGGATATTTTTGTTTCAGCTCTGGTTGGTATATTTTTTGCACACAAAAGGGAAGCAGCTTTCGCCATATTTTCAACGTTCGGGTCTGTGGCCTTCGCTGTAACACTGGCTTACGACCAGTACGTATGTCTCAGCACGAAACTCTACGTAAGTATCGCGCTATGGATTGTGGGATCGATCTGTTACGTCACAGTGGAACTGCGAGTTGCGTTTGAGAAGAAGATTGTCCAAGGGTATGAGGAAATCAACTGAATGGAACCGAAGGGGGTTCTCCAGGACCACAAGGGATCTGAAATAATACCAGCGTCCAGAACTATTATGTGAATGTGGAAAATGCATGCCAAATTAGTTTCGTAGGAAATGACAATGTGTCGGAGATTTGTGCTCCATTAAAACGTGTGTATATACATGAACTGTGTTGGTTGACTCCCTTATCCTTGTGTTCATGTTTATGGACCGAAGAATTCACTACAACGACTACACAGACCCGGCCCCATTGGAAAAACTTCTTTTTTATGTTATAAAAGTCTACTTGTGGGCAGGTGATAGGTTAATATACACTTGCCGCTGGTCCAGTTTGCTGTTTCTGTTTTTACCCGTTTTGTTCCAGCTATATCACGGTGGTCTGTAAATACTCGAGTCTGAATTTGGTATTTGTAAAAATATTGGTCCAGAAAATACTGGATAGAATATTGGCTCACGAAATACAACAAAACTAATTGTATGCTGGACATTTTGGATATCCTGAGAACACAGCTTGCGAAAAAAACAAAACAATAATTCTTGTTTGTTTATTTGTTTGTTGTTTAACGCTGCAATCAGCAATATTCAAGCTACATGACGACGGTCTGTAAATAATCGAGTCTGGACCAGACAATCCACTGATTGATGTCATGAGCATCAATCCACGCAATTGGGATACGATGACATGTATCAACCAAGTCAGCGAGCCTGACCACCCGATCCAGTTAGTCGCCTCTTACGACAAGCATAGTCGCCTTTTACGTTAAGAATGGGTTGCTGAAGACCTATTCTCCACCCGCATCTTCACGGGTAGAGTTGAAATGAGGCTCAGGTGGTTCCGGTCTGTTTCCCCACATTGTTGCTCAAGCTGTCAACCACTGGTTTGGATGTTTATATTCGATCGTTTGCAGGCCGCCGTGGTGAAGCTTGAACAGTGCTGTAGAACAGCATTTAGCACCTATCAGGAGTTCAGGTGTCGGATGATATACAGTAAACTACGGTTATAACGAACACGCTTATAACGAACTGACGGATATAACGAACTTACTTTTTGGTCCCGACTACTTGCTGTAGTCATGCTGTATATGTACTTATGACGAACTACGTTTATAACGAACTAAATTTAGTAGTCCCTTTGAGCTCGTTATAACCGTAGTTTACTGTAGCAAATAACCATGTATATTTTATGAGGCTGCCAAAACGCTTTTGGTACGCCGGATGCCGGGCCCACGTCAAGTGGTATTCCGGGAGCCGCAGTGCAGTTCATGATCTTTTATCCGGCTGCTAATATTTCAATCTTGAAAAAACATATCTTCTTCCTCCAATTTATCTTTTTAACACACCCTCAACAATATTCTTCTGCCATGAACACACCCTCAACACTTTTATTAATTGGGATTTTATCGAAAAAAGTAAATTGTCCCAGAAAATGCTTGCACAAATTAATTTTACTTCAGGCTGTTGAAGTAGATATTGTTTGTCACAAAAAAAACATTGCAGGAAGTTTGGTTTAAATTGGTGTATTTAGGCCCATTGTAGGTTTTATTTTGACACATGTCTGGTTTTGAAGGTGTAGCTGAAAAATAAATGTAGTTCTTTTTTCACAAATAAATCATGGAACACTAGAACAATTACAAATCATAATATAACACAGCCGTTAACCTAAGGCAAGAGAGTAAACTGACTATAAAAGTCCAGTTCCCACTCAAGTCGAACCAGACGGGAATTCCTGAGTTAGATTTTGGTTGGACTAACGAATCTATGCATAGTCCAATCAAAATCGCGTAACGAACTACATGGATTTCAACGTGCAGATTTCGGTCGACTGCTGGATTTGCGAAGCATATGTATCGACAGATGATTTAAATGAAGGTGCTCAAATGATTTGATGCACTTCGCGAGGTAAGACACGGTTTTTTCAATATAGATATTGATTATTGATCATATCCTCTTGACTGGAAGCCACCATTTTGTTTCAAGCAAATGCAAGTGAAACGGGAAGTGGATTCTGATTGGTCAATAGGAGGGACATAGAAGGGACATTACTCGTAACAACCACTGGTAGCGCTACGATCGGGTCACGAAATTCCAGCGGAGATCGGCAAGGGTGGAAACTGAACTTTTGTAGTCAGTTAACTCCCTTGCCTCGGGATGATGGTTGGGTACCATATCAAACACTGTATGGTACTGACGAATGCTTGACCTAACTCAGTTTTCTTACAACGATGGGGCGATGGGGTAGCCTTGTGGTTAACGCGTTCGCTCGTCGCTCCGAATACCCGGGTTCAGTGTGTACAATGGGTACAATGTGTGGAGCTCATTTCTGCTACCCCCCGCCATGATATTGCTGGAATATTGCCTAAAGTGGCGTTTAATATTACTCACACACGCACCTGTAATGGCGGTGCAGTGTGGTGGCAAGCAGTGTCTAGAAACAGGTAATCGAGACCTCGATAAATATAAACTTGCAGTTAACATGAAGTTCTTATCCATTTCAGACCTGGCTATACATACCGGAAGTAAGCCCTATCTCTCATCTGGCCCTTACTTTCTGAAGCCGGTGTTTGATGGTGTTGGGATCAACAGCTTATAAATGACTGACGACGTGCACAAAGTGGACCTCGACGACAAACTCAACATCCCAATGAAGCCGATGAAGAACACCGTCGTCCTGGCCTTCTCATTCTTCGCCGTCTACACGGCCTTTCAGGGAATCCAGAACATCACGACCAGCATCCTCCAAGACAAGGGGCTGGGAGCTGCCTCCCTTGCTTGTATCTATGCAAGTTGTATCGTGACGTCCATAATAAGCCCACTATATGTACAGTGCGTGGGGTTAAAGCCGACCTTTATTATTGCCTTCGTTAGCCATTGTTTATTTTGTGTAAGTAACTTTTATCCAAGATGGTGGACACTGATTCCGTCATCTATTCTGTTAGGTCTGTCGGTATCGCCCATGTGGGTTTCCCGACATCTCTACATCAATGCCATGGGGGCATCGCACACCAAAAACACGCAAATAGATCTCCATGGGTCCCTCAGTAAACACAATGGAATCTTCTTTGCCTTCTTCTCCATGGCCCAAGTGACAGGGAACTTTCTGTCGTCGGTTATCCTTCATCAAAGCTCAGCTGACCAATCAGATTTGAATCAGACAAAGATTTGCGGCGCCGACGATTGTCCAGGGATCGAAAACAAGACGACAACGATCGTCCGACCGGACCCTGATGTGGTCACGTTGTTGTTCGGCATCTATCTGGCGTGTCAGTTAACGGGGCTTGGGGCAACAGTGCTGTTTCTTCGACCCTTGACACTTGAAGGGAGCGACCGGAAGAGCCTGATAAGGTCGTCACTGGCATGCTGCACTGTGCTGAAGAAGAAGGTGCTGTTCCTGTTGATGCCACTGTCCATATCTCAGGCTGTCAACACGTCCATTCTGCTCACAGGTTTCACCAAGGTAGGTGACCCGTGAAGATCCGGGGTAGAACAGGTCTTCAGCAACCCATGCTTGTGCACTGTGAAGATCCGGGGTAGAATAGGTCTTCAGCAACCCGTGCTTGCCGTAAAAGGCGACTATACTTGTCGTAAGAAGCGACTAGCCGGATTGGGTGGTCAGGCTCGCTGACGTGGTTGATGCATGTCATCGTATCTCAATTGCGTGGATCGATGCTCATGATGTCAATCACTGGATTGGCTGGTCCAGTCTCGATTATTTACAGACCGCCGTCATATATCTGGAATATTGCTTGGTGCGGCGTTAAACAACAAACAAACCCAACCCAACCAAGGAAGGTTGGAAATTGTGATAGGGAGAGAACAGTATCACTACATCTTAGAGCAAGTGAGAGAGTGAGTTGGGTTTTACGCCGTTTTGAACAGCAGTTTAGTTGCATCACTACGATAGCAAGTGGAGATGTATGAATCTGTATGAATGAGTGAGTATGGTTTTACGCCGCTTTTAGCCATATTGCAGAAATATCACGGCAGAGGACACCAGAAATGGGCTTGTACACGTACCATTTTAGGAATCGAACCCGGATCTTCGGCAGCAGTTTTTTTTTGTGTGTTATAAGATATCAGGTTGGTACAAATATAGGATATTAATAATTATTATACACTGATATACACTGTGCATTTTAATATATGATAATATTTACATTTTGTTTGTTAGCTTTCCGTCGCATTGCAAATATACAACTTCCTGTCATATCGTCCGTGTGCGTTCACGGGTGGTGAAGGAACGTATTGTATAGAGGGTGTCCCCCAATTCCACCCACATTCCCCACCCCATCCCACACTATTTACACACACACCCTCTTCCCCTGAATCCCAAATACCATCTACGTTTTCACTCCGAATCTCGTGCAATACTTTACACAAATCCCAATTTGCTTAATTTGCGATGTCATCCCGACTCCACGTAGCCCTACTTCCTCGTATTGTTTCCCATCTTCCCGAGGCAAGAGAGTAACTGACTGTAAAAGTCCAGTGTCCACCCTTGCCGAATGAGGCTGGAATTCCTGGGCTCGATCGAAGCGCCACCAGTGGTTATTACGAGTTATGTCCCCTATAAGCCTCTATGGACCAATCAGATTCCGCCTCTCGTATCACTTGCATTTGCTTCAAACAAAATGGCAGCGCCCAGTCAAGACGTTCTGATCATTAATCAAGATCTATATTGTGACATCGCGAAGTGCATCAAATCACGTGAGCACCTTGATTAAAAACATGAAAAGATTTGGAAAATATCTGTTGAGAACGAGTTGGTGATGCACATGCTTTGCAAATCCTGCAATCGACCGAAATCTGCACGACAGTTTACGAACCGGATTTCGATTTCGTTGCGCGAGTTTGATTGGACTATGCATATACTCGTTAGGCCAGCCAAAATGTAACTCCACAATACCAGCCTAGTTGGAAATCGGACTTTAATAGTCAGTGAACTCTCTTGCCTCGGGAAGATGATAGTTTCCAGGCGAGGATAGGTTCTCAGTATTCGATGCTTTTATTTAGACTCGACAAAAGAGGATCGTGTGGCAAACCTTGATGACTTGACTGACTGGAGTCATCGTGCCCCGATGGCATGGATGGTTGACCATACTGTCAGTCATTGGATTGTCTGGTCCAGAATCATTTGTAGGCCGTCGGGAATAGCTGAAATACTGCTGACTGGGACGCCATCATTCATTTAGTCATGAGATAACAGTTTATTATGATTCATTTTCTCTTTTTCATTCCTTTGGTACCACAATACCAACCACATCCCCGCAGACAACTTTTCAACTACTCTCATCTAACGCTTTAATTACAGGCCTTCGTGAGCTGCTCTGTTGGCGTGAAGATGGTTGGCTACGTCATGATGACATTCGGCATAATAGCGGCGCTCTCCGCCATAACCTTCGGCCATGTCGCCAAATACACCGGTCGTAAACCTCTGATAGCTCTTACACTAGCCGCAGACATCACTACCCTGGTGGCTATGTTACTATGGAAACCGATTCCTGAAGAAATGTACCTGTTGTTTATAATGCCATCAATATGGGCGATTGGCGACGGGATCTGGTCGACTCAAATCAATTGTAAGGCAAACTTCATTATATAACTTTATAACAGTCTACACTGATTATAACGCCAGCATTTGTCCAGGAAGATTTGGGCGTTATAACCAAACTGGTTAGACTTTATATTATCCCCGACATATAGTGCGAGGGAATCTTTGAGAAATCGGATGCATTTTGTGTTCAAAAGGTTTCCGCAATGTCTGCCCGGAGAGCGGAATATCGGTTGTCCGAACGGTTGACCACGTCAAACCAAAAGACGTTGGTACTTGTTGTTTAACTGCCTGGCGCTCGGCATTTAGGGGCTAAAGCAAGGACTAGCCGGCTCGGAGTCAGTATAACAGAGTATCCGTTTTAAAACTGCGACATGCCATCTCACTTTACATGCACTATCAGACCGGCAGAAGTCCAGACTAGTACAAGCAGACAGGTAAAATAATTTGGAACGCGACGTTAAAACCCCATCTCACCTTACCTCACCTCACGGTGAAACATCTCACCGACTCGTGAAGATCCGGAGTAGAATAGGTCTTCAGCAACACATGCTAGCCGTAAAAGGCGACTATACTTGTCGTAAGAGGCGACTAACGGGATCGGGTGGTCTGGCTCGCTGACTTGATTGAAGCATGCCATCGATCCCCATTGAGTAGATCGATGCTCATAATGTCAACCACTGGATTTCTGGTCCAGACTCGATTATTTACAGACTGCCGACATATAGCTGGGATATTGCTGAGTGCGGCGTTAAACAACAAAGAAAGAACAAAACGACACACCCCACCACAACTCACCTCACACTGTACTTGCAGCCTTGATCGCCATCACCTTCCCCAACCACCAGCCGGCCGTGTTCTCCAACCTCGGGACGCTCGGCAGCATAGGCTTCACCTTCGTGCTCATCACAGACCGACTAATGTGCCTCCGGACCAAGTTCTACATCGCCATATTTCTGTGGGCCTTGGGGGTTGTCGGCTACATCGCCTTGGAGATTGTTCTCAAGCTGGTACAGCCAGATGAGGCGGCTGTCTCCTACCATCGTGTGTGCAGAGTGTCTGACGACGAAGATGATGATGTCGTTGAGTTTGATTGCAAAACTCATCAATCCAAGGTCGATTAGGATCAACTGTTTCTTGTTCTACCAGTCACTGTTACACCACTACGTCACAGCACTCATACTCTGACATCGGTGAGGTATAGGGTCGTTGGACATTTTTATTTTATTTTTATATTTTTTGAATGAATTATGTATTTTTTCTTAGGATAAATGCAGTATAACACAAGTTAATACAATAATAAAAAGAGTTAGTTTGACATGGTAGTTTCAATTAAGGGTATTTAATATACTACTTAAAGACGTTAAGGAACAGCCGATACTTTTGTATTACTATACAGTAAACTACGGTTATAATGAACACGCTTATAACGAACTGACGGATATAACGAACTCACCTTTTGGTCCTGACTATTTGCTGAAGTTATGCTGTATATATGCTTATAACGAACTACGGTTATAACGAACTAAAATTAGTAGTCCCTTTGAGTTCGTTATAACCGTACTTTACTGTAGTTAATCTCTCATGCCATGACAGATTAGCTATAGTGTTTTTTAGGACTATATATTGAGTAGTGTATTTTATCCAGTATTGGAGTTGTTGTTATTCATTCCGATCAGTGGGTACCGGTGGGTCACATGTATTATATTACTGGATGGTGTTAGAGTTAAACGTCGAAAAACAATTGGTGACCCACGCTCTTATATCCCTAGGGCAGCGTGAACTCATATTCACCCACCCACTCACTCACATGCTCTAATATCCCTAGGGCGGCGGAAACCCATATTCACCCACCCACCCACTCACATGCTCTAATATCCCTAGGGCGGCGTAAACCCATATTCACCACCCACCCACTCACATACTCTAATATCCCCAGGGCGGTGTAAACCCATATTCACCCACCCACTCACTCACATGCTCTAATATCCCTAGGGCGGTGTAAACCCATATTCACCCACCCACCCACTCCCATATCGCCTTCTAATACCGGTTTTGGTTTCGATCGGCAATTTCTTATTCAAAGTTCTCTTTTGATGAAATAAGGTATTTAGACGTAAATGTTAAAAACATAGTCTAGAGTCTAGATTATAAAATATTTTATTACTTTTAGCCAATCGGGGATGTAGAGGTGGGCTGTAAATCATACAGCGCAAATTCGCCCATTTTTCTGACGATATGATCCGTCGCCCCCAGAAGTGGCAAATTGAAAACTGAAAACTATGAAAAAAGGAACGGATGAGGGAGGGTGCCACCCCTCCTCCCCCAAATACCATACCATATTTCACTTTGAGTCTCCCTTTCACCCCTGAATCCCAAATACTACTTACCGTATTCGACGTAATAAGCGCCCATGGAACTCTCAAAATTAGAAATAGGGGGCTCTGATTAGAATATTATTTTGGTGAAAAAAAACAGAGCTGAAAGATAAATTTCATGGTTATGCTGACAGCCTGAAATGTTTATGTACGACAGATATATTTTTCCAGAATTTTATTGCCCATATTTAAGGGTGCATATAGCACACGAGTGCGTATTATACGCGAATAAATTAGTCTTGTGTACATTGATCAATCGGAAGGGGTGCTAATTGGGATTGTTCACCAGCCAATATATCAGCAAATGTCACCGTGGGTGCTTATTAGAGCGGGGCGCTTATTACGTCGAATACGGTAATACAAATCTCAAAGACCACCCCACTGTGGCCATATCCTCTGATAACCACTGCATCGCAGCGGGGAAACATGTCGCATCCCCAGGTATATAGGGTGTTCAGTAAGATGTGATTATTGTGCCTAGATGGAGGGGATGAGGAGACCGAACTTTAAAGCGTTCGCTCGTCACACCGAAAGCCATGGCTCGTTTCCCCACATGGGTACAATTGTGGAACTAATTTCTGGTGTACGTTCATAAAAGTCGGCGTAAAACCATACTCACTCTTGCTTTGCCTACTGCCAAAGAAATATATTGTCTTCACATTAGATGTCAATTATTTTCACTTCATTGTTTGATTTGAATTTGGGGGGCACAGGTGGCCCAGTCGTCAAAGACGCCGCGATTAGCTGTGCAGAGTTGCGTCCCTTGGACACGCCAGAAACCTATTACTGTGGGTTCGAATCCCGGTTCGCCCCAATTATGTTTCTAGGTTTGTCAGCACCACACCCGTGCTCGTGGGTTTCACCGAAGTGGTAAACGTCTGAGACCTGCATCACTTCGGGCTTTCCTCCCACATTAAGCTGATGCCGTGATATAACTGGAATAATGTTAAAAGCGGCGTTAAACCCAACTCACTCACTTCCTTTGAATTTGTATTCACCCATTTGCCAAAGTTATACTTTGAAATGAACCTTTCGTTTTGTTGAACGGAATGGAAAAATTTAATTCGTTTTATATAGTTCAAAATTTCCATGACCATTATATGTTCAGTAATCATTGTTGATGGTTTGCACCTGGGCGGTGTTGGTATATAGTCCGTATATATAGTAGAATGGCCTGCGGGTAGGAGAGGGTGTAGATATTGATAACATATACTCATGGGAACAAATAGGGAAACGTATAACAACGCAGCGAAGGTTTGCTGTGTGTGTAAGTATAAATATTCTCTTGATTTAATTGCGAAGCTATTACTTGCATGACGTCTTCCGGTTAAAGGGGGAGCATAACGTCCAACTAAAGCATCCATTGATGTTTGTTCTCGCGTTTCTTGCTGAGTTTAACTTTCATTGATACTAAGTACATGTACCTGAATATACTCAGGCTTTACGTGTTTGTTTGTTTTTTATTTCTTATTTTTTTGTATTTTTGTATTTTATTCTTTTACAGATGTAAACTTTCATTCTCAAGATAGTTGCCACGATTTTACAATGAACCCTTAAAGACTCAGTAAGGGTTTTATGTTTCAGTGACAGTCTGGCGTCTGTGTGGTGTCTGTATGACCTGTGTAGAAACGCTAATGGTCACGTCTGTGTGGTGTCTGTATGACCTGTGTAGAAACGCTAATGGTCACGTCTGTGTGGTGCCTGTATGACCTGTGTAGAAACGCTAATGGTCACGTCTGTGTGGTGTCTGTATGACCTGTGTAGAAACGCTAATGGTCACGTCTGTGGGGTGTCTGTATGACCTGTGTAGAAACGCTAATGGTCACGTCTGTGTGGTGCCTGTATGACCTGTGTAGAAACGCTAATGGTCACGTCTGTGTGGTGTCTGTATGACCTGTGTCACGTCTGTGGGGTGTCTGTATGACCTGTGTAGCAACGCTAATGGTCACGTCTGTGTGGTGCCTGTATGACCTGTGTAAAAACGCTAATGGTTACGTCTGTGTGGTGCCTGTATGACCTGTGTAGAAACGCTAATGGTCACGTCTGTGTGGTGCCTGTATGACCTGTGTAGAAACACTAAGGGTCACGTGTGTGTGGTGTCTGTATGACCTGTGTAGAAACGCTAATGGTCACGTCTGTGTGGTGTCTGTATGACCTGTGTAGAAACGCTAATGGTCACGTCTGTGTGGTGTCTGTATGACCTGTGTAGAAACGCTAATGGTCACGTCTGTGTGGTGTCTGTATGACCTGTGTAGAAACGCTAATGGTCACGTCTGTGTGGTGCCTGTATGACCTGTGTAGAAACGCTAATGGTCACGTCTGTGTGGTGCCTGTATGACCTGTGTAGAAACGCTAAAGGTCACGTCTGTGTGGTGTCTGTATGACCTGTGTAGAAACGCTAAGTTATAAGAATCGACAATATCTAATTCAGTATCACAATAACTAAATGATCGGCCTTTCTTTTTCTTAGGCCCACTACCAAATATGAAGATTTTAGTATTTTAAGTGTTAACATTTGTTTCCATCGTTTACAACAGTTATGAAAATTATCTAAAGAGTTTTGCAAGGATCTTGGAACCTCACATAATTTTATACCATTGTATACATGTTTTGGATAAACCGAGAGAATTTCCCCCTTATACCGCTCTTAAGCAGCTTGTACAGAGACCCACCCTCCAGACTGGGATTTTAAATTTTTCCACAATTATTTCGGTGAATATTTTAAATGACTTCTTAGTAATGCTCTTACAGTATTTTCTGCTTTCTCATTTGCACATTATAGCATTTTTATGAGCTTTTTGCGTGGTAAACATGCAACACGTTGCGATGCCTGTGTTAGTATTGACGCAAGAAATTATTGTTCTACGCCTGTCTGTACCCCGTTCGTTATCTACGGGTAAGGTGGTGGTGGTGTTTTGTTGTAGGGGAACAGGGTGTGATGGGTGTCAGCTTACTGTATTTTATTGCAATATTTTACAAAACAACCTCACCACCGCTTTATCATTAAATTACGAACGGTCCCTTAATAGAAATAAACATATTTTTGACATCCGGAGTGTGTTTCATGTCGAGGTTCTAGTGGATACAGTGGTAGAGAGCATGTACGTCACGGTCCTGACCAGAGTTCTCAACTCATTCTTCAGATTCCACATGGGTTTCACGATGAGTTCACTACAGTAATATCAGGGAGTCTTCCTCTTGGGTCTAGGGGATCGCCTCTGTGGTAGAGTGTCCGCCCGGGGAGTGGAAGGTCCGGGGTTCGATCCCCGGCCCCGTCATACCAAAAGACGTTAAAAGATGGTACTTGTTGTTACCCTGTCTGGCGCTCGGAATTAAGGGGCTAAAACAAGGACTGGTGGGCTCGGAGTCAGTATACTGTGTCTGAGTGGGGTATAACATTGTATCTCAGTGTGCTAGCACTATTTATCGTCATGTCCTGACTAGTACAAGCAGCCACACACACGTGCATGCGCGTCGCTCTATAAGTGCCATAATCGTGGACGCGACGTTAAACCCCATTTCACCTCAGCTCTCGGGTATTGGGATGCATGGTACCAATTATAGCAGGAAATCCCAAGAAGTTTGCTCGTTTGTTTGTTGTTTAACACCGCACTCTGCAATGACTGAGTGAGTAAATGAGTGGTTGGGTATTCGGAGACATTTTGGGGTTGACACATTGCACCCATGTGGGGAATCGAACCTGGACCATTGGTGTGACATGAGAACGCTTCAGCCAAAAGGCGTCACGAAAAGCCCAAGGAGTTGCACGCACGGCTTTGACGACCCGAGCTTCGAACCGACAACCACTTGGGTGCCAGTTTAGATATTGTCTGGGTGTTATTTGTTTCTTGTTTGTTTGCTGTGAAGAAGGATTTGCGTAAGATATGGCTTCTTACTGTTGTTTAGTTACCAGTGAGTGGGTGAGTGAGTTTGGTTTTACGCCGCCTTTTAGCTATATTCCAGCAATATCACGGCCGGGGGAAACCAGAAATGGGCTTCACACATTGTACCCATGTCGGGATTCGAACCCGGGTCTTCGGCGTGACGAGCGAACGCTTTAACCACTAGGCTACCCGACCGCCCCTTTTAGTTACCAGGTGCTCATAAAAAGAAACACATTTGTTCTACCATAACGCTTACACAGTGCTACGGCTTGCTGAAAATCAACATATGCGCCGCCGTGGGTATGCTGCAACAGAAACGGCTCAGAACGAAGTCGCCAGACATTTTAATGTTCAGAGAAACACAAAATCATGTCTTTGGAGACGTAACCTACAGCAGGGCAACACTCATGACTTGACACAGGCCGGTTGTCCATGTGGTACGTCACCTCAACGTGACAACCATATTAGGTTGATGCATCTACGGAATCGATACTAAACTGCCACGTTAACAGCTCGGACCATTCCTTAGTTGAGCCCTATCAGAGTCCAAACCGGGAAGGCTTAGGTGACACTTGCGTTATAGGTTATGGTTTGAAGTGTTATGGTATGGAGCGGAATCATAACTCATCGGAGAACGGATCTTGTCAATGTTAATGTCAATTTGAATGGCGTACGCCTCCGGGTTGATGTCGTTCAAGATCATGTGCAAATGCAGGGACGTCACAACAGGATAATGCCCGCCCACAAGTTGCACGTGTTGTAACATACTTGTGTATTAGACGCCTACGACAGGACCAGAACCAGTCGGTAACGCAAGACCAACTGGGTCATTCTTTGGTTGACATTTCGAACAACGTCCCCCAAAATGTTTTTAATCACCTGGTTGCTTCAATGCACCGTCGCTGCCTCGCCCGTATCAACGCAAGTGGTCCCACCCGATATTGATATTGTGAATCGAGTTGTTACACCACCCTTTTGAGGGGGCGTGTCTCCCTGTCTCCTGTTACCAGGTATGGGTTTTGTCAATGAATTTGTTATGATAAAACACTGATCATTTTTAAACATAACATTTAAACTTTTTACCGTTAGCATACTACTCACAAGAAGTAAAGGAACACCCGATGACATGACAGATTAACATAAGTCATGAAGAAAATCGGGTGTTCCTTAACTTCTTGTGAGTAGTATAGTTCACAAGAATTTTCATGGCACGTGAAGGTCAAAGGTTTGAGTTGTGCCACGCATCACAATACAAAGTCAAAACACTCAAAACCTGACAACCCATCAGATCTGACCCCAACAATAACAAGAAATCAAATTTCAACAATTTATTTTCAAATTGATTGGCAACAAGCACTGTTATAAAACAATACAGACATGATATTTTCTCTGTACAATTATTACATCAGCTGTAACACTTATCGCACTATTTTACATACACTGTCCTCCAATAGTGACCATCTCACTTGCAATATACACGTTAACTGATATCCCAATAATACAGCCTGGCAGGTCAAAATATACAACATTTCCTTGTAAGATGGCCACACATACTTATTTCAGAAATATTTGTATGGACACAGAATGATATTAGTTGATTTACAACTGATAGCCATGCAACCATACAGCTACTGCTGGCTCAGACACACAACCATCAAGTCATCATTGTGTCCATGAACACAACCTGTACATAATTTACAGCAAGACTGAAAACGATTGAAAATTTTGTGCGATCAGCATCATCAAAGACATTATCAGTTTTGCATTTCTCAAAACTTTTGAAAACAATTGAATTTCTTATTCCACTTGGTGAAACCCTTGGGGTAAGAATCAAGGCATTTAGTTACTGTGATAGAATCTACTGTAGAAGAAAAATAGTCACAGTGAGATATCAAATTGAACCCAATAATTGTTACCGGACTTGAGTATTGGTTCCTGATGGTTCCACATACAACACAAATTCACTTGCATCTGATGGCGATGTTGGCCTACAGGGCTGTGAGGTTTGTACAAATGAGGGATGACGACATCGACACACACAACAGTTACACTGGTACAACGTCAATGTCAGAAGAAATTTACAATCTTTCGTGAAGTTTATGAATTTTGTACAATGAAAATGAATATTCAACAAAAACACAACATTTAACATTTACAACTAAAAGTCACAGAATAAACACACAACAGATTAATTTTGTAGCATGACTTGAGCAAACAGCACATTCTGATAGGCATGGGTTATTGCAGAGGAACCTCCTGTACGAATGATCCGATAGAACTCATATTCTCTCCTTAGGTTTTCAAAAGTTAAATTGGTTTAGTAAAAGTATGCCTGGAAATTTGTGTGCAAATGTCAAGCAATACAGTATTTCTCTCTTAGAAATCTGGTGTGTGTGTGTGAGTGAGTGAGTGAGTGAGATGGGTTTGACTCCGCTTTTAACATTATTCCAGTTATATCAGTGTGTCAGCCTTATGTGGGAGGAAAGCCTGAAGTGATGCAGGTCTCAGATGTTTATCACTTTGGTGAAACCCACGAGCACTGGTATGGTGTTGACAAACCTAGAAACATAATTGGGGCAAACTTGGATTCGAACCCACAATCAGTTTCCAAGGGACGCAACTCTGCACAGCAAATTGCGGCATCTTCCTTGGATCTGTCAAAGCCTAGCTGTCTACCTTGGATCTGTCACATTGTCACAGAATTTCCCATTTCTTAATATATCATCCAGTACAATCTGACTCATCCAATAAAAAATGTATACTACTGAAAGTAAATATGAAAGAATGGGGTGCCCCTTTATGAGAAGTATATTCCACTTTAATCCTTGATCTAGGTATGAAACAGAAGCTTATGCAAAATACACTACAATTGCACTAACCTGGACCTAGACTTTAAGTTCCACCCATCTTGAGCACACTGCTGTGGTGCAAGTGTTGGTATTTGATAAATGTGGCCTTGTTTCTTTCCCACATTGTCAACTCAACAGAACAATAATTTCAACCAAATGTCACGTCAACACTTGAAGTAATTGAAAGAAAATCAAATCTAAACGTATCACCATCACAAGATTATTTGCTGCCATGACTGAACTTCAGCACCATTAAGAGACAATCGATAGACAACCTTGTCAAAACTTACACACGACAGAAAATTAGTTCAAATTAAGCTAAAACTTAGTTGTCTGTAACATAATTGAATTCAACAAACTACCAGACATATAAGTACTCACAATCTGAACACAAACAATCTACACGATATGTACTCCAAGATGGATAATACAATAATCTATGCTACTTTGCACGTCGGCTTCAGATCTATAAATGGACGAATTCACTATTCACTGGACACATTATGTTAATGGTGCGTGCATGAATGAATCAACAGTTAAGTCAGCACTACAGCACTGTGTAATGAATAGGTGTGCTTTATTATAAGAGTGTGGTCCAAGAAATATGACAGCCGTCCTTACTGGACAACTGTTCCTGAAATCAATGCACTGCATTGCTAGCTGCTCGGTGCTTCCAGTCACAAAAACAGATGGGCCTGTTGCTGACGCAACACAAAGCAAACCTGGCACTAATTATGATAGCAACTCCCATACGTACACACAGACTTATGATAGTCAGAGTGCTAAGATTCCTTTGTGCAATGGGCCCTGGGCACCGTTCCACAAAGCGATCTTAGCGCTAAGATGAACGTAACTCCTATACGTCGACATAGATTTACGACAGTTATAGCGCTACGTATCAGCCCTTGACCCCATTCCATGTAGCGCTAAGGTGAACGTAACCGCCATACATCCACACAGACTTGACAGTTGAAGCGCTACGATCGCTTTGTGAAACGGGGCACTGTTCCCCATGTTTGTTCAGTGGTTCCACATCGAAGAAATCCAAGAAAACTATGAACAAACTGTCGAAACGAGATCTATGAATCTGACCCTGAACTTGCATATGGATAGGGAAACTGGTGGCTTGTTGCACTCAGTTCCTTGTGCGTGTCCTCATGGCATAGGGCGAAGGTTTGGCCTGAGCTGCCTGTCCAGCAGCAGCTCCTCCCTGCTGCTGAGCCTGAGTAACCACAGTAGCAATAGTAGCAGCTTGCGGAATAGTCTGAGTAACCTGTGTAGGGACTGGGGAAGGCGAGGCCTGCGGCGTCACCATGGGACTGTGCACCTGGATGGTGGCTGGTTGGGACGCAGCAGAGGTCTGTAGAGCCGATGCCTGAATCTGGTGAATCTGGGCCGTTGAAACTTGCTGCAGTTGCTGCGACACCAGACTCTGCGTGATAGTTGTTATCTTAGGCTGTGAGGCTGCTTGCTGTACCTGGACTGTTGCATGCTCACCGGACAGAGCCTTGACAACCGCAGCTTGCGACACTGGTGTTGCAACATTCAGGGTGATGGGAGCATGCTGGCCTGTCGCGGATGTGACCTGGGTGACGGTGATGGGACTGGCTGCTGACAGTGTTTGTATGTGGGCAGTAGGGGCACAGGAACCTAGAGAAGCTTTGGCCACCATTGGTTGCGTCCCCTGGCCCTGTGTTACTGTGGCGATGATGGTGGGTTGCTGGGATGCGTGGGTTATGATCTGTTGGATGGTGGCTCCTTGGCCTTGCTGCTGCTGCTGCTTCACGATCTGGTGGAGGAGCTGACCTGTGAACGGCAGGCCACCTTTCTGTTGAGGGATGATGAGCGGGATCTGTTGTGTCTTGGCTACCTGAGCCTGGCCCAGAGCTGAAACAAACAAGGACATCTCTACACCTGAGCACGAAGTCAGCAAACTTAAATTAGGATGTATAATGTACAATCATGAATGAGAAAGGTATCGTTAGAATTTAACGAGTAAACAAGATCTTAAAAAATCACTGAAGTTTACCAACAGTGTAGACAGCTTCATCTATCCTGATTGTGTATCGAAGGTTCCAATGTATTACTCTGCAAAAGATTTCCAAAATTCCATGAAAATTATTCTTATTCTCAAACTTGATATATTTTGTACTTCAACAAAGACAGATATTTATAAAAAAAAAGTGATGTCAGCATTTATATTTGAGTACTTTCTGCATAATTACTGAGGACAAAAAAGTAAAACTAAAATCTGATGATTTGAACAAAATATGTCATCATTAGGAGAAACATGGCAAAGTTCAGTTTTCTCTGTCGGTCACATCAGAGAAGAGCTCCACTAATAACTACACACATATCAAATTTCATTCCATTTTTGGGGAAAAAAGGCTGAGCAATGGCCATAATTTGTTTTTTAAATATGAAAATTGAAAATATTGAAAATCAGATTCGGACCTCTCGAACAAATCATGGTGACGTGATTGGTGGGAAGCATGTGAAGTTCAAACAGGCCATGAAACAACAACACTATCCTCCAATATCTTGATTGGTCACCCAGGTCAAATGTAAATCAGGGATGGAATTGGAGAGAAGGGCAAGTATAAATATTTCTTCACGCCACAACAAAGTCTTAAGGCTGTCTGTGACACAGACTACAAGCACTGTAGAGGAGAGACAGAGATTACATGAAACAGTCGGCAATATTCCAGGTGTCACATTGGCCTGTTAAACCAGTGACAGTCAGTCAGCCTCGTCAAACACAGGACCAATACAGATCCTCCTTTTTGCTGGCTCCGATGACAAACAGGCCAGTAGGGATCCTATCTGTGCCCTAAATCCTGAGGGCCAAGTTGGTAACAGTGAGTGAGTGAGTGTGTGAGTTCGGTTTAACACTGATTTGAACACTATTCCAGTTACATCACCCTGTGTCAGGTTATTAATGTGGGAGGAAAGCCCGAAGTGATGCAGGTCTCAGATGGCGTGGTGTGGCGAGAGGGTGTGAGTGAGTGAGCGAGCTTTTAACAGTATTCCAGTTTTATCACGGCGTGTCAGCTTAATGTGGGAGGAAGTGATGCAGGTCGCAGATGTTTACCACTTCGGTGAAACCCACAAGCACGGGTATGGTGCTGACAAACCTAGAAATATAATCGGGGCGAACAGGGATTCGAACCCACAATCATAGGTTTCTGGCGTGCCAGAGGGATGCAACTCTGCACAGCAAATCACAGCGCCTCAGACGGCTGGGCCACCCGTGCCCCCGTTGCGACAGGGAAGCATGAGTGACTTACTGGTAACCTTCTGCCCCTGTGGGGTCTTCCTCTGTTGTGTCAGGTACATCTTCTGTTGCTGCTGCTGGAGCTGGCTCACGGTGGCTCGTTGAGCTGCACAGAGACACAAATATTAACAACCCCATTCTTGAAAGAAACAAGACGACTGATTCATTTACAGTCCATTTTTTACCCCTTTTGTCCCATCTTAAACTTCCTCTGTACCTTTGTTAATAATTAACTAACTAACCATTTATCATCCCGAACTGGCTTCCACAGCAGCTATCGCTTGGGTGAGATCAAGTGATATCTGCTGGGATATACTGCTGCAATGAAATTGCATCACAATGCTTTGTAGACCAAGCCTTGAAGTTATAAACTTTTGACTCCTGTTGAGCTGATTCATTTCAAAAGATGTTTGGTGAGATTCTCTACATACCAAGGCTTTCTCAACAGTAGCAAAGAGTACCATTTGTTTGTTCCTTAATGCCACATTCCTCAACTTTCCATCTACATGAAACTTATCAACCAAGTCGCCAAGCCTACACCCGATTCATTGAGTCGCCTGGTAACACAAGCACAGGCCGCTAGACTCCCAACAAGGTCAGTCACCTATCAATCAATGGGACTGTGAAGACCACTTACCAACTCCAGCCTTGTGTTGGCCAACACTGACGTTGATGCTGACTGGGATGGTGACACTGGGTATTGTGCCTGCTGGTGCCGACACGGATTTGACGAGGGTCGCCACCGGTGTCTGTGAGGTGGCGGTCTGGTTGGCCACCTGTTGTACCTGGGCCTGGATGATCTGGAACAACCAAACACACATCTCGTCACAAGGGACATTGTGTCGTGTTCAGTGAGTGACCAAATACACATTTCCGCAACATAAAGTAATAGCCAAATTTGATATGTGACATGGCACATATATCTATAAACATTAACAAATAGACAAGAACAAGGTGAGGCGAGGTGAAATTGGGTTTAACATCGCATCCAAGATTATTGCACTTAAATAGCGACGTGCATGTACGTGTGTGTGTTTGTGTGGCTGCTTGTACTAGTCCGGCCTGATGCCGATTTATAGTGCTAGCACACTAAGATACAATACCGCAGTTTAACATGAATACCCCACTCAGACACAGTATACTGACTCCGATTCGACCAGTCCTTGTTTTAGCCCCTTAATGCCGAGCGCCAGACAGGGTAACAACAAGTACCAACTTTTAACGTCTTTTGGTATGACGCGGCCGGGGATCGAACCCCGGACCTTCCGCTCTCCGGGCGGATGCTCTACCACTAGACCACGGAGGCGGTCTAGACAAGAACAAACACCGACTTTGAGCCCTGTCGGTACATTGACAAGCACCTGCTGTGAGCTCTCTGGTGTGCTGGACAGGCACCTCCTGTGTACAGTGGGGACATGGACAAGTTCCTGTTGTGTTCCCTGTGTTGCAAGTGACAAGCACCTGTGGTGTTCCCTGTGTGGCAAGTAAGAAGCCCCCGTTGTGTTCCCTGTGTTGCAAGTGACAAGCACCTGTGGTGTTCCCTGTGTGGCAAGTAAGAAGCACCCGTTGTGTTCCCTGTATGGCAAGTGACAAGCACCTGTTGTGTTCCCTGTGTTGCAAGTGACAAGCACCTGTGGTGTTCCCTGTGTGGCAAGTAAGAAGCCCCCGTTGTGTTCCCTGTGTTGCAAGTGGCAAGCACCTGTTGTGTTCCCTGTGTGGCAAGTGACAAGCACCTGTTGTGTTCCCTGTTGCAAGTGACAAGTACCTGTTGTGTTCCCTGTGTTGCAAGTGACAAGCACCTGTGGTGTTCCCTGTGTGGCAAGAAAGAAGCACCCGTTGTGTTCCCTGTGTGGCAAGTGACAAGCACCTGTTGTGTTCCCTGTGTTGCAAGTGACAAGCACCTGTGGTGTTCCCTGTGTGGCAAGTGACAAGTACCTGTTGTGTTCCATGTTGCAAGTGACAAGCACCTGCGTGGCAAGTGACAAGCATCTGTTGTGTTCCCTGTGTGACAAGCACCTGTTGTGTTCCCTGTGTGACAAGCAGCTGTTGAGTTCAATGTGTGACAAGCATATGTTGTGTTCCCTGTGTGACAAGCACCTATTGCGTTCCCTGTGTGACAAGCACCTGTGGTGTGCCTGTGTGGACATGGGATGTTACCTCTGAGGAAGCACCTGTGGTGTGCCTGTATGACAAGCATCTGTTGCGTTCCCTGTGTGACAAGCACCTGTGGTGTGCCTGTGTGGACACGGGATGTTACCTCTGAGGAAGCACCTGTGGCGTGCCTGTGTGACAAGCATCTGTTGCATTCCCTGTGTGACAAGCACCTGTGGTGTGCCTGTGTGACAAGCACCTGTGGTGTGCCTGTGTGGACACGGTATGTTACCTCTGAGGAAGCACCTGTGGTGTGCCTGTGTGGACACGGCATGTTACCCCTGAGGAAGCACCTGCACCCACCTGTCTGACCTGCGGCTGTGTGACCTGCAGCTGCAGCTGACTCTGCCCTGCCTGCGCCCCGGCTACACCTTGCTGAGTCTTCGTTCTGCGAATCGCCAGCATTTGCTCATCGGTCAGCTTCATCGCAGGCTGCTTCAGAATTCCCTGCTTCTGCTCGAACACATAACAGACTCTTTAGAAACAGAAGGCATCAATGGAAAACGCTATACATAACTTCAACATCAACCTTCAGAATCACAATTCCCAGATTATTCTCTTTTCAGATTCACATTACAATGCCACATTCATTTTCGTATTATCAATATCTAAATATTTGATATTTATATACTTAATCTGCATAACATATAATACAATATCTTGCTGTTGAACCAAAACATAATTCCAATGGAGACAACCCAGGGAAATACTTCCCTTAAATGAATAGCCAAAAACAAACCCCTTACAGGACCCATGTTATGCAGGATAAGATAAAATACATAACATTCACAACCTTTCATTACTATTTCAACCAATTCCGAACAAGACAAGAATGGAAACACCTGGTATCAATTAAACCATATCAGTTAAAGTTTCCAAAGAAAGTAGAATTAAGAAAATGTATCAATCTTAACATACAAAGGCATCTACCCTTACAGCAACACACAAATTCAGGGACAATGCGGGACCACACAGCAAGATTCCAGCTGTGTGATGGCTACATGTAAATCAAGTCTGGACCTGACAATCCAGTGATTGATATTATCAGCAACGATCCACGCTGTTGGGGTACCATGACATTCAATTAACCAAGCCACCGAGTCCGACTACCAATCTATTCATGTGACCAGTTCTTTGGCACTAATTCTGAAACGGAATCCCCACAGGACCTGTGTTCCGAAGTACTAAATATGTTGGTCTTACCGTTGCAACAGATGTGAGGAGTGCTTGGGGAGTACTGATCAACTTCTGTTGTGCAACTAAGGCATTCGGACGCTTGTTGATCTGTTGCCTCATTTGGTCAGTCTGAAAATAAATGATTTTATCAAAGGTACGGTTGCAGGATATGCTTTAAATGGACACCTTTTTCCTGGTGGACATGACAACCTCTACGAACCTCCACATGTTGCAAATTTATCAGATGACATACATGCCCAATTCAAACTGAGGGAGTGAGCAAGCGTGGTGCAATATTAGCAGTATTCCAGCTACATCATGGCTGAGTGTGCAACAGTCCACGCTGTCGGGGGCCAAAACACACAGTAGTTTGTTTGTTGTTGTTTAACGCCGCACTCAGCAATATTCCAGCTATATGACAGAGGTCTGTAAATAATCGAGTCTGGACCAGACAATCCAGTGATTGACATCATGAGCATCAATCCATGCAACTGGCATACCATGACATGGATCAACAAAGTCATCAGGCCTGACCACCCGATCCCGTTAGTCGCCTCTTACAACACGCATGGGTTACTGAAGACCTATTCTACCCCTCATTTTCACGGGTATTATCAAAGGTGAGAGTATTTTGACAATACTGACGGTGATGCTGAGTTTCTGTGTCCTGATGGTCTGCTGGGGGTTTTGTGGGCGGACGATGGAAGGCTGTTGTCGTAGGATGTTGATCTGTTGCTGTGAAAAGTTCTTCAGCGCTGACTGATTTAACTGCTGCTGTACCGTGGTGGCTGCAACAGAGGGTGGTGTTGTAAGGCAAGCATAGCATGTGGTACACACGTTTACACAAGAGTGACTCAGAGCAAGCATTGTACGAGGGACACACGTTTACACAGGAGTGTCTTAGAGCAAGCATAGCTAGAGGGACACACGTTTACATGGGATAGTCTCAGAGCAAGCACAGCACGTGGTACACACGTTTACACCGGAGTGTCTCAGAGCAAGCTTAGCATGTGGTACACACGTTTACACGGGAGTGTCTCAGGGCAAGCATAGCACGCGGCACACACGTTTACACGGGAGAGTCTCAGAGCAAGCATAGCATGTGGTACACATGTTTACACGGGAGAGTCTCAGAGCAAGCATAGTACGAGGGACACACGTTTACGCGGGAGTGTATCAGGTTATTTCAAGGGGGGAGTGACCGTTCTTTCAGGCAGCTGTCAGCAAAAACAATATCATGACACACAACACAGCTATATCATGATACAATCAACAAAGAAATAGACCATCCAAATTCAGCAGGTCCCTACCCCCAAGAATCATCCTACTGACACACACATGGTCGTCCCAAATAAAACAACTCGCAATGATCAGTAGGCTTTATTAGTAAGAACTATATCTGATTCAAGGCAAATTTGTGTTTCCCAAACAGTCAACTGGTTATCAAAACTCCAACATAAGTTGTGGCGGATAGTATTTTATCAAGACCATGTGCCCCAATCATTGATAAATTACTTTACTCCGCAATGAAACCCTGTCTGGGTGAGTGAGTGAGTATGGTTTTACACCACTTTTAGCAATATTCCAGCAATATCACAGTGGGGGACACCAGAAATGGGCTTCACACATTGTACCCATGTCAGGAATCAAACCCAGGTCTTAGGCGTGAGGAGCGAACACTTTAACCACTAGGCTACCCGACCGCCCCAAACCCTGTCTGGAAGCTTATTACCTTTACCTTTGCCTGTGACTGTGGTGCCCGTGAGTATTCGCTGTGTAGCTAGCTGGGCATGGGCGAGGTTTCCGGATGCTGTTGCTGTGCGCAGTGTTGCTGTGGCGGTTGGGACACCTGCAGCGACCTGGCCGGGCTGTGTCGTTACTGTTGTTATCTCGTGGACAGCCACTGGTGCTCGCGCCCGTACAGCCTGTGTCAGGTTGCCTGTCACGGCCTGTCGATAAACCTTGGAAAGTGAGTTGGGTGTATCGAGAATCTCAAATATATCAACATTCGTTAATACCAGATTAAAACACAGACTTGTCTGTGTTGGTTGAAAAAGCTGTGTCATGTGGAGAATCTCACCCTAGTCTTAAACATTTATTGACTCGTGTTGATATCAAGACACAGGGGTACGTTTATAGTTATGAGTGAGTGAGTTTGATTTTACACCACTTTAAGCAATATTCCAGCATGGTGGGGGGAGACCAGAAATGGGCTGACACATTGACCCATGTCGGGAATCGACCCCAGGTCTTCCGCGTTAACCAGGTCTTCAGCTTTAACCACTAGGCTACCCGACGGCCCCTTCTAGTTATGATCATTTCACCATCTTGTTCAGCTTGTAAACAGTAACTATCAGTGTCTTGAGTTTAAAAAGTATTAATATGCAATGTCTTCAGTTCAAAAAGTACAGCTAACCTGCTTCAGTGGCAGGGAGTTCAGTGATGCCATTTGATTGTTACGTCACAATGTTCTGCAAAGCATTGGGGATGATTGTTTATTTCATCCCAGCATACCGCCTGTGGAAGCCAGTTTTTGTTTAACACGTCCCTCAGGGTGGGTAAATAATCAAGCCTGGGCCAGACAGACAGCCTTGGATGTTAAAATTAGCTTTGAACAGTATTTCATGTCACTGAATGCTATAGGATATGTTCACTGATGCAGAGTAAATGCGAGAAACTGACTTACTATTGTTGAGTTCGCCTGACTCATCCGTTTGTTGATGGCAGCAAATGTATTGGTCATTCCTGCAGGGGTGTTGACGACGATGTTGCCGGCGCTGAGGGTGCGCGCTATAGACACCGCCTGCCCCACTGGCATCTTCTGCACAGCGCCGCTCTGCTGCAATGTGAAACAACCAACATTCAAGCAATATCATGACGGGGGACACCAGAAATAGGCTTCACATATTGTACCCATGTAAATCGAAATCCGGGTCTTTGGCATGGTGACGAGCAAATGCTTTAACCACAAGGCTACCCGCCCTCCCCACATGCATGTGGTAGGAACCCTGCAGTGATGCTCGTTGTAGACGTTTATCATTTTGATGAAACCCAAAACACAATAAGTAGGCTGATGACAACCCAGAGCTCAAGATAACTTTTTAAGCAATTGAGTTTTTTACTCTAGGGTTTCTATTTTAATTGGGTTTTTCCCTAAAAATGAGTAAGCATTTTGAGATATAAAAAATAATAATGAAATAATGTTTTAGATGTATGTAATGGTTCTAAATATAGGCTTGAGTCGGAAAGTAAATTAGCTTGAAATTGTGTTGCGGAAATTAAATTGTGTTTCAAAAAGGTTCATTGGACATTATATGCATGCTGTTTTCAAACAACTGAGTTTTCCATTTAATGCATGCGTTTCTGTACGCACGTTAATTGAAAGTAATGGGGTTTAGAATAGTTTTTACACAAATACACAGCTTATCTGTCACTCCACAAACCTAAAACATAATCAGGATGAAAAACTACTCTGGAGACCAAAGTATAACATTTCTTGTTGGAAGGTAAAACGACTTATTTCATAACATATACTCAGAGTAAAACATAGTTATAGTGATGCCAAAGATCAATTCAGAAGACAACTGTTTGGCTTGGTTGACATGTTTTAACAGACTTGGGGTTCTTGGAGACAGAGTATACTGAAATCTTGCAGGGGATCACTGAACATATCTCAAGATATTTGGGCCAGCTGACATAAGCTTTTTGTATATCACTTCTGCAAAACTATTACTCAATCAAGTGGGTCGGTGTTCTTGAGGTTTTCTGGTATGTATTTTACCTACTCCCTAACGCCTTCATTTGTAATGTTTGGGTAAGGGGCCTCATTTCACATCTATTCCCTTCTCTGGGGTTCACCAGTGGACCTGCAGAAGACATTGTACAAACAGAGACAAAACTTACAATGACATTAGTGGAAGCCGTTGCCACGGAGACGAGGGGCTGAAGATGCGAGGCCTGGATGCTGGCAGCCACCACGGGGGCTGTGGTTGTACTGGTGCCCTGCACCACGGTCCCTGCCTGCTGCTGTTGGGCCTGCTGTGTTCGCTGTGCTGCCAGCTGCTGCTCCGCCGCTGCAGCCTGTGGGGAACAACCAGTACGTGTGACCTCCCAAGGTTTGAGGGGTGATACTTGTTTTATTTCTTTGTTATTTAACACCGCACTAAGCAATATTCAAGCCATATGACAGCGGTCTGTAAATAATCAAGCCTGGACCAGACAATCCAGTGACTGACATGCTCGTCAATCCACGCAATTGGAATGCGATGACATGCATCAACCATGTCAGCGAGCCTGACCACCCGATCCCGGAAGTCACCTTTTACGGGCATGCATGGGTTGCTGAAGACCTATTCTACCCTGGATCTTGACGAGTCTCAAGAGGTTAAGAGAAATGGGGGTTTAACGTTGTATTCAAGATTATTGCAGTTATATCATGACTTGCATGCATGTGCATGCAGTATTTATTCAGGAACTTACTTGGACTACAAACACTTCCAACAGCTTTATTTGAATACACTACAATCCACCCCTTGTCATGAAACAGTAATAAGGACACAAAAGACATTGCCAAGTTTTACTTAAGTTTGTGACAAAACCTAACAGCAAACTCACAGCTGCAACTTGGCTTTGTTTCTTTTCCCGAGCAATTCGATCAGCTCTGTTGGCTGCCACCTGTAATGGTGTCAGAGGGGTGTCGTAAATGATGCCACTCTCCTGCAGGACAGCAGCGTGCTTGGGGTTCTTCATGGTGGGGTTGACGAGGGTCTGCCTCAGCGTGGGGGGCCTCTTTCCAGCGATGCCCTTGACGGAGTCGAAGCGGAGCGAGTACAGCATGGTCACCGAGTTGTTGCTGTCCTGGATATATAGCTGACTGGTTCGCATGGGGCGGTTGTTCTTTGTCTGGGAATAAAGGCAGGACAATGAGTCTTGGTCGGAGAAGGAATAATTATTAAGAACATACTTATATAAATCCAAACTTTTAGATGTTTAGCAGCACTTTTTTATATGTACAGTTTTGACAAAATTTTGACATGATTATAAAATACAGAAAACAAAATTGAAGAGGTTGGAGACTATCCTGCTTGGATAAAGGCAGGAAAATGATTTTTGTACGTGGCACCTCTTAACTCCACCCAAACGACTATTCTCTCCATCTAAACGATCATTCACTTACAAAGAATGTATTGATTGTTTATTATTTTGATGTTTAATGTTGAACACCACAATTGATCCCAGCTCTATGACCTGTGCAGTCAATTCTGGACCAGACAATCCAGTGATGGACATAATGAGCATCGATCTAAGCAACTTGGATAAAATGACATCCATCAACCAAGTCAATGAGCCTGATGACCCGATCCCATTAGTCGCCTTTTGGGGCAAGAATGGGTTGCTGAGGATCAATTCTACCCTGGATCTTCCCAGGTGGTCAATCAATGAGCTCCACCTTGTATATCCCCTTGGTCTTCTTCTGCTTCCTGGGGCTGATGTCATAAAGTATCCTGCCCTCTTCCCTGGGGATGATGACGTTCTCGTAGCGACTGCGACACTGTTTGGGCGATCGGTACACCCTGCTGCAGCTGTTGACAACATCGGCGACAAGGTCCCAGTTTGGAATGTGTGCGGGTGCCACCACCATCAAGTTGAGTGGCAGGCTCAGCAAGGTCTGCACAGCCTGTGGAAGAAACATCATGGAAGGATGTTAAGTTAAGTCCAATGATAATTGGGTACTAACAATATGCCAAAACTCAAAAACAACCAAAACAAGTATCTCTCAGGCAAGCTTGCAAAGTTTCATTCATGTGACGTCAGTAGTTTCTGAGAGAAGTTCTCCCCATTGCACACACTATGTTGTAAAGCATGAAGCAAGGGCCATAACTTTGTAAAACATGAATGTACAACACCAATTTTCAAACTGATTAGTTATCATGACCCGTAACATTAGTGTGCAAAACTTAATTTTTTCTAAATGTAATAGTTTTTGAGAAAATTTGTCCACATTGAGAAGCAGACTAACTCTGTTCCTATGTCACTTCATGGTGGGGGATAATAATCCCAAAATGCAATTATTGATCAAATAATTTCTTATCAACACAGTTTCACTGAACTACAGGTACATAATGACCAACTCCTTGGCCCTGTTCCCCAAAGCGATGTTAGTGCTTAGATGATCACAACCCACATACTTTAACAAGGACTTACGGCTGTTTGAGTTGATTGTTTGTTGCGTAACGCTGCACTCGGCAATATTCCAGCTCTATAACGGCGGTCTGTAAATAATTGAGTCTGGACCAGACAATCCAGTGATTGATATCATGAGCATTGATCCACACAATTGGGATACAATGACATGCATCAACCAAGTCAGCGAGTCTGACCACCCGATCCCCTTTGTCACCTTTTACGGCAAGCATGGGTTGCTGAAAACATGTTCTACCCCGGATCTTCGCGGGTCAATCTTGTATTGTAGTTTCCAGTTAACTATTCCCACCTGCAGAAGAGCCCAGTCCTCATGAATGAGCCATTCTGGGTGGTCTGGCGCCGTGTCGAGGACAGGCTTGCTTGGCACAGCGGGTGCAGCTGGACGGTAGGGTTTGATCAAGCCTTGCTTCAGCTTCTGCAGCTTGGCTTCTCTCCTCATCTTCAACAAGGCAGCGGTCGGCCGATCAAAGAGAGATCGTGGAACGCGGGGCTGCTCTTCCTTTCGTTGTTTTTGTTTGCGAGCTGAGGGAGAAACATAAGTTGAGAACCAAAGAAACACAATGACAAAAAGTTGGATTGTCAAGAGTCCGATACTTTTGAAAGATACCTATATGGCTTAATGACAAAAAGTGAAGTTTGTACCTACCTGGGTTTCAAGTGATTCTAAGAGAGGGGAATTCCCCAAACAATCTCCATGACAAAAATGAAAATCTAATACCAATTCAGCATGTCGATGTTGAAAATTTCACTGTATTCAGATATCAAAAGTGGCCAATTTGTAACATGTTTTTAGAATGGAGTTTATGCCCCTTTTAGAATTACTCCAGCATTATCACAGCTGGGGAAGCCAGAAGTGAGCTTCACACGTTTAACTAATGCAGGATCAAACCCAGGCGTAGGCCTTAACCACAATGCTATCCCCCCTCCCCAAGTGACAAGAACGCAGCAGCATCAACTCACTGGTGACGGTCTCTATACGAGGCTTCTTGTGCTCCTTCCTCACATACACAGGTGGGAGCTGTGTCTCCGTCATCACAGCCGGCTCGTACAGGAAGTACATGGTCTGGTCGATGTACACGTCGTTGTCATCCTTCGGCGGTGTTGGTGGTGCCCACATCTTCACAAAACAAACACATCAGGTAATCAGGAAAAACACTCAAATTTTCTCAGCACTCTACCCAAATTTGTTGGCATTCATTTGTTACCATTAAATCTGAATATACCATACGGTCATGATAGTAATACTTCCCTTAATGCCTAAGTAACCCTAAACAATTACATTATTTTTGTTCCTGGCATTAATAGTGAGTGAGTTGGGTTTAACGCCACTTTTAACAGTATTCCAGTTATATCACAGCGTGTCAGCTTAATGTTGTAGGAAAGCCCGAAGTGATGCATGTCTCAGACGTTTACCACTTCGGTGAAACCCACGAGCACGGGTATGGTGCTGACAAACCTAGAAACATATTCGGGGCAAACCGGGATTCGAACCCACAATGATAGGTTTCTGGCGTGTCCAAGGGACGCAATTCTGCACAGCGAATCGCGGTGCCTCAGACGACTGGGCCACCCATGCCCCCTCCTGGCATTAATAAGTTACAGGTTGATAACCAATGGCCTCATTGTTGGATCACATGCACCGCACTGTACTGCCTGCAGATACTCAATGAAGTGGCACAGGGGGCCCAATCGTCTGAGGTGCCGCTAATTCACTGTGCAGAGTTGCGTCACTCGGGCATTCCTGAAACTTATGATTGTGGGTTCAGATCCAAGTTCACCCCTATGTTCCTAGGTCAGTCAGCACCAAACCCATGGGTCTTAAGAGGTAACGTCTGAGACCTGTATCACTTTGGCTTTCCTCACATTTTAAGGTGACATGCCTTGATATAACTGGAATACTGTTCAAAGTGGCGTTAAACCCAACTCAATCACTCACACCGTGCCAGCTGCACTGTGAGCACAATATATGTATGTGCTCTCATGACAATATGAGTGAGTGAGTAAGTATGGTTTTATGCTGCTTTTAGCAATATCACAGCAGGGGACACCAGAAATGGGTTTCACACATTGTATCCATGTGGGGAATCCAACCCTGGTCTTCAGTGTGATGAGAGAACTCTTTAACCACAAGGCTACCCGACCGCCCCCATATACATATGATGTCAACACGTTATAGCTTCACAAATTAGTTTAGGTAAAGTGGACAGCTTTGGGCCACAGTTGACAACCTGTTAATAACAAGAGACTAAGCGACAGGTCATTAGTGTGACATGGACGTAGTGATGCTAAAAACTGTCCAGTTACACTGTACTGGTCACCGACCAAATATCGCCACTTTTTTCCATGTTATTTCTGACATATTCCGTGTACAAAGTTGACAGTACCAATTACTTTAATTTTCGTGAAACTGTGAGCAAATGCGCTTATTTCTGTCTGTTGAATAAGATTAAGTTAATTTCTGTCTTAACGCTACCATGGGGAATCAAGACGGTGGAAATAGAACTTTCCCGTCGACTTACTGTAGCAGTTACCGCCAACATCTAAACAGCACAGCACTGCTTCAGCTTTACAAAGTACATTTTTATGGTATTGCACCAATATTTTTTATTCATCAAAATGAATAAGAAATGCTATTATCAATTTGTTGTCTGCAAACTGACAAAACAAATATTCCCCAAATTTGATCTACACATGCTTAACCTTGCACTATGTACTATGGATTTTGCGATTAATACAGGCTATGCATTTTTGAAAATATTGCTCAAATAATTTTCAGAAACTTATTTTGGGGAAGAAATGACAGACAGATGGAAAGCAATGACAGAACTGAAAGTGCATCATTGGTTTGTTTGATAAATATTTTCATGTGAATTAGTCATGTGACACCACCCATGTCTCTTTTCTTAAGTTGTACTTGATCAAGTTCATTATGGTGGTTATTAAAAAATATTTCCTGACAAAGGTCTGTTTTGTCCATTTTCAGATAAATATTTCTCGGTTCTAATGAAAACAAGCAAACTTAAAATGAGATGCGATTATGTGAGTGCTGTAACAGGGAGTTGGCGATAATTGGTCCTCGGTGACAACTGGTTGCTAGCCAGTACATGGTTCGAGAGTCTTCTGAAAACAACTCACCGGCATGGTTTCTGGTCCCAAGTCAGAGACATACACCTGGAATTAAAGAAAAATCTGACATTGTCATTGGAACCCTTGAATAGTGAACTCTTGCATGATTTGCTTCATGAATCTTGGCATATTCATTATGAAAAAGGAGATTAATGTGCATGGTACTGTAGAAGAGATCTCCCATTTTGTATCCTAACATCTTGGCAAGGATAAGATGAGTTGATGGTACGTTGTCAAAGAAGTTATCCTAATATCTGGTCTTTGTGTTCTAAGTTAAGAGCATTCATCCACATACACTACAGGTAAAACTTCATTTTCTTGGGACCGGCTTCTGCGTCTTCCATTTAAGTATATCTCATCAGCAGAGGTAGAAACTAACAGTTTTAGTCCACTGGTCATGATAACATTGCACAGCCTTAACTATTGAGCAGTTTGGCAAAGGACGATAGGACTAGTGCCACTTTCTAACGCTGATGAGAGTTAAAACATACAGGATATCATGGTGGGAGAAAGGAAAATTTGACATAACGTCTCAATTTCAATTTGACCTCACGATACCTTCAATCTTACACAAGCTTGGTCAGGCAAATGTTACGTGTTATCAGACAGAATCCGCAGATAACGGTTGGAGTGTTTAGTTTGGGCGCTAACTTGGTGTCACAAACGTCAGATGTTTGTGCAAGTGAAGGATTCAATTTCTGACATCAACACACAGCCAAATGTCTTCAACCGCACCAGAAAGGGCAGCTTTCTCCATAAATAGATGTTTAACATGTTCAAACCAACTGGATAGTAAAGATGCTGGAAAATTCTTTGAAACTAGCATATTGATAGCATTTAATTCTTCAGCTACCTTAAATCACTTATTTTGACAATAGTATGATTTTCTTTCATTGACAAACTCTACAAGTCTGTCTTTAAACTTCACAAGTAAAGAAACAGTAATGCAAGTCAATAAACGGCCCACTGGCGTTCCATATCTACATGTTGATACTTGAGATTGAAACTGTACGGACATCTTTGGAATTCCCTTCTTGTGGTTCTACTTCCGTAAAGTACAGTTGTTCCTCATCCCCAGTTCAAATCCATTACTTCAACTTTCTATATATCTTAATTCTTTCTTTAACAAAGCAAACAACTTGCCCAACCTCCCGCACTGGATCACTGAAATTTTTTGTGAATTTTATTTTGTGAATGTAAAGACGAAATATACCATAATAGATGTTTACTTCTGGGTATTAACACATGGCACTAGTAACTTACGTTTAACGTGTCATTTGACTTAAATGACCTCAGAGTCTGTGACTCAATGTATCCAAACTTGTGGCTTTATTCTTGCTATTTGTTTGTTGTTTAACGCCTCACTCAGCAATATTCCAGCTATATGACGGTGGTGTTGACATCATGAACATCGTACATGAATCTGAACATCTCTAACAACTGTGTATTTAGAGATCTCACAAATGCGCCATTGCTTATGTCCAAACTTTGGTCAAGCTTTCCATGAACACGCATGCATGTCTTTTCAACTATTCGAAGAAAATTATGAATTCACTGATGAAAAATTGCTTTTCAGTAAAAGTTATGCAATTAAAGTGACAAGTTTTCATCTTTTTTGATTTTCAAAATACCATTCAGTTTCTCTGCCAGGATCTTATTTCAGATTTGGCAGGATTACAGGCGAACATGTTGACGGTGACTGTTACACAAGTAGTCCATTGTGGATGTGTCATGGTTTTCTGCGTGCGGATGTGTGCCTGTAGTCTGCATCTCACTTTGTGGCGTGTGTAATGTGGGCCAGTGGCACAGCGGACAAGGTGGTTTGGTGCCTATACGTTTAGTCTTAGCAATGAAGGATGAACATCAAATGAAATCGCATGCCTGGCCAACCCAAATTACACTCAACCTGCACTAGAACAGAACACTGTTCGTGCAATTGAAGGGCTTTCTCTTGACTTATCATGAACATGCCTAATAAAGGTCATTAATGTAAAAGCCATAGATGTTTTATTAATACTACAAAATTTTAAACTTCCCTAAATTTCAATGCACAGTTTACAGAAATGTCAAACTGATTTCTAAAAGCAGAAAGCATGAGTTCAGTTAATGCTTAATGTTTTGATTTGTTAGACAAATGTTACCAGCATTTCACTTAACAAGAACAAAGCCCAACAATAATTTTGGCAGTGCATAAGTGAGACACAGACTACAGCTTAATTGCCGTAGTCGTTCATGGAATTTTGTTGAGACACCAAAAACCTTGAGCAGATCAGTGCTGTGGCTACCCGGCCGGTATTACACATGCACAACAGAGTGAAATGAGATGCACACACAGAAACATTTACAAAATCTTTTATTCTCAGAAAACATTATTTTGACATTTTCTCAGACATTTTGCATTATTGTTTTCATACAGATGCCACACTTCATGCATCATGACTATATACATCCACATCTCACAACCGCACAATTTCCATATGCAGTCAGTTCAACAAGCAGATTCACACAAATACTCATTTTACCGTAAATGTCATAAAATTCAGGCTAACGCAACAGATATAGCATCATTCTTTGAAAAATAAAAATCTTTCATGGACAATACTTGATCATAAAAGTCCAAATAATGACACTGTCGTAAGTTTGCCTTGGAAGAAATGAACGTAATTTTTTGGCATTATTTGGGTTTGATCAATTTTTCAGCCATTTTGGCCAAAATACTTTTCTACTTGACAAGCAAGCACAGAAATGAATCACTTAACAGAAAAAGAGCAGAAGTCTATGAGCAACTGCTGTATGCAACAGAGCAGAGCAGTGCCAGCTTCCGGAGATATTCACAGTTTTATGTTCCGTTAAAAAACCCACATGGAAATCCCCCTTGGGGTGTGACCGTCTAGCACACAAGAGCATTGTTTCCCGGGTACTGCAACTACTATCTTACAGTCGAGGTAGCATGATGAAAGGCTTGCAAAAGAACCAACTTAATATAAGTTCCTTTTGGACTTTTTTCCATGAAGTACATTGTCAGATATGAATCATCAATGACATTCTTATAATATGCACATATAGTTGATTATGTAGCGTCAGTTAACATGTGGTTAACTTGTGTAACCCTACTGAACACATTCTCTAATACCAACTGAATCACGGGGAGATCACCCCGTGTCACGAATCTCATTCACTGGATGGCCATTGCTCTCCTGAGAAGCCGACCGAGTCCTCTTAGGATTGACTATGACAAAACTTTGTGCTGGAATAGCTTGATTCAAGTTTGTCTGAATAATCTGATGTCTGCTCAACGACATAGCTTGGTTGTTGAGAATAGGAACATGAAGACTATTGGTTTTGACAATATTGTAGGCAACTCCTGGTATCGGCGACGCTATGACGTGATGGGTGGGCGGAGCAGGGGCAATAGAAACTAAGTTGACCCCTCCACCAAGGATGCTGGTTTGAGGGAGAGGTGGTTTCGCAGCTTCTTGGAGAGAAGCTCGACGGGTACGGATAACAAGATTAGGGTTGGACCAGGGAGGAGGCACAGAGTTCTCCTTTGGAGAGAGAGGGGTCTGCTTGGCATTGATAGGGGATCTGATACGTGGGGTATTATTAAAAACCTGAGTTGGGACTGGTGCAACCAATCGAGTCTGCATTTGGGAAATAACAGAGTTTAAAGTGGCTCCACCAGGTGAGATAACTCTGGCAACAGGAGACGACACAATTACCTGCCCCTGTGCAGGACCTGCAATGACCTTGATAGGCTGGGGAGCTGCATAGGCCTTTCCCTGGGTTATGACTATCCTATTGTGAGGGACAATAGCCCTGCCTTGCGGAGTGTTGATAATCACATTGCCTTGAGTTGGCAGAGTCAACTGCCCGCCTGGACTTGTGGTCAGTGAAGACGCTAAAGTCGGGACTTTGAGAATGGGTCTGGAATCAGCCTGCTGGATGAGTGGTTGAACCACCTGTTGGGTAGCTGCTGCTGCACAAGATATCCTTGTGGGGTTGGCAGTAACCTCAACCACTCCAGCACTATGGGCATTGGGGACAGGGTGGGAGTTTAGTTTCAACGCATCTGCAATGTTAACAGCCATGGGCAGGGATGTGGGAGTGAGCAATGAATTAATCTTAATTTCTTTTTTGACCTCTTTCTTTACTGACTTAACGTCTTTCTTTGGTTTGGGAACTTTGGGAGTTTTTTCCTTGGGCTCTTTAGGGGTACTTTTAGCTTCTTTAGGGGTATTTTTAGGCTCTTTAGGGATATTTCTTGGCTCTTTGGCAACCTTAGGTGTAATCTTAGCTGCTTCTTTCTTGGTTGCTTTGGGAGTTTCTTTCTTAGGCGCAGGTTTTGGTTTCGGTTTGGGTGTAACTTTCTTTACTTCTTTCACCGGGCTGAGATTGGGCTTGATGGTTTCATCTCCTGAAAGTTTTAAATCACCCGACTTCTGCCTTAACCTCTGTGACCTAGGGCTGACATCCTTCACCTTCTCCTTAGCCTCGTGCAACCTCCCACTACTCTTTAAAGCCCTTGACTCAGGGCAACTATCGAGGTCATCACTAGTATAGGAAGAATTTTTCTTTAGTCTGGTTTTCTTCTTTTTCTTCACCTGGTTATATGCATCATCCCGAGAGTATGTGTACAACATCTCGTCCTCCTCCAGCTCAAGGCGTCGCTCTTCCTCCTCCTTCAACGCCTTCAACCGAGCAAGCTCCCATTCCTTCTTGGAGTTCTCGATGTCCTCCTGCAACAGGTATCAATCACAAGACTGCAGAGCTCCAGATAAGCTTTTTGTGTTGTGGGTATTTTACCCATGCACTTTAAAATCATTGGGTATCAGTAATTCTATCTGGGTATTGAAATTTGTGTTACCCACTAGTTTTTACACATGTGGGTATTCAAGTTAAATATTTAAAAACATCTAGTCCCTGCAAATGGTGTCGTGTGGGTTCGAGAGCGTTATAGGACTAAAAAATATCATAATACTTCCACTAGAAAGTGTGATGGCAAATGATCATGATGTAACTGTCCTCGTGGAGTTTGGCAAGGTAGACGGAATGCCCGTTTATAATTTCAAAATAAGTTCCTGATTTGCTAATCGAATATGCATGGTTACTTCAGAATATTTTGATGATACGCACAAGTTTTATTTTTGTAGCGTATCTGTAATGTTCGTTGCGTATTTGATACACTTGGATTTTATTTTACTGCGTATTTCTGCATTTCTGTTGCGTACTTTACGCAGATACGAAGATTATCTGGAGCTCTGAGACTGTCACATGGACTCACCCACACTTATACCAACACTGTTACTTGTTGCTTGTCTAATGCCACACTCAGCAATATTCCAGCCACATGACAGCTGCTTGTAAATAATTGAGTCATAAACCTGTGATAGATGCAAGCATAAATCCAAGCTGACGGAGTATGTTGGAGCCGACCACTTGACCCATGATATTGCATCGTACAACAATAACAATACTGGGGTCAAATTTTAAATTGAAATCCCAATGAAAATAAAGAAATAAGATAATTTGATTCATTTAAACGATTCAACTTGCATAAACTTCACATTAATTGTGTGGTATTTAGTCAATACATGAATACTTTTTATAACAAACTACAATTTCAATTGATGTGGGCAGCTGACCTTTAAAAACCAATAAAATGTGCGGAAATTTTCTCTTTCATGAAGCAGGAACAAAAGGCACTCAAGTTGACTGCAAAATAAATGAGGACAGTGCCAGAGAATCGTATATGTAAGCATGCAGTTACACACCTCTGCAATCATGAGTTCTTCAATAGTCTCAGGTTCCATCTCGGCTTCCATCACACAAACAGCATACCGCTCAATTGGGGTAAGCTAAAAGGAGGTAGTCACATTCAGTAACGGTTAATTGCAAGCAAACATCAATGTAAACATCAAACAACGTAATGTAATCAGTTTTTGAAAAATGTAAGACATAACATTATATTTTCTCCACAATAAAACACTGTGAAGTCATACGGTTTCAAGTGACCAATATCTGCGGATAACAGCTAAAATGTCTTTGAGCAAATATGGGAAAGTTATTACACCAGATCAGTCTGCCCTTATGGGAAACATGACATCTGTACGTGGAACTATCCACCTCCACCCAATGACATCCAAACATGAATCAAGTGATACTAATACTGCATGTCCACAGCTTAACTTCTCATTTCAGTATTACCTCCTTGTCCAGTTGTGCAAGCTCAAGTTCCACCTTGGAAACTTCCTCATCTTTTTTAGATTCAGCCTCTTTTTCATCCCAAGGAATGGTTTCGTCAAACTCGGCCAGTTCTGCCTTCTGTTCAGCTTTCACCAGTTTTACTGCAATGGCATCCGTCTCATCTTCCGCCTTGCAGAGAGCCTGAAACATAACGAATAGGAGAATGAGTGGGCCAACGTCAGTCTGAGTCATCATCATCATCTGTTACCACGACACCAAGAAGAAACTTTACATACTCAAAAAAAAAAAAAAAAAAAAAAAAAAAAAAAACAGTTAAGGATCATGAAATATTTTAATGTGACATTTTTCATTCAAATTCATCAAAACCCGTTAACATTATACAGTGGTAGAAATTAACATTTCAAAGCGACTAGTCCCTATAATGATAACATAGCAAAACTCTTAAAAATGGCCAATTTCTATTAGTTCTTATGATACCTTAACTATTGGGCAGTTTGACAAGGACTACAGGACTAATGCTTATTTCAAATGCTGATTATAACAAAGATTATTCAAGATCCCGAACTTTGTTCAGTATAGGTTCCTTCATGGATAATTTGGTGTTGTGCTTGAGCAGGCAAGAGATTTCTGGTAGGTTAATAATGTCATGTTTCAGAGAATATGAATGCAGGGGTCAGCAACTTTTCACCTATATCAAGCACTGGCAGCAACAATGTAGCCACCTGATCTTCATCAGCTGACGGACCAACAAAGTGGACTCCTACCCTGGACAAGGGCATGTCAGAACAGTGAGTGAGTTGTGTGTAACCCCGCTTTTAACATAATTTCAGTTATATCACGGCATCAGCTCAATGTGGGAGGAAAGCCCGAAGTGATGCAGGTCTCAGACGTTTACCACTTCGGTGAAACCCACGAGCATGGGTATGGTGCTGACAAACCTAGAAACATAATTGGGGTGAACCAGAATTCGAACCCACAATGATAGGTTTCTGGCGTGCCAAAGGGACGCAACTCTGCACAGCGAATCATGGTGCCTTAGACGACTGGGCCACCCGTGCACCTGTCAGAACAGAGCAGGCTCTACGTCTACAATTCTTCAAAAGGACGACTTTCTTTCAACTTCTTCTAAACACTCGTTGTCATAACTCACCTGTTCAAACTGTGCCAGCACATTTGTTTCTCCTTCGGGAAGTTTCTTGGGAGGTTCCTTATGAAGTTCCTTCCCTTGCTTGAGAGCTGCCTGGGCTTGCTTCTCCTTTGCCAGAGCGTCAAGGCCAGAGGGTTCCTCAAACAGTTCCTTGATAGTGTGCTGAAAATACAATAAATATTGCAGGTGATTCCATGTCATTTGCGTACCAACCAAATATTTTTTTGTTCATGCTTGCATAAACTGAAAAAATTAAGTCACGCCTACCAGCGTACTAATGTTTCCTGATTAGTCGATAAAAGAGTTTTATTATTGTGTTGAATGATGTCACGTATCATCTACAGGTTTGAGGGGAGGGGGGAGGAGGAGGGAGAGAAAAGAGATTTTCTGATTAAATAAGTAGTCTGTGCAGTTACTGACAACATACATTACAAACACTTTAAACACAACACCAGCATTAAACATATTGCTTGCATCGCTCCATAGGATAACATCCTGACATCAGTGTCTACATTCATTACAATGCTGATGGGTAATGTCCAACAGCACAGTTTATTGTTTAACACACTCAGCAAGTTTTCAGCTATGTAACGGTGACAAGTAAAATCAAGTCTAGACCAGACAATCAAGTGACGGATATTTGGAGCAACAATCCTCAGCATCCAAGGTGAAAAGGCACACAAAAAACCAAGTCACTGAGCCTCGTTGCCTCATAAAACAAGCAAAGGCTGCTGGGGGCCAATTCTGACCTCCCCATGGGGACCCACAGCACTGCTTACCTCCTTGAAGAATGCAGTGGTGAAGTTGCCTCCCTCAATAGCCAGATCACCTAATAACCTCTTTTGATTTGCTTTCTTGAGAATGTTCTCCTCAATTGTTCTCTCGCTGATGAGTCTACAAGAGTAAAGTACAGGCAAATATGTTAATAAAAAAGATGAGAAATTTATATATCTATATCTTTATCAGATAACTAAGAAAATCTGCGCAAGAACTAACGATACATCATCGCTCAAATGTTCTCAGTCATACATGGTATCAAGACTTGAAATAAAATAATAACACATACAAATGTATTAATATTACAACAAAACATTCACGACAGTTGATTATTACTGTTATTGTTATCATGCAGCTGTGGACAGGTATTATTCAGGTACAGCGCTGACAAATCTAGACATGTTGGAAACAATCAGGACAAATCGGCAGTTTGAACTTACGAGGATGTAGACAAAGACAAAATGCACCTGCACTAAACAGTGACTGAGCCCCACCTGTATATATGCACATCCCTGGTCTGACCGATTCGATGACATCTGTCTTGAGCCTGGGCATCCATGGTTGGGTTCCAGTCACTGTCGTAAAATATCACAGTATCTGCCCCTGTCAGATTGACGCCAATGCCGCCAGATCTTGTTGACAGGATGAAGCAGAAAATACGACGATCCATGTTGAACCGATCCATTAATGCCTGGCAACCAAGTCAGAAACTAAGATGTTAGGAGGATATTCTTCACATATGTTCGTTCTACGGACAAACATGGGTGCTAAAGTACTCACGGAAATGAAAAAATAATAATGTTTTTCTCAATTTAAAAATCGACACAAAGTGTTACGTAGCTGTAAATACGAAATAACAAAACAACTCGAAAAGTACTAGTCTGGATTTGCTAGTTTGATCTCAGTGAACAATACAAAATGTACTTTACAGGAGGTAATTTGTCGGCACTTTTAACATTCAAAAATAAAACTAAGTCCAAATTGACATAGCAGAAACAGACTATAGGCATTACGCACCTGTTCTCACCTGTCGTCAAGGTGTCATAGGTCACCTTGATCTACTTACACCTGGTTATGCCCTGTTTCACAATAGTCTGTTTTATTCACATTTTTGCACACTTTTACGTGTAAAAAGGCATAAAATCATTTGATACGCTGTATTTGTGCCACGGCCCAATTAGTACTAATTTAGTTGTTTGAATATTTACACATTTTGTATATTAACTGCAATAATTTAAGATCTGAGGTCGAAAAAACAGTTTTTTTTCATTTCCGTGAGTACTTTAGTGACTTGTTTGCTAATGGGAGTGACCAAATAGATACTGACAGTCTTCATGTTGTCTCATAGTTTAAACTTCATATAAAGGTATATTAATAAGTGTCCAAATAGACAGATCTTTGATGTTTCGGAGCATATACTCACGCCATCAATTGAATGAGTGAGTGAGTTTGGTTTTACGCCAATTTTAGCAATATTCCAACAATATCTTGGCTGGGACACCAGAAATGAGCTTCACACATTGTACCCATGGCAGGGATCAAACCTGGGACGAGAGAACGCTTTAGCCATGAGGCTACTATGTAAGTAAGTTTTTACTCTGAAACGTTGTGTTCCTCATAATAAAGAAGTTGACATCCATAAATTCTCTTCCTTATGAGGGGCGGTCGTGTAGCCTAGTGGTTAAAGCGTTCGCTTGTCACGCCGAAGACCCAGATTCGATTCCCGACATGGGTACAATGTGTGAAGCCCATTTTTTGTGTCCACCGCCGTGATATTGATGGAATATTGCTAAACATGCTAAAAGCTGCGTAAAACCATACTCACTCTTCCTTATGTATATCACTTCTAAATGCCTTTATAAGACAATTCATGTGTACAAGTACTTGGCCTTGCTATGCTGAAGCTGCAATGGCGGCATACCTGTCTTTGCTCTACTTTGGTGGTGCCATCAAGCCTGAGATATCGATGACCATGGTAGCTGAGGAAGGCCTCCAAGACGTCCAACATCTTCGTCATCTGGGTAAAGATGAGGACTCGGTGACTTCCTGATTTCAACCGGTGGAGAAGTATGTCCAGGGTCTGAAGCTTACCTAAACAATAAGAAAATTATGTCACAAATTTCTAGGTGACAAATTTATGCACGAAAACCTAAGTTCTTTTCAATCCTCAACAGAATATTCCTTAACTAGATAGATATATATAATACTTATTGTTTCAGACAAGGTGTCCAACCACCCATATCGTGTGATCAGGGCATAGGTATCTGATGGTTTTACTCTTCGAGATCAGTAGCGACTTGTCTTGCAAGATTGTCAGACAAGTGAATCCTGTTAATGTCTCGTAATCACAAACAAGTTCACATACAAAAACATCAAAACAAAAGGTTAAACAAAAACAACAGAAGGCAATGATTTGTTACAGTTCAATGTTTGGATCTGGAAACAAGATTACCAGATTCAATAAGCATCTTATGTAGTATTTATTTCATTTCACAGAAATATAGACCGGTAGTCGAGGTTTCCAGGTATCTGGGATCTGAACAAGTGGGAAATTGTGACCAATGCACAAATGCATGACACATTTTCATAGCCTCAAAACGATAAATCATATTAAATTTCAATCCATTTATGAAGGAGGAACAGTGCATCCGATAGAAACTTGTCTACAGTTGCAAGGCTCAAGATTAGGTTGTCATAATTAGAACTGATATTTAAATCTGTCATGTCAATAACCACTGTCATTCTAAACTTATACGCTCACACTGGTTACAATTTCATCAGTAAATTACACATGGTTCAGTGTTTCAGACAAGGTGTCCAACCACTCATATCGTGTGATCAGGGCATAGGTATCTGATTGCTTTACTCTTCGAGATCAGTAGCAACTTGTCTTGCAAGAATGTCAGACAAGTGAATCCTTTTAATGTCTCGGCAGTGTGGCTAAATGACATTAGAAGACGTCGAAAAGCTCCAACTAAAGAGTTTGGGGAATCTTCATGATATTGCATCTGAATTTGTTGTAACACATCCATGACACTTGATGTCCATTCTAATCAAACACTAACAACAAAACACACCCAGCTACACCAACTTACCATCATCACACAAGAGGTGAGGTGAGGTGAGGTGAGGTGAGGTGAGGTGAGGTGAGGTGAGGTGAGGTGTGTGCGCATGCACACTAGTCCGGACTGATACCGATTTTATAGTGCTAGCACACTGAGATACCATGTTGCAGTTCTACATAAATACCCCACTCAGACAGTATACTGACTCCGAGCGGACCAGTCCTTGTTTTAGCCCCTTAATGCCGAACGCCAGATAGGATAACAAGAAGTACCATCTTTAATGTCTTCTGGTATGACACGGCGTGTGATTGAACCCCGGACCTTTCACCCTTCGGGCGGACGCTCTACCAGTAGACCACGGACGCGGTCCCATCATACAAGGACAAGCTGAACATCAGCAATACTCGTCCGAAACAAGAGTCCAGTAAAACTGTTCAGTCTTGTAAGCTCAGCTAATAATAAAAACGTACTAAACATGATACAAAAGCCAGGTTTACAACGACAACATGCCAAAAATCATACAAGAACAAGCTGAACCTCAACCTACATCAGCAATACTGGGCCAAATGACAAACTTACCACAATCATACTCTATAAGCCGGAGCTCCGGGAACTGGACCATCATTTTAGTTGAAAGACTGTGTAGACATGCTGTCTGGGGGGAGACTTCTCGATGCAGCATGAAAGACATTCTCTTCTTGGCTTGTTCGGCTGATGGACAGGGATGAGATACATGCATCTTTATCGTGGGCGCAACCACCGATGGAGTAACGAACAAGTACCTGAAAACGGGAGATGTCACTGGCACTGAGGTTAAGCTTTTACACTCCCTGGATCAAATATACGTTCTACATAAAGATGTCCACACATACATACTGCTCAAAAGAAGTAAAGGACCACCCAACTCTTTCAAGGAAATATAGATAATCTGTCATGACATGACATTCACTGCAGTGATATGAAAGAATGAGTCATCCTTAACTTATTTTGAGTATCATATCAAGTGAGACCTTACCTCATTTTTCTTCACTTTATATTCCAGAACCGAAGTCTAAACTTTACCAATCAAAGGGGAAGATACCATGCATTAAATAAAACTAGCCCCAAACTTATTTCCGACAAAGGGAATCTGTAACTAGATGTTTAATTAACAAGCAGCTGTATCCTTAACCAGTCTCATGAAATCAGGAATTGTTTCTTCTAATGCTGATGATATCTTGTTTCTCCTTCATCCCAACCTGTCTGTGTAATTCACACCACTGGACTCACCGAGAAAGAATGTCCCTCAATTCCTGCAAATACTGTTCTGGAGTGTGAATTAATTGCTTGAATATATCTGACTGTTGCCAGTAAAAGTCTGGATGATCTGGGTTTTTACAATGATGAGCACATAAACACTGCACATAGCCAAGTCCATGCCACAAATTGTCAACAACATGGGTCCTTGATAACGTTTTTGTCACATCCACAGCCTCGCACAAATCTTGTCCATACACTGGCTTCATGTCACAATGTTTTTTATTCATACTTGAAATATATTCCAGCTTGTTTTTCCGTCTTTCATGTTTCTTGACTCTTAGACTCCGCTGTAAGAAACAAAACAGTAGTTTGAGTATGTAGTTTGGCGATAAACAAAACACATAACAAAACTTGATTGATAGATCATAGGATCTGTATGTACATTGTCACGCTTGATTATTGCAGGATGTACTGAAATATTTTGGTTTCTGAAATATGTACAGGGGTAGATACCGTGGGTGAAACCCAACTAGTTCGCAGCTTCTTTCGGATTTGTGGCTTATGTTTGTTTGATGCCGCACTAAGCAATATTCCAGTATGTAGACAGCAGTCTATAAACGATCAAGTCATACTCAGGCAATCCAAAGACAGATATCACAAGCATCGATCTACGTAATTGGCATATGATGACATGCATCAACCAATTCAACGAGCCTGACCACAAGTTCCTGTTTGTCGCCTCTTATGACAAGCATAGGGTGATGAAGATCAATTTTAACCTTGATCTTCACAGGTAGCTCAATTCTGTCACCTCTTACAACATGCTGGGGACACGTTCTATCGCGGGTTACCACGGGGTAGTGGTTTATGTATTATGGGAGAAATCACATAGTGTCTCAATTTTCAACTGTCACTGATTAATGGATTAGTGGCCATGGCTATCCCTGATGTAATAGTGCCTTGGAAGAATTTCAGAGGATCATGACACCCAAGGATCCTAAAACGAATGAGATTGATTGAATGCAAACTATACTCTCGCTTGCAAACATCACTTTGATCCTTGTAGCTTCTACATACCAAAAACAATTCAGATTTTTCCTCCTCTTTTTCTGCTTTCAGCCTCCGCTCCCTTCGGTCATCAGCTGGAACACTTCTAGTTGCCATAACAACTGGGGCTATGGAATCGGTAGGTTTACTTGAGACGACACTGACCTGAGCCACAGTGGCTGAAGGTCGTACATTGGTGCTGGGTACAACTGGAGGAAGAGAGCATGGGGATAAATGTCAATATTTACTAACTTTGTGATCTTGAGTCACGAGATAATTTCAGTAAACCCAATAGTCTTATCTCAATGTTCAAACGTTTGACATTCAAAAACACAACAATATGTTCTCTTGACTCATTCAAAATTATTTCTGGCCAGGGCTACAGATCAGGTACAATCGTTGCAACTGTCTTTGGTATTGGCCACTGATCTTGTCTGTAATAATAATAAACTACACAATTTCTCAACCCGCAAAAATCAAGGCTGCAGTGAAATCCACAGAAACTTGTGATAAATCAAGCGAAAAGGGTAATACTGTATTCGGCGTAATAAGCGCCCAGGGCGTTCTCAAAATTAGAAATAGGGGGCTCTAATTAGAATATTATTTTGGTGAAAAAAAAAAAGAATTGAAAGATAAATTACGTGGTTTATAGTTTACCTACGACAGATATATATTTTTCCAGAATTTAATTTCCCATAATTAAGGGTGCATATAGCACATGAGTGCGTATTATACGCAAATAAATAAGTCTTGTGTACATTGATTGATCGGAAGGGGTGCTAATTGGGATTGTTCACTGGCCAATATATTAGCAAATATCGCCGTGGGCGCTTATTACGTCGAATACGGTAATACCAGCCCCATGAATTAGATTGCAGTTTTTAGGGAAGATTGTTGTAAAACTTTCAATGCAGAAACAAAACACTAATCCATACACAGGTCAGAGCATAACAAAGTTCAAGATGCACAAGATATCCACAAAGTACCCCAGCACATATTTGATGGTGTCTACATAGGATCATTTCAGCCCTAATACCGGACATATCTTCACAAACCTTTTGTAGTTGCAGTGGAGCTGGAAATGGTGCTGGAAGCGAGGGTTGTGACAGGGGTGATAGCTCTTATTGTGAAGGGCATACCCTCCGAGCTGACACCCATTGGGGTGACCCGCATGATGGGTTTCTGAGCAGAGAGGATGCTACCAGATGGCAGCTGTACGGCAGGCACACTCTTCACTTGAGTAACGGTTGGCGTAACTGTCGTATTAGCTGACATAGGGGAGCTGGCTGTCAAGGAAGAAGCAACATTTAATGCTGGGGACCGGCCATTTACTGAAAAGAAAGTTGTTGCAGATGGAAACAGATTTGTCAGTCATTACTGTTGTAAACTAAGTGAATGTTGTGGTACCACATCAGTCAGCATATTCCATCTATATCCGGGTGGACCTTAATCAATTGTCTGGGCCCTGCAAGCTACTTGCAACAGCACAAGCAATAATCTTGGGTGTCAGGGTTCACACTATCTAAAAGTCTCGAAGGACAATCATGATTAAACAGAAGAGCTATTCTGCCCGCAAATCCCGAGCTGCAACACGAGATGAAAACTGACGACATAAAATTCTTGAGATGATAACGACTGAAACGTCTATTCATACCTATATTATTTGTAATTGATTGACCTTTGAAATCTATAAAAACTTATATTTATCCAATAAATCACATTTTTGCAACAAATCAACAAATTATTCCTTTGCTTGAGAAATATCACTGCAGTATACGAGGCTTGATCTGGGACATATCAATGCAGTGTACGAGGCTTGTTGTGGGACACATCACTGCAGTGTATGAGGCTTGTTCTGGGACATATCACTGCAGTGTACAAGGCTTGTTCTGGGACATATCACTGCAGTGTATGAGGCTTGTTCTGGGACATATCACTGCAGTGTACAAGGCTTGTTCTGGGACATATCACTGCAGTGTACAAGGCTTGTTCTGGGACATATCTATGCAGTGTACGAGGCTTGTTCTGGGACATATCTATGCAGTGTACGAGGCTTGTTCTGGGACATATCACTGCAGTGTACAAGGCTTGTTCTGGGACATATCACTGCAGTGTACGAGGCTTGTTGTGGGACATATCACTGCAGTGTATGAGACTTGTTCTGGGACATATCACTGCAGTGTATGAGACTTGTTCTGGGACATATCACTGCAGTGTACGAGACTTGTTCTGGGACATATCTATGCAGTGTATGAGGCTTGTTCTGGGACATATCACTGCAGTGTACGAGACTTGTTCTGGGACATATCACTGCAGTGTACGAGGCTTGTTCTGGGACATATCACTGCAGTGTATGAGGCTTGTTCTGGGACATATCACTGCAGTGTACAAGGCTTGTTCTGGGACATATCACTGCAGTGTACGAGGCTTGTTCTGGGACATATCACTGCAGTGTACGAGGCTTGTTCTGGGACATATCACTGCAGTGTACGAGGCTTGTTCTGGGACATATCATTGCAGTGTACGAGGCTTGTTCTGGGACATATCAATGCAGTGTACGAGGCTTGTTCTGGGACATATCACTGCAGTGTATGAGGCTTGTTCTGGGACATATCATTGCAGTGTATAAGGCTTGTTCTTGGACATATCACTGCAGTGTATGAGACTTGTTCTGGGACATATCACTGCAGTGTACGAGGCTTGTCGTGGGACATACGTACCAGAAGAGGATAATGAAGATGAAGCAGTAGACACAACATTTTGTACAGGTATCACAGGTTGTATGGGGGCAGCAGGGCTGGACGTGGCTATTAACTGCTGGCCAGATGATGTCTGAACTATTTGTATGAGGCCGGCTGAAACATTAACATGGGAAGGTGAAGTGATAAATATTGGCACTTGTCGTCCTTGCTAAACTTGCAATAGTTAAATTATCATAAGGACTAGTAGAAATTTGCCATTCTTAAGGGTTTTGCTGTATGTTATTATAAGGACTAGAAGACTAAACATGTTAGTTTTTATCAGTGCAAAGTGTAACTTTCTTTATTTGTTTTTAATGCCGCAGCCGGCAATATTCCTGCTACATGACGGCAGTATATAAATGATTGAGTCTGGACCAGACAACCTAGTAATCGATTTTGTGAGCAAAAACCTATTCCGTTAGGGTTCGATGACACAGAATCAACCAAATCACCAAGTCTGAAGCAACCAATCCATTAAGTCGCCTCTTATGAGTGAGTGAGTTGGGTTTAACGCCGCTTTTAACAGTATTACAGTTATATCACGGCGTGTCAGCTTAATGTGGGAGGAAAGCCCGAAGTGATGCAGGTATCTCGCCTCTTATGAGTGAGTATGGTTTTACGCCTCTTTTAGCAATATTCCATCAATATCATGGCAGGGGACACCAGAAATGAACCTCATACAATATATCCATTTCGGGAAACGAACCCGGGTCTTAGGTGTGACGATCGAACGCTTTAACCACAAGGTTAACCGACCGCCCCTCGCCTCTTACGACCAGCATTGGTTGCTTGAGATCAATTCTACCCCCACACCCAAAAGGGTCTTAGTGTAATGCAGGACTACAGCCACGCATGTGTGGAATATATCCCTCAATTTTCCACTAAAAGTGATTAATAATGAAGCTATTTTTTCAAATTGTAAACAATCTTATTAATGAGCTTGCAATGTTCTAGAATTTTTTTCATTTGTATACTTATCCTGCATTATTATAAATATTGCTACTCAGAAAATTATCAAAAAGAAACTTCTACTGAAGGAATTCAGACTTGTCAGACTGATTGGGCGTGTCCAAACGCTTCTGTGTGTCGTGATGTGCATGGGTTCACATACCTGGCAGCTGCGACAGCTGGCCGGTGGGTATCATGAGCCTGGTACCCTGTTCTGTTTGCTGAATCTGTACAGTAATAGGCTGGGAAGGTATCACAGATGAGGAGCTGGAGTGGAACACACCTGCAAACATTGAAACACAACTCAAGCACGGAAACTGGACAACAAACATCTTAAAACTTAGTCTTTGTTACAAAAGATTCATAAGATGAGCTTCTAAAAGAGTTACTGACTTTTTTTGGCCAGTCAGCAAAATTTGAGCCCAAACGCATTAGCCAGTTAATGGCCTGTTGAGGTGTGGAGAACCAGTGGTTGATAATAAGAACAATAAGCTACAAAGAAGCACAATCAGCCAGGTGACCATTGGAGGCTCAACAAAACCACCCACAGGACTTCCAAGATAAAAGGAATGATTAGTTGCAGTAACAGGCGACTATGCATTGTTGTAAGAGGCAACTAATGAGATCATGTGGTCAGGCTCTCGGCGACTTCGTTGAAGCATGTCATCGTATTCCAATAGCGTGGATCAGTGCTCATGATGTCAATCACTGGATTATCTGGTCCAGACTTGATTATTAAGACAGCCGTCATATAGCTGGAATATTGCTGAGGGTGACGATAAACAAGAAACAAACAAAACTTTCACACGTCTGTTAAAGAATACCTTGCAATAATTGCTGAGGCACCACTTTGGCCTGTATTGTTGCTTGCATGGGCATGGCAGTGGGTACAGTTACACTTGCTGATGAGACTACAGTGACTTGCTGGCTTGTGGGCTGAGGAGGTTGAGGCTGAGGATGGGTCTGGGGCTGGGAGGTCACAAGTGACTGCACCATTACAGGGGCAGCCGCTGTGGTTGTGGCCGGTGACTGTGATTGGCTCACAATGCCAAGTCTAATCGGAACAGCACCTGGAAGTAGCAGCAATAGTACTAATTTCATCTCAACATGTCAGGGATAACTTGGATCAAGTATGAACAGAATTACTACAAGCAATGTGAAATACACATTTTTTGACATTATTCTGATTCAAAAGACAAACCTTGAGACGTTTGCACTGGAGTAGGGTGCAGGATCTGACTTGGAGTAGAACTGCGCACTACTGTCCGCACCAACTGCACTGGGGATGCCGATCTGGCCTGATTGATTGGCACTAAGGGAGATGAACGGCCAGACTGTAATAAGGAAGTTAACACAATACAGTATAAACAAAACAAGTGAAAGACAAGTTGAAAGGGTTGATAAAAATATTTAATCTGTCTGGTATAAACACATTCAGTTGAACCCAGGGTTAGAATTCCAATTCTTATTTTCAGGGACTACCTGGGAAAAAATGTTTTTGTAGCCATGTGGGTACTTGGCAAAAAATTAAAGTTTGCGGCCTGTTACCTGAGGTGTTGCTGGTGAGACACTTCTGAAGGTGAGAGGCTTCAGTTTCCCAGGTTTGAGTCTGGGTGGTGGATCGGGTTGGTCGTCCACCTCCACTATAAGTCGCCGTGGTGTCTGCAGTTTCTTCACTCTGTGGGCAATGAAAGCAGGAAGGTCGAGCTCCATCTCCGCCAGACTCGGGTACAGCGAACGTAGATCCACATCCTGATGAAGAAAGTATATCTCAGAGGTGGCGAGGTGAAATGCGGTTCAACGACGCCTTCAAGTTTATTGCACTTACATAGTGGCGTGAATACGTGCATGTGCGTGTGCTTGCTAGTCCGGACTGATACCGATTTATAGTGCTAGCCCACTGAGATACCATGCCGCAGTTCAACATGAATATTTGTTTGTTTGTTTGTTTGTTGTTTAACACCACACTCAGCAATATTCCAGCTATATGACAGCGGTCTATAAATAATCTAGTCTGGACCAGACAATCCATGAGCATTGATCCACGCTATTGGGATCACTTGACTCAACCAAGTCAGTGAGTAAACATGAATACCCAACTCAGACACAGTATACTGACTCCGAGCCAAACAGTCCTTGCTTTAACCGTTAATGCCGAGTGCCAGACAGGGTAACAAGTACCATCTTTTAACGTCTTTTGGTATGAAGTGGCCGGGGATCGTATTTCTCAGAACAGCCTCAACATTCATGTTCCATGCTGAATGGGGTATAGAAGGCAATGAAACTGATGTAATGTAAGAACAATTCTTCCTGAATTTAATATGTAGAATGGTGGCATACTCCAGTCAGAAACATTCAAGCTCCATCATGGTTGTGTGAAGTAACTGGACAAGGAACGCACACCAATTGTAGATGGGCGCAGTCAGTGTATGCTTCATTAACACATCACTCAGCAATATTTCAGCTACACGACTGTGGCCTGTAAATAATCAAGTCTGGACTGGACAATCCAGTGATTGATATTGCGAGTCTTCCCAAGATCACTCTTCTAACTACTATTCATTGTGAACAACTAATCCCCATTTTAAGTTCGTCAAAATCACAAGCGTTAAGAATAGGATCTACACACAGTTTCATGGATGATTTTAACTATAAGGCCACCTGACCACCAATACATCAATACTGAGCATCTCAAGTAGTAATGTCAATGTAGCTCAACACTACAAGATTTTCATTCATGATAAGGGTAAATATTGTCTGTGACAGGAATCATATGCAGGGATTATTACAGCATACGAGTTTTAAACAGACTGTTTTCTCTATCCCAGTTTTGAAGTCCGCATATGACAATAGTATGCCACAGTGGTTTGTGAGCTTAGGGAAAATTGATTATGCAACTTCAGAACAGTTTCTATAGGTCTTAGTGTTAATATATAGATTTATTCAGGTGTCTGTCCCACTTTGTGTCCATGCTTAATCAGGTATAGTACTGCAAGTTGAACATTGTTCTGTATGTGCACAAGGTATCAAATATGCAGGAAAGATGCAATATTTGTTCACATAGAAAAGATTTTCATATCACCAAACTTGAACTAAGCTTTGGGTATGTTGCGCAATATTGTTTGAGCAAGACGGCATCACATCGATGCATCGAGCTAACCCAAAAAGTAGTTCCGTCAAGCATAGCTAGGTGATCTCATTGGCATATCTATCGGATCCTATATAAACCTTATCCGCTAATCGCATTGATAATACTATCCATTATGTGATAAAAATTGTTCTATCCTTTCTTCCTAACAATGACATACTGTCTGCGTAAAGGATTTGGCAGATGCACAAGAAGCTATTAAATGAAATTGTTAATGTTGTCTATGACAGGCATCGCATGCAGGGATTATTACTGCATACAAGTTTTAAACAGACTGTTTCCTCTATCCCAGTTATGAAGTCCACATATGACAATAGTATGCTACAGTGGTTTGTGAGCTTAGGGAATTCATTTGTATATATCCTTTCTATTTGTTTGACTTCGTTTCTTTTTGTGTGTTATTCAATGCTGCACTCTGCAATATTCAGGAAATGGCTGTTCACTCCAGTGATTGATATTAAGAGCATCGATCCAGAGGCATCTGGGTACGATGACCAAGTCACCGCCTCTTTCGACAAGCACAGCTTGCAGGGAACCTAGACCTGGAATCCGCATGGGTTATGACAAGCACCTCTTGACCTTCATGCTTAATTTCGACCACTGCATAGCTGGCGATTTCAACTAGAACTATTTAAATATGATTGCAAGTGATGGATGGTAATATGGAACTATACAAGACGCACAAGGAAGAGAATTTACGTTTTGGATTATATGCTTACTCCTTCATTAATTGGTGAAGGTAAGCAAATACTCCGAAACATTGTGTTCCTCAAAATGAAGAAATTTCTCTTCCTTATGTGTATCACTTTGAAATGCCTTTCAAAGACCTATATAAGACGAACCTTGAATGGATCATATTCCAAGGCCCGTGCAACTAGTGAAGATGTTGTGTACGTTATTCCTCTCATTTGGAATGGTGAAACAATTGGTCTTGGATCAAAGAGGTTTGGATGGTTGCACACTTTCCTCAGCTGCATCAGAACATTTATCACACTCATGAAGTGGCCTTGGGAAAGTGTCTCCTTCGTTCTGGAAAACATACATGTATCTTGCATTAATATCATTAGTCAATGAGTGAGTGAGTGAGTTGGGTTTAACGCCGCTTTTAACATTATTCCAGTTATATCACGGCGTGTCAGCTTAATGTGGGAGGAAAGCCTGAAGTGATGCAGGTCTCAGATGTTTACCACTTCGGTGAAACCCACGAGCACGGGTATGGTGCTGACAAACCTAGAAACATAATCGGGGCGAACCGGGATTCGAACCCACAATCATAGGTTTCTGGCGTGCCCAAGGGACGCAACTCTGCACAGCGAATCGCGGCGCCTTAGACGACTGGGCCACCCGTGCCCCCCATTATGCAATGAGGCTGAATGCTATCTACAGCTGTGTATTGGGCGGCGCAGAAACTGGGATTCGTATTGCTAGGCCTTATCTGAAGTCGGTATGTCAAGATCATCAATTATTCATATCTTACAGATGTATTTTGCATGAGTCTTGTAATAGGAATTCCTCCAGCCCCATGTACAGGGACACACCAAGAAGCCTCTCGTTGGCTTGTTGAATGTTTAAACATTTGACATATGAAAACACAAAAGTATGTTCTCTTGACATGCTTAAGTCTATTTTTGGCCAGGGCTACAGATCAGGTACAATTGTTGCAACTGTCTTTGGTATTGGCCATATTTGACAACCTAAACAAAACATTTCTCTTTCACAGTATGATACTTTAGAAAAGTGTTTGCAATCCTTACAAAAAGTGATGCTGCCCCCATTGCCATTCCTTAGACAGAAAACAATCGTGATGTAGCTCCCACTGACACATCAAAAACCCTATACAACCACGTACTTGTCAGATCATGTTAACTCTGGTTTACATGTACACTACAGTTCAAACAAACAGGAAGAGCCATGCCTTTATAAGCATTCTACATCTGATACAGGTAACACATGGGGTATGATAGTTTTGTGGTTGTACTGGTTGAAGGGCGATCTCAAGATTATTGCACTTATATACAGAGACGTGTGTATGTGTTTACTAGTCCTGACTATATAGTTGGTTGGTTGGTTGGTTGGTTGGTTAACTCCGCACTCAGCAATATTCCAGCTATATGACGGCGGTCTGTAAATAACTGAGTCTGGACCAGACAATCCAGTGATTAATATCATGAACATCGATCCGCGCAATTGGGATCGATGACATGTATCAACCAAGTCAGCGAGCCTGACCACCCGATCCCGTAAGTCGCCTTTTATGGCAAGTATGGGTTGCTGAAGACCTCTTCTACCCCGAATCTTCACGGATCCTGACAATATAGTGCTAGCCCACTGACATACCGTGCTGCAGCTGAACACTGGTACCCAACCCACACACAATATACCGACTGAGCCGACCAGACCTTGTTTTCTCTCTAAAAAGCCATGCAAGAGGTTGGGTAACAAGTACCACCTTTTACTGTGTTTTGGTATCTAACCACCGTCCTTCCACTCTCCAGGCAGATGTCCTATCCACTACACCACGGCAACGGCCACTTGGTGAAGGGACTTGCACCAAGAAACTAAGTTTGTACTTAATATCGTGCAATGACAAGAACAAACAAATGAACTCACTTTGTCTGTGACATAAACTCATCATAGAGGAACCTCTGTCTCTTTGACAGCCGACACATGACGACGTGTTCATATTTCTTTGGCATCTGCTTTTCAACGTCGTCTTTCAACCTCCTCAGCAGGAAGGGTCGCAACACCTGAAACACAAGCAAGCACATAAAGAACATAGTTCAACACTTTGCCAAGGCAACAGCACTTGGAGATTGTTCAATACTTCTAAGGTTAATGTCTATGGAATAATATTTGAATCAGAAAATGTATGGTTCACGCACCCAAATGTTTGGTTGATTTTGTTGTTTAACGCCGCACTCAGCAATATTCCGACTATATGACGGCGGTCTGTAAATAATAGAGTCTGGACCAGACAATCCAGTGATTGACAGCATGACGCACCCTAATGTAGATTTTGGGGGTTATTTTGTCCATAAATGGTATTTTTACTTTATTTTCTTAACTTTTGATGTATTGTAACATAATATTCCACGCTATAAATCAAAACTCTTGACTTGTACTGATAAAAGGGAAATTGTAGTGGCCATAAACTTTCTGAGTCCCGTGATGGGATTCAAACCACTGACCTGATCTGAGGTCGGACGCCTTGTTCACATGACAAAAAGGTTTAACCCCATCAGAAAGCTGCCAAGGTGAGCTATGTCATCTGTGGGATGACTTCACGCCCCGCTACACAAGTAGTCTCAACAAAGCCATAACCTAACTGGCTCAGTCCCACTACAATATTGTTTATGAAGTATAAACGTATAAACAGTGTTTACTCTTGTAAATCCTCCAAGCGGACAAATCCTGGGGCTGAGACGTACAGCAAGCAGTATACCATGTGTAGTCCAAGGACCACAAGGTCACCAGAGGAACACACATACTGTATTGGTGTCCTCGACGGTGTAAATAGCCTACTCAATGAGGCAGGTATGCCACTGGCTTATCTCAAAAGGGAAATGGAATAAGTTTCAGGTGATGGAACTTTCGTCAGTGATACATTTATCATAATATGAGCTTTAATTTTTCATGTTTTATCAGACTGCTGCATTGGGCAACATCTGCTATTTGTCTGGAGCACGAGTCTAGTATTACTTATTTTGGACTGGCTAGATCACATAATGATTGTCTATATGCTAAGACTAGAATCGGATGACAAAGTGAGGGGAAGTAATATCCCAATTATTAATGCTTGTGTAGGGAAAATATTAGGACTTGGCCAAGTATATACTTTATTAATGGCGGGGAGAATTGTTGACTTTCAGTTGATGTTTTTTGTTGTTATTGAACACCGTACTCAGAAATATTTCAGCATGGCGGTCTGTAAGGAATTGAGTCTGGACAAGACAATGCAGTAATTTACACCATGAGCACCCAATCCTGTTAGTCACCTCTTACGACAAGCACAGCTGTCGCCTCTTCAACAAGCAGGGGTTGCTGAAGGCCCTTCTACCCCGGATCTTTCCAGGTGGTTGCAGATCATGCAGACGGAACATTTGTATGTGCAAGCTTCTATTAATGTAGTAAAACATATTGATCCATTTATCATTCAGTGTTTCAGACAAGGTGTCCAACCACTCATATCGTGTGATCAGGGCATAGGTATCTGATGGCCTTACTCTTCGAGATCAGTAGCGACTTGTCTTGCAAAATTGTCAGACAAGTGAATCCTTTTAATGTCTCGAAATCACAACAAAGGCACACAAAAAGACTGCATAAAAACAACAATATAGAGACGAGGACTCTTTATAAAGTTGATTCATGTGTGTGTCCATGCTTAGTTACACATAAAAAAGGTACAAGTTGGACATTGTCGTGAATGCACAACTACCTAGGAAAGAATAATGCCAGGTTGAAAACAAGATTTGTTGACATTATTTTTGGGATTACTTTCTCAGCAAAGTACAAATTCTAGTACTTCTTTTGGGTAAAGTCCCTTCGGGGATTTGAACCCACATTCTCAGAGTGAGGGACACTAAGTCAGCAACCTTATCCGCTCAGCCACCAAGACTTCAAAAAAAATTATGCAAGTCTGACAACTGGAAGTCTAGATCACTTACTTTGTGCACACCTCAAAGTGTCTATTGGCACGGCTTCCATGGACGATGCTATGTTATGAATACACAATGCCTTTAAGAAAGTGTTCAAATGTAACATGTTATATTTAGGATTATACTTTCTTAGTAAACTAGAACTTCTATTACTTTATGGGGAGGAGTTAATGTTTTCCCAAATATATAAATAATATTCCCTGTTTCAGACAAGGTGTCCAACCACCCATATCGTGTGATCAGGGCATAGGTATCTGATGGTTTTACTCTTCGAGATCAGTAGCAACTTGTCTTACAAGATTGTCAGACAAGTGAATCCTTTTAATGTCTCGTAATCACAAACAAGTTCGCATGCAAAAACATCACAACAAAAGGTTAACCAAAAACAACAGAAGGCAATGATTTGTTACAGTTCAATGTTTGGATCCGGAAACCAGATTCAATAGGTATCTTATATAGTGTTTTTTTCATTTCACACAAATATAGACCTGTAGTTGAGGTTTCCAGGTATCCAGGTGGGGTCTGAACAAGTGGGAAATTGTGACCAATGCACAAATGCATGACACATTTTCATAGCCTCAAAAGGATAAATCATATTAAATTTCAATCCATTTATGAAAGGAGAACTGTGCTTTCGATAGAAACTTGTCTACAGTTGCAAGGCTCAAGATTAGGTTGTCATAATTAGAACTGATATTTAAATCTGTCATGTCAATAACCACTGTCATTCTATATCTTACACGCCCACACTCGTTACAATACCTAAACAATTTCAGTGTTTCAGACAAGGTGTCCAACCACTCATATCGTGTGATCAGGGCATAGGTATCTGATGGCCTTACTCTTCGAGATCAGTAGCAACTTGTCTTGCAAGATTGTCAGACAAGTGAATCCTTTTAAGGTCTCGAAATCACAACAAAAGGCACATACAAATGCCCTTATAAAATTATTATTTTTTTAAATCTAAAAGATTTATTCAGGTGTCTGTCCCACTTTGTGTCCATGCTTAATCAGTTATAAAAATGCAAGTTGGACATTGTTTTGAATGTGCACAAAGTTTCAAATATGTAGGAAAGATGCAATATTTGTTCACATTGAAAAGATTTTCAGGTCACCTAACTTGAACTAAGCTTTGGGTATGTTGTGCAATATTGTTTGAGCAAGACGGCATCACATCGATGCATCGAGCTAACCCAAAAAGTAGTTCCGTCAATCGGATATCAACTTTATCGGCTAATCGCATTGATAATACTATTCAGTATATGGCAGAAATTGTTCTATCCTCAAGTCTCTTCCCAACAATGACATACTGTCTCGTAAGGACTTGGTAGATGCACAAGAAGCTATTAAATGTAATTGTTAATGTTGTCTATGACAGGCATCGCATGCAGGGATTATTACTGCATACAAGTTTTAAACAGACTGGTTTCTCTATCCCAGTTTAGAAGTCCACATATGACAATAGGATGCCACTGTGGTTTGTGAGCTTAGGGAAAATTGATTATGCAGCAAGAAAATGCTTACATCAATTTGAAGAGTTTGTGTCATCAGCTTCTGAGCCAACGAGTCACCATTAGTCTTTCTGTATGGTTTCTGTAGATCTTAGTGTTAATATATCGACTATTATTAGCTATCAAAATAAAATGGGAAGAAATTTTACACAAATCTATGGCTAAAATCAGAGACAGAATGTAAGCTTAACTACGGGAAATAATTGTATTGAGACCTATCACTAGGCATTATACTTTCTGCTTCACAGAACTGTTCAGTAATATTTAGAGCAAACTACCCAGTAAGTCACACTGTAAACATTCTTGTCAGGTTTCAATATTGATGTCAGGGCAGCGGTAGAAATTGGCACTAGTCCTGTAGTCCTTGCCAAGCTGCTTAATAGTAAAGGTATCATAAGAACCTGTGGAAATTGGCCATTTTTAAGGGATTTGCTATATGTTATCATTATAAGGACTAATGGACTAAATCTACTGTTTCAGAGCAAAACAAAGCCATTTTTCACACAAGTTTATCAACCCATCTTAATCTCTCAGCTCTTATGTTAATTGTCTCTTATCACTTAGCTGTAACAGTGTAATTCAGGTCTTTCTGTGCCATATTCTTTTCCATAAAACATTCCTACTTTCACTTTTGTGATCATTCATACTGAAGTCTAGATCTCAAGGCATACTCATTGAACATGTGTATGGGAATCCGAAAGCTATTATTTACTTAGCATAAAGAATAGTAAAACATATTGATCCATTGCCCAAGTTCATTTTATCATTCAGTGTTTCAGACAAGGTGTCCAACCACTCATATCGTGTGATCAGGGCATAGGTATCTGATGGCCTTACTCTTCGAGATCAGTAGCAACTTGTCTTGAAGGATTGTCAGACAAGTGAATCCTTTTATTGTCTCGAAATCAAAACAAAGGCACATACAACCACTTCACAAGAACAAAAGTGTCAAAATTATTCAGGTGTTTGTCCCACTTGCATCCACACTTAATCCAACATAAAAAACGCAAGTTGGAAATTGTTGTGAATGTGCAAATAGTTTCAAATACCTAGGAAAGATTCACTATTTGTTGACGCTGAATAGATTTTTCAGGTCACCAAACTAGAACTAAGCTTGGGAGGGTAGTGCAAGAGTGTTTGAGCAAGACGGCATCACATCGATGTAGAGAGCTTACCTAAAAGGTAGTTTCATCTAGCATAGCCAGGTGATATCACTGGCATATTTATCGGATATCAACTTTATCGGCTAATCGCATTGATAATACTATCCATTATATGACAGAAATTGTTCTATCCTCAAGTCTCTTCCTAACAATGACATACTGTCTGCATAAGGACTTGGTAGATGCACAGGAAGCTATTAAATGTAATTGTTAATGTTGTCTATGACAGGCATCGCATGCAGGGATTATTACTGCATACAAGTTTTAAACAGACTGTTTCCTCTATCCCAGTTATGAAGTCCACATATGACAATAGGATGCCACTGTGGTTTGTGAGCTTAGGGAAAATTGATTATGCAGCAAAAAATGCTTACATCAATTTGAAGAGTTTGTGTCATCAGCTGAGCCAACGAGTCACCATTAGTCTCTCTGTATAGTTTCTGTAGGTCTTAGTGTTAGTATTCATTTGATCTCATGTTTACTTCTGTTTACTCATTATCACTAGAAGTCACGAGATTGAAAGCAAATGTATGGGGCATTAAACTTTCTGCATCACAGCAACAGGTGAGTAATATTTAGAGCAAACTACCCAGTAAGTCACACTGTAAACATTCTTGTCAGGTTTCAATATTGATGTCAGGGCAGCGGTAGAAATTGGCACTAGTCCTGTAGTCCTTGCCAAGCTGCTTAATAGTAAAGGTATCATAAGAACCTGTGGAAATTGGCCATTTTTAAGGGGTTTGCTATAAGTTATCATTATAAGGACTAATGGACTAAAATCTAATGCTTCAGATCATAACAAAGCCATTCTTCACACAAGTTTATCAACCCATCTTAATCTCTCAGCTCTTATGTTAATTGTCTCTTATCACTTAGCTGTAACAGTGTAAATTCAGGTCTTTCTGTGCCATATTCTTCTCCATAAAACATTCCTACTTTCACTTTTGTGATCATTGAGACTGAAGTCTAGATCTCAAGGCATACTCATTGAACATTTGTATGGGAATCCGAAAGCTATTATTTACTTAGCATAAAGAATAGTAAAACATATTGATCCATTGCCCAAGTTCATTTTATCATTCAGTGTTTCAGACAAGGTGTCCAACCACTCATATCGTGTGATCAGGGCATAGGTATCTGATGGCCTTACTCTTCGAGATCAGTAGCAACTTGTCTTGCAAGATTGTCAGACAAGTGAATCCTTTTAATGTCTCGAAATCAAAACAAAGGCACATACAACCACTTTACAAGAACAAAAGTGTCAAAATTATTCAGGTGTCTGTCCCACTTGTGTCCACACTTAATCCAACATAAAAAATGCAAGTTGGAAATTGTTGTGAATGTGCAAATAGTTTCAAATAGTTTCTATTTGTTGACCCTGAATAGATTTTTCAGGTCACCAAACTAGAACTAAGCTTGGGAGGGTAGTGCAAGAGTGTTTGAGCAAGACAGCATCACATCGATGTAGAGAGCTTACCTAAAAGGTAGTTTCATCTAGCATAGCCAGGTGATATCACTGGCATATTTATCGGATATCAACTTTATCGGCTTATCGCATTGATAATACTATCCATTATATGACAGAAATTGTTCTATCCTCAAGTCTCTTCCTAACAATGACATACTGTCTGCGTAAGGACTTGGTAGATGCACAGGAAGCTATTAAATGTAATTGTTAATGTTGTCTATGACAGGCATCGCATGCAGGGATTATTACTGCATACAAGTTTTAAACAGACTGTTTCCTCTATCCCAGTTATGAAGTCCACATATGACAATAGGATGCCACTGTGGTTTGTGAGCTTAGGGAAAATTGATTATGCAGCAAAAAATGCTTACATCAATTTGAAGAGTTTGTGTCATCAGCTGAGCCAACGAGTCACCATTAGTCTTTCTGTATGGTTTCTGTAGGTCTTAGTGTTAGTATTCATTTGATCTCATGTTTACTTCTGTTTACTCATGATCACTAGAAGTCACGAGATTGAAAGCAATTGTATGGGGCATTAAACTTTCTGCATCACAGCAACAGGTGAGTAATATTTAGAGCAAACTAAGTCACACTGTAAACATTCTTGTTAGGTTTCAATATTGATGTCACGGCACAACTGAGTTATTCATTCCACAGGTTTATCACACATGAGTGTTGATTTCAAACGAGGTTTTGTCATTAAGCTAACACCACAGTTGGGGACATCAAGAATGGGCTCTACAGTGTTTCATGTATGAGTTTAACCATTGGGCCACCTGACCACCAATACATCAATACTGAGCATCTAAAGTAGTAATGTCAATGTAGCTCAACACAAGATTTTCATTCATGATAATGGTAAATATTGTCTGTGACAGGAATCATATGCAGGGATTATGACAGCATACGAGTTTTAAACAGACTGTTTTCTCTATCCCAGTTTTGAAGTCCGCATATGACAATAGTATGCCACAGTGGTTTGTGAGCTTAGGGATTCATTTTGTATTTGTTTTTGTGTTTCATTCCAGCTATATGACTGCAGCCTGTAAGAAATTGACCATACAATCGCGTTATTGATATAGTGAGCATCAACCCACGAGCATCAGGGTGCGATGACCAAGTCACTGAGCCTGATCACACGATCTATTAGGTTGCCTCTCACGATCACCACAGGATGCAGGGGACCTATTCTAACAGTGAACTTCCTTTGTAACTCTGCCATGCTTACCTTATGTAATCTCTTGACTAGACTCTCATTGTACTCCTGGCTGCCCTCCACCATCCCTGTGAGCGGGTTAGAGAACCATTCCTTGAACTCCTTGTGAGACTGGAACACGTGTGGCATGAGGAAGTGCATAAGAGACCACAGCTCCATCAAGCTGTTCTGTAGAGGGGTACCCGTCAGCAGCAGACGTCGCTGGCTGGAAAAGTTCAACAGCATCTGCCATCGCTGAGACTTGAAGTTCTTGATGTTTTGAGCCTGAAAATAACATTTAGTGTTATATCTGGTCGAATGAAAGGTTCAGCTTCATCCGGCTTACCCCAGAAATACATCTGTATTCCTAAGTCAACAATATCTCATCTGGATAATGGCACCAGAAGAAAATCTACCCGGCAACCTGTATAGGTCAATGCATACCATTCAGGTAAGACATGGTTTGTTTCTTTGTTGTTTAACAACGCACTCAGCAATATTCCAGCTATATGACGGCAGTCTGTAAACAAGCGAGTCAGGACCAGACAATCAAGTGATTGACATCATGCGCATCGATCCACGCAATTGGGATATGATGACAACCAAGTCAGTGAGCCTGACCAACAGATCCTGCTAGTCGCCTCTTAGGTAAGACATGGAGATTTTGTACATAATACTCAGTCATGTATGATATACATACCTTGAATCGGTTACTAAATGAGTTTCTGACAAGCCTTGTCTTGGCTTGCCCCAACGTCCCTTCAGGGATACCCAAACTATTGGCTTAATGAATGTTAAAACATTTGACATTTGAAAACACAACAATATGTTCTCTTGACTTGTTCACATTTATTTCTGGCCAGGGCTACAGATCAGGTACAATCCTTGCAACTGTCTTTGGTATTGGCCATATTGCTATGAGGATCTCATTAAATGAACTAATTTTCACAAAAGCAATTTTGTTGGTTAGAAATTATGAGTGAAAGTCCAGGGGTACTTAAGTGTCACAACTGTGATGTTAACAGGTACAGACAATACTGAAGGAACGCAAACCACAAGGACTCCCCTTAATTTCTGATGTTGAATTCTTATGTTTTCATGACATACCAATTATCAATATGCTAGCAATTATTAGTCTTGCATGGTCCGAATTCATACAGAACACAGTCAATGAAGACTTCAGAAACTTTTTTTCAATCACACAAGAGTGAGTGAGTGAGTATGGTTTTACGCTGCTTTTTGCAATATTCCACCAATATCACGCCGGGGGACACCAGAAATGGGCTTCACACATTGTACCCATATCGGGAATAGAACCCGGGTCTTCAGCGTGACGAGCGAACGCTTTAACCACTTGGCCGACTGCCCCCTAATCAAACAAGACCCCAAACCTAGAAAATCGAAGTGCTTCAGATGATTGTCACGTCTTACCTCATCCAGGATGAAGTACTTCCACTTCTTCCTCCTGAAGGCAGAGTGATCCTGCACCACCAGCTTGTAGGACGTGATACACACGTGAAAGGCATTGGTTTTGGTCCATCCCTAAAACAACGTCAACATGGTAATCAGTGGTAATCAGACTTGATCTGGTCAAAAACAGAGATGCAAGGCTTTGAAGTTCACCTGATTAGTTAAGAAATTTATTTTTACCAAATAGGCAAAAAAGAAGAAGAAATTTTCAATATGGACGCCATAGTGTGAATGCTTAAAATCAAATTGGAATTCTGAAGCACTTTTCAAAGACATCATAGCTGGTATCATTCTTATAAAGTCTCAATTCCATGTGCCTTGCAGTTTCAGAGCAGATGTTGGAAATGCAAAAGTTAACAATGGATGGACTGATGAAAAACACACGAAGGACATAAGCTCACTGGAGTTGGGTGAACGAAACTAATGTAACATGTATTAACATATATCATTGTCATTAGGCGATGTAACAAAGACAACTATTTGACAAAATTTTATCGCAATTTCACAACAGATAGTCACAGACATCAATCAGGCAAGCGAGTTTGTTCCGTAACTGTTTTAACTGTACAGAGAAGTCATCCCACTTCCATATCATGTAGCATTAGTTATTGTCCCGGGCACAAAAAAGCAACCAAGGACGCTGTACAAATGCATCGGTTTACCACCTTTTAATTGAAAGTAAACACATTGTCTACCTACAGAATGAGAAGTGGATCAGTCTAAGGTTTAATATATTCATAGAAATAACTATATTACTAAACAGAAGTCTAGGACTACCTTGCAGATTAACAACAGTGAAGGGAAAGAATTGGGTAGGCCTTAAATACCTAGATGCTCCTTCAACCAACAGAAGTTCACTTTCACATCACCATACATTATAAAATCCCCACCAAATAAATCATTTCCTCTTCAGATTCTTCCCTATTAGCCAAAAGCAAAGATCTGTTTGTTTGAGGCCACACTCGGCGATATTCCACCTACCGTATTCCGCGTAATAAGCGCCCAGGGCGCTCTCAAAATTAGAAACAGGGGGCTCTTATTAGAATATTATTATAGTGGGGGAAAAAACAGAGTTGAAAGATCGAAAATGGCATGGTTTAAGCTGACAGCCTGAATTAAATGTTTATATACGACAGATATACGTTTCCAGAATTTAATTGCCCATAATTGAGGGTGCATATTACACACGAGTGTGTATTATACACGAATAAATAGGTCTTGTGTACATTGTTCAATCGGAAGGGGTGCTAATTTGGATTGTTCACTTGCCAATATTTTAGCAAACATCGGCGTGGGCGCTTATTACGTCGAATACGGTATATGATGGTGGCCTGCAAATAATCAAGCCTGGTCCTGACAATCTACAGCATCACGTACAATGTGCCGCCATCAACCCGACTCCATGAAGTTGCTCTCACAACCAGCACCGACTGCTGGGGTTCAAGCCTGTCCTGACAATCTACAGCATCACGTACAATGTGCCGCCATCAACCCGACTCCATGAAGTTGCTCTCACAACCAGCACCGACTGCTGGGGTTCAAGCCTGTCCTGACAATCTACAGCATCACGTACAATGTGCCGCCATCAACCCGACTCCATGAAGTTGCTCTCACAACCAGCACAGACTGCTGGCGATCAAGCCTGACCTGCAATGCCCACTGGGTGCCCTTTGTCTCATATACAGCAATAAACAATCACTACTTCTACAATAACTGAAATGCCTCCAAGCAACACGCTAAAGAATTCATAGTTCCTCTTACCGTTCTCTTCTGCTTCCTCTCCTTCTGACTCCCATAATATGTGAGTATTTTGAAAGCAGGACACCATTTTTTAAACTCCATTTCCCAGTTCAGCATCACACTTGTTGGGACGACAATAAGGTGAGGGCCCCAGACACCTAAAAGGAAGGACACACAGACATCACTATCCCTTCTAAACACATGGTAAGATGAGGGCTGGGACGATACACCAACTGTGCGATCTAATATGTATCTTGATACCTTGTTCACAATCTGATATGTATCACGTCTTAATACAAAGACCAAAGAAAAAAAAACTTCGACATATCTGGATCATGTCACAATACGTGCTTGTTGATAGTTTGTATCAGAGTGTAACAATACTGTGCAGTCTTGCCCCTAAACAGTTCAAGGAATATCTACCTTTTTCACAGGCAAGATGGGCCAGCACCGCTATGGTCTGAATGGTTTTGCCAAGTCCCATTTCATCAGCAAGAATGCCATTAAGCTTCTTCTCATGCATGGTAGCCAGCCAGTCCAGGCCCACGTGTTGATACTCTCTCAACGTGTGTTTCAGGAGGAAGGGGACAGGCGTCCGAACCTGGAAAGGAGGTGGTGGATTTCCTGTTTAAGCATCTTCGACAGTCATATCATATCTCAATTCCATATAGATAAATCCCCTTTATCAAATCATTACTTTGTTAGGAGTCCATTTCATATGGCACGATACTGTTCAATAAAATTACTCTTCTGAGTGAGAGAAATTCTGGGCTCTATTATGAGACTGGAGTGACTGAGGTGGAGAGGCCACTTCTCAACCAAAGCAAGTGAATTTATCTGAATAGAATGGGTTGCAATATGGCTGAGATAATGTCGATGCGACGTTAAATTTTAACTCACTCACTCATAAAAAAATGGAGATACAATACACTGGAAAACTGAGGATGGCGAGTGAGAGATTATAGTCTTATCTGCAAATCTATTCCCTGTTTCAGACAAGGTGTCCAACCACTCATATCGTGTGATCAGGGCATAGGTATCTGATGGCTTTACTCTTCGAGATCAGTAGCAACTTGTCTTGCAAGATTGTCAGACAAGTGAATCCTTTTAAGGTCTCGATAAAATTTCACATCAAAATATCTTAAGGACAATGTAAGCTAAGTACTTTATCCTAGGCCGGATACTTACCTCTGTTGTCTCGAGAGTGTAGCCTTTAGGTTGCAGACTCTGGGCTTCGGCAGCTATGTCTGTTATTTCCTTCCCCGGGCCAGTTTCCCCATCTGTTTGCTGCAAGCATCACAACGTTGAAATATGAGTGAGAGAATTGGTATTGTTTTTACGATGCTTTTAACCATATTCCAGAAATATCATGGGAAGGGACACCAGAATACTCATGTCGGAATCGAACCCAGGTCTTCTGTATGATGAGTCAATGCTTTAACCACAAGGCTACCCAATGTCCCCCGTTTTAATAGGACAATTCCTTTTAGAAAGTGGCGACCTACCCCACTCAGCCCTTAAGGCTTTAACAAAAATGGAAAGTCTGAAAACTCAAAGTCCGAGATTTTTATGTTTCATTTTGCAGCCCGGGTAGGTTGCAATGTTACATTAATGTTGTCTGTGACAGGAATCATATGCAGGGATTATCACAGCATAAGAGTTTTAAACAGACTGTTTTCTCTATCCCAGTTTTGAAGTCCACATATGACAAGAGAATGTCACAGTGGTTTGTGAGCATAGGGAATAGGTAATCATTTATCCAAGAGACAATTTTCTAATATTTTTAAGTTATGAAGAGAAACTGAACGAAACATACTGTAGGTTACAACAAATCATCACTCAATAAAAGTCCATTTCATCAGTAAAATAAGATCACATCTCGCTTTCAAGAACACAACTGAAACTTTGCATGTTACAATATTAGCCTTGTGACCTAAAGGCGACATTACAGGGCAGGGTTCAAAATGAAGGGGGGTACTTGAGGTTTCATCTCATAGTACTAAAACCTTTTGACTTCTTTAATCTGTAACATTATGGCCATGACAAGGACCCACTGCTTAGTAGGTTCTATCTAATAATAATAATGCGGATACTCATATTGCACAACCTCCATACACTCGGTGCAACATTATTATCCCGGTCTTTGGATCAGCGTGTACTCAGGACACTCGCTGTGCACAGGACCACGTGCCACCACCTTTCATAAGCCCTCGTCGTGTCCTTACCTTGACAGGAGGCTTCTCGGCCTCTCCCTGAGGTTTGAGTAGGAACTCCAGACCCGTATCTTCCTGTGGCTGTTTTGATTCTTCTTCTTCTTCACTCTCCTCTTCTTCCTCCGTTGTTTCATCTTCGTCGCTCTGTGCTTCGATATCTGAAGATGTCATAGAAATGTCAAGCCGGTGAGCAATGTATTCATACATGACTAAAGTCATTGTACTTGGCAAGGTAAACATGCTGTCTCAAAACTACTCAACATAATCCAAAGAGAATTACAGAAGAGCAATGTTGATCTTTCTCTTTGGTCAGGTTTTAAAGGCACAATCTGTACAGAAAGACCTCGGTAACTGACCATACATCAGGGTTCGTAAAATCCACTTGTCCTCTAGTATTGACCAGTAGCAGTATTTGCAGGGTGAGAACAAGGTGAAAAAACGCTTGTCCTACCAGGTAAGTACATATTTCAGTGCTGTTAATTCATCTCTAATTGTTTTCATCAAAATAGGCAGGATAATTTCGAACCTAAAATACGTTATCTTATCTCATACATTCTCAGTAATGACAACGAAGTACATGTCGTCTATATCATAAATATACAGCATACTTGGCAACTGCTGTTGAAGAAATAAACAGTAAGCACGTTTGCGTAGCAATCCTCGAAAAGGGAGGTACTGTATTCGACGTAATAAGCGCCCATGGTGATATTTGCTAATATATCAGCTAGTAAACAATCCCAATTAGCACCCTTCCGATTGATTAATGTACACAAGACTTTTTTATTCGTGTATAATACTTGTGTGTTATATGCACACTTAATTACGGGCAATTAGATTCTGGAAAAATATATGTCGTGTATAATACGCACAGACTTTTCTTTTGTATCATTTCAGGCTGTAAGCATAAACCACAAATTTTACGATCTTTCACCTCTTTCAGCAAAATTATATTCTAGCCCCCTATTATAAATTTTGAGAGCACCCTGGGCGTTTATTACATCGAATACAGTAATTATTTTTATTACTGTATATTTATTGGTTTGTGGTAGACTGAGCTGAAAAAGCAAATTACTTCAGTTTGGCTTACAAGTTACAGGTAAAATCAACATACCATCATCTGAATCATCTTCAGACGTCTCTCCTTCTGAACTTTCTTCTGGCACATCAAAGTCACTATCATATGCACCTGCATATTTATTCACCAGCTCTTCCATGGACATCTCACCTGAAACAACATTTATTCAAATGTTGAATATTTTGAAAACTGATACATGGTGAATGTTATGCTACACTCAATCTGTTTATTCCCCTCCTACAACAAGCCTAGGTTGCTGGGGACTATTCTAACTAGACAGCCCCACAGGATCAGAATAAATAAGATGGCATTCAACTAAGACCTCGAGTCTGATGTAGTTTGTCACAGGAGTCCAATGCATAAGAGTATATATAGAAGAGTTTTAAAACAGATATCACTCTAAGAGCTCCAGATAAGCTGCGTATCGGAGTAAAATACGTCTCAGAAATGCAAATATACGCAGTAAATAAAATCCAAGCGTTTCAAATACGCAACGAATATTACAGGAAGGCTACAAAAATAAATCTTGTGCGTATAATCAAAATATTGTGAAGTTACCCTGCGTATTCGATTAGCGAATCAGCAACTTATTATGAAATCATAAACGGGCATTCCGTCAACCTTGCCAAACTCCACGATGACAGTTACATCATAATCATTTGCCATCACACTTTCTTGTGGAAGTATCGTGGTATTTTTGAGTCTTATAAAGCTCTCTAACCCACATGACACCAGTTTGCAGGGACTAGATGAATAGTGTTGTTAAATATTTTACTTAAATACCCACATGTGTAAAAACTAGTGGGTAACACAAATTTCTATACCCAGATAGAATTACTGATACCCAATGATTTTAAAATGCATTGGTAAAATACCCACAACACCAAAATCTTATCTGGAGCTCTGCACTCTATCCCTAGAATATTGTTCCACTCATGACAACTGCTATCATCATGGTTGTGGGCTAAGGGAAGGTTGGTCCAGGAATTAAGTCTTCAGCCATATATTCAGTCATAATCACCTTCAGCTTCTAAATCATCAAGTTCCCGCTTGTAATCTTTCTTCTTTTCATGTTTTTCCTGTTCTTCTATTGTTTCTTCTAAATCCCCTTCATCTTCACTTGCTGTGAACTCTTCATCACTTCCCTGAAAACAAATACCAAAATATATATCACATATTAGTTGGTTGGTTTGTTGTTTAACGCCGTACATATAGAAGAGTTTTAAAACAGACATCACTCTATCCCTGGAATATTGTTCCACTCATGACAACTGCTATCATCATGGTTGTGGGCTAAGGGAAGGCACTCAGCAATATTCCAGCTATATGACGCCGGTCTGTCAATAATCGAGTCTGGACCAGACAATCCAGTGATTAATATCATGAGCATCGATCCACTCAATTGGGATCGATGACATGCATCAACCAAGTCAGTGAGTCTGACCACCCAATCCCGTTAGTGGCCTTTTATGGCAAGCATGGGTTGCTGAAGACATTTTCTAGCCCAGAATCTTCACGGGTAAACATATTAGCCGCTGTCAAATAAATGGTACAGTACATTAAAATAATGAACTAAACACATCAGTTCATGGCGTTTGGTTCGTATTTAGACACAAGTTTCAATGTTACTGTCCAAGAAATCAATTTTGGCTTTCATCATGTTTCATTCAATGTCAGATATGATCATGAAACCCTTCAATTATACAATTAGTTTCAAGCTCTGTTCCCATATATTCCGGAGTGGCAGCTGGTGAATCACAAAGTGAGTATGGTTTTATACCACTTTTAGCATATATTTCAGTAATATCACAGCAGGGGACACCAAAACTGATCTTCACATATTGTACCCATGTTGCACAAATAGCATGGAAGAACTGAACAAAATAAAACTTAACTTTCTGACACCGAACAGATCAAGTACATTTTTCTATCGGGCTGAACTAGGCAGAAGGGTTAGTGGGCCTGTGTTTGTTACCTTGATCACTTAATTGTGGTCACACATGAACTGTCAGTTGAAAATGGAAATGTGTTTCAAAATCACTCCAGATAATTCAGATTGAATTACAATAGAACAATGTTGAAGTTTCTCTTTGGTCAGGTTTTAAAGGTACAGTCTGTACAGAGAGACCTCGGTAACTGACCATTTGTCCACATATTTAGACAAACTACTCATTGCGGCATGGCAAAAATACTGTCAGAACTTTATCTTCTCACCCACCTGAGGTAGTACTCTCAACGTGTATGGTTTAATCAACCCTTAACGTGAACTGATCAAAGATGTGTTTGTAAACATTGTCACCTTGGACTTTTGGGATGTTTTATTTTCTAAAGGTCCTTTCACCATGAGTGAATGAGCTTTAAGCAATATTCCAGCAATATCACGGCGAGGGGACACCAGAAATGGGCTTCACACATTGTACCCATGTTGGGAACTGAACCTGTGTCTTCGGCGTGACGAGCGAACGCTTTAACCATTGGGCTACCCGACCGCCCCCTTTCACCATGAGCTAGATAAGAAGCAGCTGTAATGTAGAAGTTTGCAGCCTTCGTTTTCATTAACAACACCATTTAATTTGTGAACCCCTGGCTTACTGCTGTTATTGTACTGTAATCGTACACTTAGCATATCTGTATATACACATTACATTTAATCACCTTAATGTATTTATAGATAACTTCAGGGAGGGAACATTTATGATTGGCTTCATATAAGATGCACCTTCACAGACAACATCAAAGTGTGCGCCATTCCAGGACCAGGTCCATTTTATCTGTGTGTATACGATTGTGACAGTCCCTGGTATACCGGAGTGGCAGCTGGTTTAAGTTTTGGTTGGTTGGTTAGTTGTTTTACGCCGCACTCAGCAATATTTCAGCAATATGACAGCGGTCTGTAAATAATCGAGTCAGGACCAGACAATCCAGTGATTGACATCATGAACATCGATCCACGCAGTTGGGATCGATGACATGCATCAACCAAGTCGGCGAGCCTGACCACCCAATCCCGTTAGTCGCCTTTTACAACAAGCATAGTCGCCTTTTACGGCAAGCATGGGTTGCTGAAGACCTATTCTACCCCGGAATCTTCACAGGTCAGCTGCTGGTTTAAGTGGCAAGTACTCGCTACTGTGTGTGGTGAATCACAAATAACATGGAATAAATGAACAAAACCAGCCTTGACACTTTTTCAATGAGCAGGTACAATATACTTTTCTAGGGGGCTGATCAAGGCAGAAGGCATAGTAGGACTGTGTTTGTTGCCTTGGTTACCTTGATTACCATGGTTACCTTCACGGAAACTGTCAGTTGACTTTGCACATGTTTCAAAATCACTCCAGATAATTCAGATTGAATTACAATAGAACAATGTTGATGTTTCTCTTTGGTCAGGTTTTAAAGGCACAGTCTGTACAGAGAGACCTCGGTAACTGACCATATGTCCACATAATTAGACAAACTACTCATTGCGGCATGGCAAAAAAACTGTCAGAACTTTATCTTCTCCCCAACCTGAGGTACTGCTCCCAACGTGTATGGTTTAATCAACCCTTTCTCAACCTTAACTGATCAAGGAGTGTTTGTAAATATTGTCAATATACCTTTGATTCTTTGGACTTTTGGGGAGTTTCATTTTCTGTTTCATCTTGTATGCTTGCTGGCTTTTCCAATACCTCCTGAGGTAATGATTTAATAAGTTCTTCTAAAGGAAGTTCACTTTCCTTCTGCAATTCTTCTAATTCTTTCATTTCTGCTTCCTGGAATGAAGAAGGACAAGTAAATTAGTATCAATTGATGCCTGATTATTCTTAACGGCATATTAGCCTATGAAGAGTTATTCAAATCATGATCAAGGAAATGTGTACCAACCTCATCAATCCCTGCTTCATTTTCTTCTTTCTCAATTGTTTCTTCATCATCACTAGCCGTTCCCTGCGGTTCGAACTCCACTGGAAAAGAATAAGGATATTTATTGTATGCTTGTTATCTCAGTCTACAGTGACACCCTGCTGATCCTGAGGAACTACTTTGTGGAGGCTTACTGATAAGAACAAGGTAAACAAGAAAGGTGTTAGGATGTTATAACTTCCCATCAGAAACATGTATCATGAACTATTTTGACTTGACCACATCTGGTGACAATTGATCTCACATAAGCGCAAAGCAATAACACTTAAGAACAGAAAGTCCCATTCCTCTAGCTACCTGTATAATAATTTCAAAAGCACTTCCTGTTAAATGAATGTCAATCTCAGCCATGAAGTGCCTACAGTTCATGTACATAAAGTTTCATCAAATTCCAATCAAAATGCTCATGATATAGCGCATACACAAGCTTTTGGGATGTCTATGTCCTGAGTGACCTTGACCTTTAACATGTCCAACATAATCCAATCATGTTCAAAAGAAATTCCCCTGGGACATACAGGACAGCAGGTATGAAGTATAAACACAAAGTTAAGAAAATAATAAATAATAATTTAGAGTAGACCAATAACACCTTTAAACAATCCATTTATACAGATATTTGGTAATCCAGAAGATTTCACTGGAAACAGTACTGGCCAGAAAAACAGGTTTTTACTGTATATAATTTCATTGATCAGGTTCATTGTTCCAGACAATGTGTTCAACCACTCATACCATGTGATCAGGTATACAATCTGATTTTCGTACTCTTCGAGATCAGTAGCAACATGTCTGCCAATATTGTTAATAGACAATTGAATCCTCTTAATATCTCGGCATTTATTCAACAATAGAATGCTACAGGGATTCATCTACACTTGCTCAGCAGACTATACTTTGCTCAGAAACTGCAGCAAGTATCAGTAAAATTCCCAAATGGGAATCACTAATTTCCCAAATCATGTTATATGTCATAACTACTGTTATGTACAGCTAATGTTGTATTTCACTAATTGAAGCACAATAGTGATTTTCCCGCTCTTAGTTTGGGATTCTGGACAGCAATAGAAATTTACACTAGTCCCACTGTCCTTGACAAACTGCGCAATAGTTAAGGTATCATAAGGACTAGTAGAAATTTGCCATTTTTAAGGGTTTTCCTATGTTATCAATTTAAGGACTAGTGGACTAAAAAGGTTAAGCCCCTGTGTTAGGAGTTCATATGGACATCTACAATACTACAGAACAGTGAGTGAGTGAGTGAGTGAGTGAGTGAGTGAGTGAGTGAGTGAGTGAGTGAGTGAGTGAGTGAGTGAGTGAGAGAGAGAGAGAGAGAGAGAGAGAGATGGGTCAAAAGCTGCTTTGAACAGTATTCCAGATATATCAAGGGATGCAACATGATTCTGAGGGATGATTCTGAACAGCGAATCACAGCGCCTTAGATGAGATGCCACCTGTGCCCCTACTATTGAATAGGGACATAGGGATATCACCATAAACTGTGATACTCTGCATGGTTATATCATGAACATAAATCAGTTGGCTAATCCAGAACTACGGTTGATGTTATTTGAATGGACGAAACAATTAATGTTTATACAGCAGCATTAGAAATTGGCACTAGTCCTGTAGTCCTTTCCAAACTGCTCAATAGTTAAGGCATCATAAGGACTAGTAGAAATTTGCCATTTTAAGGGTTTTGCTATATGTTATCATTGTAAGGGCTAGTGGACTAAAACTGTTAGTTTCTACTGCTGTACAGCCATGTTCAAATGTGTATCAGAGCCATGGTCTAGTGGTAGAAAAATCTAGCTCTTGATGAATAGGGAGTATACCCCAATATTTTGGAAGCAGGAAATTTGTGATTTTTCTAAACTTTGGTGTGAATCTCAAAAACAAAAACATACAGAATTATATAAAAATTAATTTCCTCATGGATAGAGGGTTGTTAACAGATACCTTGTAATACTAATATACCCTGTAATAGTGACTTGGCAAACAAATACTGTATCAGACAACTACTTATCTAATCACCATCAACAGTGACAAGAAACATCAACATCTGAGTCTATGTTCGAGATCTTTAGCACTACATGTGTCATTGTAGACAAAATAGTGACTTCAGTCTCGGTCTTATACAAAAAAACAGGGACACAGTAATCCTTGATTGGTTGTGCAAACAGTATATGATAATTTCACACATTTTACATGATATTTTGTTTGTTTAGCGCTGCACTCGGCAATTTTCCAGCTATATGACGGCAGTCTGTAAATAATCGAGTCTGGACCAGACAATCCATTGATTGCCATCATGAGCATCGATCCACGCAATTGGGATACAATGACATGCATCAAGCAAGTCCGATCACGTGATCCCGTTAGTGGTCTCTTACGACAAACATGGGTTGCTGAAGATGTATTTTAACCCGGACCTTCTAAGGTTTTTTGCATGATATATGAAATATAATCCATGACTGTCTCGTCAACACAAGGAGTCTCTTTCCCCTTTGTATGACTGAAGTGCATAAAAAAGTATATATGTTAACGATACTCCCTAGTTGGTGTAGGTTTGCATACTTAAAGAGCTAAGTTTCAGAGATACTTTTGTACTAACAGCTTAATTTTGCAACAAAGACAGCGCACAACTGTATCAGATGACTACTTAGACAAAAACTTAAAACAGAACTGGAAGCTGCATTGCAGGAAGACAAAAACCAATAAGGGATGACAGTTGTAGGTACTCCATTCTCTTTTCAAAACGTACACAGCAACTGAATTCTTTCAGTTTTATCAACAGGAAAAATAGTTGTATCAGACGACTACTGTTCTAATCACCTTCGACAGTGACAAGAAACATCAACATCTGAGTCTATGTTCGAGATCTTTAGCACTACATGTGTCATTGTAGACAAAATAGTGACTTCAGTCTCGTTGACAAGCATTCACACATCTGATGTACCCAATAAATAATAATACATGATTATCTGCGCTCCGCTTTAGACCCATGTGTTGACACATGCCTATTAAAGCACTTACACCATTATAACCACGGTCAATGGAGCAGTATGCATTCGATTAAATTTCTCAGCTCTCCTTGTATTACAACCCAAACCGCCTATGAGGTGCTAGTAGGTTAACAGTGAAACTAAATAAAATTTGATCCCTTGGAACTTGCGGGAATGTGGATGGATCGAGGGTCCACAAGGTACAAGTGAGTGAGTGAGTGAGTTTGGTTTTACGCCGCTTTTAGCAATATTCCAGCAATATCACGGCGGGGGACACCAGAAATGGGCTTCACTCATTGTACCCATGTCGGGAATCGAACCCGGGTCTTCGGCGTGACGAGCAAACGCTTTAACCACTAGGCTACCCGACCGCCCCCCACAAGGTACAAGTAACAAGTCACATATCCAAAACAAAAGTGTAACATGTAAGAAGATGTTGAAAAAATTCAGCGCTGTCCATAAATTGATAATGATAATGCAGGAAAATGAAAGGAAGGAAGGAAGTAAAGGCACCATTATTCTGTGACAATAATAACCCAGGCCAGTCATGTTTTGAAAATACATATAGCACATGAAATTTATAGTTTCAGATCTTATCAACTCCAGTGATAAGTGTTTCAGATGACTACTTATCTGATCACCATTGACAGTGACAAGAAACATCAACATCTGAGTCTATGTTCGAGATCTTTAGCACTACATGTGTCATTGTAGACAAAATAGTGACTTCAGTCTCGTTAGCCAAGTCACTCAACCAGGGCTAAAATGTCCTTAACCACAAATTGGAAAAACTGGTTTGTGAAGACAGTAAGAGCAATTCCTAATTTGGGACTGTTCCAATTTAGCACATGACAAAAACATTATGTGAGTGAGTATGGTTTTACGCTGCTTTTAGCAATATTCCAGCAATATCACGATGGGGGAACACCAGAAATGGGCTTCACACATTGTACCAATGTCAGGAATTGAACCCGGGTCTTCAGCGTGACGACAAAAAAAGATTATGAACAGTTTCAGCTGTCTTTGCTTACAGAGCAGGCACACAGTATTTAAAATTTAACAAATTGCCGGGCCGCCATCAGGACCCCGAGAATTTACAAGCTGCTGGCCTTACTAAACGCCTCAGGCCCTCCTTAAAAACAAGGCAGCTTATTGTCACAAACAAATCGGCACATAAATTTAATGAAGGTCAAAAGGACTAATACAAATCTGAAACTATAGGCCCGACACTCCACCTACCTGCCAGGGGCCAAATGGAAAGCGCTTATTTCGAACATTGGGCACACTAACACTATTTTCTCCCTTGTAAAAGTATCACTTGTGGGAAGTTGTTAAAAAAAAATATTAAGCGCTTTATTTAAACTGATAGAGCAAAGGTTGCACATACATGTGTGTGCGTGACCACTTCAATTATCTCCATAACAACCAGTCATAAACTAAACATAATACAGTTTTAGTGCTGGAAATAACAGGTAGAAAGTAAGTTGACAGTAATCTATGCTATTGCAAAGTTTCAGATTCTATGAGCTCTTATTGTTGTATCAGACGACTACTGTTCTAATCACCATTGACAGTGGCAAGAAACATCAACATCTGAGTCTATGTTCGAGATCTTTAGCACTACATGTGTCATTGTAGACAAAATAGTGACTTCAGTCTCGTTGACTAAGTCATTCAACCAGGGCTAAAATGTCCTTAACCATAAACTGGAATAACTGGTATGTGAAGATAGTGAAAGCAATTCCTAATTTGGGACTGTTCCAATTTAGCACATGACAAAAACATTGTGAGAGAGCGAGTATGGTTTTAAGCTGCTTTTAGCAAAATTCCAGCAATATCACGATGGGGGACACCAGAAATGGGCTTCACACATTGTACGCATGTCGGGAATCAAACCCGGGTCTTCAGCGTGACGACAAAAAAGATAATGAACAGTTTCAACAATCAGCTGTATAGGCTTACAGAGCAGGCACACAGTATTTAAAATTTAACAAATTGCCGGGCCGCCATCAGGACCCTGAGAATTTATAAGCTGCTGGCCTTACTAAACGCCTCAGGCCCTCCTTAAAAACAAGGCAGCTTATTGTCACAAACAAATCGGCACATAAATTTAATGAAGGTCAAAAGGACTAATACAAATCTGAAACTATAGGCCCAACACTCCACCTACCTGCCAGGGGCCAAATGGAAAGCGCTTATTTCGAACATTGGGCACACTGACACCATTTTCTCCCTTGTAAAAGTATCACTTGTGGGAAGTTGTTAAAAAAAATATTAAGCGCTTTATTTAAACTGATAGAACAAAGGTTGCACATACATGTGTGTGCGTGACCACTTCAATTATCTCCATAACAACCAGTCATAAACTAAACATAATACAGTTTTAGTGCTGGAAATAACAGGTAGAAAGTAAGTTGACAGTAATCTATGCTATTGTAAAGTTTCAGATTCTATGAACTCTTATCGTTGTATCAGACGACTACTGTTCTAATCACCATTGACAGTGGCAAGAAACATCAACATCTGAGTCTATGTTCGAGATCTTTAGCACTACATGTGTCATTGTAGACAAAATAGTGACTTCAGTCTCGATAGGTAAAGCATTCACACATGGCTGAATATTTCTGATAGCTTCAAACTGTGGATCATCCACAACATGACTGATCATGCACAACAAGTATGTCATAGTTGAACAAATCTTTGTTAAAAATTAATCTAATATAACTTGTATAAAAAAATCTTGTTAGCCAGTCAATGCACCTAACTTCTGAGTGAATCATCTAACCAGAAATTGTATGTTGGCATTAGTTTCTGAAGATGTTAGTGTTAACATCTGGGCCTACATCACATGCATGACATTTTACTGGAACAACGGCTAAGTAGCAGACAATTGCTGGATGTTGAAGTTGTTTGACAACAGAAACTAGTGCTTTCAATGCATGGAATAGTTGCATCATTAAAACTAATACTTGCCCTGTAGTCCTTGTCAAACTGCCCAATAGTTGAGGCATCATAAGGACTGTGAAATTTGCCATTTTTAAGGGTTTTGCCATATGTTATCATTAAAAGGACGAGTGGACTATAAATATTGGTTTCTACCACCGAGTTGTAAATGAATCCTATCCTGGTCAATGAATGCTGTAGTTGTATATAATATATTAACCTAAGATCTCACCTATCCTGGACACTCAGTGCTATAGTCGTATATATTAACCTAAGATCTCACCTATCCTGGACACTCAGTGCTATAGTCGTATATATTAACCTAAGATCTCACCTATCCTGGACACTCGGTGCTATAGTCGTATATATTAACCTAAGATCTCACCTATCCTGGACACTCGGTGCTATAGTCGTATATATTAACCTAAGATCTCACCTATCCTGGACACTCGGTGCTATAGTCGTATATATTAACCTAAGATCTCACCTATCCTGGACACTCAGTGCTATAGTCGTATATATTAACCTAAGATCTCACCTACTCAAACACTGACCCCTTCATATCCCTCTACCAGTAACTAAGAAGCATGTGTTTCAGACCACTACTTATCTAATCACTATGACAGTGACCGACATCGAAATCTGAAACTCATTTCTGAGACAACTAGCGCTACTGCTGCCATGTGGACAGAATAGTCATGTCAGTCTCAAACTTCAATCACCTGTAATTCTAGTGTCTAGTCCTTTTATAACAATTTCATAGAAGCAAACCATGGCTGCATTATCTCAGAGTTCTTAGTTCAAAACAATTGGTAACAAGCATTTTCTGCTGTGGAATCACAATGGGGATGAGAATGAGACAAGAATTCTAACTGTCTTAGGCAACACACATTTTGAAACAAAGGTAACCAGTTAGTGACTTCTGTCACTTGTCCAAAGCCGAGTCAGGTAAAAACTGTTTGGTCTTGTAAGCTTAGCGAATATTAAGTCCATATACATAATAAGCGCCCCGCTCTAATAATCGCCCACGGCGATATTTGCTAATATACTGCTAGTGAACAATCCCAATAAGCACCCCTTCTGATTGATAAATGTACACAAGACTATTAATTCCTGCATAATACGTTTGTTATATGCACCCTTAATTATGGGCAATTAATTTCTGGAAAAATGATATCTGTCATATATATTCGTTTCAGGCTGTCAGCATAAACCACAAAATTTACGATCTTTCAACTCTGTTGTTTTTCACCAAAATAATATTCTAATAAGAGCCCCCTATTTCTGATTTCGTGAGCGCGCCGGGCGCTTATTACGTCGAATACGGTAATATCACTAAAATCTACAGAAAATGATGTTAAGAACCATGCTGGGGCGAGTAGACTCAAAAGTTTTCAGCACAGACTGGGTTACCTAAAATCAGAGACATTCTTCTCATAAGCCAGGTTTGTTCTAGGATCATTTTGAAGAGTGCTTCCCTTGTTCCTTGATATTAAGACTTTAAAGATTGCGAAGCAGATGGACAAAGCCCTTACCATCTCCTCCTTCACTGGAATGTTCAGGCGAAGTGGCTACAGATGACCCTGCTGCACTGCTTGCTGTGTGCAGTCCCTCTGTAAGCCATGTGGAGTACTTCTCCGTCTGATCCACGATGAAGTTCAAGTGCATGTCTAATGCTTTTCTCCTTTTTTCTTCAAGTCGACTTTGTTGTTTATATTGCACTACCTGTAAATTCAGGAAAGATGATTAAAAAAATAATAACATTTTGCTCCTGAGATCATAAATTATGTCAGATGTAGGAGGAAAGCCCTTCGTGATCAGCGTTAGAAACTAGCTGTTTCAGGTGACTATGCTTGTCGTAAGAGGCGACTAACAGGATCGGGTGGTCAAATTCACTGACTTGGTTGATGCATGTCATCGAATCTCAATTGTGTGGATCGATGCTCATGATGTCAATAACTGGACTGGACTTAATAATGGTAAATTTCTACTAGTCTTTATGATACCTAACTATTGGGCAGTTTGGCAAGGACTATAGGACTAGTGCCAATTTCTATCACTAGAGATTTAGGTCTCGGATGTTTACCACTTGGTGAAGCCCTTGAGCATGGGTATGATGCTGACAAACCTAGACACACAATCACAGATTCTAACCAATGATCATATGTTTCTTACGTGCCTAACAGATGGAACTCTGCACAGCGAAGACAAAGAGAGAGAGGAGGGGGGCAAAACTGGGATTCATATTGCTAGGCCTTATCTGAAGTCCGTATGTCAAGATCATCAATTATTCATGTCTTACAGATGTATTTTGCATGAGTCTTGTAATAGGAATTCCTCCAGTCCCATGTACAGGGACACACCAAGAAGCCTCTCGTTGGCTTGTTGAATGTTTAAACATTTGACATATGAAAACACAAAAGTATGTTCTCTTGACATGCTTAAGTCTATTTTTGGCCAGGGCTACAGATCAGGTACAATTGTTGCAACTGTCTTTGGTATTGGCCATATTTGACAATCTCGTGAAACGGAACAAAACATTTTTTCATAGCACAAAGCATTACAAAGAGTTTGCAATCTTGGTCGAAGTGATTCAACCCCCCCACTGCCTATCACCTGCCAGAAAATGTTTATAGGTTTCTGGCATGCCCAAAGGATAACTCTACACAGACAATTCCAGCACCTGACACGACTGGGACACCCTTGCACCCTTAGCACATCTCATGCTAGGCTTCAGGTGACTTCTTTCAAGAGTTTCAAGGTTTAAAAAACCCCAAAACTGATACTGCAGCCGCTTCATCAGAAAGGATATAAAATCATTCAAAAGGACTTCCATACCTTTTCAATGTTCGACCAAAATTCCTTGACATTCTTTGCCATTTGACCAGCAATTTTCTTGAGTTTCAGCGCTTCTTCCTTCTCAGCCTTTATTTCCTTCTGTTCCTGGTCCTGGTGGTACTTCTGAACCATGCGGGCAATCTGCCGCAACAAGAAACATTTCCATTTCGTTAGATGTCCACTAGGGCTGGGACGGGTAACTCGGGTACCGGGGACGGGTGGGTACTGTGTAGGACCCGGGTACCCACAGGACTACCCGGACCCATGGTTAGTCACATGATATATTGTATAATGACAAAAATTATCTAGAACTCTATGGTAACACTAAAAGTCACTAATGTTCGCATTTCTTTCTGACTGTGCACCAATTCCTTCTGATATTTCATATGATTGAATAATGATATAACTTAATTCAACTTCAGTGTATGAATGACCAGATTGTTTGATTCATGCGTTTTGCCAGGGCTATGCTAAAAATGTTCCCAATCGGACATTTTGAGACATCTCCTGAGACCTTCAGTGGGTACCCGGGTAGGGTCAGGTAATAGGGAGGTGGGTACCCGGGTAGTAAATTTGGACTCGTCCCAGCCCTAATGTCCACATATATACGTTGAAATAGGTCTCGAACAATTTGCTTGCTTGATGATCTGTTCAGATGTGGTGCATTGACTATCAAGGTCATTGTCATATACTACTCAAAAGAAGTTAAAGAACACCTGACTTTTCAAGTATTGTTTATCTGTAATGTCATCACAGGATATCTAGTGTTTTGAAAAAAATGGTGTTCTTGAACTTCTTTAGTAGTATACATGCAATCCAATCACTGAGAAGTGTTCTAAAATTAAAATGGATCCTGGGGTCCGTGATGTCTTCTGGTGTGCTATTTGAATCTAGGGACTGAATCTTCAACTTTTAACATCAGGGTTATGACAGGGACCTCTTGACTTTCACGCTTAATTTCCGAAACTGCTTTGCTGAAGTTTATGCTAAGCCTACCAAGTCAGCAAATCCCAAAGACGCTTCATAAAAACTACAGCTTCTACAACAATGTTTACATACTTTTCTAGCAGCAGCTTTCTTCCACTTGCGTTCTTGAATGAAGTCTGCAGCTAACCATGTCATTTCTTCCAGGAGATAATCCCAATGTGCTTTGTTCCGCTGTGGTTCCTGAACTTTGGGGAGACGCCGCGCCGTCCACATGCCATCTTTCCGCAGTTCAGTCACCCGTTGAACCACTTGCGCTTCCTGCAAATGAAACATGATCTCTTTATAATCTCAGAATCACCGGGCATAACAGAAGTTATCCCCTTTCCCTGTCATGTAGCATTAGTTATTGTCCCTGGCCCAATAAAGAAACAGGGACGCTGTACAAATGCATCGGTTTACCACCTTTTAATTGAAAGTAAACATATTGTCTACTTACAGAATGAGAAGTGGAATAGTCGGTCATGACTTGACAGATTAACCAGTCATATGACAAAAATGGGTATTCTTTAACTTGAGTACCGTATATCGCTGTGTATAAGGCGAGTTTTTCGTACCTAAAATGAGGGGGCTAAGAAGGGGGGTCGTCTTATACACGGAGTCAAAGATCTCACATTTTTTTCCACTGGCGATGTCAACCGGCGTCCGATAGCCAGCCCAGCATTTGACAATAAAACTTCGCATTTCGTCCTAAATAACTGTTCCAATAACTATTTCCATACATAAACATGATTTGTATCTCTTTTCCTTGAATAAAGTTTAATAATTTCTGCAAATAAAGTTGAAATGACCCTCGCCTCGATGCAGATTGTCAAACCACCTGACACATCCGTGACAAAGCCGGAAGTACCGGTAAGCATTTGCATATTGCACATGTGACCTAACATGTGATAACCGGTGAAGCTGAAATCAATTCCCGCTGTTTTTACAGTTGTATTAACAAGTGTTGGAGACGGTGTGTACAAGTGATTGTGGAATAAACACGCTGAATATTTGTTACCTACAGAGCATCAAGTACAGTTATGATATCTGTCAATTCATTCATCCATCAATCACGACCACTGTCCACATGGATTCATTCCAGATTCTAAAGTAGGTATCAAAACTTACAGTACACTACACCATTTCATGACTTTACAGGACCCTCATATTGCCTGCAACGACCATTAAAATTAATTACTTGTATAGTCTGGAAGGTAATTTAAGGTACCGACATTTACTACAATATCTGAAAAACTATCAGACCTGACTGGAGTAGGTCTGATAGTTTTTCAGATATTGTAGTAAACGTCGGTACCTTAAATTACCTTCCAGACTATAAGTCAAGGTAAAACCTTGTAGATATTTTTAGCTTGTCAGTTACCTGTTTGGCTCTTTCCACAATAGCCTCCTGAGAGCCTATTGTGCTGTCATACACAGCTGATATGGATTGCTGTCGGGTCTGCAGTCGTGGGGAGGTCGGGGACTTTGGAAGTCTAGCAGGTGCAGCAACAGTATTACCCCTGGAAATTGACAGGTATGTGTCGTCAATATCAATCAATGACCGACCTTGTAGGGCATCACTTGAACGACATCACTGTTTCAGACAAGGTGTCCAACCACTCATATCGTGTGATCAGGGCATAGGTATCTGATGGCTTTACTCTTCGAGATCAGTAGCAACTTGTCTTACAAGATTATCAGACAAGTGAATCCTTTTAAGGTCTCGAATTCAAAACAAAATTTCACACTGTCCAACCTAAAATTGCAATATTAGATCTGTAGTGCCTTTAAAAGAATTTCTGGTCTTGATAATTAAAATCCTTTCACGAGCTCTCTGTGATGGTAATGTTTAAGAACCTTTCTTCCCTTTGTACTAAATAAGACTCAGCAGATTTTCTGTGAACTAGTTTTCTGACAAGTTTTTTTTTTTGTAAAGGAAAGGTGGTTGCTCGATGTTAAACACTGAAATAGTGAAGATTTGTAAATAGATAAAAAGAATTCCGTAATATATTGTTTGAAAACAAAGAAGACAACAGTTGACACAATTTATGGAAATGTCATTCATCAATAAAAGGGGAATGAAAAAAAATAAATTACATAGAGTTAATTAGGTTGGGTGGTGGTCTAAGCAACATACGATATGGTCCCATGACCAATCCCACCCACGCTTGAAATAAATTACAAGTCTCTTATTATACCCAAATAGTGAAGCTTCGGTATAGAGCCTTATACCAATGTCAAGCAAGACTGAAATGCTTATCAAACAATTCAGGAAATCAGTAACATACGCTGATGTGATTGGAGTTTTTATAGCTTGAGTGGTTTGTATATGAAGCTGCTTCTCGGGTATGCTCTTTGTAAGCTGCATCTGGAGCTGGGAAGAGGCTACACACGTGGACGACAGTACGGGGATGGTGCTTGTGCCGCTGTGAGGTGTCACTGTCGTCACAGCTGTGTGACCACTCAAGGAACCCAGTATAGCAGATCCAGGTGTAGCTGAAATTGGACTTGGACAATGATTTACTGACAGACAATGATAACTTCATCAAACAGGTAACATTTCAGAACTATCATTGAACAATTGCACATGATTTAAAATGTAATATGTTAATAAACTTGTGAAATTTTTTGTGCAATCTGAGACATCCGACATGTTTAATAAAAACGTACAAGGTTACATTTGGGCCGAATCATGTTATATTATGTGTCCAAATAAGCACCATGGATCTTTCAAGAAAACTGGAAGAACGAGTTACTGTTATGAACACTGGAACACAGATGACAGGTAACATGATTTAGTAACAGAAAGCGAGAGAAGAAAGTAACTATTGATTAGGAAAGACGTGTTGTGCCAGTGCAAATACTGTCTAAAATCCAAGCCATCCTGATACATAACCCTGGGCGATGCGCCACAGAGAGATCTTAGTTCTAAGGTTATCGTAACTCCCATATCTTAATATAGGCTTAAGATAGTCGTTGCACTAGCATCGCTTTGTGGATCGGGGCCCTAAACTAGTATATGCTTAACCTTACAACTAGCCATGTGTATGATGGACATTGCAAAATTTGCAGCTATTCACCATTCAACTGATTATCTTTCATCCTTCCTAAAGGGTACAGAATCTTTTTCTAGATCAATCTAGGAATTTAGATCAATTCATTTTCTAGGGCATTGACTGAACGTCATCCGTAACTTTATAAAGATTGATTATTTTTTTTCTAATTTGCAAAAGATACAGAAGATTGTCCTATCAAAAGTTGATAAAATTATGAAAAGCTCCAATTGTCTATTGACACTTTCAAAAATCAAATACCATTTTTGAAGTTTAACAATATTGGCCAATTTAATTCAGAAACTGGAGTGCCATGTAGATAGTCATAATTTTTTTATATATTTTGCGTTACAGAAATGCATTAATGTTTGGCTTGTAAATGAGCTGCTTAAAACTTTAATCATGTCAATGTATGTAGCCAATTTGTCCCAGTTCGAAAACATATTCATGTTTTGTTTTCATTGACTTTTTGAGGTTGCAACTACGCAATAGTGGGCGACTGGTTACATTATTATTCAACGACAGCCCTATTTTTTAAATCACAGCTAGCTAGAACTTGTTTTTTTGCCACGCCAGTGTTTCCGTTTTCTGATAATTGCTTGTTTTTGATGAGTAAAATAGGACTGGTGATTTGAGATGTCTTGAGAGTTCTAGAGTTCACTACACAAGAGGTGGTGAACTCGGTTTTGGGAAAGGAATCTCTCAATGTTGTGCTAGATCACTTGATCCCTGATAGCCTGATGTCATGCCTATTGTTGACAGAACATGCGACTTCCCTAATTCAAGAGTGTGAGTGCAGTGACTGGAACAAGTACATTTGACAAAACTTGTCAACTCATTATATATACAGGACTTTTTAGGGGTATTTCCAGACTGTGCAAGCTTGTCACAGATTGCTTTGGCCCTGCCAGTCAATAGTGTAACAGCTATCGTGGATTCAGCATCCAAAATTGCATATTCATAGGAAGCAGAAACAGGTTATGTGAGCGGCGTTTGAATAATTTGATGGTCCTAAACATGCACGCAGAAAACGAGCCCTACAGAGCAGTACAACGTTGTTCAGAAATCTTAACAAAATCGGTAATGGTATCTACGTGCTACGTCTGTTACAGTTTACCATGTCGTTAAATATATTTATTATGTGACTGGTCAAAAATAGCCAGGACCGATATTTTAAATGAGTGCCAGTCTGTTGGATCGGTAGTTTCAAAAGGTAACGGAAACACTGCATGTTGACAGACTAATTTAATAATTATAATATCGTTAGTTGACATGGTAAAACAGCTAAGGAGAGACTGCCTTTTAAGGAACCTGTCTAATCCGGCAGAAATGTGAACATGTAGAGAATGTGTTTACCTGCCAGGGAAGGTTGTGCAGCACACTGGGTGCGGGGAAGGAGAGTACTGGGTTGTCTCCCTTGACCCAACTTGCTCTCTGACCCTGCAGAGCAAAAGGGCATGTGCAAGCTGTGCTTGGAAAGCCAGGAGAAAAAGGAAGTCTAGGACAGTATGTTTTGCTACAAAACATTTCGTGGGATTGGGCACTTATCATAAAATATCAAATAAATTGAGACTTTGAATGTTATCTCCTATTTTATTTCAACTAAGACATTAAGATTTAATAAACGAAATGCACAAATCAGAATATGATCATTGAAGATTTGCAAGAAATTTTACGAATATCAACAAAAACATTTCAAAAGTCGACATCTAACATTTGACACACAGAAAGCCATGATTAATCAAGCCATTCAAAAGCAGTTATTTAACAAATTATGGAAACATACTTGTTTGACTACTGTTAACACCTCCGACACTGTCAAACTTGCAAGATGACAGTAACTTACATTGATAACTAAAATACAAACAAAGCACCCAAAGATACAGATGGCCCACAAAAGCCTTGTGCTGTTGCAAAGCCATGTCTTACTTCTACGTACCATGCCACCACGACTACCCACAACTACTTACAATACTCTTGGATCTATGTCAGTAATGAACACTTAGGAGGACAGGCAGAGAGTAGAAGTCAGAAGGGGAAAAGGGCTTGAAATAGATAGTAGAAAGCATACACTGGCGCTTGCTAAAGACAGAAAAGCACATCAAACAGTTTGTTAGCATTGTGTAAAACATTGGTGCCCCTTAGTTTGAACATCTGCAACTTAGGACGACATGCTTTTAACAACTGAAGCATTTTTGAAGCGGTGTTTGTTTGAAACCTTATTTACATTTCAAGGAAAGCAGTGAAGATAACGCAAAGCCAGGAAAGAGAAACTTAAACGAAAGTTCATGAGCTGTGCAATGTCCCCATAACCCAGCAATAATCAACTAAGACTGCGGTGACGGTCGGGTCAGTGGGACATGCAACAATTACTAGTCGAGTTTCCACAAGTGACATTTCAGTGCATTATTTTAAGCACAGACTTTATTACTTTCACAGCTAACACCAGGACATAGACACTATATTTAGCTCATCATGCAAATCATGTTTGAAGGAAAAAATTCCCGAATACCCTTTGCATATGCAGTTAGCTGTCTGAGGAAATCCTGAATGTTGAAGGTGTCCAAACTACCGGGGTTCATGTTAGTGTTCTGGGAGGAAGGGTCTGCAAAGACTTTAATACCTTGTTGACTCAATGCTGACACAGAGGGCGGAAGTGTTGTTGAGATTGCAACAGGTGTTGCAAGAGGAACATTGCTCCCAGCACTTGTCAATACTTTCACCTGAAACCACATCACTCTATCAGAACATAACCCTTGATCTCAATGATTTGATTTGATTTCAATGACTTTTTACATGGGCAATTCCTTTACAATTGAGTATTTTCTTTACGAAATGTGCCATTTCGAATGAAGCAGTATGAAAATATCCTTCAGGACAAATCTCTTTCTGCAAAAAAATAAAAATAAATTCCAAAGTCAATCAGGACAAGAATCGTAGGATCCCAATTTTTGTATATATTTAGCCTAGCAATAAATAATTTGATAAATTTAGAGAGTGAATAAATCACCTCATCATTGATTCGTTTTTCTTGCAAGTGTTCCTCTTCCTCATCACTGTCTAAAGCCCCAGCTTTTAAGAAGGCAACAAGTTGAGGTGTTGGCCTTTTCTTCCAAGCTAAGTAATCCATCAAATTCCTTCCATGCTGAAGGAAAAATAGTTCTGTCAAATGTTCAACATAGTTTTCTTTTATTTCCATCATTTCTTTATACTTTGCATCAAGTATCATTTTCCTTTGCTGAGCTATTTCGGGGGTAGCTGGCGGACGTTCCTCCAATTTTGCCTTCTTCTTTGGTGGCTGCCCTGTGCTCTGCACGTGTCTCGTCACAGTCGATGTAATATGGCTCAGCGGGTGGGACAAAATCTGCCGGGTGTCAAGCACTACCCGCCCTGTGACTGGAGTCCCTGGGTTACTGGAAGCAGCTCCCTGGCTGCTTCTTCTCTGCACAATTTGTGCAGCTTGGTTGACGTTCATACTGATTATGTTGTGAGGGAGGTTGGAGACAAGAGGGGCACCCCGTGTAGGGCTCTGACCATGGTGGTGGATGGTACCACCCGATGCACTGACAGTGCTAACAGGAGTGAAAGACACAGAGCGCTGGACTTGCCGAGGATCGGAAGATTGGGTGGTGGTCACCACGGCAATGCCGGGTTGGGTTAGGGAGGCAGTCAGGTTCTGAGGCAAGCCCTGAGCAGGTACTGCTGAGAGACCAACAATACCTGAAAATACAGGTATGTTCACATGACCAATTGACAAAATAACATTATTTTCACAACACAAATCGACAATATTTTTCAACAGTACTACAGACTATGTCAGGTCTTACAGATCCAGTGACCTATTATATCTGAAAATACACGAGAACCAAATTTCAGAAATTCAGGACAAAATCACCCAAACTGCTCACAATTGAAGGGTCATTTGACCCCCACCTATTCACTCTGAAGCTATGCCTGAATATCTCACATATCCACTTAAACATTAGACTTAACTTGCATTTTCAATGAAACCACCCGTTATTCCCCAGGTTCTAAATTCAAACTTTGTTCAAAAGAAACACTATCTAGAGTAATATTGTGGGTCAATATGGTTGACAATGTCATTAACCTTACTGACAGAATGGGTGAGTGACAGCTGTCACTCGCCCATAAATACATAGTACGGTATGGAGGAAGTGTGAAAAAAGCATTAAGTTTTAATGCAAGAATAATAAGCACCAAAAAGCATTAGGGCAATAGCAGGCCACCACTGGATGAAATTGAGACGTTCCTAGAGACAATTTGCTTTATTGCAGTGGTTGAAATTATAAAGGTAAGCTGTCATTGGCATTGCCCTAATGTTGGAAGAGAAAGATGTTGGTGGCCCCAAGGGTCAAATACAATAGCAACACTACTCAAGGATTCCACTTTTTGAAAATCTTTTCTTGGGATAGTCTATCTCATGACTTTACACTAAATGCACAATTTCTTCACATTTCTGCTCCAATTCTGTTTATGAAATTATAGGCTTTCAGATCAGTTCATTTTCTGGGACAATATCTGTCTTCCAAAATAAGGGTGTCCTGTTACAAAGGTGATAATCATGAAAATGTCTCAAAGCCATTTGTCTCTTCACAACATACACTTCCATACTTTTAAATAAACATTATCATTATCCTCCCAGTACAACACGGATGACAACTAGTGGCACATACTTTGTCCGCTGAGCTGCCTCTGCAGAACGTTGATTGTCCTTGCTTGGTAGGTGGGAGTGGCAGCAGAGACTAGGCTCTGTACAGGGCTTAAGAGTCTCTGCGCTGCCTGGGATACAGTGACAGTTTGAGGGTGTGCTCCGGTCGAGGGTGCAGCTTGAGCTGTCAAGGTGAAGGCCGCTGTGACAGGGCCTCGCACACTATGGACAAGGCCTAGAAAGGAGAAACAAACAGTAATCATGGTTTGGGAAGAAAACAACAACAAAAAATTGCTATTTTGTTCCAATTGGGTTTTAAAACGTTACCAATTTTGAGGTATTTTTAAACATTGAATTTTAACATTGCATTAAATACAATAATGTTAAACAAAGCATAAAGTCTTTTCCTCTATATTGATCCTGTTATCTGTGAAATACAACTCACCTCTTTAAAGACATAACATTAGTTTAAATGTATAATACCAATATGAGACTTTTTTTTACTGATATTGCTGCCGAATATCAGCCTGCACACAATTCTAACATCTCTGAATATTTTTTAATTACAACACAACAGAAACAGTTTCGTGAGGCATATGCTGAGTCACAGCACAATATATATCTTTACCCACATTTATCCCTGCCTTCACTTATAAGTTTTCAGTCTCAGTATCTCCCACGATGTGTTCAAGCCCAGTTAAGACTGCATACTCACCGATAGTGGCAGGTGATGATTGGCCAGCCAGGGCCTGGAGCTGAGTAGCGAGAGCATACTGAGTTTGGGGCAAAGTCCCTGGTGAAACCCCCACATTTTGCTGGGCTGCTGGTGTAGCAGTTGTTGCTGCTGCTGCTGCTTCTCCACCTCCACTTGCTGCATGTTGCTGTCTTAGGGCCTCATTTACATCACCTCTCTGCATGCTTTCCCTCTTCCTGAGAATAAAAACAAAACTAATACACTGGGATAGACATGGGAAATCGAGGGGATTTGTTTCATTCTAACATGTTGTTACTTTTTATATATATATATCACTGGTCCGAAATGATCAGTAAACCAGCTGGATATTACAAGTGGTATCTAACTGATACAGGGGGTAATACGAGTCTTTGACATTAATTAAAAGGTCCCAGCTGTGAGTTTGTACAACTCTCACTTGGGAGACAAATTTAGCCACCAATGAAGAAGTATGCCCCCATATTCAGATGACTGATAAATATCCCAAACAGAATAAATGCTACATTACAACTAAAGCAATAAATATAGGTCAGATATTTTGCTGAAGTGATCAAATCTTTTCACTCCAATAGAAAAGCACTAAACTTAAATTCTAGAAGATCAGGGTACACTTTCTGCATTCCAAAATAAACATTAATTCTTTATTGTTCAGTATATCACAATGGTTTTATTGTATGATTCACATTTTCTTTGTCTGAACCCCTTAAATGTTTGGGCATCTTTGGAGTTTAAAATTCGATAGAAAGGCTTGTCAATAATGAAAATAAGTTTTTTTAGATAAAAGGGCAAATTCCACGACTTTTCTGCAACAAGTTACATTTTTTCTGAAATCTTTTTTTTTGCGATCTAGACTGATTGGTGCATTTTCAGCCACTTGTAAAAGGAGGCTGATTCAAATACTGCACTTTAAATACATGTCAAAATGACTTTCAACAAGCCACAAAAAATTGAATTCACAGAAGTTGCTGAACCATGAAGCATGACATCAACACATTACATATTACCGGATATTTTCTACTTCTTATTTTTCTAACCAACGCATCAATAGATAGAGAAATTTACGGATGTCAACTTCTTTTATTTTGTTCAAAGAAACTTAGTCAAAAGAGTTTGGGCTGGTTGATCTAAATGGGGAAAACTAAAAATATAACAAGTCTTTGAAAGGCATTTAAAAGTGATACACATATGGATGTCAACTTCTTTATTATGAGTAAATAGCTGGGGACAAAGGATCCCCTTAAGTTATGACATTATATCCGAGAACTTGCAAGGAACTTTGTTTGCCACAAACAGGTGTATGACATTATATTGTCAATAAAGGAAAAATGTTGTGACTGTAACAAAGCATAAGAGCAGGGTGAAAGTATTAGATTTACTAGATAGTTTTGAAAAAGGGTTAAAAGGGCTCCAAAGAAGGGTAGTATATAGTATGTATAGATGTTAAATTACCCCAACTAGTAAAACGATTCAGGATGAAAGTAAAGGTTCAAATAACATCTCCAGAACTTGCCTTAATGGAAATGGGGTTTAAATACACTAAGCAGTAAGCTTGTGATGATCAGGCAAAGTATTCCATACTCACTACGCGATCAATCTATTCCCATACAGTCCAAGAATTTAGAAACTTAGGTTTTCAACTATTGTATCTTGATCAAATGTGGGTACACATATATCACGCCACAGATTGTACGCGGCTATCATTTGAGGGCCAACACTCACTCCTGACATAGGGTAGTGTGTCATCTTCCTAAATGCTGGCACCTGTGCTAAAGGTGCCATAGACGGTTGTGAACTAGTCTTCGAGGCCAAGAAATGAGAGGGTGATTACCACATAGAAATGAAAGGAAAGATATTTCTTCAACGATTTGAACACGACCCTCCATGGGCGGTGAAGATCTGGGTAGAAATAGGTCTTCAGCAACCCATGGCGACAAACAGGAGATCGGGTTTTCAGACACGCTGACTTCATTGAAACATGACATTGTATTCCAATGCTTGATATCAATCACTGGAATGTCTGGTCCGATTGACAGACCGCTGTCATATAGCTGGAATATTGCTGAGTGCGGCGTTAAACAACCAACTTCAGGCAAGGTGCTCTGATAAGGGTTGTTGTATGTATGCACTTCACAACATGGAAGGTAATGTAAAACAAAACAACATAACCTTCAATGGCTGCACAGTGATGGATAATGAATTACCATAACATCTGCTAACCCAAAACTACAAGCAGTTGGAAAGCTGAAATGCTGAAATACCTTACAACCCACAATGTTCAATTCAAACTGACTTCGACAAACAAATGTTATACTTTGGATAACACTTTCTTAGTAAAGTACAGATTCTCGTACTTTTTGGGGTTAAGTCCCGTCTGGGATTCGAACCCACATTTGCCAGAGTGAGGCACCTAAATCACCAGCACACAAAGTCAGCGATCTAACACACTCAGCCACCGAGGCTTCCACAAAAATGAAAGTCCGACAACTGGTAGTCTAGATCACATACTTTGAGTACCCCTCTGACAAGAGTCAATTGGCACAGATCCCACGGCCGAAAGCTATGAATACACAATGCCATTTACAAATGTTATATTTGGGATAACACTTTCTCAGTTAAAGTACAGATTCTCGTACTTTTTGGGGTTGAATAACTAATGGAGAAAATCAGAGTAAATAAAAATACAGTGAACACCTAAAGCCTTGCCACACTTCATGGTCACGTTGTTGTACACACTCCTGTACAACCCAATTGAGCTGATCTGGAGTAACTGCAAGGGTTTTGTCGTACATACACATCATTTGTGCAGGTAACAGCATTAACACTATATAAAATGCAGAAGTCCATGTGATGCAAATAGAGATGAAACACTGTTGTTCCCTTATGGACAGTTTCGACTTGAGTTCCAAGGGAACCTGAATGAAGTCCTTTGACACACACCCTGTCCTGATACCCGTCAGGTGCATGCAGGTGGACAATTGAGGGAGAACGGGTCGTCTATTTCCACTTTTATCACAAAATTGTGTGTTTTGTTAGCACCTCCAAAAAATAACAACAACACTGTACCACGAGTCAGCTTGGGCCAAATGACAAACTGATATTTTCCAGTATTAACTCATTAACTGAATGAGGCTCAAAATTCCTTCTATATTTATTTTCCTTAATTCTAGGGAGAAACGAACTCATACAATTCCACAAGTTTCCGTCGAACTACACAGACTTTCCTGCTTTATTTGATATGAAACAGTCCACTGGATTAATGTTGACAACTATTGACATCCTGTCATTAATGGACAGTCTTCTGAATAATTGTCATCATAGGCTGCAGTCAACGATTTACTACAACCACAAATCCTAATCACAACTCAAGTGAGGTAAATTTTCTTTCGACATACCATATGTGAGTGGGTTGGCATTACCTCACTTTTAGAATTTTCCAGCAATATCAAGCAAGGGACACCAGAAATGGGCTTCACACTTTGTACACATGGGGAATCAAATCAGATTGCGTCACCAGCCCTGGTATACAGTGACGAGAGTGTCCTTGTAATAATGCTTATGTTACAACAGTTGGGTGTACCTAGATGCAAGAAATAATCAAAACCCCGATGAATTTCATATACTGAGTTTGCTTTAAACTAATCAGAAAGACAAAATTCTACTGAAAATGCCTTGTTGAGGGGTTTTTTTTAGTGTAAGTAGACCCACAATGATTTAACCAAGGCTACTCTTATATTATGAAAGAAACAACCCTCGGGGCAAAATATGTGTAGCCTACGACTAAAGCTACCAGTCTGAAGATATAGCCAAGTCAACTTTGCTGTGGACAATAATTAATGGATTAACTTTTCAAGATGATGAAATTGCCCTGCCATAAAACTTTCAGATTTATTATGTTGGAAATCATCCATGGGATGTGCAGTCAGACTCAATTCCTCATTTCAGGTGAACGGAACACCTATGCAATCAATAAGATATGTTTCTCTAGCTACAGCTACAAAATCATGTAAAACCTAGAAAATGCCACTAAAACAAAGATGCATCTTCACTCAAGATTGTATGGCCCAGTTTTACATGACACCATGAACAGGCACCATTACATCTTTTGTTAGTGTTAACTTTGAGCAAATATATTGCTTGAGTGTTTAGGCATTTTAGTTTTGGAGGAATATTCATAAAGTTATTGTTCAAAACAATTTCATTCACCATTTTTGATGTGTTATCGGGCTACATTTGTCTAAAGCTGCATCCAAGAATATCCGTGGGAAATTAAGTCTAGGCCTACCTACATGTTCTGGAAATAAAATGTATTGGTAGAGTTAACGCACTGATTTCTTCAAACTGTTGCGCAAATAATTCTTTGCATATATTGATGTTAGGGCCTAGATGTTTAGATACACTTACACAATAATGCGATTTTTGCAAAATATAGATGTTGTCAGTGTAAAAAAATTAAAGCACCAAAATCTTCTATATTGGTGTATTTTTTCTAGATACTAACTGTTAAATTGTTCACTAATTCAGATAACACATGGTAAGTACCATGGCGGGAAGCGGCATGCTTATGCACTGCGGCATTATGATGAGCGGGCGCCATTTTGATTGTGAAATCGCTATGCTTACCTGACGGAAATTTAGAGGTTTATGGAGGTTTTACCATCCATCCTTGGCCATTAACCCCAATTCCAACCTTCTGGGCAACTTAGCTCAACATTTTCGCAGAATGCATTTGTTCTATATAAATTCTGCACGAGTCCTTTGTGAAAATCGCTGAAACACGCACCACCGTCCTAATCAACTATGGAGGCTGTTAATTTCGTTCTGCACATGCGTGGAAATGTATAACGCTTCGTTTTCCCGTACGGTTTAGGAGCGGCGATCTCATTGGTTGAATTGCACGTGGTAAAACATGGCTGCTCCCATGGAGGGCAATATCGTGAATGTGATAAAGGAGAAAGCGACTTTATGCCTCGAAAGCAGAAAACAGATCAACAATGTCGTCGATATCATTTCACACATGGATGTAAGAATGAACAGTTTTCGTTGTGTTTTATTTTTTGGAATATGAACACCAGAAAAGTGGCCCAAGTGTTAAATCGCTGCCAGCGATCTCGAGGAAGCATTGTTTATCGAGTACCGTATTTCCCCAGATAACCGAATAATGTAATTTCATATCATGACTCCAATGGGGAGGGTGTGTTCAGACAGAAGATGTAATTACCGCACGTTATCTAATATCCTGCTAAAAAGGACGGGTCACTCGGTACCAGTGATGTTGACTTAAAAAGCTTTTATATAGGTCAATGACTTGGACCCAAGAGATGTAATTAGTCGATGGCAAAATTCAATAAGTTGAATACAAAAAGACACAAAAATTGCTTTTGCCATGTGCTTACAAATCAACTTAAATGGCTGAAAAAACAGAACAACAAATCAATGCCATACCCTTTCTGATTCAATTAATAAATATGATCTGGCCAATGATCTTGCAATAAGTAAAGTGCTTGACTAAGTCACTATAGCTCCTGGCTTCATTTCCCTACGATACAGACAGTATGATGCAAAGACACCAAGACATATCAATTACGATTTTTTATGGCTGTGCATTGAATTATGGAATTGATAATGTAAGTGGGAATAATCCTTAATATTTACTTTTTAATTGTGAAACTAGTGACACCTTGTTTAGTGTTTCTATCAGTCAAAAGTCCTGAAACAAGCCATCTGTCAAATTGAAATTTTAGGTTGGGTACCCGGGTAGTAAATTTGGACTTGTTCCAGCCCATCAGATATGAAAACATATGTCAAAATAATAATATGCTGTTACAAGGATAGCAAAGATAAATGGGGCTGTTTGGATCATTGTCAGCATATGTACTACATAAATACCTGTATACATCATGTAGCCGAAATATGAGTATACTAACCAAATGGGAGTACAGAAGTGTTATGGTAAACGGGCCACTTGCGTCATATGGCACACATGACTGAGCTTACCTGTTGCATTGGCATTATCAGAAGTTAGAAGTAACAGTAAAGAAAAGATATTTTATAGGGCTGGGATAATACACCAACTGTGCGATCTGATACATGTAATGGGGGTGGTCGGGTAGCCTAGTGGTTAAAGCGTTCGCTCGTCACGCCGAAGACCCGGGTTCGATTCCCGACATGGGTACAATGTGTTAAGCCCATTTGTGGTGTCCCCCGCGGTGATATTGCTGGAATATTGCTAAAAGTGGCCTAAAACCATACTCACTCACTCACTGATACATGTAATGATACCTTGCTCACGATCCGATACATATCACGATACTTGCATCTGCTCTTATCTGTGGTGTGTAAGCCATCTTTTTCACGAACAGGATGGCCAAATTCCAAGTATAGCACAATGGATGAAAATATTTATGTTTTCACTACTCATTTTCACTAGTAATTAGTGTTTGAGGTAACTTAAATCAAAGAAAACATTTAGGGTAAGAATCAAAAGTTTTTAGTGTGTGGATACTTGTATGGAGAAGTATGAAATCATGATGCATGATGATCTTTATTCCATTGTCATGCAAGAGGGAAGTAAAACAGGACAGTACAGGCTTATCTAAGATAGCCCAGCGGTAAGTCGCAAAGAACAATGAAGAACATAGCATGGTTTATTTGATGATAAAACATTGTTCTATTATGACGTCATTTCTGGAGATTCGAACATGCGCTCGCAACTTGATAACGTCGTAAATAGTGCAATTTGGTTTTGAGAGGGAAGTATCTATTGAGTTGTTCCTCACAGCGCAGATGAACGCAATGGCCGAATAATCGCACCCAAAAGTGGGAGAGATATGACAATCGGTATAGGAAGAACAGATGCTGAAAATTGACGTAAAAATTGTGAGAATACCAAACTTAAACCCCCTGTACATAAAATGGAGTTGTCTGGCATCGCCGAGGTTGGATTATAATCGGAGTCATCATCATTTTATACGGGTACCGTATTCGACGTAATAAGCGCCCCGCTCTAATAAGCGCCCACGACGCATGAACAATCCCAATTAGCTCCCTTTCCGGTTGATCAAGGTACACAATACTTATTTATTCGCGTATAATACGCACTCGTGTGTTATATGCACCCTTATATATGGGCAATTAAATTCTGGAAAAATATATCTCTCGTATATAAACATTTCAGGCTGTCAGCATAAACGACGAAATTTATCTTTCAACTCTTTTTTTTCGACAAAATGATATTCCAAGAAGAGCCCCCTATTTCTAGTTTTGAGAGCGCCCTGGGCGCTTATTACGTCGAATACGGTAAATGTTTTCAATGCTTGTGCAATTTATTGACATGCTTAAAAAGGCTGTACAAAATGGTGATATCTTATATAAGAAGTAAATAACGAGTGGAAGTTGTTTATTGTGTGTCCCTCATGGTTTATTCTCCCTGCAGTGTTTTATTGTACGAGAAACAGTTCCCTCTTGTCGTTTATTTCTTAAATATACATCTGATAATGATTAACCAAAATAACATAAGGGTGTGCTTGAAAGGGTTTAACAAAAACAACAAAGGATAATGGTTGCTATAGTAACACAAACAAGCCAACTGTATAAGACTGGGTACAAATATACAGCTGATAGGATTAATTAGAGATGGTAGTTCTATTGTTTTATCAATTCATTGTAGGCAGATGGAATGAGGTGTCCTTCATCTCCGTTGATTGATGTGTTGTGTCAGTGGATTTGAACTGCTTCTGCTAGATTTCGTTTTGGTTTTGGTGAAGTCATGGAGATTGTTTGATAGGATTTGTACATTGTCCTACATAATACAGTAAACTACAGTTATAACGAACTCAAAGGGACCAAAAATTTGAATTAGTTAAAACCATAGTTCGTTATGAGCATATGTACACCATATATATACAACAAATAAACAGGACCAAGAAATGCTTCATTTTTTTCTAAGCGTGTGCGTTTTAAACATAGTTTACTGTAATGTGATTAGGGAAGTTGGTGATGTGGTCGGAGGTCGCTGATTTTCGGTCTGACTTGGTGGTAGATGTTTTGTGTTTTTTGATGACGTTTATGGGGCAGGAAGTTTCCCCTACACAGGTGTTGCTGCTGTCACAACTTATGTTGTAGACAACACCTTGTTGTTTTGAAGAACCTTTATATGTCTTATCAAGAATTCGGTACAATGAATATAATTGTGTGACCATTAGGACAACATGATTCTTTTGTCTGCATCCATTGTATACGTTTGTGTATACTGGACGCACATTTCTGCGTCATGTAAAACCCTGCAAAACGTCTTTTAGAAATTGCAGATAAACATTCAGATTGTGAAAATGTTTTTTATAGCATTGTCTCCTTAGAAACCATCAGAATAGAGAGCCGAAACATTTTGAATTTAGGAAGTACAGAATTTCTGACCGCCATCTTCCTTTCATCTCCTTGCCTTTCATGATGTCAATCACTGGATTGTCTGGTTCAGGCTCGATTATTGACAGACCACCGTCATATAGTTGCAATTTTACTGAGTACAACGTTAAACAACAAACAATCAAATCTGAATACATATGGCCACCATGCAGTTGATGATGTTGATGACTGGCCGTGTATAACTTGCTGAAGCCCAATTAACCCTTCTTCGTGCAGACCCTCCAGTGGACTGCTAGTGAAGCAATGTGTAGAGTAGCGTGTGATGTAAGCTGAACTCTCATTGGTCTGAGCACTCGTTGGTTTCCACCTGGAAGGAACCTGATCATCGCTTGATTCACTGATTTTCTGGTCCATCACTTGGTCATGTTTACAGGCTGCATTGCATTTATGGCGTCAGGCAAGAAATAATCTCATTAAAATCAGATCTTAGTTCTTGTACGCAAAACAAAGATCTGAGGACATCCCATTACGGGTCACGTCAGACCTTGCGCAAACTTTGACCTACCAATGGAATGACAAATCAAAAGGCAGCTTTCTCGTGCTTTACAGCACTAATTTCAAATTGGCGACTACGCTTCGAAACATATTTTGACAAATTCTCGATTATAGATTTGAAACCTGAACAAAACTCATTCTTGAATGGCTAATAGATGGTCTAGCTTGTATGGATTCAGTTGTTAAACCTGTAACTATTGTTCAGAGTTAAAGTCTTCGAGATTGCTTGATTAGAAATCACATTCCGACTGTCACTTTCATAATCTGGTAAGCGATGCTCTGATTGGTCGGATGTAAGGTCGTTCTGACGTGACCCCTAATGGGATGTCCTCAGACCTTTGTTTAGCGGTAGCGAGAACTGAGGTCTGATTTTAATGAGATTGGGCAAGAAACAGACTCACACTTTCTGATGCAAATTGTGTGAGAGGCGGGTGCTACTGGTAGGGCAGGACATGGCTAACCTGTTCGCTGACACCTGGTGTCATCACTGATTTTCAGAGACACAGTCGTATGATTTTCACAGCAATTTTGCCTTTTACTTGTAGTGGGACAATACTCCGATGCATCTTTGGGACACAAGTTTTTACTTCTTGATACAAGTATCAATCACTAAGTAAGAAGTATCGATTCTTACCTTAGATGTATTCTTTACATAATTTCTAGTGAAAATGAGTAGTGAAAACAAAAATATTTCCATTGCGTCATACTTGACATTGTCAACTGTAAATCATTTGTGTGCCAGGTATTTGAAAATGATCATAAAGTTGGCTTACACACCACAGATAAGAGCACATGCAAGTATCGTGATACGTATCAGATCTTGAGCAAGGTATTGTGATATGTATCCGATCACACAGTTGGTGTATCGTCCAGCCCTACCTTTTACGCCCATTGGACTCTGCTTTGGTGGATAATCAAGACTGGTTATTCCCTGGCGTTGTGTATTTAAAAATAGAGACTGCTTGTGTAAGCAGCCATGTGTCTTCACAGTGGCGTGTACAATGTAATCCTGCGGGCAGAGACACTTTCGTTACTTTTTATTTTATTTTTCAGTCCTCCGGGCAGAGACACTTTCTTAACTTTTTTTAAATTTTCAGTCTGAGAAGAGGGATGTCCTAACAGCCTGCATCAATGCACTGCAGAGAATATTTGAAAAGTTTATCTCTACAGAAGAAATGTGTGGCAGTTCAAGTGATGAAAAGTCGAAAGGTTTGTTGCACATTGCTATAACTGAATTCATCTTCATAAAGTGGTGTAACTCTTATATAGGGTTGGTGATCAATATGGTACCACAGCAACTGTTTTAATTATGGTTTCAGTTTTCAGCTCAACTGAAATGAAGCTTCATATCACGTGGGTTTCGTAATGGGATGCTTTATCATCTATCCCTTCATATGCCTTTCAAAATGTTCAGTTAAACCATGATGTTTGTTCAGGATGTTGAAACCGCCTCCATGGTCTAATGGTAGAGCGTCCGACCTCGATTTACCAAAAGACGTTAAAAGATGGTCGGCATTAAGGGGCTAAAACAAGGACTGGTCAGCTCGGAGTCAGTATACTGTGTCTGGTGGGGTATTCATGTTAAACTGTGGCATGGTATCTCAGTGTGCCAGCACTATAAATCTGCATCAGTCCGGACTAGAACAAGCAGCCACACACATACATACACGTGCATGCACGTCACTATATAAGTGCAATAATCTTGGACGCGACGTTAAACCCAATTTCACTTCACCTCACCTGTTGAGGATGTTGAAACATTGTATGCATGATCCAGAGGTACACACAGCCACTAGTCTGTTAGTCCGAGACTAGTAACAATCGAGTAAGACAAGTTGTTTCATCAAAAAATGTATTTATTTCTCATAAGCATGTCCAAAATGAGCTGCAGACTAGTCCCAACATCTGTAATGAACTGCGCAGAATTCCAATCTTAAAGATGGCTGCCCTGTCATTATGTATTGCTTCACCTCACAGATAAATAAATACACAACTGAAGGTTGTATTTAGTCCGATATTTAACAGTTTAGAATTGTCTGTGTGTAAAATCATTCATAGATTGTTCATCCTAAAGGCTGGCATTCCTGCAGTCGATTTTTAATATAATTTTGTTGCATTTTTGTTTTTCACACTTCCAGTTGCTATATAAGGGTGGTGGGGTAGCTTAGTGGTTAAAGCACACGCGCTCACGCACACGCACACACACACACACACACAGAGGCGTTGCCAGATGTTCAAGCAGAGAGGTACTGTATCAGAGTAGAAAGTCAGATTTTAGTGAGATTAACTAAAACTGGAAGAAATCACATCTTGCTTATCATGTTGAAGTTGCAGATAAGGAAGCCGAGTATCGGGAATGGCTGAGACAACAGTACACTGCCACTGTGGCCTGCCTCCTGGACAAACTCACCTGTACAGACAGACACATTCAGGTAAATACACCAACTTTACACCACTGCCACTCGATAAACTCACTACTGTTTACCATAACCTATCGCTAGCCTGTTACGTTTGGTGAGAGAAAGTTAAATACTGTGGTCGCTGTCATGATTTTGATATTTCCTCACATTCCGCTAATCCTGGCTAGTCCCGTGAGGATTCTGGGTTAGAATCGGACCCCAGCAATCTATGCTGGCCTAAATGGTGACTTTCCGGATCGGCAGGCCTGACTCCGTGACTTGGTTGTAGTGTGTCATCGTACGCCGACGACGTCGATTGTTGCTCACATCAATCACTTGACTGTCTGGTCCAGACTAGATTATTTACAGGCTGCTGTCATACGGCTATTGTTCAATGAGGCATTTAATAATATAAGGGTAACGCTATTTTTCAGGGCATTATCATTTGCAGAAGCCCGAGGTCTTCGATTAGTTGAAAAGACCGAGGGTTTCTGCAAATGATAATGCCCTGAAAAATAGCATTACCGTTATTACAGCTAAAATGGATGGAATTTGTTATCAGATAAAAAGAAACAACAATATCGGTTTTGAAACATTTACTGCATTCAACACGAATGTCACTGACCAATTTTTACAAATATGGAAACGTCATAGAACAAACTAGATGATGTCACTATTGACCGTGACGTCACCTATCCCTATCCTATGACGTCACCTACCAACGGGCGTGACAATGGCCCGTCGTAAGCAATATGAGGGCATTATCAAGCTACAGTGGCCCGCTGATTCTTGATAACATGCAGGGGATTTACTGATAATTCTATCCAATTTTGCTTTAATGGCAAACAAACAATAGTATTGTGTATCCAATGTCTATGTTTTCGTTATGTCTCAGAAACTGTCACTGCGTGTCCTGATGATGTTTGTGGCTGCGGAGGGTCGTCACCCAATCACAACCAAGTCCTCATCACATGCACAACTCTTCCCGGAGTCTTTGTTTGCGGTAAGTTTTATTTTTGTGATGCAAACAAGATCTCATCTAACAGGGGGCACAGGTGGCCCAGTTGTCTAAGCCGCTGCGATGCGCTGTGCAGAGTTGCATCCCTTGGGCATGCCAGAAACCTATGATTGTGGATTCGAATCCTGGTTCGCCCTGATTATGTTTCTAGGTTTGTCTGCACCATACCCGTGCTCGTGGGTTTCACCGAAGTGGTAAATGTCTGAGACCTGCATCAGTTCGGGCTTTCCTCCCACTTTAAGCTGACACACTGTGATATAACTGGAATACTGTTAAAAGCGGCGTTAAACCCAACTCACTCACTCACTCACTCACTCACTCACTCACTCACTCACTCACTCTAACAATTGCATAACTTTTAAAAGATGCAATTTCATATGCAGAGTTGTGTCCCTTAGGCATTCCAGAAAACTATGATCACTCACTCATATGCATAAAAAATCTTAAAGATATAAATTTTATGTCTTGAAAATGTTTTAAACTGACACTTTGTCAACCAGACTATACACATTTGTCGAACAAATACTCTGTGGGATCAGTGATACATCTTTGGCTTTGACCTTGTAGGCTACCGGTCATTATACTTGTTGAACCCTATAGGATACTCTTGAAAATGGCCACAACCTTTTTCTGCTTGCAGGAAATAATGACCCACTTCCTGTCTAGTGATGAGAGTGCCGTACTTCTGTTGGAATCCTTCCAGGACTTTCTCCAGTATGATGATGTCCGTTACCAGACTCTCCAGTGTATTCACAAACATCTGCAAAAGAATTCATCAAAGGTGATTTATTATTTTAAACATGTTAATTTAAATGTTAGACTTTTGGTGGGGAAAGACCCACAATAACATATTGATTATAATAGATCAAGACCAATCTGCTTTCTTTATTTTGATATTTTCTGTGCTAACATTCTTGAATCCAAACCACCTGATGAGTTAGTCGCCTCTTACAACAAGCATAGTCGCCTCTTACAACAAGCATAGTCGCCTCTTACGACAAGCATAGTTGCCCTATACGGCAAGCATAGTTGTCTCTTATGACAAGCATAGTCACCTCTTACGACAAGCATAGTCGCCTCTTACGACAAGCATAGTCGCCCTCTACGGTAAGCATAGTCGCCTCTTAAGACAAGCATAGTCGCCTTCTACAGCAAGCATAGTCGCCTCTTACGACAAGCATGGTCACCTCTTATGACAAGCATAGTCACCTCTTATGACAAGCATAGTCACCTCTTATGACAAGTATAGTCGCTTTCTACGGCAAGCATGGGTTGCCGAAGATCTATTCTACCCCGGATCTTCACGGGTCCCATTTCCTGTATTATCGTTACAACCAATGCTCACCAATGGCCCTCTGTAGAGATGACTTCACTCACAACAGGACCAATAAAGAGGACTGAAAAACTTTAGTGCTGAAATTTTACACAGTTACATTGAATGCATATACCTCCTGATTTGAGAAAATAACAACTTTAACAAGATTCCAGTTTTGAAAAAACATGATGACTTTTTCGAAGTCAATTCTAAATAAATCCCTGAGGTCATATAGCTGGAATGTTGCTGAGTGTAGTGTTAAACACATCTTCCCGAGGCTAAGAGAGTTAACTGACTTTAAAAGTCCAGTTTCCACCCTTGCCGAACTAGGCTGTAATTACTGGGCTTGATCGTAGCACCAACAGTGGCTATTGCGAGTTATGTCCTTTCTATGCCTCTCCTACTGACCAATCAGATTCAACCTCTTGTATCACTTGCATTTGCTTCAAACAAAACGGTGGCGCCCAGTCAAGACGATCTGATCGATAATCAAGATCTAAATTGTGATAAGACGAGTCTTACAACGCGAAGTGCATCAAATCACGTGAGCAACTTGATTAAAAACATGAATAGATTTAGAAAATATCTGTTGACGAGTTAGCGGTGCACATGTTTTGCAAATGCTGCTGTCGACCGAAATCTGCATGACACTTTACGAACCGGATTTCGATTTAGGTGCGCCATTTTGATTGGACTATGCATAGACTCGTTAGTCCAGCCAAAATGTAACTCCATAATACCAGCCTAGTTCGGCAAGGGTGGAAACTGGGCTTTTATGGTCAGTTAACTCACTTGCCTCGGGAAGATGTGTTAAACAGTGAACAAACAAATAATGTGATATGTCTTGTTGAGTTTGCTCTTAATAAGGTCACAGGCAGCTGTGGATGTGGAAAACACCAGTTCCAAGTAATCATGTTATGATTTAATATTGTCTGTGACAGGAATCATATGCAGGATTATCACAGTTTTGAACAGACTGTTTCCTCTATCCCAATTTAGAAGTCCACATATGACAAGAGAATGCCACAGTGGTTTGTGAGCATAGGGAATAGGTAATCGTTTCACTCAGTAAGACAATTAGTCTTTTACAGTTTGTAGGAGCAAGATGAATAAGACATACCGGATAGTACATTATTTGTTTGTTTACTGTTTAACACTACACTCAACAACATGATTACTTGGCAACTGCCATCATTTAGCTGAAATATTAGTGAGTGTGGCAAGAAAAAAAATATAACAAGATGAGGAAATTATTTAGACCACAGATTCAATTGTTTGAAAAGAAAAGTATTGCACGAACTGAAACAGTTGGTTAGCCTGTGTGTAGGTAGCTGTTCATCCTTGAAGTAAATCTATATTGGAGTTGATCTTCCACATCATAACCTTTGAAACTCCCTTTCTGAATATTGTATGGTTGGTCCCTAACGCTTGTTCAATCTCTTCTCATTGAGCTAGTATGTTTATATTCCTTGTAGGATTTCTGTGGGGAGAATTGGTCTCCATATGTTCTACCAGAAAAATGAATTTGCTGGCCAGGTTGATTGCGTGTCATGTTTGTATTTTCAAGGGAGGGGAGACATGTTTTTTATGGCTTGGTTCCTGTGTGTTTGTGTTTCCATCCTATTTCGAGTCCAAAACGTGAAAGATGTTCAATGTTTTTCAACACAACTTCACAAATGCAATACTGATCAGCTTAACTGGTGCCTTTTCATATTTAATAGTTTTTCACAATTTTATTGTTTTTACGTCTCATTTCAAACGACACTAGGCTTTGTTTCCGAGCTATAACTCTCAAACTCTTCATGTGCAATGACCGCATGCTCAACGATTGCCTTTTCATATTTGTCAATATTCATTTTATTTTAATTTCTCGTGTTTCCATGGAAACAATTTACAGTCTCAACAAGTAGCATTTATTTCCTGACAAATCTCTACAGCTAATGAATATTTCTGCATGAAAACATTATCTTTCCAGGCTATAATTTGCTATAACTGTGTTTTTTTCAGATTTGCGAACACGTTTACGGTAACAACTTGAACTAATGTATCAAAAAAGGGGCGTCGGGAGACACATTCTAGTTTTCCAACGTGTGATAAGTTACAGACTCTTGGGAAATAGCATAGGTTGCTGGGGACTTATTCAAACCTGGTACCACCACAAGGTAAACAATACTTACTATCATGGTTCGTGTTTCAGGCCCTGACGGACATCTACATGACAAATGTGTTTGGACTCCTCGACAAATGCTCGAGTCTTAAGTGCAAAACGAAAAGTCTTCGGTTTTTTGGTGAGTTTTTTGCACAAGCGGGAATAGATACATGGGTATTATCACTTCTGCTTGTATTTGATTGGCTGATGCAAGTGTTTCTGATTGGACAGATCAGCCTTGTTATCAACACTGGTCAGGGTTTGTTCTTGTCAACTATACTTTTTATGTTTTTATGAATTCTTGTATTCCCGGTTATGTGAAGACCATGTACTCGTGTGTTTCAGCTGTGGACACGGCAGGCAAGATGGGGTCCTCCAAAGAACACACCAAGTTGTTCACCAGCACATGGCTCAAGTTTCTCTCATGCAAGGTAGGAAGTGTCTTCAGATTGTCCCATAAACGTTCTGGGATAGAATAGGTCCCCAGTACCTCATGCTTGTCTCCCTTTAGGATTCCAGGGCAGAATAGGTCCCCACTACCTCATGCTTGCCTCCCCTTTAGGATTCCAGGGCAGAATAGGTCCCTAGTTCCTCATGCTTGTCTCGCTTTAGGATGCCAGGGCAGAATAGATCCCCAGTACCTCATGCTTGTCTCCCTTTAAGATGCCAGGGCAGAATAGGTCCCCAGTACCTCATGCTTGTCTCCCTTTAGGATTCAAGGGCAGAATAGGTCCCCAGCACCTCATGCTTGTCTCCCTTTAAGATGCCAGGGCAGAATAGGTCCCCAGTACCTCATGCTTGTCTCCCTGTAGGGATTCCAGGGCAGAATAGGCCCCAGTACCCCATGCTTGTCTCCCTGTAGGGATTCCAGGGCAGAATAGTCCCCAGTACCTCATGCTTGTCTCCCTTTAAGATGCCAGGGCAGAATAGGTCCCCAGTACCTCATGCTTGTCTCCCTGTAGGGATTCCAGGGCAGAATAGGTCCCCAGTACCTCATGCTTGTCTCCCTTTAAGATGCCAGGGCAGAATAGGTCCCCAGTACCTCATGCTTGTCTCCCTGTAGGGATTCCAGGGCAGAATAGGCCCCAGTACCCCATGCTTGTCTCCCTGTAGGGATTCCAGGGCAGAATAGTCCCCAGTACCTCATGCTTGTCTCCCTGTAGGGATTCCAGGGCAGAATAGGTCCCCAGTACCTCATGCTTGTCTCCCTGTAGGGATTCCAGGGCAGAATAGTCCCCAGTACCTCATGCTTGTCTCCCTGTAGGATTCCAGGGCAGAATAGGCCCCAGTACCTCATGCTTGTCTCCCTGTAGGATTCCAGGGCAGAATAGTCCCCAGTACCTCATGCTTGTCTCCCTTTAAGATTCCAGGGCAGAATAGGTCCCCAGTACCTCATGCTTGTCTCCCTGTAGGGATTCCAGGGCAGAATAGATCCCCAGTACCTCATGCTTGTCTCCCTGTAGGGATTCCAGGGCAGAATAGGCCCCAGTACCTCATGCTTGTCTCCCTTTAGGATGATGCCAGGGCAGAATAGGCCCCAGTACCTCATGCTTGTCTCCCTGTAGGGATGCCAGGGCAGAATAGGCCCCAGTACCTCATGCTTGTCTCCCTTTAGGATTCCAGGGCAGAATAGGCCCCAGTACCTCATGCTTGTCTCCCTTTAGGATGCCAGGGCAGAATAGTTCCCCAGTACCTCATGCTTGTCTCCCTGTAGGGATTCCAGGGCAGAATAGGCCCCAGTACCTCATGCTTGTCTCCCTGTAGGGATGCCAGGGCAGAATAGGCCCCAGTACCTCATGCTTGTCTCCCTTTAGGATGATGCCAGGGCAGAATAGGCCCCAGTACCTCATGCTTGTATCCCTTAAGATGTCAGGGCAGAATAGAACCCTAGTTCCTCATGCTTGATCCATGGAGATCCGTGACAGAATTGATCCTCAGACCCAGTTCTTGTCAGACAGAACAACAAATGATGTTACAAGTGATAATGTGTTGTCGTTCCCCAACAGTGAACCACATGTTTTGTTCTGGTGCAGTTGTGATTGTTCACAAGTCACCATGATGCAACTGTAAGTTTGCAGCACAACATATATTTGTAGGACTGCATGGTTTTACTGGTGTACTGCAATATGCCTTTCATAAAAAATATACAACAAGTTTACTTAAAATCGACACAAATTCATTCACAATCTATGTTTCCCCTCGAAATTGATTGACAAATCAGCCGACAGGAATGCAGGAGTGATTTTTCTCCCACATTGTTATCTCCCCTGTATCCATGACAACAAAATGGTGGCAACTGACCGTGCTGAGTAATATTCGCTTCAGTATGTTGAAAAAAGGATCTGCATGTACAATCAGTGTCAATCACTGTCAAACAGCTTAGTTCCCAATACACCGCAATATGTATCACAATTCAGATACCTGTGTTACAATACACAGCCCTATTTATCTGAGTGATAAAGAGTAGTAAATTCCAACAAATACAGATGATAATATTGATGTTACCTTCATAACAAAAGCATCGTACATTGTACAGATGTACATTTGATGTTGAGGTACGTTAGTTTTGCTGGTGTATGCCCCGACTAAATAAGTATTGACTTCATGTCTGTCACCTGATGGTATGGCATCCGTGTCTGATTACAGTTAACTGCATCGCTGTACAAGAAGGTGCTCATCATTGCCAAAGACAAGGTCATGCCACGTCTGTCAAATCCCTTGGTGCTCAGTGACTTTCTTACGGAGTCCTATACTGTGGGTAAGTACTATTAAATAACCAGTAACTCGGTGACTTTCATACGGAGTCCTATACTGTGGGTAAGTACTATTAAATAACCAGTAACTCTGTGACTTTCTTACGGAGTCCTATACTGTGGGTAAGTACTATTAAATAACCAGTAACTCTGTGACTTTCTTACGGAGTCCTATACTGTGAGTAAGAACTATCAAATAACCAGTAACTCTGTGACTTTCTTACGGAGTCCTATACTGTGAGTAAGAACTATCAAATAACCAGTAACTCTGTGACTTTCTTGCGGAGTCCTATACTGTGGGTAAGTACTATTAAATAACCAGTAACTCTGTGACTTTCTTACGGTGCCTATACTGTGGGTAAATGCTATTAAATAACCAGTACATCTGTCTTTCTTCCGGAGTCCTATGTTGTGGGTAAGTACTATTAAATAATCAGTAATTCCTAACTTTCTTATGCCTTACCAAAAGTCCAGAGAATGGCTACTACAGAAGTCACTTTGCAGATGTAAGGAAGGAGAGAGTGTTTGTTTGCTGAAACTGAATTGTGGGAAGACCCTAATTCAATGGAAATGTTACACTTACAACAGCATTAGTTAATGACAGTTTGATTGTACAACCTATTTCAATGTTGCAATTATAGAATGAAACGTTGAGAATTTAATGAACCATTTTGGTTTATTGAACTCATTAGTTATGAAATGTTTGATACATATCTCCTAGGAGATACAGCTGCAATGAAATTGCATCACAATGCTTTGCAGACCATTGTGACATCATAGGTTACCATCTAATGACATCACCAATGTCTCTGCCACTGAAGCAGATTATTTGTACTTTTTACACTCAAGGCAGTGGTTGTTACTGTTTACTTACTGAAAATGGTGGAGCAATGATTTGGGATGATAATTGAATAGTATCTCACACAAATGTATTTTGATATCAAATTTATCAACCCTCGGGGACCGCCTCTGTGGTCTAATGGTAGAGCGTCCGCCCGGAGAGCGGAAGGTCCGGGGTTCGATCCCCAGCCGCGTCATACCAAAAGACGTTAAAAGATGGTACTTGTTGTTACCCTGTCTGGTGCTCGGCATTAAGGGGCTAAAACTCGGCACGGAGTCAGTATACTGTGTCTGAGTGGGGTATTCATGTTAAACTGCGGCATGGTATCTCAGTGAGCTAGCACTATAAACTGGCATCAGTCCTGACTAGTACAAGCAGCCACACACACGCACACACACACACACACACACATACACAGGCATGCACGTCGCTATATAAGTGCAATAATCTTGGACGCGACATTAAACCCCATTTCACCTCACCTCATCCTCGGTGATACAAATGAAACCATTTAAGACTTATCCCCTTATGTTGATATATTTCATTTCAAAAGATACTTGGGTGAGGTTTTTTATTTATTAGTTCAGGGTATTGAGTAAAAACACTTTTTTTTCAGGTGGTGTGATCAGTCTTTTGGCCCTGGATGGCCTCTTCCTTCTCATCAACAAACACAACCTGTGAGTAGGATATGATGTTATTCACTGGTTCAATACAATCACATATAGTTGCTGGTCGAGCGATTGGCTGAATATGTTGATTGTGATCATAACTGATTGATTGATTGATTTCGTTCTTGTTGATTGTGATCACTTTTGATTGTGATAATGTTGATTGTTTCATTGTGATAATATCGATTGTTTGGCTGTGATAATGTTGATTTATTTGTTCGTAATCACTTTTGATTGTGGGGGTGGTGGGGTAGCCTAGTGGTAAAAGCATTTGCTCGTCACGCTGAAGACCCGGTTCGATTCCCCACATGGGTACAATGTGTTAAGCCCATTTCTGGTGTCCCCCGTCGTGATATTGCTTGAATATTGCTAAAAGCGGCGTAAAACCATTCTCACTCACTCACTCACGTTTGATTAGGATAATGTTGATTGGTTGATAATGATCGCATTTGATTGTGAACACATGTGTTAATAATGATAATGTTGATTAGCTAAAACTACCACATTTAGTAGAACATTTTAATTGGTTGAATGTTCTGACATATGCTTGATAAAATGTGATGTTCCCTAATCAGAAAGTCAGAACGTGTTGCTTGGTTCAATATATAAATTCTTTTATTGGAAATGAAGAGTTACTAGAGATTACTGAACAGTCCTGTTGCTCCTTGTGCTTCCAGCGAGTACCCCGACTTCTATGAGAAGTTGTACGCCCTGCTGGAGCCGGCCGTGTTTCACGTCAAGTACCGCGCTCGGTTCTTCCATCTCACAGATCTCTTCCTCACATCCACGTAAGTGAGACACCTCGATCATCCTCTACGACCCAGGGTCTTAGATACTACTCCCGAGAGGAATCTGTCAGCACCAAGCCCCTCAATAATCCCCAGGGTCATGACAAACGACAAGAATATTCCCAAAGTGGAATAAAATATGTTTCCCATTTCAGATGATTAACAAAACCCCATTTAAAAAATGGCTTTCATGCTTATGAGTGATTTCACACCGTTTGAATGAAAGTCAAGGGTCCTTGTCTTAACCCTAATGTTAACAATTTAAGAGGAGGATTGACTTGTTCCCTCGAATCAAATATTAAGGCAGCAAACCTGACTTACTCACTCACTCTCACTACTCACTCACTCACACTTCCTACTCACTATCTCTCAATTTTTCACTCACTTAGACTTACTACTCACTCACTCACTCATACTTACTACTCACTCACTCACTCACTTACACTTACTACTCACTCACTCACTCACTCACACTTACTACTCACTCACTCACTTACACTTACTACTCACTCACTCACTTACACTTACTACTCACTCACTCACTCACTCACACTTACTACTCACTCACTCACACTTACTACTCACTCACTCACTTACACTTACTACTCACTCACTCACTTACACTTACTACTCACTCACTCACTCACTTACACTTACTACTCACTCACTCACTCACTTACACTTAGTACTCACTCACTCACTCACTCATACTTACTACTCACTCACTCACTCACTTACACTTACTACTCACTCACTCACTCACTCACACTTACTACTCACTCACTCACTTACACTTACTACTCACTCACTCACTTACACTTACTACTCACTCACTCACTCACTTACACTTACTACTCACTCACTCACTCACTCACTCACACTTACTACTCACTCACTCACTTACACTTACTACTCACTCACTCACTTACACTTACTACTCACTCACTCACTCACTCACACTTACTACTCACTCACTCACACTTACTACTCACTCACTCACTTACACTTACTACTCACTTACACTTACTACTCACTCACTCACTCACTCACACTTACTACTCACTCACTCACTTACACTTACTACTCACTCACTCACTTACACTTACTACTCACTCACTCACTCACTTACACTTACTACTCACTCACTCACTCACTCACTCACACTTACTACTCACTCACTCACTTACACTTACTACTCACTCACTCACTTACACTTACTACTCACTCACTCACTCACTCACACTTACTACTCACTCACTCACACTTACTACTCACTCACTCACTTACACTTACTACTCACTCACTCACTTACACTTACTACTCACTCACTCACTCACTTACACTTACTACTCACTCACTCACACTTACTACTCACTCACTCACTTACACTTACTACTCACTCACTCACTCACTTACACTTACTACTCACTCACTCACTCACTTACACTTAGTACTCACTCACTCACTTACACTTACTACTCACTCACTCACTCACTTACACTTACTACTCACTCACTCACTCACTTACACTTAGTACTCACTCACTCACTTACACTTACTACTCACTCACTCACTCACTTACACTTACTACTCACTCACTCACTTACACTTACTACTCACTCACTCACTCACTTACACTTACTACTCACTCACTCACTCACTTACACTTACTACTCACTCACTCACTCACTTACACTTACTACTCACTCACTCACTCACTTACACTTAGTACTCACTCACTCACTTACACTTACTACTCACTCACTCACTCACTTACACTTACTACTCACTCACTCACTTACACTTACTACTCACTCACTCACTCACTTACACTTACTACTCACTCACTCACTCACTTACACTTAGTACTCACTCACTCACTTACACTTACTACTCACTCACTCACTTACACTTACTACTCACTCACTCACTCACTCACTCGCTGACACTTACTACTCACTCACTCACTTACACTTACTACTCACTCACTCACTCACTCACACTTACTACTCACTCACTCACTCACTCACCCGTGACGATTCCGGGGTAGAATAGATCTTCAGCAACCCATGCCTGCCGTAAAAGGTGACTATGCTTGTCGTAAAGGCGACTAATGGGATCGGGTGGTCAGGCTCGCTGACTTGGTTGATGCATGTCATTGATCCCAATTGCGTGGATGGATGCTCATGATATTAATCACTGGATTGTCTGGTCCAGACTCGATTATTTACAGACCGCCATCATATAGCGGCATTAAACAACAAACCAACCAACCAAACCAAACCAACTCACTCACTCACTCACTCACATTTACTACTCCATGGTTCCCACTGCCACTGCCAGTCAGGGAAATATCAGGGAATTCACTAAAAACTTCAAAATCAGGGATTTATCAGGGATTTTTTGCTCTAGGAACTCATACTCTCTATTATTTAATGGTTGTGGCAGCCACTCAGATTTAAGCAATGGAGTTTATTCGTTTGAAAAAGAGGTATTTGTCAAATTTTACTATATCAAGGTCAAGGTCAATGTGGCTGATAGGGATTTGCGCCCCTTACCTCCAGAGCTAACTAAATTCTAAATTTAAAATATTTTGAGTAAAATATTATTGCCTTGGTATTAGTTTACCATTTGAATTTCAGAAATCAATTTGAATGTAAAATTTCAAATCTCATAAAGTTCTACTGTTCAAGAACAAACAAAATAATGCAATTAGGATTCTATAAAGCTCTTTGTTAATGAAAAGTGTATCAGTGTTAGATAAATCATTGGAAAAACTTAGGGTGACTTCAGTTGTGGTTATAATTATCTATTCCCTGGTGACCTTTTGAAAGTGCAGATGTAGATTTGAATGGTTAGTTTGTGAAATGCTGTGCATGAATGTTGCACTGAAAGTAGTGATGGTATTTACTTTATTATAATGTTACTAATTAGTTCATGTTCATGTTTCTAAAGTTGTGAGATCCTAGTCCTGAAGTCCATTTTCAATAATTGTAATACATGTTTTGATTAGGCAATGATTGATGGAGTTAATTTGTACTTTGAACTCTTTAAATGGTGGCAGATGGATGGCCTTAAGGGGAGGATAATTACTTGGTTACTTAGTTTTCCTTAAACCAAACATAACACACTTTTGTACAGAAATATCTAAAAAAAGACGTTTCCATTGGTCTTTTTTAAAGCTGTTTATATAATAAAGTGAAAACACCACACCCAGTTGTTATAATGGAGGACGTGTAATGCAGTCTGGAAACGTTCTAAGTTCTCTGGAAATATCAGGGAAATGTCAGGGAATTTTTCGGAAGAAAAAAAGTGGGAACCATGTACTCACTCACTCACACTTTTTCACTATCTCACTCACTCTCACTACTCACTCTCACTACTCACTCTCACTATTCACTCACTCACTCTCTCTCACTCACTCACCCTCACTACTCACTCACTCACTCACCCTCACTACTCACTCACTCACTCACTCACTCACTCACTACTTGTTTTCAGGCATCTCCCATCCTATCTGGTCGCGGCGTTTGCCAAGAAGATGTCTCGGATCTCCCTCACAGCTCCAGCTCCAGTGCTCAAGGCGGCCATCGTCTTTGTGTGCAACCTGCTGAAGCGCCACCCCACCTGCAAGGTGCTCATCAACCGACCGGACGCACCCACAGGTAGGTTCACTCATCGACTGCTGGTGTTTGTTGGTTGTCTAGGGGGTACGGATGGCCCAGTCGTAGCACCGCGATTTCCTGTCCGTTAGGCAAGCCAGAAACCTATGATTGTGGGTTCGAATCCCGGTTCGCTCCGATTATTTTTCTAGGTTTGTAAGCACCATACCCGTGTTCGTGGGTTTTCAGAAGTGGTAAACGTCCGAGACCTGCATCACTCAACCAAGTCACTGAGTCTGACCACCTGATCAAAGGTGGCTTGGGGTTGGGATCAGTGTTAGAAAAAACTGGCTGCCCACCTTCCCGTGGCTAGTAACTTTTCTGTCAGTCTGTCTGTCTGTCTGATTGTCTGTCTGACTGAAATTTTGCTCAACCTGTCTGGCAGATAATTTAAAGACTACTCACATATTCAGTTCTCTTAGATTTTCATGTCATTGTTTGCACCGAATCAAGACACGTGATTTGTCTCTTACTTTTGGTGATTTTTCAATATTTTTCAATATTTATAATGTTGAATGCAGGCAGGTAACTTTAAAGATGGGCAGGCAACATTTATTGGTCACCCCCCCCGACTGTCTTGTTGGGTTATAGAATTACTTCAACCACTGGTTGGGATGGAGGTAGGGGCTGATGTTTCGATATAGATTGAGCTTAAACTAATTAACTTGACCTAAACTTGGTTAAAACTTTATCTTTTTAAGTCAGTTTCAATTCACGGAAGTATGTTGTGACAGACATGCGTTGACATCATGCATTATGAATGTGACGCACTGTTCTCTATATAAACACAAAACATTTTCACTGATATTTTGATTCACTTTAAAAATTTAGTTCTATGTTTTCTTTTTGCACAACTGCAGACAATGGTACAGTCCTATTATGACTGAAATGAAAGAAGTCGAATATATGACCTATGACTACTCGCTTACTCAGGGTAATATGAATATAACGATAGGCTGTCGAATATACGACCACTTGCCTGCAAAGTTCTAATCGGAATATAACGATAGGCTGTCGAATATACGACCACTCGCCTGCAAAGTTCTAATCGGAATATAACGATAGGCTGTCGAATATACGACCACTCGCCTGCAAAGTTCTAATCGGAATATAACGATAGGCTGTCAAATATATGGCTACTCGCCTGCAAAGTTCTAATACAAATATCGATAGGCTGTCAAATATATGACTACTCGCCTGCTATGTTCTAATACAAATATGACGAGAGGCCATCGAATATATGACTACTCGCCTGCTATGTTCTCATACAAATATGGCGAGAGGCCATCGAATATATGACCACTTGCCTGTTCAGTGGTAATGACAGGAGGCACCTCTCGCATGGTCTATTCCACGTGTTACGATTTTCACGATGTTGAATATCCGCTTAGCAAATAGCGTTTGTGCTAATGTTCTTATTACAGAAACACAACCACTCACAAATGTTCTAGTTCATAAGCACAGTTCTCCAGAGCAATGATCATGGTCGTTTTGCAAGGGTGTCGAGAGAGATTCCAGTTATTGGCCTGTTCACTATACATCTGTAATGTTCTTGATGTGACATATCTTTCAACTCGTATTGTAGTGTGATTACCCGTACATACATTCAAGGCTTATGTGTCAATTTACAGTGCTTTTGAAATATTGCTTTTAAGGGTTAGTGGTGGTCATTGAGACAACACATGTATCACCATGGTAACACGATCTTCATTGAACAGGGTAAATTATCACACATCATATATGGTTTGTGTGTGTGTGTGTGCATGTCTATCGACTCAAGAACCTAGGTATATCATTACAATGGGTGTTGTAACAGGTGGATTATATAACACAGTTGTAAAAAGCGATTTTGCTTGGCAACTAATAAGATCCGGTGGTCAGGTTTGCGGACTTCGTTGATGCATGTTATCGTATCCCAATTGCATGGATCGATGCTCATGATGTCTATCACTGAATTGTCTGGTCCAGACTCGATTATTTCAAGACAGCCGGGGGGCACGGGTGGCCCAGTCGTCTAAGGCGCCGCGATTCGCTGTGCAGAGTTGCGTCCCTTGGCCACGCCAGAAACCTATGATTGTGGGTTCGATTCCCGGGTCGCCCCGATTATGTTTCTAGGTTTGTCAGCACCATACCCGTGCTCGTGGGTTTCACCGAAGTGGTAAACGTCTGAGACCTGCATCACTTCGGGCTTTCCTCCCACATTAAGCTGACACGCCGTGATATAACTGGAACACTGTTAAAAGCGGCGTTAAACCCAACTCACTCACTCACTCACTAAAGACCGCCGTCATATAGCTGGAATATTGCTGAGTGCGATGTTAAACAACATACAAACAAACAAATATATAATTCGGTAGTAACCAATGATTTAATCCTCTTTCCTTGTTGTGTCACCCTGTACTTCCATAGGTTTGTACGCTCACCCATCACCCGTGACCACATAGACAGTAAACTACGTTTATGACGAACGCGCTTATAGCAAACTGATGGATATAACAAACTGACAGATATAAAGAACTGTATATATATATGTATATATCCTTCATATGTTACAGTCAGTGTGTAAAATCAGTTAAAATTTTCCCGTAGGCAAGTTACAATACGCCCAAATATTTCAGTCATTTTACAAATTGACTGATGAGTGATGAAATAAAGAATAACACTGTTTGGAATTTGTTATCAGGATATACAAATTGAAAAATAACTGTAAAATGAATAATAACTGTTTTTGGTGCTTTCGTGTCAAGCTGTTCTGTGTTCCCCCAGATCTGGATGCGGATCCCTTCCTGTACGATGAACCCGACCCAGCCAAGTGTGAGGCCCTCAAGAGCTCTCTGTGGGAGATCAAGGTACGGCCTGTCAGGGTGTCTGGTACTCCAGGCCATGGCCAATATTGGAAAAATTATCAAGAGTAGTTTGGTTGTTTTTCTTTCAGATTATTTATGAGTAAAAATTTGTGGTTTGCTTCTTCTAAGGATAGAGTAAGTACTGTTTATGCTGCTTTTGGCAATATTCTTAGCTTCACACATTGTACCCATGTGGGGAATTGAACCTGGGTCTTCGGCGTGACAAGCCAACACTTTAACCAGTAGGCTACCCCACAGCCCCTAAGGACAGAGAATACATGAGTAGCATACTGTGAAGAAAACAAACCCATCCCATTGGCCAACTAGCTGTCAGCTCGGCTTTGTTTTTTCAGCCTCAATGACAGCTGTACCGTGTCAAATAATTATTTGGGAAATAACATGACGAAAAATATTATAGGATATTTGAAATACAATTGAGATGGATGGTGCATCTGTTGTGTGTGTTTTAGAAATTCAGTATTTTTTGTTTGGAATGTTTTGAAGATGCACTTGCTGTAAATGCAGTCCTACTAAAAAATTTATTTAGACATAAACTTCGACGCTAGATTGAGACCTAGACACAAGGCTATGACAGATGCACAAATCTGTAGCGTACACACATTGTTGTGGCCTACACAAGGTTATGACAGATGCACATCTGTAACGTACACACATTGTTGTGGCCTACACAAGGCTATGACAGATGCACATCTGTAACGTACACACATTGTTGTGGCCTACACAAGACTGTGATAGATGCACAAATCTGTAACGAACACACATTGTTGTGGCCTACACAAGGCTGTGACAGATGCACAAATCTATAACGTACACACATTGTTGTGGCCTACACAAGGCTGTGACAGATGCACAAATCTGTAACGTACACACATTGTTGAGGCCTACACAAGGCTATGACAGATGCACATCTGTAACGTACACACATTGTTGTGGCCTACACCAGGCTATGATCTACAAACATGGTTGTGTTTCCAGAGCCTTCAGAACCACTACTGCCCCGAGGTGGTGAAGCTAGCGACAAGAATCAACCTGCCTCTCCACCACACCGAGGACATGCTCTCCGACTTCCTCGAGGTCACAGAAGACGAGGTACACTTTAATTAATCGTCTTTTGTTAGCGAGGTCACAGAAGACGAGGTACACTTTAGTCAATCGTCTTTTGTGAGAATTCCCAAGCAGCAGCTAGCACTGCAGAGTTATGTTCCTTATATGTTCCAGGATTTGCTGGTTGGGTCCGAGTGCGAGATTTATGGCAGTGTATTTTGTTATACTTTTTCTGCACCATACACCTGTGATTCACCAAAATTATTATAATCTGCAACTTTTACTTTTACTTCCTCCAAGGGTCTCTCATGACCGCTAAAATACTAGTTCTGTACCATGACTGTGGCATATGACGTAAAAAGCACCCACGGCGATATTTGCTAATATATTGGCTAGTGAACAATCACAATTAGCACCCCTTCCGATTGATCAATGTACACTTATCCCTTTGTGTATAATCCGCACTCGTGTGTTATATGCACCCTTAAGTATGGGCAAATACATTCTGGAAAATATTTCTGTCATGAATTATATGTACAGCCTTTTTTTTAATATCATTTTCAGGCTGTCAGCATAAACCATGAAATTTACGATCTTTCAACTCTGTTTTTTTCTCACCAAAATTATATTCTAATAAGAGCCCCCTATTTCTAATTTTGAGAGCGCCCTGGACGCTTATTACGTCATATACGGTATTTTATGGGGGAAAAAACAATCTAGATATGTATACAATAGCAAGTCTAGCCAACTCTAGCTAGGTCTATTCCTCAGTCTATGAAATCAGAATCAGGAAAATTATTTGTTTAAATTTGGAGTCGAGAAAGGTATTGTGTAATTTAAGATTTCATAGACAAAATGTTATTCTGCTTAAATACCTACTATTCAAAGTGGTGCCCAAATCACTCTCAAAGACATGGAGAGTGCACAAGTGGCCTAGTTGCTTTAGGCACCACAAGTCTCTGTGTAGAGTTGCTTCCCTTAGTTGTGCCAGACTCCTATGATCAATGGATTGAATCCCGGCTCACCCTGATAATGTTTTGAGGTTTGTCAGCACAGCACCATACCTATGCTTGTTGGTTTTACCAAAGTGGTAAACATCTAAGGCCTGCAACATGCTGTAACATATCTGATATTCAACTATAGGGGTGTGATATGTAACTGGCATACCAGTATATTGCAATACATCCATCAGCAATACACATTGCAATACAGCCTTTGCGTATTGATATATTCCAATACAGTCACCGAACAATAAATCTATAATTATAGATAACGCTAAGTTATAAATCTTGAGGCATTTGGATGGACTGGGTTCCTATCTGATGTTAACAGCACACGCTTCATGCTGTTTACGTTAACATTCCATATTGATGACTAAACAGGTAGTCTCCTATATTTATAGGGGCGGTCGGGTAGCCTAGTGGTTAAACCGTTCGCTCGTCACCCAGGTTCGATTCCCGACATGGGTACAGTGTGTGAAACCCATTTCTGGTGTCCCCCGCGTGATATTGCTGGAATATTGCTAAAAGTGGCGTAAAACCATACTCACTCACTCACCTTTATATATACTACCAATCTCGCAATCGGAAGTCTGGATTATTGAAAGAAGAAGTAACATCTGAACAGTACAAAAATATTAATTTGGGTCCCAGTACGTATTGCAATATATATCACATTGCTACTCTTCGTATTGTGATATATAACACTTCCCTCCCTCCCTCCCCCCCTTTCATGTTACTGTCACGATGTGTTGTTGCAGTTGATACAGAGGGAGATCAAGCGTTGTCGGAAGACGATGAAGACGACACCGGTGACGTTTGCACCTCCCAAGGGACTTTTCGGGAACAAGAGTGATAGGCTGAAGATGCATTGGCTGCTGGAATGACACTGTGATTCAATGTAAATAAATGTTATAATGAATTGTTTTTGTTTTTTTTTGTTTTTTTTTGTTTAAGGCCACACTTAATTTATTTAAGTGTTTCACTCAATTTATTTAAGTAACTCTTTCAAATTATTCAAGTGTTAAGAAAAACAAAATGAATGTAAGGTGTGGACCGGATACATCACCCGAACTAGAGAAAAGTAGGACCGTAATTTTGTGATGAATAAGATTCATTTTATCTGCATATCAGTGGTAAGTTATTGTAGTCATATTAGCACTTTGTAGTTAGTGCCGTCATTTTATCAGATATTTGTTTGACCCTGATAAAGTTTCTGGGTTTGTCAGCACCATACCCTTGCTCGTGGGTTTCACCACATGGCCTGACACAGTGGGTATGTAGGTTCGTAAAGTTATTTAGATTTTCATCAAGGAGTATATGAGAAAAGACTGTTTTTGTGTATGTCTTGATGACAATGTATGTAGGATGTTACGATCCAGTAGTTTGTTCATGGTAAGCATTCAGAGGAACTATGCATGATGCGTCGCTAGGCTGCGTGATGCTTTGCCATGCTAAACCAACGAGAAAAGAAACGTTACCAAACTGAAGGTTGGGTCAAAACCCCAAATAGCGGTACTACATGGTTGAGAATCAATCGCCTGAACACAACACAAATAATGCACATGCTGCAGTACCCAGTGAAATTTGAGTTGAGTGAAAATGTTGCTGCATATGCAGAATGGCAACCAACACAGATGCGGATGTCAAGGAACCGTTCGACAGTGACAACTATCATGACACATTTTGCTTACAGTTAAGTTTTTAAATCAAGCTTACAGTCCCAAAGGTCTGGTTAAGACATTCAGAGGAATCTACTAAATATGACATAACTGACCTCTCCCTCACCAGATTGGATAATCTACCAAGATAAACGTACATCTCGGGACAGGTGTCCGTTCCCACCAACATAATACATGCAATCTGCACAATCTCACACATGCAGTCGTTCTCACCAACATAATACATGCAATCTGCACAATCTCACACAGTGCGAGCAATATTGACAGAAGTATTGTAACACAGAGCTCCAGATAAGCTGCGTATGTGCGTGAAATACGCATCAGAAATGCAGAAATATGCAGTAAAATATAATCCAAGCATATCAAATAAGCAACGAACATTAAAGATAAGCTACAAAAATAGAACGTGCATATCATAAAAATATTGTGAAGTAACCCTGCGTATTTGATTTGCAAATCAGCAATTTATTTTGAAATTATAAACGGGCATTCCGTCAACCTTGCCGAACTCCACGATGACAGTTACATCATGATCATTTGCCATCACACTTTCTTTGAGTCCTATAAAGCTCTCGAACCCACACGACACCAGTTTGCAGGGACTAGATGAAAAGTGTTTTTAAATATTTAACTTAAATACCCACATGTGTAAAAACTAGTGGGTAACAGAAATTTGAATACCCAGATAGAATTACTGATACCCAATGATTTTAAAATGCATGGGTAAAATACTCACAACACCAAAAGCTTATCTGGAGCTCTGATGCAATCTGCACAATCTCACACAGTGCGAGCAATATGGACAGAAGTATTGTAACACAGAAGCGACATGGTCCTGGGTATAGTGTTCCTTGTGTTGGCGGAGGGGATCTCCGTGAGGGCGCTAATTTCTCCCTTGGTCTCACAGCACAACGAGGAGACTTTTGAGGGCCTGGCCAAGCGTGTCGGGGATCTGGAGGCTGTTGTGCAGAAACAGACCACACAGATATTGGACATCACCAACCAGTTAGCAACCCATGCTTGCTGTAAAAGGTGACTATGCTTGTCATAAGAGGCGACTAACCGGATCGGGTGGTCAGGCCCGCTGACTTGGTTGATGCATGTCATCGTATCCAAATTGCGTGGATCGATGCTCATGTCAATCACTGGATTTTCTGGTCCAGACTCGATTATTTGCAAACCACCGTCATGTCTGGAATATTGCTGAGTGCGGCCTTAAACAATCAAACAAATCAAACAAATCAAATTGTACATTAACAGTGGACGTAAGGGGGACATTTCTACATCATGTCATTGCCACTTAGAACACACATCCTACCTTCTATTAATATTTCACTGCATTCTTGAGAACGCCAAGGAAATGTGCTACAAAGAGCACCATCAAATTTGACGACGTGAAGAACAACATTAGAGGAGGATACAATCAATACTCCGGGGTATTCCGTGCTCCTGTATCAGGTGAACAAGCGTTCATGAAACAAGTAAACAAACGGTCCTGTATCGCGTAAACAAGCACAAGCGCTCCTGTATCAGGTAAACAGCGATCCTGTAACAGGTAAACAAGCGTTCCTGTATCAGGTAAACAAGCATTCCTGTAACAGGTAAACAAGCGTTCCTGCATCAGGTAAACAAGCGTTCCTGTGTCTGGTAAACAAGCACAAATGTTCCTGTAACAGGTAAACAAGCGTTCCTGTATCAGGTAAACAAGCAGTCCTGTGTCTGGTAAACAAGCACAAATGTTCCTGTAACAGGTAAACAAGCGTTCCTGTATCAGGTAAACAAGCATTCATGTATCAGGAAAACAAACATTCCTGTGTCAGGTAAACAAGAGTTCCTGTGTCTGGTAAACAAGCACAAATGTTCCTGTAACAGGTAAACAAGCGTTCCTGTATCAGGTAAACAAGCGTTCCTGTATCAGGTAAACAAGCATTCCTGTGTCTGGTAAACAAGCACAAATGTTCCTGTAACATGTAAACAAGCGTTCCTGTATCAGGTAAACAAGCGTTCCTGTATCAGGTAAACAAGTGTTCCTGTATCAGGAAAACTAGCAGTCCTGTGTCTGGTAAACAAGCATTCCTGTAACAGGTAAACAAGCGTTCCTGTATCAGGTAAACAAGCGTTCCTGTATCAGGTACACAAGCGTTCCTGTATCAGGTAAACAAGCAGTCCTGTATCAGGTAAACAAGCGTTCCTGTATCAGGTAAACAAGCGTTTCCTGTGTCTGGTAAACAAGCGTTCCTGTAACAGGTAAACAAGCGTTCCTGTAACAGGTAAACAAGCGTTCCTGTATCAGGTAAACTAGCAGTCCTGTATCAGGTAAACAAGCGTTCCTGTATCAGGTAAACAAGCGTTCCTGTATCAGGTAAACTAGCAGTCCTGTATCAGGTAAACTAGCAGTCCTGTATCAGGTAAACAAGCGTTCCTGTATCAGGTAAACAAGCGTTCCTGTGTCTGGTAAACAAGCACAAATGTTCCTGTAACAGGTAAACAAGCGTTCCTGTAACAGGTAAACAAACGTTCCTGTATCAGGTAAACAAGCAGTCCTGTGTCTGGTAAACAAGCATTCCTGTAACAAGTAAACAAGCGTTCCTGTATCAGGTAAACAAGCGTTCCTGTATCAGGTAAACAAGCAGTCCTGTATCAGGTAAACAAGCAGTCCTGTATCAGGTAAACAAGCGTTCCTGTATCAGGTAAACAAGCAGTCCTGTGTCTGGTAAACAAGCACAAATGTTCCTGTAACAGGTAAACAAGCGTTCCTGTAACAGGTAAACAAGCGTTCCTGTATCAGGTAAACAAGCATTCCTGTATCAGGTAAACAAGCGTTCCTGTATCAGGTAAACAAGCATTCCTGTATCAGATAAACAAGCGTTCCTGCATCAGGTAAACAAGCAGTCCTGTGTCTGGTAAACAAGCACAAATGTTCCTGTAACAGGTAAACAAGCGTTCCTGTATCAGGTAAACAAGCATTCCTGTATCAGGTAAACAAGCAGTCCTGTGTCTGGTAAACAAGCGTTCCTGTATCAGCTAAACAAGCAGTCCTGTGTCTGGTAAACAAGCACAAATGTTCCTGTAACAGGTAAACAAGCGTTCCTGTGTCTGGTAAACAAGCGTTCCTGTATCAGGTAAACAAGCAGTCCTGTGTCTGGTAAACAAGCACAAATGTTCCTGTAACAGGTAAACAAGCGTTCCTGTATCATGTAAACAAACGTTCCTGTAACAGGTAAACAAACATTCCTGCATCATGTAAAGAAGCGTTCCTGTAACAGGTAAACAAACATTCCTGTATCAGGTAAACAAGCAGTCCTGTAAACAAGCGTTGCTGAAGTATGGCAACGAATGGATGTTTTGTTTTCATTTTGACCTACAGTATGTATCTGTACTGATAGGTCGCATTGAAACATTGGTTTGAAAGCCATGTCCGTCCTTTACGTATGCTTATAGCTTCCAGAACTACTTTCTTGTTGCAATTGTGGTACTAATCTTTCAGGAATGTACATGTTTACACTTGCCCTGGAGTCGGAGAGTGCTGGTGTTGAAGACTATCAAATCATGAAACAAGGCCATGCGATGAACTATCTGTCTATCACTGAAACTTATGTTAAAGGTACGGAAACCTCTATATTCCACGTCAATGTGGGGGACAATGTGAGTGTCGAATGTTCAGTGTCGAACGGCAGCCCTACGCTACGAGGTGGAGTGTACAGTTTCTTTTCAGGGTACCTCCTTCATGCCGACTAGGATGAGTACCATCTACTACTGCGTGTAGTGTGTTATAAACGGCGTGTACCGTCAAGGTTGTCTTGTATTTTGATATGCATGGTTGCGTCCCTTGAACGTGACAGGATCCTGTGACATTATTTGGACATTACTGCATATTTTCTTTTTTCAATTTGCTCTCAGATAATATGCTCTCCCCCAAAAATAGGTGGTATGGAAAAAGAGTCAATTTCAATTATTTTTCCGAAATTGTGTGATATTGTAACATTTTTGCCATCAGTGAGTCAAAATGCTCAATTTTAAACTGTCATGAATTTCTGTGTGAGGTGGTGTGAATTTGTTTGAAAATGTCATGTACTGTATGCAATACCCACCTGTGGAATCGTGAGCAGGGATACTGCCTATTTAGAACCACATTGCATTCAAACATTTACTAACCACTGTTTGATCCATGGATCAAACACACTGGAAATAGAAACATCACCATCGGAGCTTTTAGGCAGGGGAGTTCAAGTCAGCAGTTGCACCTGACTTCAACGCTCACCAGATCACCATTTATCTTCTTTGGGAAGGAGATCAGCACTACAATTCCACACAAGATTGGCCAAGAAGTGGCAGATCTTGGACCACCACTGAAGCAACACTGGCAACGTGTTTGGCTTGCTTGTTTGTTGTTTTACACTCAGCAATATTACAACAATGTGATGGCGGTCTGTAAATATTCGAGTCTGGACCAGACAATACAGTGACTAACATCATCCGCATCGATCTACGCAATTGGGATACGATGACATACATCAACCAAACACCCGATCATGTTAGTCTTACAACAAGAATAGTCGCCTCTCACGGCAAGCATGGGTTGCTGAAGACCGGCAACGTTTGGCTTTCTGATGAATCACGTTACTTTGATGAAGACTACATGTCTACAGACTTCCAAATTAACATTCCCCCAAAATTGCGTGACCCAAGTTGACCGATTTATGTGTTTCTTTTTGGGGAGAGTATAGGTCAGGTTCTGTCAACACACTACAAGCCAACTGTCAGCAGTGTCTGAAGTATTACAAGACACAAGTTACATGGTCCAACCCACAGTGTGTCTTGTGTTGTTGGAGGGGATCTCAGTGAAGGGATTGATTTCCATGTAGGGTGTAGTATGGTCTGTTTGATGTGAGGACAGTGTGCCGGCTGAACTTTATAAAAGTAGAACTTGCTGTCGCATTCATGACCAACGGCAACACATGTGTACCTTCTCGTTCCCATTTTTTGGACAGTGAGTGAGGTGGGTTTAACGCTGCTTTTAACATTATTCCAGTTATATTGCGGCGTGTCAACTTAATGTGGGAAGAAAGCCCGAAACGGGCATAGCTAAAAGAATTTTCAAATCGTTGCCAAATGATTCACGTATATTTTCCCCATATATCATATATATTCTAGATGTTACTGAAAACACATCTTGACTTACAGTATTATACAGTATGATTGAACACTCTCAACTGTATCTTGGGTATATTTTAGATGCCAGACGTATGTAAAATAACAAATTATTCCTGCAGGATTCTTTCAAAAGGGCGGCACAACTACTGCATGGTTGCCTTGCCATAATGAAGGACGAATAGAAAAGGCTCGATGACGAGCTGATGAATTAATGTCTACTTTGAAGATGTGAATCAGATTGAGGAAAAGGGGGATCAGCTGCAGCGTTATGGAAATACCGTATTCGATGTAATAAGCGCCCCGCCCTAATAAGCGCCCACCAAAATAATATTCTAATAAGAACCCCCAATTTCTAATTTTGAGAGCGCCCTGGGCGCTTATTACGTCGAATACGGTATACATCTTTCAGTCATGTTTAACAGTATGGTAATCGGTGAGCCCTTTAATTCATCATCGTGGATCCTGACAAAATGGCTGCCTATGCTCCGGTTAACGTACAAAAGGATATTTTAGATTGTTCCCATCTCAAGATGCTGTTTTAATGCAGGTTTGTAACAAAGAAAAGTGTCTTTCTCACCAACAATCACCTAGAATCAAGTTTACACTGTACACTATCAGCATGTCATCATAATAGCAAATAATTATTTTATTGACCAATATACATATCACAGCTTTTGTTACATGTTGATATATGTACAACAGGCTACTATTCACAACTTTAAAATAAACAATGTCTGCCACTGTTTCATTTGTACATACAAACCCAGCGGCTGTAACTTGAATGGTGTCACCAGTTCGGGGCACAATGATGTAACAACAGTTTGGACACAATGACGTAACAACAGTTTGGACACAATGGAAAAACAACAATTTGGAACACAACTGAGTAACAACAGCTTGGAACACAATGGAGTACCAAGAGTTTGGGAATGTTATCAAATCATAAAAAGAAAAAGTTGTAACATAACTTAAACCAGAGTTGCCTTTCTGAAGTTCAGACTGATATGCTTTTCAAAAGTTTGGCTTTAACAGACAAAATTATCTTATGTTAACTGTATTGACAACCAAGTCTTTGAATGACATTTAGAATTGACACACATAAGGAAGAGAATGGAACTTCTTGAGAAGTTGACATCCATCAATTCTCCATCTTATATATTGACAACCTTCCAAAAAAGTAATTTTTATTCAAAATGTGTGGCATCTTAAATCATGATGTAAGACATGATTTGTGTCTCAGTTGTATTAACACAAAATGTTGCAGTATTCACATTAAATAACTCCAATAGCATTCACATCATTTAACATCATTGTCAACTGAGTTAATAACCTCCGTGTGTTCACCTGGTCCAGACACTGAGGAGGGTGACTAAATCTGACTGAAATACCAAACCATGGGTCATTTGTAAGAAGAGGCCAACAGTTCCAGCATAAACACTCTCCTACACTTGTTCAACTGTATACAACAAGACCAAGGGCTTGTACAGCGACGTCTACGAGGGCTGGGTGGAGTTGCCATCATACATGGAGAAGCCTAGAATCTCCTTGGAGAACATCTCCCCAGTGACTGTGTAGGGGAGGTTCTGGTCGATGAGGTCCCCCGCTGCTGTGGCGTCAAAGTTCTGCAGCTCACACTTGCCCCCCTCGGGGTTGAAGCCCATCAGAGTGGTGAGGTACTCGGCCAGCTCGTACTCCGTCATGTGTTCACCTGCAACAGAGAGGCCGCTCATCAAAACAGAACAGTATGCACAGTAAGTACACCCAGGTACCAAGTACTGGCCAGTGGTACACCCAGGTACCAAGTACTGGTCAGTGATACATCCAGGTACCAAGTACTGGTCAGTAATACATCCAGGTACCAAGTACTGGTCAGTTGGTGCACCCAGGTACCAAGTACTGGTCAGTGGTACATCAGGGTACCAAGTACTGGTCAGTGGTACACCCAGGTTCCAAGTACTGGTCAGTGGTACACCCAGGTACCAAGTACTGGTCAGTGGTATACCCAGGTACCAAGTACTGGTCGGTGGGTACACCCAGGTACCAAGAACTGGTCAGTGGGTACACCCAGGTACTAAGTACTGGTCAGTGGGTACACCCAGGTACCAAGTACTGGTCAGTGGGTACATCAGGGTGTCAAGTACTGGTCGGTGGGTACAACCAAGTACTGGTCAGTGATACATCTAGGTACCAAGTACTGGTCAGTGGTATACCCAGGTACCAAGTACTGGTCAGTGGTACACCCAGGTACCAAGTAATGGTCAGTGATACATCCAGGTACCAAGTACTGGTCAGTAATACATCCAGGTACCAAGTACTGGTCAGTTGGTGCACCCAGGTACCAAGTACTGGTCAGTGGTACATCAGGGTACCAAGTACTGGTCAGTGGTACACCCAGGTTCCAAGTACTGGTCAGTGGTACACCCAGGTACCAAGTACTGGTCAGTGGTATACCCAGGTACCAAGTACTGGTCGGTGGGTACACCCAGGTACCAAGAACTGGTCAGTGGGTACACCCAGGTACTAAGTACTGGTCAGTGGGTACACCCAGGTACCAAGTACTGGTCAGTGGGTACATCAGGGTGTCAAGTACTGGTCGGTGGGTACAACCAAGTACTGGTCAGTGATACATCCAGGTACCAAGTACTGGTCAGTGGTATACCCAGGTACCAAGTACTGGTCAGTGGTACACCCAGGTACCAAGTACTGGTCAGTGGTATACCCAGGTAACTCGTACTGGTCAGTGGTACACCCAGGTACCAAGTACTGGTCAGTGGGTACACCCAGGTACCAAGTACTGGTCAGTGGGTACATCATGGTGTCAAGTACTGGTCGGTGGGTACAACCAAGTACTGGTCAGTGGGTACACCCAGGTACCAAGTACTGGTCAGTGGTATACCCGGTACCAAGTACTGGTCAGTGGGTACAACCAAGTACTGGTCAGTGATACATCCAGGTACTAAGTACTGGTCAGTGGGTACATCAGTGTGTCAAATACTGGTCGGTGGGTATAACCAAGTACTGGTCAGTGGGTACACCCAGGTACCAAGTACTGGTCAGTGGTATACCCTGGTACCAAGTACTGGTCAGTGGGTACAACCAAGTACTGGTCAGTGATACATCCAGGTACTAAGTACTGGTCAGTGGGTACATCAGTGTGTCAAGTTCTGGTCGGTGGGTATAACCAAGTACTGGTCAGTGGTACATCCAGGTACTAAGTACTGGTCAGTGGTATACCCAGGTACCAAGTACTGGTCAGTGGGTACATCAGGGTGTCAAGTAATGGTCGGTGGGTACAACCAAGTACTGGTCAGTGATACACCCAGGTACCAAGTACTGGTCAGTGGTACACCCAGGTACCAAGTACTGGTCAGTGGGTACACCCAGGTACCAAGTACTGGAAAGTGGGTACACCCAGGTATCAAGTACAGATCAGTGGTACACCCAGGTACCAAGTACTGGTCAGTGGGTACATCAGGGTGTCAAGTAATGGTCGGTGGGTACAACCAAGTACTGGTCAGTGATACACCCAGGTACCAAGTACTGGTCAGTGGTACACCCAGGTACCAAGTACTGGTCAGTGGGTACACCCAGGTACCAAGTACTGGTAAGTGGGTACACCCAGGTATCAAGTACAGATCAGTGGTACACCCAGGTACCAAGTACTGGTCAGTGGGTACAGCCAAGTACTGGTCAGTGGTACACCCAGGTACCAAGTACTGGTCAGTGGGTACACCCAGGTACCAAGTACTGGTCAGTGGTACACCCAGGTACCAAGTACTGGTCAGTGGTACACCCAGGTACCAAGTACTGGTCGGTGGGTACACCCAGGTATCAAGTACTGGTCAGTGGGTACACCCAGGTACAACATATACAGAGTCAGTGGTGGTCAGTCCATACCTTTGCTCTGCAGTATTTCCAGCAGTTCCCCCCTCTCTACAGCAGGACCCTTGTCAGTGGGTATCCCAAGGGTGTCGAACGCCCATAAGATCTTCTCCGGGGACAGGCCAAATGCTGGCCGATGATTCACATACACTGAAAACAAAACCTCCAATCACACAACAACCTTCGTAAAGTTTTATAGTGGCTATCAAATGGAGATAATTACATGTAATTGTCTCCCGTTGATTGTGTTTTGGATTGGACTGCAGACATCCCCTCCCTCCGTGGTCAACTAATCACATGTAACTGGACACGGGTTTGTCTGTACTGCTTGTACTCACACTTGATGAAGTCTCCGAGGTCGATGTTGCTCACATACTGACCAGTCTCCACATACTTGCTGAACTTCACCTCATTCAGCATGTCCTCAATCTGGCAACACATTAAGACACAGTCAGTATAGGATTTCAAGAACTGGTAACCGTCCATGTGTGTCAGGTAAGAGAATCAATATTTCATAACCATCAATAGTTCATTTTCGAACTCAACACTGTTCAATTGTTTAGCATGTTATTTAAAACTGTCAACTCAAAATTTAAACAATTTATAAATGTCTAATAACATAAACAAATCTAGAAGTCTAATTTCCCAGCCAAGACTTTTAAGCAGGTTCAATACAGGAAGGGGAACATTAAAACAAAAACTTGCAATTTTATTTCTTTTTTATTTCACTTGACCAATAACTTGGTCTGGAGATCACTTAGAAGAATATGTTTTCTATTTTTTCTAATTTAATAATTGTAAACTATTGACCCCCGTGACCTCATAACCCCTGCCACTGTTTACTGACCTCTTGTGACCCCATGACCCTGCCGCTGTATACTGACCTCCTGCAAGCCCATGACCCCTGTCACTGTATACTGACCTGTGACCCCATGACCCCTGTCGCTGTATACTGACCTGTGACCCCATGACCCCTGTCGCTGTATACTGACCTGTGACCCCATGACCCCTGTCGCTGTATACTGACCTGTGACCCCATGACCCCTGTCGCTGTATACTGACCTGTGACCCCATGATCCCTGCCACTGTATGCTGACCTGTGACCCCATGACCCTGCCGCTGTATACTGACCTGTGACCCCATGACACTGTCATATATACTGACCTCCTGTTCTGAGGGGTAGAAGCCCATGGCTCTCATCACAAAGGGCACCTCTGACAGCGGGATCCTGATGGACACTTGTCTTGTTTCCATGGTATTCACACTTTGACTGAAGGGAAAGTAATCCACAAGTTAGGGACTTCAAACATGTCCAAGACCTGGGGCAACATTATTTATTTCCAGTATTTCCTGGATTAAATTATACCTTTTTAAAAAACAATTCCTGACCCCTCAGAATATGAAATGGCCAGTCCTTTGCCATCAACCTGTCACCCCTTCTCTATGACAACCCTGGGTCAATACATTGTCGTTCTCAATCTTCAAGGGTATTATATCTCCATTCTTACAACGCCTCCACTCTCATAACTCTACTGTGTAATTCCCCCTTCACTCTCAAAACTCTACTCTGAGCAAGATTTAAATAGCATGATACTAAAAGCCACCATTGAATCAGCTGATTCTGAGCTAAGGTAGAGATGGAGCAATGGAGGTATGTTTCTCAAGGTGTCAAATGGGTCCAGGCTATTTATTGTTATAGAATGGAGATTTTATACCCTGTATATTTGAAGATGATTTATGGACACAACAACACGAACAGGATAAACATATTCAATATATCTACATTGACGTCCATTTTGTCTTGTAGGGGACAGACATTGATCTGTGCAGCTCATCCTGACACCGTAGCATCAACAGTCAAGTCATTTCAAGCCTCCTAACGATGCATGACGCTATCAGCACAAACAGATCTTCAACCCAGTTGAGCTCATAAAGGTGACCGGAAATCTAGACCAAAATGTGTAACACTTACCTCCTGATCTGTGCGTAGTAGAAGTAGTCCTCTAACTCTGCAAACAGGTCGCCGTCCCTGCCACCATCCAGTAAACCGTAGAACGGGATCAACTCCTCACCTCCCAACTGAGCCTGGGCCTCTAGAGCACTGCAGAACATTGTTACACTCAGTAATACTCTTTATAAGAGGGCTATGCAATAAATCCCAAAGAACAATGAAGAATGAAGTGTGGTCTATTTTACGATAAAACATTGTTCTATCATGCCGCCATTTCTGGAGATTCGTATATGCTTGATGACACCATATATTGGACGACATTATTTTTGTGAGGGAAGTATCGAGTAAGACAGTCGGTATTAGGAGGAAAGGTACAGATAATCGACATTGTGATTGGGAGAATATGCGGGAAATACCCAACTTAACCCACCTGTTCGTAAAATGGTCTTGTCCGACATTTCCGAGGTCTGATTCTATTCATTATTAAAATTTGGGTAAATATTTTTAAAACTTGTATATTTTATGAACATGTTTAGAGGCTGTACATAGTGTTGCTATCTCACATAAGAAATAAACAACTTGCGATCGTTGTTGATCGTACAATAAAACACTGCAGGGAGTATAAACCGATCTTGAGGGGTATGTGGTGTGATGTACCCTGTCTGTGAGCCTGATGGCTCAGGGTACATAGGCTCACACACAGGGTATATCACACCACATACCCCTCACGATCGGTTGACAACTTAGTCTGCCACCCCATGACAAATGAAGCTCTGTATTATACTGAAAGGATTTTGGTTAAGTCAATAAGACAGTCCCAGCTTCTTTAAGGGGGTGAGTCCACCTTTAAGTGTTGATGTCAATGACTAGGCTGTGATGAGGCTTCAGTATCTAACTGATCCTAAGAGTCAAAGGTCACTGCAAGCCTCAGCTGATGATGTGTTGGTGACTGACTTACTTGATGTTCACCTCCCACATGTGAACGGCTGCGTCCGCTCCGCCGGCAGTGAACAAGTAGCGGCCATCACCACTGCATGTCAGGTTGGCTACCTGTAACAACGTAACCATCACACTGTAACCAGCTGTGTTACAGTAGGAAGAACAAACTACTCATATCCCTGCGAATGATATGTTTTACTGAAGGTGAGGTGAGTTGAAATGGGGTTTAACATCGCATCCAAGATTATGCACTTACATAGCGACTTGGATGCACGTGTGTGTGTGTGAGGCTGCTTGTACTAGGCTGGACTGATGCTGACTTTATAGTGCTAGCACACTGAGATACCATACCGCAGTTTAACAAAACTACATGTCATGTGTCAGGAAATCTAACACAGCTTACCCCACTGGGATGAGCGACCAGCGCCATGCTGTTGTGTGGGTTGCCAGTCAAGGGGAGAATACTCATGCCAACTTTGTCCTCTGTTGTGTATGCCAGGTACCGTTTGTCTTTGACTTCATCTTTGGTTGGAATCACTGTAATCCTGAAACATTGCAATTGTCAATAACGTCATACTTCTTCATACATTTTTATGTTTTTTGTTTTTATCTTTTGCCTGCTATTTTGACTAACTAGATATAAAAGCAAAACAATCGTTCACATAAGACCAGTTGAAAAAATTCAAGTTAAAGTTCAATTATAGGTTAAAGTTCAATTATAGGTCAAAGTTCAAGGATAGGTCAAAGTTCAAGGATAGGTCAAAGTTTAAGTCTTACTTGGTGACAGGAGTGCCATATGTTGGCCCTAGAAGAGTCTTCCTGCACATCTTCGTGGTGGTATTGTACAACTTGAACTTGTACTGAAACCAAGGGATTGTATTGTTGACTGTTACATGGTTTCATGTCCTTCCCCATACAATAACCTCAGGTTCTTACTCCAGGTTCCTACTCCAGGTTCCTACACCAGGTTCCTACTCCAGGTTCCTACTCCAGGTTCCTACTCTAGGTTCCTACTCCAGGTTCCTATTCCAGGTTCCTATTCCAGGTTCTTACTCTAGGTTCCTACTCCAGGTTCTTACTCTAGGTTCCTACTCCAGGTTCCTACTCCAGGTTCCTATTCCAGGTTCCTACTCCAGGTTCTTACTCTAGGTTCCTACTCCAGGTTCTTACTCTAGGTTCCTACTCCAGGTTCCTACTCCAGGTTCCTACTCCAGGTTCCTACTCTAGGTTCCTACTCCAGGTTTCTACTCCAGGTTCCTACTCCAGGTTCCTACTCCAGGTTCCTACTCTAGGTTCCTACTACAGGTTCCTACTCCAGGTTCCTACTCCAGGTTCTTACTCTAGGTTCCTACTCCAGGTTCCTACTCTAGGTTCCTACTCCAGGTTCCTACTCTAGGTTTCTACTACAGGTTCCTACTCCAGGTTTCTACTCCAGGTTCCTACTCCAGGTTCCTACTCCAGGTTTCTACTCCAGGTTCTTACTCTAGGTTCCTACTCCAGGTTCCTACTCTAGGTTCCTACTCCAGGTTCCTACTCCAGGTTCCTATTCCAGGTTACTACTCCAGGTTCCTACTCCAGGTTCCTATTCCAGGTTACTACTCCAGGTTCCTACTCCAGGTTTCTACTCCAGGTTCCTACTCCAGGTTCCTACTCTAGGTTCCTACTCCAGGTTCCTACTCCAGGTTCCTACTCTAGGTTCCTACTCCAGGTTCCTACTCCAGGTTCCTACTCTAGGTTCCTACTCCAGGTTCCTACTCTAGGTTCCTACTCCAGGTTCCTACTCCAGGTTCCTACTCCAGGTTCCTACTCTAGGTTCCTACTCCAGGTTCCTACTCTTGGTTCCTACTCCAGGTTCCTACTCTAGGTTCTTACTCTAGGTTCCTACTCCAGGTTTCTACATGGCTATATACTCCCTGGCCTGCTGATACAGCTATACATATCAGATATCAGCCTAAATCACACCAGCGACAGAAACTAACATTTCTAGTCTACCAGTCCATATAATGATAACATACAGCAAAAATGGTAAAAATGGCAATTTCTACTAGTCCTTATGATACCTTAACTATTGGCATTACTATAGGATGAATGCAAATTTTTTACTCAAAAGAACATTGCCATACTATAAAAAAACACATGTTTCCATAATTTCATTACTTCCAGATCTATCAATGGCATAGGCTCTTCTCAGTGAAAGATTTAATACGACAAGATACAAATGTGTGAAAAAGTCCTGAATATCCAAATACAGTTAAAAAAGAGGCTTGTTACCAGCTGCAGCAGACACACCTGATCATCAGCTGTAACAATGAAATGCTCTTTTGTGATTGGTGGATACCAGGCCATACACAAGGGGACAGCACTCTGCTCAATCCTGTCTGTGCTGGACAGCCTTATGTTGTCACGGCTACTGTTCTCAAGGTCATACTCAACCTGGAAGAAAAACAAATACGAATTGTAGAGCCTGAGATTGTTACACAAGAAATAAAAAAATATTTCTGTATAAAAACAGCAGGGATGGTGAAATATTTTTCAAGCACATAAATAAATCTAGCAATGTTCTACAAAAGATGAGCATGCACTGAAAGAAACAATATCATCTGAGAACAGGAAGAAAAATGTAGAATTCTATCTTGTTCATGGAATTGTGTTTTTATGCACAATGGTGCAAGAATTAGTTTTCTGTGATCTTGTAAGGGACAGCAAGCTGACCGTTCTGAAGCTTTGTTTGTAAATATCAGCTAATGACCCCCAAATTTACTCCACTCTTCTCGTCTTTTTACTGTGAAAGGAGGTCCTACTCCAGCGACAACACCGTGGGGGATGGCAAACTCATCACGTGATCCAACTTTCTCTTGTATGTAAACAAATGCACTTATTCTGAAATAAGAACAGATGGGCCCAATGCAAACCTGTCTGTTCACTTTACATGCTGTTTTGCCTAATTTTGTATATATACTACTACTACTGCGACAGTGACTTTCGTGGCAATATAGCTTTGCACATCAAAGTGACTGTATTGCTAGCTTTCTGTTGGGCATAATGACAGCTCATGGAGCCAGCCGTATTCCAGGGAATGGAGTATTAACTAGTCTATTCTAGGGGATGACCCACCATGACCCGGTCCTCCCCAAGGGAGAGCAGTCTGGGGGCGGTGGAGTCGAGCTGCACCCCGAACATGATATCCCTGATGGGCTTGTAGTGTGCGCGGTGTCGCCCCATGTAGGTGTAGGTGGTGCTGGTGTCCATGCTCTCCTTCTTGTATACACTCACTGTGTACTCCGCATCCTACAAACAGAGACTGAGATTGTTACACAGGAATTATATACTGTCACTGTGTACTCCGCATCCTACAAACAGAGACTGAGATTGTTACACAGGAATGATATACTGTCACCGTGTACTCCGCATCCTACAAACAGAGACTGAGATTGTTACACAGGAATTATACACTCACTGTGTACTCCGCATCCTACAAACAGAGACTGAGATTGTTACACAGGAATTATATACTGTCACTGTGTACTCCGCATCCTACAAACAGAGACTGAGATTGTTACACAGGAATTATACACTGTCACTGTGTACTCCACATCCTACAAACAGAGACTGAGATTGTTACACAGGAATGATATACTGTCATGGTGTACTCCGCATCCTACAAACAGAGACTGAGATTGTTACACAGGAATTATATACTGTCACTATGAACTCCGCATCCTACAAACAGAGACTGAGATTGTTACACAGGAATTATATACTGTCACTGTGTACTCCGCATCCTACAAACAGAGACTGAGATTGTTACACAGGAATGATATACTGTCATGGTGTACTCCGCATCCTACAAACAGAGACTGAGATTGTTACACAGGAATTATATACTGTCACTGTGTACTTCGCATCCTACAAACAGAGACTGAGATTGTTACACAGGAATTATACACTGTCACTGTGAACTCCGCATCCTACAAACAGAGACTGAGATTGTTACACAGGAATGATATACTGTCATGGTGTACTCCGCATCCTACAAACAGAGACTGAGATTGTTACACAGGAATGATATACTGTCACTGTGAACTCCGCATCCTACAAACAGAGACTGAGATTGTTACACAGGAATTATACACTGTCACTGTGAACTCCCCATCCTACAAACAGAGACTGAGATTGTTACACAGGAATTATACACTGTCACTGTGTACTCCGCATCCTACAAACAGAGACTGAGATTGTTACACAGGAATTATACACTGTCACTGTGTACTCCACATCCTACAAACAGAGACTGAGATAGTTACACAGGAATGACATACTGTCACTGTGAACTCCGCACCCTACAAACAGAGACTGAGATTGTTACACAGGAATTATATACTGTCATGGTGTACTCCACATCCTACAAACAGAGACTGAGATTGTTACACAGGAATTATATACTGTCATGGTGTACTCCGCATCCTACAAACAGAGACTGAGATTGTTACACAGGAATGATATACTGTTACCGTGTACTCCGCATCCTACAAACAGAGACTGAGATTGTTACACAGGAATTATACACTGTCACTGTGTACTCCGCATCCTACAAACAGAGACTGAGATTGTTACACAGGAATTATATACTGTCATGGTGTACTCCGCATCCTACAAACAGAGACTGAGATTGTTACACAGGAATGATATACTGTCACCGTGTACTCCGCATCCTACAAACAATGACTGAGATTGTTACACAGGAATTATATACTGTCACAATGAACTCCGCATCCTACAAACAGAGACTGAGATTGTTACACAGGAATGATACACTGTCACTGTGTACTCCGCATCCTACAAACAGAGACTGAGATTGTTACACAGGAATTATATACTGTCATGGTGTACTCCGCATCCTACAAACAGAGACTGAGATTGTTACACAGGAATGATACACTGTCACTGTGAACTCCGCATCCTACAAACAGAGACTGAGATTGTTACACAGGAATGATACACTGTCACTGTGAACTCCGCATCCTACAAACAGAGACTGAGATTGTTACACAGGAATGATATACTGTCACTGTGAACTCCGCATCCTACAAACAGAGACTGAGATTGTTACACAGGAATTATATACTGTCATGGTGTACTCCGCATCCTACAAACAGAGACTGAGACTGTTGGCATGCTGTGATGATATACTTACAGCTGTGGCCAGGTACTGCGAGTCGTGTGAGAACGCTATGTGGGTGACGGCATCTCGAGCGTAGTGGAACGGCTCCTCCATCTCCTCCTGGAGAGTGATGGCATCCAGAACACGCACACACCCGTTGGTGAAACCCACAGCTGAAACACCACAGGCAAGTGTTTTAATATGAAAAGTAGGAGGTTGATTGTTATGAAACAACTGTCTACTACTATAACATCATCAGTGGCAGCACAACCTCATTAAAATCAGATCTTAGTTCTCGCTACCGGAAAACAACGATCTCAGGATGCTCAATTAGAGGTCACATCAGAATGACCTTTTCTGAATTTCGACCAACCAATGAAATGACTAACAAGAAGTCAACATTAGCAAATCAGAAATCAGAACTAAGAACTGATTTTAATGAGATTAGTGACAGCAAGATGGGACAGATGATTGCTGAATACTGACAAGTATTTGTCTAACTCAATGAACGGGATCAATAATCAAAACATTCACAGATGCATCTCAGATGGAGAAAAAGTATGCCATACCAAAACAAATTAAAGTCTGTGCTCAAAGGTTTTCTGTTCTCTTAGTAGCATGATTTTCAGTTGACTTTATATTATATTGATTATTATTAACTGAACTCTCTAGACCAAACAGAATTTTACTAGACATGGGCTATGGATTAGTGACTTTAGTCACAGACTGAAAATACATTATCTGTTAAAAAAACAGTTCAGGATTGCTGTTCAATTCACCTTATACTGAAAAACTAGTTAAGCTAAGTCTTATCAAATCCTATATGTATAATTGGAGAACGCCTACATCTGTTTTACTCACCAAGCAGTCCACCACTAGGGTCATATGTACAACAGCGGATGTGGCTCCCGCGATCAAACATCCGGGACACCATCACGTCCCTATAGCATACAACACAGCCATGAGAAACACAACATCACAGCCATGAGAAGCACAACATCACAGCCATGAGAAACACAACATCACAGCCATGAGAAACACAACATCAAAGCCATGAGAAGCACAACATCACAGCCATGAGAAACACAACATCACAGCCATGAGAAGCAGGGGTCCGGAAAATTTAAAATCCCAATCGGACATTTACATTTATGCCACGCCCCCTTCAAACAGCGTGTTTTAGTACGACTTTTTACACACAAATTACAAGTTGTTACGTATTCATAATATGATGAATTATGAATTGTTTCAATTTAAATTGTTTAATTCACCGGACAATTAATAACAAATAATATCATTTTAGATATATATGGAAAACATACGTTTGTTTCTGTTATGACAACGATCTGTCAACGTTGTGAACGGTCTAATTAATATTCATGAGTCTGCTCAAGTGTACGCGTTGTAACATTTGGATCGAGACTATTATCCCATATTTGGTTATCACGTGACCTCACGGGAAAAGTGTTTTTTTTAAACTAAAGATTATTTAAAAACAAGACAGATAATATAATCATAAATCCTAAACTATCGTTGATAGCAGTAGTTATTTGAATACTTTTTCATCTGTACTTAATTATTGACCATAAAAAAATTTGATATCGATCGTCCGAGAAAGCAAAATGGCGGTCAATCAAGATTCAATATACGACTAGCTACTGAAAACAATAAAATCTGCAAATCCTCGTTGTATGTCAACCAAGTGAAAGTCGTTAGCCACGACTTACAAAATGATCATTCAGACTTTGAGGGTTTGGCAGATCCGCTCGACTGATCTGCATCGGTCGACTGGCTGTCGTCACGCTTTCGCTTCTTGACTGAGGTTACGTATCGTAGCATTGTGAGGATAATGAGGTACATCGATGATGCAAGGTATTTATGTACAGTTGTAAACAACATTTTACTCAAATCAACAAGATGTTCTCAGTAATAAATCCTCGATTAATCAGTGTCAACTCAGTTTATTGCCTATTACAGTGATTGACCGATTGGACTATCATTCTAGGTACGATGTATTTACAGCAATCAAAACAAACAAAGCTTGTCAGTGTAGATAATCTTCATGGTGTTACAACTGCAGACAGAAATTGCTCAGTCCTAACTGTTGATCATGTCCGGTCAAAATTTAAGAATGTCCGGACAGAAAAATTTAAATGTCCGGTAAGCAATATTTTAGACCGGACATTTGAGATTCCCAATCGGACATGTCCGGCGCATATGACGGTTTCCGGACCCCTGATGAGAAGCATGACATCCCTGCCATGAGAAACACAACATCACAGCCATGTAAGCATGACATCCCAGCCATGAGAAACACAACATCACAGCCATGAGAAACACAACATCACAGCCATGAGAAACACAACATCACAGCCATGAGAAACACAACAACACAGCCATGAGAAACACAACATCACAGCCATGAGAAGCACAACATCACAGCCATGAGAAGCACAACATCACAGCCATGAGAAACACAACATCACAGCCATGAGAAGCACAACATCACAGCCATGAGAAACACAACATCACAGCCATGAGAAGCACAACATCACAGCCATGAGAAGCACAACATCACAGCCATGAGAAACACAACATCACAGCCATGAGAAACACAACATCACAGCCATGAGAAGCACAACATCACAGCCATGAGAAACACAACATCACAGCCATGAGAAACACAACATCACAGCCATGAGAAGCACAACATCACAGCCATGAGAAACACAACATCACAGCCATGAGAAACACAACATCACAGCCATGAGAAACACAACATCACAGCCATGAGAAGCACAACATCACAGCCATGAGAAACACAACATCACGGCTGATACCATGTATCCTTGTAGGCTAGGAATATCTTTGTACCATCATCAAAATATTTTTACACTCAAACTTCAAAATTATCCTAAAATTGTACCACACGGGAAGTCTTAATTCATTGATGGAGAAGCAGATAGATTCGAACCTTTGCTACAATATTTCGCATCACTAAATCAACAAAACAGTACTTACTTTTGCTCATAGTTCCAGATTTTGAGAAGCCCAGAGTAGCTGCCAATTGCTAGGTAAGGACTAAATTAGAAGAAAGTAAAACATGGTTGTTGATAAACATCCTGAATTTCAACATATGGAATAATGTAAATAATGACAAATATAATCGCATGGTAGAAATGTACATTCATAGAAGTCACACCCACTCATATAGATCTATTATCCAATTCCAATGTTGTCTACGTTACATGTTTTGACAACTTCAGTGACACAGACTTTGACCAATCATACTTTTGATAAATTTGTATTTTCAATAGACATGATAAAGAAAGAAATGTATTTAAAAAACAAGGAAACAAAACCTTTCCCCTGCATCAGTTACTTTACTGTCAAATCTGGCAAACCAAAGTTTCACAAATTTGAAACAGAATTTAAATTTGAATAACAGTGTTTTTCTTCCCACAAGACATCCCACAACTAATATACCGTATTCGACATAATAAGCGCCCAGGGCGCTCTCAAAATTAGAAATAGGGTCTCTTAGTAGAATATTATTTTGGTGAAAAAAAAGAGTTGAGAGATAAATTTGGTTTATGCTGACAGCCTGAAATGTTTATGTACGACAGATATATTTTTCCAGAATTTAATTGCCCATAATTAAGGGTGCATATAACACACGAGTGCGTATTATTCACAAAAAAAAGAAGTCATGTGTACATTGATCAATCGGAAGGGGTGCCAATTGGGATTGTTCACTTGGCAATATATCAGCAAATATCACCGTGGGTGCTTATTAGAGCGGGGCGCTTATTACGTCGAATACGGTATACTTTTATTTTCACAGGAGAGAAGGGAGGTAACTCTAATGGCCCCCAAGGGCAGACAACTCACTGTGTGGGGTGGGCGGCCAGGGCATGGATGGAAGCGTCATGTTCCCGATGGATCACCTGAAGGAAGGCGTCGTGACATGACAAGGTAGCAGATGAAACATTGGCTGCAGATGCTGAGGCTGACAACCTCCATCTCTATACCATGAGGTACTAACATACGTGTGACACATTTATCATCACAAGGTCACAAGTTACAAGGAAATACTTGAATATTTGTGTTACAATCAGATCTATCTAGTGACCTGAATCATATCTTTCAGTATTGTAGCTTAAGGGTTGTGGTGTGACAGCATGACGTCCTAATATCAGTATCAGTCCCAGACAAATTCTGTGGCTAAGATTGCACAAGTCTGTGGTAAAATTCCTGACATAACATGTTAAGAAAATAGAATGCAAACTGCTTCTGAGGATAATCTGTTGCTACTTTGGTGCTAATGTCACACCATGTAGTTTTGATTTAGTGTCGAGCGTTTAAAGACAGTGATCGTGTCATACTGCGAAGTCGGAAGACCCATAGTATCACGTGGCCTACATTCCCAATCTGCACCTGACAGGTACGACATCTTGATTAGACATATCTCGCAAACAAACAATTCATTTAGTAAACACTGTGTACTGCCCTGTGTTTCTTGTTACAGGGAAATAACACCCCAACCGCTTGTGAAACAGCTGCAGTGTGTGCCCAAAACGTCTGAGAGTCCTAGCCTCAACATGGCACTTCATTTTCAGTAGATTTAGTGTCATTAGATGGACTGTTATTAGCTAAGCTACATAAACCTGACATAAAGCTGACAGAATTACTGTGTGAGTGAATCTGGTTTAACGCTGCTTTGAACGGTACTTCAGTTACATCACTGTGTGTCAATTTGGTGTGGAAGGAAGCCAGAATGATGCAGCTCTTGAAGTTTACCACTTCGGTGAAACCTACAGCATGGGTATGGTGCTGACAAACTAGAAACATAATCAGGGCTAATGTGGGATTCGAACCCATAAACACAGGTTTCTGGCACACTAAAGGGATGCAACTCTACACAGCAATTCGTAGAGCCTTAGATGACTGGGCCACAATTATGGCTAATTTAACCAACACAATTGTGATAAAAATACAATTGTTGTATAAACTTGTACAAACCTCAACCTTGGTGCCATCTGCTGTGATGTTGCCAAATATTGCGATGCTGCTTCCGACAACAAAGTCTCGGATAACAAACTTCTTGGCAGCAATGGTGGCATCTGGGGGGTACTTGGTGTTCTCAGCTGCTCTGTCGAAAACAACATACACAGTCAAACACTGGGGAAACAACATACAGTCAAACATCGGGAACAACGTACACAGTCAAACATTGGGAACAACGTACACAGTCAAACATCGGGGAAACAACATACACAGTCAAACATTGGGGAAACAACATACACAGTCAAACATCGGGGGGAAAACATACACAGTCAAACATCGGGGAAACAACATACACAGTCAAACATTCGGGAAACAACATACACAGTCAAACATCGGGAACAACATACACAGTCAAATATCGGGGAAACAACACACACAGTCAAACATCGGGGAAACAACATACACAGTCAAACATCGGGGAAACAACATACACAGTCAAACATCGGGGAAACAACATACACAGTCAAACATCGGGGGGAAAACATACACAGTCAAACATCGGGGAAACAACATACACAGTCAAACATCTGGGAAACAACATACACAGTCAAACATCGGGGAAACAACATACACAGTCAAACATCGGGAACAACATACACAGTCAAACATCGGGGAAACAACATACACAGTCAAACATTCGGGAAACAACATACACAGTCAAACATCGGGAACAACATACACAGTCAAACATCGGGGAAACAACATACACAGTCAAACATCGGGGAAACAACATACACAGTCAAACATCGGGGGAAAACATACACAGTCAAACATCGGGGAAACAACATACACAGTCAAACATCGGGGAAACAACATACACAGTCAAACATGGGGGAAACAACATACACAGTCAAACATCGGAGGGGAAACATCGGGGAAACAACATACACAGTCAAACATTGGGGAAACAACATACACAGTCAAACATCGGGGAAACATACACAGTCAAACATCGGGGAAACAACATACACAGTCAAACATTGGGGAAACAACATACACAGTCAAACATCGGGGAAACAACATACACAGTCAAACATTGGTCTCAAGGAAATGGATGATTCACTAGACTCAGTCAGCAATCTAACTACATCGTGGCAGTGGACCAGACAAACCAGTGACTGATACCATGAGCATGTTGTTTAGGTGAGATACACAATCACCTCTGCCTGGTGACATACAAACACAATTCCTGTTGAGTCAGGTCTTTCGTGACAAACATGGGATACTGGGGACCTCTTCCTCAAAGTTTGCACAAGATTTGGAAAAGGATAATAATATCAAAGATTAACAAATACTTTCACCCCATTACATTGTTCAAACAAATCCTTAAAAGTGGCAAAAGTTACAACTATCAAACAATAAAATCCTCCCTAGTTCTGACATCTACAACTGTTTCCTCAATCTGACAACAAACTTCAGTAATACACTTCATGAATGTGCTTGATCCTGTGTACTCACATAGGTGTGAACTCAGGGACAAAGGAGAAGGAGAGCGCATTGACTGGCCCAAGGCCGAACTCCTGGTACCTGAAATACACAAAACCCACATGAAATATTTCTACTTTTTATCAACTGACGACAGACACTGTCTCCAGTCATTGCAAGACCTGTTAGTCAGGTGTCACTACCCAGTACTTTTCTATCTGTCCTGGGGAATCCTAAATGTCTGTGTCATGTGGTTGAGAGAAGTGAAAATGGGGGTTCCTTGGCGAACACTTTGACCGAGTTCATGTCTGCAGGGTGATGACACATGACTCACTTCACCTGACTTCCATGGTATAAATGATGTCACAGCATTAACTGGAGATGAGGGTGTTCTTGTTTGAAGAGATACTTCCTTATGTTTATGTCTGACTGATGAACATGGACAGGTTGAACGCTGAATGTACTTCTTAACAGAATGGACTTAACACGTAATGTTTGTTTACTTCTTTCTTTCTTTCTTTGTTGTTTAACGCCGCACTCAGCAATATTCCAGCGATATGATGGCGGTCTGTAAATAATAGAGTCTGGACCAGATGATCCAGGGATTGACATCATGAGCATCGATCCATGCAACTGGGATACCATGACATGTACGAACCAAGTCAGTAAGCCTGAACACCCGATCCCGTTAGACGCTTCTTACGACAAGCATAGTCGCCTTTAAGGAAAGCATGGGTTGTTGTAGACCTATTCTACCCCGGAACTTCATTTAAATGCGTAACAAGTTTCCATAATTTAAACAGCCTTAATATTTGTGCATTCCATGAGACTCGGTCAGCTGAGAGTTTTTCCATCCATTCTAAATGTTTATACACAACCAGTGGACTATTTAGTGTTCGGTTAAACCCTGTACACCATTAACAAACTATGGAAATATTGATTACATATTTTTTACCTTAAAAATAGATTTGATCTTTTTCTGACCCATAAGACCATTTTTTTTTGCCCTGCAAATGATTTGAAGAGTATTTCTGCTATTTCTAGTCAGACTTGGTGTATGCAATAAAAATAGAAGTTTACCAGTAGATAAGCTTGAGACTCTGGTCAAAGAACTTGACATGACCAGCGATGTCCCCAACGACGATGTATCTGTCTGTGATGGTGAGTACGTTGATGCCACGGTCCTGCAGCTTGATGATCTTCAACGCCTTCTTGTTGGCCGTCTGCTCGGATGTTACCACTGCATGATAAGAGACACTAAGCCTTTGGCATACACATTCTCATTAGAATCAGATCTTTCTCTCTGATACAATTAATCACTGCATGACTAGGCATGACTAAGCAAGGCATTCAGACCAGCATATCTTATTTAGGTACTTGCCAAAACTAACTTCAATGGACAGTTCCAAATGTAAATAATTAAGGTTGCGGGTGATCCTGACAGCTCACCTTTAGTGAGAACCTGGTTGTTGTCCCAGACTACGAGGTTACCGAGGGAGGTTCCTGTAAGGGCGCGGGTGTTGCTGGCCTGGAAGATGGACTGGCTGTAGCGCCCCACAGGCTTGTTGAAGTCCTGGTCCGTGAGGGGCGGGGCATAGTACTCCATCCGGCGCTCCTCCTAATAGGGAATGACAGGGTGGAGATTGGTCTTAGGACTGTATCATATTTTGCTGACCCCACATTTTTACACGCTCACCCCCCACTGCCCCTTCACCAAATACTTTTCATGGTTATTTTATTTCACAAAATGGAATTGAGTTATTCTTTTTATTGCCCCTCCCATACAGTGGTGATAAATTTGGGGACCCCCATACACCCACCCACACCCTTCCTATGAGAAATGACCAGTACCTTATTTCACAAATTGTAGCAGTTGATTGACTTATTATTTCATACTGATAACAATGACCATTCAGCCTAACACTGAATATAACACAAATATTCATTATACGAGTAGATCAAAGATTGTTAATGATTATTTTTATGGATCAATTCTGTTCTAGTTGCCCCACTTATATTTAGAGCACACCTGACCATCTCAAAGACCCATGTGGCACACTAGAAACAACACGTCGATGTCTGCATGGTAATGTGGCGATGCTGCTGTTACCATGGTTACTCACCCACTGGAAGAAGATGACCTGGGACTCGCTGTTGGTGACGAGGAAGTGGATGTCGTCGGGATTGAAGAAGATGTAGTTCTGAACGCCGTACTTGGGGTTGAGCTCCGCGGTGCACACGGGCGTCTCGCCGTCAATAGTCCAGTCCCAGATTGACAGGATCTGGGGGACAAATGGGCGTTGAAAACGTGAACTTTACTGTATTCGACATAATAAGCGCCCCGCTCTTATATGTGCCCACGGCGTTATTTGATAATATAATGGCTAGTGAACAATCCCAGTTACAGTTACCAAGCAAACTAGTGGTTGATATATCAACAACCTCCCACAGTTGTTTGTTTGTTTGTTGTTTAACGCTGCACTCAGGAATATCTATGTCTGTAAATAATCGAGTCTGGACCAGACAATCCAGTGATTGATGTCATGAGCATTGATCTGCACAATTGGGATACGATTACATGCATCATCCAAGTCAGCGAGCCTGACCACCCTATCCCGTTAGTCACCTCTTACGACAAGCATAACATCCCACGTTGAGTCTCAACACTATACCCATTCTGTCTCCTAGTACAAGGGACCTACTCCCACAGAATCTAAAATATGCTAAAATATACCTGTGTTTCTGAAGCGCTTAGGGTTGTTAGGTAACGAGCATCTGGGGTCAACGCCACGGCAACCACGCCTCCCTCAGGATTGGGATCAAACAAGGTCTGGATGGGAATGCTGCAGACAGACAAAGCAGAACACCATTTGAGCTGCTTCCCAGCATAAAGACATTGTGGATGAGTAGAAAGTGGTGAGGTGAATTGGGTTTAACGTAGCAGCATTTAAGTTTATTTAAATCATACATGTACAGTCGTGCCTCGTTTATACAGACACTTGCGTCATTTCACAATTCGTCTGTATAAACGAATTTCCGTATAACTGAAACCAGCTTCTTACTGGAGGAGTTACTTCCCTTCAATTATGCAAAAAATCTGTCATGGAAGTTTGAACTTTACCACATTTTGAGGTAGTTTTTTTATACAATAATTCCAAATTGTCCACATCGCCTGTGTTCTCGTAATATGTAATCAAGGTCTCTATACAAGCACAAGCAAAATTCAGTGCCATAATGCTTACTGATGGTTTCCAAACTTGCTGACGGGTGTTTTTCCTTAAACAGACAAATTTCCTTTTTTTCGCAACCAATAAACAAGCTCGTCTCAAACGTAACTCAGTGTCACCTTCATAATTGACTTCTTACGAATCAAAGGATTACCACCAGCGGAAGATTACTACCAGCGGAAGTGTATTGTCCGGGTAAGTGAGACAATTTTGTGTGCATTTCAGTGTTTTGTGTATGAAAATGACCATCCGGTTCCGGAAACTGAATTTCCGTATATACAGGTAAATCTATATGGTAATTATTTCGTTTTGAATGAAAATTGTCCGGGAACCAAGGTTTCCGGATATCTGAAGTCTGTATAAGCGGGGCATGACTGTATTGTAATGTGCATGCATGTATGTATGAGTGTGAGTGGCTGCTCGTACTACTCCGGACTTATGCCGGTTTTATAGAGCTAGCCCACAGAGATCACATATACCATGTCACAGTTTAACATGGACACCCCATTCAGACACGGGGGTGGGGTTGGATTATATCAACAACAAAACAATTGTCCCAGAAAGAGCTTGACATTAAAAACAAAGGTGATTATTCATGTTTAATGGTCCTCCTTCACACTCTCCTCTACCACAGCAGACACAAGTCCGACTAACAACCTACCCGGTGTAGGTGTCCCAGATGATCACCATGGAGTCGGAGCCCTTGTCCCCCGTCACCAGCCAGCGCTTGTCCTCACTCACACACGTGCATGTGATCGGGTTGGCCTGGAGACAAGGAATCAGTGGTGAATTAGAGAGTCAGTACTTGAGTCAGTGAGTCAGTCGGTTAGCCAGTCAATGAGTTAGTCAGTGAGTCAGTGAGCAGTGTCTAACCCCACTTAGACACCTGGGTGGACACCAAGAATCGAGAATCTTCTGTTTGTAGTTTAACGCAGCAGTCAGCAATATTCCAGCTATATCTCAAACACCTGTAAATAATCAAGTCTGGACCAGACAATCCAGTAATTGATGTTATGTGCATCGTACCACTCGTCAGGGTACAACAACATGCAATCTACCACATTGCCGAGACTGATCCCTGATCCCGTAGTCACCTCACACAACCAACACAGGTCCGTGTGCGAAATACACCTAATGTTGGAAAGCGTAATATCTCCAAATCATCATCAACAAGCACAGGATGCTGGGGACAGCAGTATCTCACAGTTTTACTTGGAAACTTATATACATGTTTTAATGTACATACGATGTCTCATAAGCCTGTAAAGGCTGGGTGCAATACCGATGATAATTGATTTTTTTGTTTTTATGCAGTATGTATATGTTATTTGCCCGTGACATGTTAATATGAATATTCTCTCTCACTCCTATACTTCGGCTGAATTTGTAGTCTGATTCGAATGACTTCCAAGCTTCCTTCAATTAGACTGGGTGGTCAAAGTTCTCTCATGTTCATCTGATCCTATAGAGGTGTCGTCAGATGTTCACACAGAGAGGTATCTTGTCAAACTAAGAGATCTGAATGAGACTGCTGTGACTTACATGTCCCTGCAGTATGTGCTGTTTGTTGTTGTGGAAGTCATAGAGGACGCCAACGTGGGCACACGGGTACATGATCACCTTCCTCACGCCATCGGTCAAGTTCAGCACAGGGACACTGCGGTTCAGGCCAAATGACCACACCATGTTCTGTAACACAGGAGGGAATTAAGCAGGGCATAATTCATAATGACTTTCTTATAATATTGTGTTAAAAAGACATTAAACCAAAGTAGATGTCTGGTTCTTGTCTAATATTGTTCAGATATTTTACCAGAATGACTATCAACACGATGAATATTATTTAGCATTTTATTCTTTTTAATTTACCTTGTCATTCCTGACAATTTATTTTTCTTTGTGCCTCTTAGCATATTTACATGGAAAATAGAAAAAACAGCATTAGAAACTAAGAGTTTTAGTCCACTAGTCCTTACAAAGATAACATATACTATTAGTGAGGATATCTTAACTATTGGGCAATTTGGCAAGGACTACAGGACTAGTGCCAATTTCTAACATTGAAAAAAAGGAGAATCGTTGTACACAGAATGAAAGTCAACACAACACCTAAAGTGTAAGCAAAGCTAACTACTTACCAGAGCCGAGCTGGACATGGTTCCCTCGAGTGATGTGTCCGTCCTTTCTCTGGAGGGGAGTCGTGGTGCGTCAGGAATAACCTCAACATCAGCCTGTGTGGGAGGGGGTTGGGCGGGATACCCCACATTACCCTCCTCAGGGGGTGGGGGTGTTCTGCTTGTCTCCCCTGCACCTGGGGGTGGAGACTGTCGCGGGGTGCCTCCCTCAGCACCAGGTTGAGGGGAAAGTCTTTTGCTGCCTCTTGTGCTGCTTGATAGAGGCCTCTCCTCTTTGGCAGGAGTTTCACTTGTATGCTGAGCATCCTCTGGACCTTCCACTTTACCATCTGTAAAGTCCTCGTCTCGAACCGTCTCTTGAGCCTCACCTATCAATTTAAGAGACTGTAGGCAGGGAAGATTCACCAGCTGTCCAATCTGATATGTATCATGATACCTTGCTAACGATCAGATGAGTATCACGATACTTGAATGTGCTCATATCTGTGGTGCGTAAGTTATCTTTTTCATAGTCAGGATGGTCAAATACCTGGCACACTGACGATTTACAGTTGGCAGTGTCAGGTATGGCGCCATGGATGAAACCATAAACGTTTTCACAAGTAATTAGTGTTTGGTGTAACATTTATTAACGAATACATTTAAGGTAAGAATCGGTACTTTTTACTTGGTGTGCGACTGTGACCAGTGCTTGTATTGAGAAATAAATATCATGATCCACTACAAAGCATTACAGGTTTAACTAGACTTATTGCCCTTTGGACAGGGGATAGTGGAAATAGCACAGGGCATGCTATTATTCAAATCAGTTTCCTGTTTGGCCCCTATGGTTTTGACTTACAATCCGTGGTAAAACCTATAGAGTTTACAAGCCTGGGAAGTGACTGGAGAGAGACAGTTTTCAACAGTTTTCCAGATACATCATGTTGTGTCATCTTGATGTTGGAGGAAAGTGAGTGAGTGAGTATGGTTTTATGACACTTTTAGCAATATTCCAGCAATATCATGGCGGGGGACACCAGAAATAGTGTTCACACATTTTACTCATGTCAGGAATTGAACCTGGGTCTTCAGCGTGACAGGCGAACACTTTAACCACCAGGCTACTGACTGCCCCTATTGGAGGAAAGCCCAAAAGGCGGCATGTCTCAGACAAATACCACTTTAGTGAAACTCACAAGCACCATAGGTATAGTGCTGACAAACCATTAACATAATCAGGGTGAATAAAAGAATAGAATCCATGATCACAGGTTTCTGAATAATAAGAGATGCACATGTGAACCACAAATTGGGCAACTGAAACTTCCCCCCTGGGCAGTGCCTGGCCTGGCAGTGTTGGAGCCCCTAAACTTTTAACTTTTAACATTGAGGAAAAGACAAGGACTCGTTGATTAACATGTTTAATTTTAAACACTGATATAACAAGTCCTTTTATATAATTGAATGGGTTTGTATCAATGCAATGTGCAGTCCCTTGTGCTTCATGCTTGTCATAAGAGACAGCTATAAAAAGGATCGGGTGGTCAGGCTGTGATTTGAGCCCTCCAAGTAGTGACCAATTTGGTCACATTTGCAACCTAAATTACCATTATTAAATTACCAATTACCTGTATTTATTGCTTGGTTGCCAGTCGGCTCCCATTAATAAATTAGCTTGGCGACTAAAATATTTCACATATTGAAAAAAACTGGAGCAGAACATCGCTTGTATGTATCAACATCATGACTTCCCTAGTTAGGGGTGTAGTGTAACTCCTTACAGGGATACTGAAGCCTAGCCTGCTTCTGATGCTATCGTCTGTAGTGCTACAAGTTTATGTATTTCTGGTCATGTACACATTTCTCAGTTTACTTTCACAATGGTGGCATGTTCAAATCATAGAAGAATATTTGACATATTTTCAAGAGCCATAGCTAAGCCAAACAGTCCATCACAGAATGATGACATGAATAACACTATAACATAACTATGGCTATTACAGCCAGCAGTCCTGAAAAGCGTTTATTAGATGCAGATGTTGGTGGGCAGAGAATCAGAGAATTCAGCATTGGGATGCGAGATGACCGAGATTACTTCACCTACTGTGAATGTGTCTGATAGTAATAAATGAATGGAAAAACCAAGCCAAGGCACAACATAATAAATAAAGTGAAAAGATAGTAGCAGTAATTGGCTAAGTGAATTCCAGTGACGATCTTTCAACAAGGGGAATTGTACAATGACTTGTCTTTATTGACACAAGGTTTCACAGTTCGTTGTTGAGACATAGAAATGTCTTCAATCTTCTAATGTCTTTTTATTTAATTTCTTAGATAATATATTCTTTGTAAGCCTAAATCAATAATGTGGCCCCTAAAATTTTAATGTGGCTCCTTGAAGTTTAAAATGGCACCTATAAAAATAATGCCAGAATCCAAGAAGCTCCTAGGAATAAATCAAAGCTTGGAGTGCTGTACTTAGCCGACTGTGGGTCATCATTGGTGGGTGTTGATCTTGCCATCAACCACTGGTTTGCCAATCTCAAACCTCATTATATACCGGCCACCGTGATAAAGTTAGGTTATCAACAAACATACAAACATGAACTCACGACAAGTGTTTGAAATTAGGGCTGTGTTAGGGTACTTGAGGTTTGCTCCCGTAGTATTTGAAACTAGGGCCCCCTTAATTTCCAACATTTAACATAAGCTTAATGTCAAGGACCCGTTGAATTGCATCCATAATTGCAAACACAGCCTCCTGTGTTGTATTGATAACTTTAGCGCACAACAATACAGATTTATATTTGTGTGATGCCATACCTTGTTCCTCTGTTGGCTCTGCTTTTTCCTCATCTTCTGGTTTTAAATCTTCAGATGGATTTTCTTCTGCAGCTTGCCCCTGTGCTGCTGCTACTTGACTAGTTCCCTCTTTTTCTTCTACCTCTGCCACAGTTTTGGGTATAGTCTGATCTTCCGTTTCTTTATCTGAATCCTTTACCGGTTCTTCTTTGGGGTCATTCGGTTCATCCTCTCCTCCATCTCCTTGAGCTGCAAACTCAGGGGCAGTGTTGTCAGTCTCATCTTCACCACCTTTCCCATCTTCTTTTTCTATGGGCCCATCTGTCTCGTCACTTTGGTTTTGATTTGTAATCTCTGCAACGGGTACCTGACCTGCTTCTTTCTCGGCCTCTACGTCGGCTTTCGGGGATTCTTGTGTATCCTGTACATCGGTATCATTTTCTTTAGGTATTTCCTGTGCTTCTTCTGCCATATTGAAATATAACGGACGGTGTTTTCCAACACTGACCTGCGAAAACACACATGCACAGCCTCAAAACCTAAAATTCATGCCTGACGCTGTTGCTATGCTACGGTGTTTTTAGCCGACACGTTCTCCGGCATGTCGCAATGGATATCGATTATACCTGATAAATGAATACATGAAATGCCTTCATAATACTTATGCAGGTTATAACAGTATCATCTTGTTATATGATAAGAAATTCCATACAATACGGAAAAATAATTGCACTATTTCCAACAAACATAGGGTCTCATTTACGACATACCAAACACACGTTATACCTAACAACTAATGTTCCTCTTGGTTCACTCAATCAGCATGAAGCAGACGACAAATAATATAAAAGTACATTCAATAGAGTTATTCATTGAAGAGAAGAGTATAACAACAACAAACAACAAAACAAGAAACAAGTGCAAGTAGAATGTATCATTTTGTGAAATTAATGTTGTAAGTTCCTCGCTTAACGCAACTTTTAAAATGGTGTCATAATAACCGTTGGTTTAATATGCTAATTCAATAGTGAAATGTCTGTATCAACGTTAGGTTTGTCAGCATCATATCCATGCTTGGCGGTTTAACCTTTCCTCCCTCGCCAAGCTGACACTCCGCCATATAACTGGAATATACTGTTCCAAGCGACGCTAAACCCAACCCACTCACTCAGTAGACACCCACTCACAATATCCACGTCCCTATGGTACCTATAGTGTTTATCACTAAACCTCATTCTGAGCACAGATAAACTGTAAGTTATAAACATTAAATGGAAATGAATGACATGCAAGCCTGGTACAAAATTTCAAACCTTTGATAGTCTTACTTGCATACACTCCATATATAATGTTTGGACAAAGCTATAAAGTACATCTTAATGTTTGTATCTATAAAACTAGTATGTTTTTAATCTATTAATCATCATTAAGCGACTTAAAATGATAATTCAACTGACAGTCGTTCAGTTTCAAAGGTTTGTAAATAGTCGTAAAGATAATACTTTATTTTAACTCAATGGCCGCTTCCTTGTTCAACATGTCCTCATCGTTAGATGTGTTGGGACATTTTCAGACACCGTGTACTGTTTTATTCACCACGTATATTTTCATGTACGTGTTCGCAATCATAGTATACATACCCATCTTGTGGCGGAAGAGATCACGTGTGTCTGAGCCGGAAGACAATGCAAACGTTCTATTCATAACCGCTCACCCAGACGATGAGTGTATGTTTTTTGCTCCAGCAATCCTGGGTGTAGAATCCCATTCATCATTGCTTTGTTTTACAACAGGTACAGTTGCTTTATTTGCTCATCCTTAATCAATCAGAACCCCACCACTCCACCTACCCCTTCTGGAATCGACAGTATGGGTTAGCACGCAAAATCGGATCCAATGCTGAAAAAAACGGTGACATTCTTGATGACATTTCTTGATGACTTACACCATCAATTGTTGCACAGTTATCTTTCCTTTTCGTATTATTTGTCAATGTATATGTGATTGAAATGTAATATTGTGTCTATTTGTTGTTGTTTTTGTCAGGAAATTATGACCAGAAAGGTGATGTGAGAAAGAAGGAGGTATTGAAGAGTTGTTCTGTTTTGGGTATGTCTCCACAGCAGGTGACAGTGCTAGATATCAGGTATGTATTGTGTTTTCTCCAACAAGCTCTGATATCATGTATTGACCCAACACCAACACCTGTAGACAATCATCTTCCCCAGTCAAGGGAGTTAACTGACTATAAAAGTCCAGTTTCCACCCTTGCCCAACTAGGCTAGAATTATGGAGTTATATTTTGGCTGGATTAACAAGTCTATGCATAGTCCAAACGAAATTGACATCCGTCATATAAAGTCTGCTAACTCCCTTGCCTCAGTAAGATGTCACTTCTTAAACGCCTATGGGATACTGGAGGCCAAGCGGTCTGCTCAGTCAGTCCAGATGGATGACCAGTATTGATATGTTCTTTTTCTAGATCCTTGCCAGACAGTCCGAAGGTGCAGTGGGATAGACAGCAAGTCTGTAGTGAGATCCTCCGCCACTGCCAACAACACAGAGTGAAGAAGGTAGATATCACCTCCAAACTCCCACTCGCTGACACAGGTACTGGCTAGCGACCAGTTATCGCCAAGGACCAATTATCGCCAACTCTCCGTTATAGCGCGGACGTGATAGCAACTCATTTTACTTTTGCTCGTTTTCATTAGAAGAGAGAAATATTTATATATATCAGCAATCAGCTGTTCACACGTTTCCTCCCAATCTACCGGTGATTCAGTTAAAACGTACCCAGTGATACCACTTTAAAGACATTTGATGCAATGGTCGGAAGAAATTGTATCTGAAATTATTATTTTATCAGGAATAACATATTCCAATATCGTGTTATTTTAGTTGCGGCTTCGACCATATATACTTGAAATTATAAGAACCACAAGCGTAGCACTTTGGTACAGATTGTATGCAGGATATTTTTTACGTATGGAACGATTTTGACCAGTCACCATAGGGACTTCCCGCGCAACATGTATTTCGATAGCAAAAACGTTATGTTGACATTTAATTGTCAAACTTCCTCAAATATGACTTTTAGCGGGTCAGGGTACAGCATTTATGATATGTGTATCCATTCTCTTGCAACTAAAGTTTGTTTCAAGGCGTCAATAGCGGTAATCTGACCGTGGTTGCTGTTAATAATGGTGAGTTGTGCGATCTACCGATCCCTTCGCATACGATTTCGCCGAAATTATTGTAAACATTATCATAATTATTGAATGAAATTTTGAATATAGTTAAAAAATATATATTGCAAACATTAGTCCAGATAAAAAATTAACATTTTTTTAATATTATCAGATATTATGATAATAGGATTAAATTGCGTAGTTCAGTTTAGATTTGTTGACTGGTATTTCTGGTGTTACCTGATCGCGGTGATCAGCTGTGAATGTTTTATGAGATGGGGGAAAACATTGTGTCATTGGAAAACTTGAGTTTATTGAAAATGGTAGTAAATTTTGGGAGCCATGCTTTACCGCGCACTATAACCGAGTTAGCGCTATATTGAAGGGTGCAATAACGAGGGAACACTGTATAGGGCTCTTGTATTAGTTGGTTGTAATAATAGGGTAATGTTGTTTTTATATTGGGGGGGGGGGGGGGGGGGGGATAAGGAGCTTTAGATTATTTGTTCTTGTTGTTTTTGTAATTTGTGCAGTGATTGAATATATGGTTGATGTCTTCTATAGTGTTGCAGTGTGTACAGTTTGGGGATGGATGTCTGTTCTGTTCTGTTTGTGTAGTATTTCATTTAGATTTACTTGGCCGCTATGCAATCTGTTTATTATTTTATCCAAAAGGACCGAATCAGTAAAGTTGCTGCTTTTGGTGATTGGTTTTATAAAGAGTGACTTTATCCATATGGATTTACAGTTTTGGATGTTAATTTTGAAATTTTGACTTTTAATAGCTGTTTTATAAGTGATTTTGTTTCAGTCTTACTTGTGGTGATGTTTATGTTGGGAGATGGGTGGGTTGTTGCTATTGTTGCTGTTTTGTCAGCCTAGTCATTTCCCTGTATGCAAGTGTGGCTGGGTACCCAGAGTAGAGTCAACTCCAGTTGTTTATAAGGTCTGGTCAGGTTTTGGAATATTTGTTTCAGATTTGTTTTATCGAGCTTAATGAGTCTGTAATGATGATGAATTTTTTATTATTTGATATTTTTATTTGGTGGTATGCACATAGTATGGCTAGTAGTCCTGCTGTGTCTGTGTTTGTGGAGTTGGTATAGTGAAAGTTTGTTGTGAGCCCTGTTGTGGTTGTTGTTAGTGTTATATGATGCATAAGTGTATATGTGTGGGTGTTCCGGACAGTTCTGTGTTTTGGTGTCTATGCTGGAGTGATCATGTTTTTCTCTGTTGGTGAGTTTTGTGTGGTTTTGAAATAGTTGTATAAAGGGATGTATCTGTGTCGGGGGGTGGGGGTTGTCATGAATGTAGGTGTGAGAGCGATGTGTGTTTTAGATGTGTTCCAGCTTGTGGGTTTTAATTAGTTTAATTAATAGTCTTATCTATCGTGTGTTGAGCCTTGAAAAGTCCGTGGGGGGAGGCGCTTGGGGATGAGGCGTTCGGCGAATGGCGGCCGGCGAGCCGGCTTGTGCCTAGTGTCCGAGTCCAAGGTGGTTAGTCTATGTGGGTGTTCGAGATCCCTTTGTCTGATCGTAGTTTGGTATTTTGGATGAGTTTGGTAGCATCTCAGAAGGTAGCCGGAAGTAATCAGGCAGAGAAGCTGTGATGCGATTATGTACGTGTTTACATCTCCGACTTTGAAAACCGATGTGAATGAACGAACCAACCGACGAACGACTCAGTAAAACATAATGTCAGCAGTTTTATACCTTGAATTTCACATGTTGTTGCAGCTGCAGTTTTTAAAACTATTTTTGTACTTCATATGCTAACACGGATTCTTTGATGGCAATGATAACCATGTGTTGCTACAACAACTACTGTAAATCTCTGGTGTCTTTGATCTTTGCGACTGTGTCGAATTCCGACACGAGGCAGCGCGCATGTATTGTTTAAGCGGAAGTACTCTACTCAGCGGTGCTATTTGGTGTGTGATTGGATTAATGTAAGGTTGGATTAAAGTGAGGATTCTCCTGTATTTTCTTTAGGTATAAATCCACTGATTCTTGAGAGCAGGGGGTGTCACATTCATATTGAGTCCCATTTTTGACCAGGGGCCAGCAGTCGCATTCTTTTGGAGATGCATTAATTTCACGCTTTACTGTATTTTAATTTCATTTCTATCCTATGTTACAGTTAAGACTAATTGTTAAGTTAAGTGAAAGGTATTTGTTATATGTCAAATAAATTTGCCTTCTCGATTTCTTTTTATCAAGTTTGACCATATGAGAGCCTCAAAAGTAATTTCAGGGAATATGTCTTACAAACTTGTTGTTAAATCAGGGAATATGTATAATAACTGAAAAAGGTAGGGATTATGTATATTCCCTGAGTGAATGAGACATTAAATATATTCCCTGAAAATTTCAGGGATTACACATATTCCCTGATTATACATATTTCCTGTAACATATATATCCTTAAATCCCTAGCACATAGGGATAAGCATGTGAAGATCGAATTTGGGATTTTGTTTTTGTCAAGTGTGCAGATGACAAATTGATAATAGCATTTCTTGTTCATTTTGATGAATAAAAAAAATTATGTGTGATACCCAAGATGCTAAAAATGTAATTTGTATATAGCTGAAGCGGTGCACGTGATCACGTGCTGTTAAGAGGATGACGATAACTGGTACAGTAAGGCAATGGGAAAGTTCTATTTCCACTGTTTTGATTCCCTATTGTAGCATTATGACAGAAATTAACTTAATCTTATTCAACGGTCAGAAATAAGCACATTTGCTCATAGTTTCCCCAAAATTACAGTTATTGGTACAGTCAACTATGTCCACGCAATATGTCAGAAATAACATGAAAAAAAAATGGCGATAACTGGTTGGTGACCAGTAGACAGCTACTGTACACCGTAAGTAATCAGATGGGCACAGGTAGTTCTGTTTTCTGACGTTAGCTGCAACTGGTATACAATATTTGAAACCTGTGAATTCTATATTGGAAACCTACCAGATATGGCTATCGGTCTCACAGGTATCAAACTTGGAAACAACATTTTCCTCATTTAGTGTTGTATTGTGTAACCATGGAAACAAATTCTGTTTCATGCCTCTCTAATCAGTATTTCATTCATAACATGGTATGAAACATACCGGTAATAACAATATGAAAATCCTCCCTGTGACCTTTGTTCTCTCAGAAGCTGTGGCAATCTACATTGAAACTTGAAATATATGTTTTGTAATTTTGTAAAATTTTGCATGATGTATGCAAATAGGTAACACACAGTGATGTTTTCGTATTTGATGATAAGTTAATGATGAACACTTTCAGATTTATACGTTTGATGGGTATGGGGTGAGTGGTCACAGCAACCATAGAGAGCTGTACAAGGCTGTGAGGTGAGTTAGGGCCTTACATAGGTGTTAATTATCAATATTGTTCTAAAAACATACACCCCAAGAGATGGTGAGTTATTATAGGGCCCCAGAAACCTATGCTTGTAGTTGGAGAGCTTGGTGACTTCATTGATTGAGTCTTCGTATCCAGACGGCGTGGATTGTTGCTTAGGTGAGGTGAGGTGAAATGGGGTTTAATGTCGCGTCCAAGATTATTGCACTTATATAGCGACGTGCATGCATGTGTATTTGTGTGTGTGGCTGCTTGTACTAGTCCAGACTGATGCTGATTTATAGTGCTAGCTCACTGAGATACCATGCTGCAGTTTAACATGAATACCCCACTCAGACACAGTATACCAACTCCGAGCTGACCAGTCCTTGTTTTAGCCCCTTAATGCCGAGCGCCAGACAGGGTAACAACAAGTACCATCTTTTAACGTCCTTTGGTATGACGCCGTTCGGGGATCGAAACCCGGACCTTCCTCTCTCTGGGCGGATGCTCTACCATTAGACCACAGAGGCAGTCGATTGTTGCTGACAGTATCAATCACTGGTTTGTCTGGTCTAACTCGATTATTCACATTCGTCATATAGCTAGTATTGGTTTAGGGTTAACTTTGACTCTGACCCCAAGGAACTGATTCCATCATCATAATTCAACTCTGAAATGAGGCTGACATGAATTAGAAAAGTACCGACATCAGTAGTATTTAGAGGTCACAAGATTGCCTGGGGATAAAAATGTAGCCTTTGCACAAAAGCATGAAAATATTTTAAGACATTTGTTTTGCATCAATTCAACATTTCTGAAGGTGTAGACATTTCCACATTGAAAATGGTAAAATATATCTGAATTGGCTTTAAAACGGGTTTCCTCCTTGATTGATTATACAGTATGTGAATCGGTTTAGTGAGCAAGCTGTTCTATCCCTTAGGCTATTGTGTACCTTGCCCCCTTCATGCATGTATTGAAGAACATGAGGATGATAATGTACTTGTATCTCAAGACGAGTGAAGATCCGGTGTAGAATAGGTCTTCAGCAACCAATTACTTGCCATAAGGGGCTTGTCGTAAGAGGCGACTAACAGGGTTGGGTGGTCAGGCTTGGTTGATGTTTGTCATCGTATCCCAATTGCATGGATTGATGCTCATGATGTCAATCACTGGATTGTCTTGTCCAGACTTGAATATTTACAGACTGCCATCATATAGCTGGAATATTGCTGAGTGTGGCGTCAAACAACAAACAAACAAACAAACTTGTATCTCACATTTATTGGGACAACAGCATCATGATGGAGAGATCATATGTAAAACTTCCTTTCTTTCTTCACAGACATCTAAAGATTGACAGAAAAGAGCTACAAGGTATGTTATCATGGTTATGTATTCTACTGTTTACAACAGTGATAGATAATATATTTTTTATTTCTTCTACTTTCTTGATCAACTCAGTCTCTTTAGATCAGTGCTATTGTTCTGATACAATGCTTCTCTGCATGGCAGTCTGATAATGTATTATTCTGTGGCTGTTGTAGCATTATGATGGTGTATTCCTGTTACAGACATTGAGTGCTACATCTTACAGAGTGTCAACCTGCTTCGTAAATACACCTCACTGTTAGATCTGCCCTACAGCGTGTACACAGCTGACGTAGTGTATGTGTCGTCTCCATCTCAGGTCCTTACAGCTCAGGTAGGACAGTAGCTAGTTGTCATGCAAGTACTAGCACATGATTTACAAGTATACCTCACTGTTAGATCTGCCATTCGGCCTGTACACAGCTGACGTAGTGTATGTGTCGTCTCCATCTCAGGTCCTTACAGCTCAGGTAGGACAGTAGCTAGTTGTCATGCAAGTACTAGCACATGATTTACAAGTATACCTCATTGTTAGATCTGCCATTCGGCCTGTACACAGCTGACGTAGTGTATGTGTCGTCTCCATCTCAGGTCCTTACAGCTCAGGTAGGACAGTAGCTAGTTGTCATGCAAGTACTAGCACATGATTTACAAGTATACCTCACTGTTAGATCTGCCATTTGGCCTGTACACAGCTGACGTAGTGTATGTGTCGTCTCCAACTCAGGTCCTTACAGCTCAGGTAGGACAGAAACTATTTTTCATGCAAGTGCGATCAACTCAGGTTGGACACACACCAGTTGTACTGTAAGTACTGTTATCTCAGGACAATAACTAGTTGTCATGTAAATACTGTCATTTCTGGACAATAACTAGTTGACATGCAAGTACCGTCATTTCATGTTGGAACAATTTAATTGTCATACAAGTACTGTCAACCCAGCTAGAACCAGAGACTATATACCGCTATATGGTCTCTGCTAAAACACATACTAGTTGTCATGCGACTAATTTCAACTTGCATAAATACGCCTCTCCATGTAGTTTGCATCACAATTAAAATAACGGCATTGTATTTAATCATTCCCTTTTTTATGTCAACATTAACTATTGTCTCTCTCAATTATCAGCTGCCACTAAAGACAAATTACAATAAACATGTTATCTGGTTGTTCCCTAGTTACTATATGATGATGCCGTCAACGGCATTCGTCATGATGATTATGAAATGACTGAATACCTCCTATGCCGATGTTTCAGAGAGCGATGTACGCCCACTGGAGTCAGTTCGTGTGGTTCCGGATCCTCTTCATATTCTTCTCCAGATATCTTATTATAAATACTTTTACAAAAATCGATGTTTATAAACAATTCAATAAACATTCATGAAAAATGTTGTGTGAGAGTTTGATGTTACACAATGGAGGTCAGTCTTCAGCAGACCAATACCTCAAGTGTCTTGTAGAAAGGTGCATAACCAATTGCACAAGTCTAAAGTAGACAGACACCTGACCAATGCCACAAGTCTACAGTAGACAGGTACCTGACCAATACCTGAAGCCTACAGTGGACAGTTACCTGACCGATACCTGAAGCCTACAGAAAACAGATACCTGACAGACACCTGAAGTCTACAGTAGACAGATACCTGAAGTCTACAGTAGACAGATACCTGACCGATACCTGAAGTCAACAGTAGACAGGTACCTGAAGTCTACAGTAGACAGATACCTGACCGATACCTGAAGTCAACAGTAGACAGATACCTGAAGTCTACAGTAGACAGATACCTGAAGTCTACAGTAGACAGATACCTTACCTATACCTGAAGTCTACAGTAGACAGATACCTGACTGATACCTGAAGTCAACAGTAGACAGGTACCTGAAGTCTACAGTAGACAGATACCTGAAGTCTACAGTAGACAGATACCTGAAGTCTACAGTAGACAGGTACCTGACCAATACCTGAAGCCTACAGTGGACAGGTACCTGACTGATACCTGAAGTCTACAGTAGACAGATACCTGAAGTCTACAGTAGACAGATACCTGACCGATACCTGAAGTCAACAGTAGACAGATACCTGAAGTCTACAGTAGACAGATACCTGACTGATACCTGAAGTCAACAGTAGACAGATACCTGAAGTCTACAGTAGACAGATACCTGACCAATGCCACAAGTCTACAGTAGACAGATACCTGACCAATGCCACAAGTCTATAGTAGACAGATACTTGACTGATACCTGAAGTCAACAGTAGACAGATACCTGAAGTCTACAGTAGACAGATACCTGACCAATGCCACAAGTCTACAGTAGACAGGTACCTGACCGATACCTGAAGTCTACAGTAGACAGATACCTGACCGATACCTGAAGTCTACAGTAGACAGATACCTGACCGATACCTGAAGTCTACAGTAGACAGATACCTGACCGATACCTGAAGTCTGCAGTAGACAGGTACCTGACTGATACCTGAAGTCTGCAGTAGACAGGTACCTGACTGATACCTGAAGTCTGCAGTAGAAAGGTACCTGACTGATACCTGAAGTCTGCAGTAGACAGGTACCTGACCGATACCTGAAGTCTGCAGTAGACAGGTACCTGACTGATACCTGAAGTCTGCAGTAGACAGGTACCTGACTGATACCTGAAGTCTGCAGTAGACAGGTACCTGACCGATACCTGAAGCCTTCAGTGGACAGATACCTGTCAGACACCTGAAGTCAACAGTAGTCAGATACCTGAAGTCTACAGTAGACAGATGCCTGAAGTCTACAGTAGACAGATACCTGAAGTCTACAGTAGACAGATACCTGACCAATACCTGAAGTCTGCAGTAGACAGATACCTGACCGATACCTGAAGTCTACAGTAGACAGATACCTGACCGATACCTGAAGTCTACAGTAGACAGGTACCTGACCGATACCTGAAGTCTGCAGTAGACAGGTACCTGACTGATACCTGAAGTCTGCAGTAGAAAGGTACCTGACTGATACCTGAAGTCTACAGTAGACAGGTACCTGACTGATACCTGAAGTCTGCAGTAGACAGGTACCTGACTGATACCTGAAGTCTGCAGTAGACAGAACACCGATACCTGAAGTCTGCAGTAGACAGATACCTGACCGATACCGGAAGTCTGCAGTAGACAGGTACCTGACTGATACCTAAAGTCTACAGTGGACAGATACCTTACCAGATACCTTCAACTCGAACCACATACGAGTCTCATCAGGCCATAACATAAAACTGTGTTCAATCTTACTCCACTTATTTAATTATTACTATATTGTGCCTGAGAGTTAGAACTTTACTGTGCTTTATATATTATATATTTCAGTAAACTACCATTATAGTTACAGGCAATACTTATTTTGCCCTGACACTGTTCCTTATAAATAAACCTTAAAACTCAGAAGGATCTGCTTATTTGGAAGCATTGTGTTATCCTTTGTCATACCCACCTGAATAAAAAAACCTATTTATTCATTGAAAAGAAGTGTTTGACATTTAGTGACATCCAGACGTCAAGGTTTATCAGAAGGTCGGGCCCGGGCCGCTAGAATGTCAATATATTTCTGAAAAATAACACTTAGTGGTCTGTACTGTTCAACAGTTCAGCCAAGTTTAACTAAATGTCCCACAGAATCTATGAATGGAATTTCACGCCCCTCTCCGCGTGGCCTTTCAGCCACTGTAAACAGTGGTCCATTTTTGACTTGAGGGTTGTTCTTGTGGAGGTTCACCACATCTTGAAGTGGTCTTTCAGCCACTGTAAACAGTGGTCCATTTCTTGACTTGAGAAACCGCCCCCGTGGTGTTGTGGTAGAGCGTCCGCCCAGAGAGCGGAAGGTTCGGAGTTCGATCCCCGGCCGCGTCATACCAAAAGACGTTAAAAGATGGTACTTGTTATTACCCTGTCTGGCGCTCGGCATTAAGGGGCTAAAACAAGGACTGGTCGGCTCGGAGTCAGTATACTGTGTCTGAGTGGGGTATACATTCATGTTAAACTGCAGCATGGTATCTCAGTGGGCTAGCACTATAAATCGGCATCAGCCTGGACTAGTACAAGCAGCAACACACACACGTGCATGCACGTCGCTATATAAGTGCAATACTCTTGGACGCGACGTTAAACCCCATTTCACCTCACCTCTTGACTTGAGGGTTGTTCTTGTGGAGGTTCACCACATCTTGAAGTGGCCCTTCAGCTTCTGTAACCTGTGTCATCCACCAACTTCTTAGTGATGCCAATCAAGCAATTCTGTAACCTGTGGTCCATTGGTTGACTTCAGGGTTGTCCTTGTGGAGGTTCACCATAACTCTGCATCTTCGAATTTGGGAATACATCTACGATTCTGATAGTTGCCACTTCAAAGTCTGTCTGAATGGCCTGTGGCTGGAGTAGAGGCCGGCCACCTCTGTTACCACCACTGGAAAGCCATATAAAGACTTTTCATGACGAAATATTGACAGAAGCAGGTGACCTCGCCAAGGTGAACACTTCCAAGCTAACTGTCGTTCATTTCTCGATGAACTTCAGTATGTCACGTGATTACGTTGTCAATCAGGCGGATACATACATGACTACTTTAGGCGTATTCCCCAATGTCTAAAACGTATTATCATACGAATCAGGCGATCAGTGATGCATGCGTTGTAGCCAGACAGATCACCAAAACTGAAGCATCTATTCGAAGTTACAACAGAGAATGCTTCACTTACCAAAAGAAATCACTAAACTCCACACTGTCGAGTCGGCCAATATGCATCGGGAATACAAACCGCGCCGCCTCAAGCATAGACTCGTTAATCCAGCCAAAATATAAATATCCATAATTCCAGGCTAGTTAGGCAAGGGAGGACACTGGACTTTTATAATCAGTTAACGCCCTTGCCTCGGGAAGATGCTTACAACCAACCTCTCCAAAGAATACCTCATCCGCCAAACCAAATCCAGCATGAACTGAACCTACTTCACCTGGGTAGACGACACCTGCGAGCAGATCCCGGGCTCCCCATGGAGCCCCTCCACATCCACAATCCAACCAGTTTACTAGTACAGGAAGGTAGATGGCACCCTTGTCATCCCCAATCAATCTTTATTACAGAAATACTATGGTTGTCAACGGGCATGTCGACGGGGAATCAGCTCTTCGGGGAATAAAGGACAAAATCGACATCACTGTTCCGGGACGCTTTATGCACAACGTGTAAACAGTAAACAACAATTGCACCATGAGCGGAATACGTGCTCTGACAACACAAACACAGCGATGAGCGGACCTTCCAGCTCAGGCGTACAAGAGGTGAGCGGAGCTCCAGCTCACCTCAGGACGTTTCCTACGGGCGGCACATCCTGCTCGAGGTCGTCCCTACACCAGCACTCGGAATACCAAGCCTGACTAACACCGTAGTAACTGTGTAATGGTAGCACATATATAGTAATGAACAATGGAAATACAATGACGTTACTCTGGACATGGGACTTCCGGGGGTGACGTACCGACACAACTCAGGAGATGAACAATTAAGGCAATAAATGTCATGCTATAAATAACAGTAATTAACGGAAAGTGATATAGTAGCCCAGGTTGGCTGTCAGTCAATATACAATGAAATGTTGGTGAGGATTAACAACGGGGATTAGCACCTAAAACGTAATGACAATTAAGTTATGGAGACATGGCTACAGGGTAATTTGCCTTTGGAGTCAAATGTACTTCAGACAATGGTAGTCGTAAATCAGTCGCTATGATAGTACATATCTTTGTGGATAGTGGGTGGACATATTGATTTCTACTTATTTAAGTCATTCATCTTATCATTTCTAAAATTCCTTGCATGGAATACATACGCTGTCCGAGGCTTCTGTAGATTAATATTTATAGAAGACATGAAACTTAGATATGTTTTGGAATTGGTACATTGGTGGGTGTAGGTATACAATTCGTAAATTCTGATAAAAGGACAAATGAGAACAATATGGTTCTCATCCTCTATTAGCTGTAGATTACACATTTTACATAATCTAATTTCCTTGGGATTTTGAAATATCTTCTCGTTTCAATATCTAATTCATGTGATGAACATCTGAATCTAGAAACTGTAATTCTATATTTGTACAAGAGTGGTTTCAAAAGATATTCTTCAGCCATAAAATGTGCTCAAAACAAACTAAAGCACTGTCATTTTGACGATAGAGTTAACAAACAATACCCCTTTTGTATGTACGTATCTTTGAGCCTTTGTGTACACAAAATGTATGCCCAAAATGTTCAGGACAATCTACATATAAGAATAGACCCTGGAGTCTTGTCCACTTCCTTCCCAGTTCGGCTATCATAGAGGGTGGCCAATCACTAACATTTTGTGTAACTTGTTCCAAAGTCTGCGAATCCCAGACTGAGACACATTGACATATGTGTTCTAGTGGTTTGAAGCACGCCAATAGCCCTGAAGCGTTCATCACGTTGTAGACGAGACATTTCCAGTATGATCACGAGCACTGCATTGAAGCAACAGTAGGCAGTTCACATGTTACTGTGGAAAATGAAAATCAGATTCCTCAAGTCTACAGTAGGCATTTTCTTCTGGACGAAAAATAAGTGATCTCAAGAATGAAACCGATAACCAATGTGTATTCATATTAGTCAATTTCACTTGCGAGTGTCAGTGTCACTATATAAACGACACAAATCACAACTCACGTCATGTTTCCTCCTGACATACCCCCCAGTACCTAACGTTGGTTTCCAGGACGGAGCCCCCAGTGTCTATGTTGGTTTCCAGGACAGAGCCCCCAGTGCCTAACGTTGGTTTCCAGGACGGAGCCCCCAGTGCCTAATGTTGGTTTCCAGGACGGAGCCCCCAGTGCCTAACGTTGGTTTCCAGGACGGAGCCCCCAGTGCCTAACGTTGGTTTCCAGGACGGAGCCCCCAGTGTCTATGTTGGTTTCCAGGACAGAGCCCCCAGTGTCTATGTTGGTTTCCAGGACAGAGCCCCCAGTGTCTATGCTGGTTTCCAGGACAGAGCCCCCAGTGTCTATGTTGGTTTCCAGGACAGAGCCCCCAGTGTCTATGTTGGTTTCCAGGACGGAGCCCCCAGTGTCTATGTTGGTTTCCAGGACAGAGCCCCCAGTGTCTATGTTGGTTTCCAGGACGGAGCCCCCAGTGTCTATGCTGGTTTCCAGGACAGAGCCCCCAGTGTCTATGTTGGTTTCCAGGACAGAGCCCCCAGTGTCTATGCTGGTTTCCAGGACAGAGCCCCCAGTGTCTATGTTGGTTTCCAGGACAGAGCCCCCAGTGTCTATGTTGGTTTCCAGGACAGAGCCCCCAGTGTCTATGTTGGTTTCCAGGACAGAGCCCCCAGTGTCTATGTTGGTTTCCAGGACGGAGCCCCTAGTGTCTATGTTGGTTTCCAGGACAGAGCCCCCAGTGTCTATGTTGGTTTCCAGGACAGAGCCCCCAGTGTCTATGTTGGTTTCCAGGACGGAGCCCCCAGTGTCTATGTTGGTTTCCAGGACAGAGCCCCCAGTGTCTATGTTGGTTTCCAGGACAGAGCCCCCAGTGCCTAACGTTGGTTTCCAGGACAGAGCCCCCAGTGCCTAACGTTGGTTTCCAGGACAGAGCCCCCAGTGCGTAACGTTGGTTTCCAGGACAGAGCCCCCAGTGTCTATGTTGGTTTCCAGGACGGAGCCCCCAGTGTCTATGTTGGTTTCCAGGACAGAGCCCCCAGTGTCTATGTTGGTTTCCAGGACAGAGCCCCCAGTGTCTATGTTGGTTTCCAGGACAGAGCCCCCAGTGCCTAACGTTGGTTTCCAGGACAGAGCCCCCAGTGCGTAACGTTGGTTTCCAGGACAGAGCCCCCAGTGTCTATGCTGGTTTCCAGGACAGAGCCCCCAGTGTCTATGTTGGTTTCCAAGACGGAGCCCCCAGTGTCTATGTTGGTTTCTAGGACGCCCCCAGTGTCTATGCCCCCAGTTACTACAATGTTGGCCGATTCTAATCGGTGCCACGGCGCCCAAGTTGTCTCAAGCGCTTCTATTGCTGTGTTCATTAACATGACAGGATGTGATGACCGGGGGTTCGAATCCAACGTTCATCCATATTGTTATCCTTGGTCAGTTTCAGACCGTGTTCCTTGTGGTAAACGTCTACGACCGGTGCTACTTAAGGGTTCCTTCCAACATAAACTAAAGACTTGCTGGGATATATCCGAAATACTGTACGTACAGCGTTAAACCCAACTCACTCACTCACTCGTTATTATAACGGCAACCTTGGGGCGGTTTGGTAGCCTAGTGGTTAAAGCGTTTTCTCGTCACGGCGAAGGCCCGGGTTCGTTTCCCCAAATGGGCACAATGTGTGAAGCCCATTTCTGGTGTCCCCCGCCGTGATATGGTGGAATATTGCTAAAAGTGGCGTAGAACCAAACTCACTCACTATAACGGCACTTTACCATACTACAGATGACATACTGGCTCAAATGTTGTGTAAACATGTTTATTAGAAAAGATCGATAGGGTACTGTGATAGGTGGCTTCAACAACATCTACTGTTCGTTACCGGCTCTGGAGTCCTGGAAATTAAACAAAAACACTGATACAGTGAGTAAGTAGGGTTTTACGCCGCTTTTAGCTATATTCCAGCAATATCACGGCGGAGGACACCAAAAATGGGCTTCTCACATTGTACTCATGTAGGGAACCATGTGCGCTTGACATTGTAGTCCAACTCACTCACCAATTAAGTCTTCATCACTCATAGGGCGGTCGGGTAGCCTAGTGGTTAAAGCGTTCGCTCGTCACGCCGAAGACCCGGGTTCGATTCCCGACATGGGTACAATGTGTGAAACCCATTTCTGGTGTCCCCCGCCATGATATTGCTGGAATATTGCTAAAAGCGGCGTAAAACTACACTCACTCACGCCTCACTCATAAGCAAATATAACAATATGAATGTTGAGACAGAGTTTTTGTGATAGGTTGAGCTTAAAAATTATGGTGAAATCATCATAATGATGTCTCAGTACAATAACTTACTCTCTTAACTTGAATCGATTTCTCTCTTTCCAGCCAGTGCCCCGACTGCAGCGTTTGTCAAAGCCGTCACTGCCGCCCCCTCCACTGCGTGTCCGACTTCGTGAGCTACGTTTTCAACGTCGTGTTTGAGATGACTCCAGAAGTCCCGTTTAGCAGCCGAAATCTCTCTCTTTCCAGCCAGTGCCCCGACTGCAGCGTTTGTCAAAGCCGTCACTGCCGCCCCCTCCACTGCGTGTCCGACTTCGTGAGCTACGTTTTCAACGTCGTTTTTGAGATGACTCCAGAAGTCCCGTTTAGCAGCCGAAATTTCTCTCTTTCCAGCCAGTGCCCCGACTGCAGCGTTTGTCAAAGCCGTCACTGCCGCCCCCTCCACTGCGTGTCCGACTTCGTGAGCTACGTTTTCAACGTCGTGTTTGAGATGACTCCAGAAGTCCCGTTTAGCAGGCGAAATTTCTCTCTTTCCAGCCAGTGCCCCGACTGCAGCGTTTGTCAAAGCCGTCACTGCCGCCCCCTCCACTGCGTGTCCGACTTCGTGAGCTACGTTTTCAACGTCGTGTTTGAGATGACTCCTGAAATCCCGTTTATCAGGCGAAATTTCTCTCTTTCCAACCAGTGCCCCGACAGCGCCAGGTCCACCTGAATCTCCCTGAGACACGGGCAGTGTGTTGACCGCTGAGGGTGTTATCGTCAACAGAGCTAACATGAAAAGCATGTTGAACCTGAAAAATTACAACATTTTCGGTTTTATCGCACGTTTTGTCTGGCGCAATCTCTAGTAAAACTACAATTTCGAGTACATATAGGCTTAAAAATTAAGGTCTCGCCGCCTGTCAAGCAAACCACTGATTGACCAATCAGAAAGCCGTGATACACTTTCAAGAACGGCCACTTTGTACGGCAAATAATATTAACAACTTGACATGTGAGCGATTGAGATCTCATGATATTCAAATTTTGAATATTTTGTCGGTTACGTACAGTCAGTATAATACCAGAAGACTGTCAACTCCATTGTTAACATGCACGTACGGCAGTCATAGTGTGTGAGTGAGTGAGTTGGGTTTTACGTCGCTTTCAACAGTAGTCCAGTTACATCACGGCATGTCAGTTTAATGTAGGAGGAGAGCCTGAAGTGTTACAGGTCAGTGACGTTCATCACTGTGGTGAAACCCTCGAGCCATCTGGGCGAATCTGAGATTCAAGCCGATACACGAGCATAGGTACCCGTGAAGATTCCGGGGTAGAATAGGTCTTCAGCAACCCATGCTTGCTTTAAAAGGTGACTATGCTTGTCGTAAAAAGCGACTAACGGGATCGGGTGGTCAGGCTCGCTGACTTGGTTTATGCATGTCATTGATCCCAATTGCTTGGATGGATGCTCATGATATTAATCACTGGATTGTCTGGTCCAGACTCGATTATTTACAGACCGCCGTCATATAGCTGGAAAAGTGCTGAGTGCGGCGTCAAACAATAAACCAACCAACCAACAATCATAGGGTTCTGTCACGTGCAAGGGAAGCAACTCTGCACAGCGAAATGTGGCTCCTTAGGCTATTTGGCTACCTCAGGGGTGAGTCGGTGTGACATTGAAAATGGACCCGCGTTGAAAAGTGACCCAGGAGTCAGTATTCAACTTTAAAAACATATCCGGTCTCAGTTTTCAACAGACCAGGGTCAGTCTTCAACAGTTGAAAATTGACCCTGTCAGCTTACCAAGTCGTTAAATAGTGACCCGGGCCTCGCGTTGAAAAGTGACTCCGTTGAATTGTGACTTCTAGTGTAAATAAAAAGATCTAATGTTACAATCGATGAAATCTTTTTAAGTGTCTTTATCCGGGTGTTTCTGAAAGCGTATCTGCCAGCTTGCATCAGTTGTTTTCCGTACATATATGTCTTTTTGAGTGCGGTAGAGGGAAGGGTGGGGGCGTTTAATGTTTTATTAAAACTGGGAAAATCCAGATTCAAGATTTACTGGCCAAAACTATACAACCAAAAACCAAGCTACATTTCAATCTTCATTTTTGTTAAGATTTAATTAATAAACAAAGTACTTTCACGAGCGGATATCAAAACGTTTTAAGCCTCACTCACTTAATGTTGAAATTCTGGTTAAACTTATAAATATGTTTCAACATAGTCCCCTTCCAGTTTCACACACATGTTCCATCTGGTCTTCCAATCATGTCCGATATAGAGAAGCCAAGCAGTCAATTGTTGCCGTCCTCAAATCTTCAACCCTGCACGTGCTTTTTCAATTGAGGGGACACATGTGGAAATCACTGGGGGCTAGATCTGTAGGTCACAGGTCGAACTCACGTTTTCCTGAAGCATCCAGCACAACCCAGCCGCCGTGTACTGGTGCGTTGTCTTGTTAGACAATCTAGAACAGGTACCAGTATTTGGGTATTCTCCATTGTATTGTATAGAGTCGCTTAATGTGATAGAGAATGTTCGTCGTTATCTACTTATAACAAGTGTTTTAGGCTCAAAGCATTTGATAATGTCCACATTTCCAAAATTCATTGTGCATTTTTGAAATTCGGCAAAATTCACGGATGTTACTACACTTTACTGAAGTTTTTGAAATAGTGCTGGTTTTGTTTCTTTTTATTTCATTGCGCACACCACTTTCCACAATTAAAACAGTATTTTATAGGAATTGTGTAAAGCGTAACATCATTGTCAATTTTTTAAACGAGTTCAATCGCTTTGATTTTGTGTTTTTTCGAAGAGTTGCCTTCATTGCCACACCCATACGGAAACAGTTCACTGACTTAATAGAACATTGCCCTTTTGGTCAGGTTTTCAGCTTTCTTATCTTGAAATGCTTGTAGTATGCAGATGTGTCTTTGATCCTTACCTTTGTGTTATCTTTTGAGTGTTTGACCTTTTCAGAAATAGTAAAAAAGTTTAATCTTTTGAAACCAAACTTGGTATTTTGCTGTTGGCGAGTCTGGTGCCGCCATCGCTCGGTCTGCACTTTTGTTTCACGTTGCAAATTATGGTAGTGGTCAATGTAACATATGTGATCAGAAACTTCTAGGGTTTATAATACAAAACTATGCATTTCTGATTTGCTTTACCCGCCTTGCATAAACCGTTGTTATTCCTAATTCGGTGATGATGTGATCCACCCTTCCAACAGAGATGCTAATTACCCAGTTAACACAGGGGGTCCAGGCAACGTTGCATTCGTAGGTTACTATTTGGTTACTATGTAGACTCCCAGTAATGTCACAAGAACGTTCCTGTGGAACCATACAACGTCTGTGCGACGTTCGACTTATTGGCTGTTTTAATACGTTGTAGCAATATTACGACAATGTCACGTTGCTTAAACAAAGTAACGTTCTTACAACGTTGTGGGCACGTCCTTTTGGTAGCTGGTAGTGAGTGAGTGAGTATGGTTTTACGCCGCTTTTAGCAATATTCCAGCAATATCACGGCGGAGGACACCAGAAATGGGCTTCACACATTGTACCAATGTCGGGAATCGAACCCGGGTCTTCGGCGTGACGAGCGAACGCTTTAACCACTAGGCTACCCGACCGCCCCTGGTAGCTGGTAACACTTGCAGTCTGTCCTTTCAGACCTTTGTCATGCAATAGATTAATGGTTTCTTTTGAGTTCGACCGAAAACGTCCCCACGCATCGAATGCGAATGGTGCTTTTAATGTTAGTGTTTTTTAACTTATCTTATTGATACTAACTTCTCACAATATTGTTTATTCGTTTGTAAAGTGGGATTTTATATTTTGAAATATAACGGGGTTGAAGTTTGTATATAAATATACCAACTTGCGTGCCAATGCAATATATATTTGCATCAATATAATTATATCAGAATGACCTCAAATTACAACATTTATATATTCTCGTACTGAAATATACTTGACATCATGTTAACACTTCGAAAATATAATCATTAAACGCTATTCCTAACACCACCATGAACATTTTATGCGTGGGGACGTTTTAGGTTGAGAACGCTTTCGGTGTGCCTCTTTCTATTTACGGCTTCCAGATTGTAGGTCTCTCTCTCTCACACACACATACATACATACATATATAATACTACCCTGCACCCACATACTTGCTCTAACACACATGCACCCACCGGGTCACTTTCGTTCAGCCCGAAGACCGGAGCCCCATTGTAACCACCGTGGCGTTATGGTTGTAATACTACCCAAAGCCACGTAAAACCCCATCAAACAAACATAACACACATGCAAGCGTACACACAGGCAGTCACTGGACAGCTGTACATGCACACACATTTTTGGACATTTCTAAAGTGAGTGAGTGAGTGAGTTAATGCTTTACGTCACATTGGCAATATTTCAGCCATATCGTGACGATCATTTCTAAAGCCAGGAACCATGGCAATTTGTATATGTATACGTTAACACATGCCTATAAATGCGTGTCACCTCCAACCCTCATCCCGAACACACTGATAAATATTTGCACCAATTTAGACATGCTATAAAGAGTCTTCTGGTAAGCAGAATAAATCACAAGTCACAATTCAACGGAGTCACTTTTCAACGCGAGGCCCGGGTCACTATTTAACGACTTTGTAAGCTGACAGGGTCACTTTTCAATTGTTGAAATTTGACCCTGGTCTGTTGAACAGTGAGACCGGGTATGTTTTCAACGTTGAATACTGACTCCTGGGTCACTTTTCAACGCGGGTCCATTTTCAGTGTCACACCGGTATGACTGGTGATTCTTATTTCAAAGCCGTTCTTCCCCATAACGTCACTTACCTTAAAGTCTTGAAGTTGAAATGACAAGTTTCGTAGATTCTGATACTTATATATGCATTGACTGTTGACGCCATCTGTTGTGGAAGAATTGTTTCTCAAATAACATCCGGCATCACGCGTTTATTCCGCGTTTAGCCGTACATCCTGGGACGTGATGACTCGCTGAGCTAGCGATGTTGTGAAGGACGTGGTCTTATCATGCCGTCTATGTCACCAGAACACACCCTGTGAACTTTCATTGTGATAAAATTCAGGCAGAATTTCAGTGGTGCAAACGTTCTTATCCACGTTGAAACGCTATCCTACAAGCATATTTCAGATACATGATGATCAAGTCATCAATATACAAGGAGAAATACGCTGGAAAGTTAAGAGCGAGTAAATTTGGTTTAACGCTGCTTTGAACAGTATTTCAGTTATATCACATCGTGTAGACTGATGTGGTTTTAGACATTTACCACTTGAAAATCACGAACATTACCAGGGCGAACCGGGATTCGAACCCAAGTTAATAGGTTTCTATCACACAGCTATGCTCAAATAGGTGCATACTGCATATACATTGCTGGACAGTCTTAAAAACTAAATAACTAAGTAAGTGAAAATGCTTTGAGTGAGTATGGTTTTACGCCACTTTTAGCAATATTACAGCAATATCACGGCGGGGGCACAATAAATGGGCTTCCCACATTGTACCCATTTTGGGAATCGAACCCGGTTCTTCAGCGTGACGAGCGAACGCTTTAACCACTGCTTTGAAAAACGCATGTACGGTAAAAGGTGTTTGTGTTTGTACGAAGTTGTTGAGGTCCTCAGGAAAGAGACTTTGTTCCAAATATACCTCTGTGACCCGGCAGAAGGGTATGGTAAAGTTGACCTTCTTGCTTGGGCAGTACCCTCCCCAGGGTGCTGAAAATGAAATTCGAGTCCACACTGCTACTTCGACACGGGTAATAATTAGTGCTTTGAGCATGCGTTTGGCGCATTATTAATATGCACATTATTAATATTAAGTAAAGCGCATCAACTTCCCCATTATGGGGTGTACGAACCATCCTTCAAACTATAAGCAAAGCGGGGTTGCACCTGTCAGTGTATGGAAGTAATACACTCAGCGCTTAGTAATCCTGCGTGGGGATTCATTGGCAGTTGTGTATTAACGATTAAACTATGTATTGGATGAGCAGAATGGCGACTTGGTGTGGACAAACAACGCATCGCCATCTTGGCAGAGACACTTTACCGATTAGGTTTGTTTGTTGTTTAACGCCGCGCTCAGAAATATTCCGGTCTGTAAATAATCGAGTCTGGACCAGACAATCAAGTGATTGACATCATGAGCATCGATTCACGCAATTGGGATATGATGACATGCATCAACCAAGACAGCGAGTCTGACCACATGATCCCGTTAGTCGCCTCTTACGACAAGCATAGCCGCCTTTTACGACAAGCATAGCCGCCTTTTACGACAAGCATAGCCGCCTTTTACGACAAGCATAGTCGCCTTTTACGACAAGCATAGCCGCCTTTTACGACAAGCATAGTCGCCTTTTACGACAAGCATAGCCGCCTTTTACGACAAGCATAGCCGCCTTTTACGACAAGCATAGCCGCCTTTTACGACAAGCATAGTCGCCTTTTACGACAAGCATAGCCGCCTTTTAGGGCAAGCATTGCCGCCTTTTACGACAAGCATAGTCGCCTTTTACAAGCATAGTCGCCTTTTACGACAAGCATAGTCGCCTTTTACGACAAGCATAGTCGCCTTTTACGACAAGCATAGCCACCTTTTACGACAAGCATAGCCGCCTTTTACGACAAGCATAGCCGCCTTTTACGGCAAGCATGGCCGCCTTTAACGGCAAGCATGGCCGCCTTTTACGACAAGCATGGCCGCCTTTTACGACAAGCATAGCCGCCTTTTACGACAAGCATAGCCGCCTTTTACGACAAGCATGGCCGCCTTTTACGGCAAGCATAGCCGCCTGTTACGACAAGCATAGCCGCCTTTTACGGCAAGCATGGGTTGCTAAAGACCAATGTGTGCTTGGTGTCCAGTGTAACATAATGCGTTAGATTCTGGCAGGTTACATTCAGTTGGTCTTTGGTAAAGTCGTATCGTTGTTGTTGTATCGTTGCAAACTGCTATTTTCTTACACTGTACTATACAATCGTTAGACGAAAAGCAAATACATCGGAGTGGGGTGTCCATTTTGCCCAAACCCAGTGGTATGGCTTTTCTCGAATTTGAACCTAAAAATATTCGCCAAGAAAAGACCGACAGAGATCCGGGATCCAATTCTGCAAATCAATCAGATTCATTTTACATTGACGTGAACAATTCGTCAAAGACCAGGTCCTGATTCGCCAATGATAAGACAAGTCCACGTGTACTTCCTGATAGCAAACGCTTATCAGGTAGTTCGGAACCACCAAACAGGCATTATGTAAAATTCTAAAAAATCTGTTTAAGTCGTTATGGTAGGATTGTTTTCAAGTTTTCACCACACTATTACAAAGACCTTGCTTTAGTGTCCAATTAGACGTTGTAGTGTCCATGTAGACAGGCTGAGAATGTAGTGTCAATGGAGACTGGCTGAGAATGTAGTGGCTATGTAGACTGGCTGAGAATGTAGTATCCATGTAGACTGGCTGAGAATGTAGTGTCCATGTAGACAGGCTGAGAATGTAGTGTCAATGGAGACAGGCTGAGAATGTAGTGGCTATGTAGATTGGCTGAGAATGTAGTATCCATGTAGACAGGCTGAGAATGTAGTATCTATGTACACATGAATGTAGTGTCTATGTAGACAGGTTGAGAATGTAGTGTCTATGTAGACATGAATGTAGTGTCTATGTAGACAGGTTGAGAATGTAGTGTCCATGTAGACATGAATGTAGTGTCTATGTAGACAGGTTGAGAATGTAGTGTCTATGTAGACAGGTTGAGAATGTAGTGTCTATGTAGACATGAATGTAGTGTCTATGTAGACAGGCTGATAATGTAGTGTCCATGTAGACATGAATGTAGTGTCTATGTAGACAGGTTGAGAATGTAGTGTCCATGTAGGCAGGCTGAGAATGTAGTGTCTATGTAGACAGGCTGAGAATGTAGTATCTATGTAGACATGAATGTAGTGTCTATGTAGGCAGGCTGAGAATGTAGTGTCTATGTAGACATGAATGTAGTGTCTATGTAGACAGGTTGAGAATGTAGTGTCCATGTAGACATGAATGTAGTGTCTATGTAGACAGGTTGAGAATGTAGTGTCTATGTAGACAGGTTGAGAATGTAGTGTCTATGTAGACAGGCTGAGAATGTAGTGTCAATGGAGACTGGATGAGAATGTAGTGTCTATGTAGACAGGCTGAGAATGTAGTGTCCATGTAGACAGGCTGAGAATGTAGTGTCCATGTAGACAGGCTGATAATGTACTGTCTATGTAGACATGAATGTAGTGTCCATGTAGACAGGCTGAGTATGTACTGTCCATGTAGACAGGTTGAGAATGTAGTATCCATGCAAACAGGCTAAGAATGTAGTGTCCATGTAGACATGAATGTAGTGTTTGTATAAACAGGCTGAGAATGTAGTATCCATGTAGACAGGCCGAGAATGTAGTGTCCATGTAGACAGGCTGAGAATGTAGTATCCATGTATACAGGCTGAGAATGTAGTGTCCATGTAGACATGAATGTAGTGTCTATGTAGACATGAATGTAGTATCCATGTAGACAGGCTGAGAATGTAGTGTCCATGTAGACATGAATGTAGTGTCTATGTAGACATGAATGTAGTGTCCATGTAGACAGGCTGAGAATGTAGTATCCATGTATACAGGCTGAGAATGTAGTGTCCATGTAGACATGAATGTAGTATCCATGTAGACAGGCTGAGAATATAGTGTCCATGTAGACTTGCTGAGAATGTAGTGTCCATGTAGACAGGCTGAGAATGTTGTGTCCATGTAGACATGAATGTAGTGTCCATGTAGACATGAATGTAGTGTCCATGTAGACTGGCTGAGAATGTAGTGTCCATGTAGACATGAATGTAGTGTCCATGTAGACACGCTGAGAATGTAGTGTCCATGTAGACATGAATGTAGTATCCATGTAGACAGGCTGAGAATGTAGTATCCACGTATACAAGCTGAGAATGTAGTGTCCATGTAGACATGAATGTAGTATCCATGTAGACAGGCTGAGAATATAGTGTCCATGTAGACTTGCTGAGAATGTAGTGTTCATGTAGACAGGCTGAGAATGTTGTGTCCATGTAGACATGAATGTAGTGTCCATGTAGACAGGCTGAGAATGTAATATGCATGTAGACAGGCTGAGAATGTAGTGTCCATGTAGAGAGGCTTAGAATGTAGTATCCGTGTAGACAGGCTGAGAATGTAGATAGATAGATCTTCTTTATTTCCTCCATTTCATGAAGAGTACAAGGTATACAGTGAAAAGACAACATCTATAGTATAAATGTGCACACACACATACATATATATATTACATATATGTCAGAAGTAGTTCATATACATATGTATCGTATTGATTATTTGTGTTATTAGATGGACAATTGGCATGTGTTATTTACAAATGTACACTTGTTTACAATACATACATTGTTTAGTATAAGCAGCTTCGGATGACTTCATCCCACTTTTTTACTGCGCCACCAACATTTATCATGCTCTCTGCCCATACATTGTAGTCTAATTCAGAATCTACTTCAAGTTGTTCAGGTAACCCGCCAAGCAAAAAAGTCAGAAAGGTGTCATCGTCCGGCCAGATTCTCACAAATATTTTAACATCAAGCAAATCAATGATTTTATCAAATATGATATTTCTTTCTTCTAAATTCTTTTGACATGACATGAAAACATGTTTCACTATATCATTCGCAACTGTTCCACAAATACATTCCTTTGATTCTATTGGCATTGAACCTAAGCGAACTAGTCTAGCTAAGGAAGTAAAATATTCTGGTCTATCGAGAGCAAGTTTCCATACTCTATGTTCTCGTCCAGATCGTATTGTTAGATATCTTGACAGAGATAATCTGCTCAGAAACGCATTGTTTAGTAATTGTTTTTCGTGTAGGTGAATCTTTTCTTTCACCAGTTTTGACCATAATCGTTTCTTGATGAAATTTGAACACATTATATAATCATTAACCTCGTCAGATAAATTATATTTGGAGACAAGATGTAGCATGCTAAAGATGGGTGATTTCGTGTCCCACTTGTTCTTATTAACTAGTGTTGTTTTATATCTAAACTGTCCAAGTCGGGCTAGAAACATTTGTTTGAAAATATACATTAGGTTTGAATTACATAGCTTACCAAGGAGCAAAAGCTTTTGTTGATCAATGTATCCTTGTACTGATATAACACCAATCGTGTCCCTCTCTATTTCTTTAGGCATACGCTTATTAAAACCCTGGATTTTCTTACAGAAATAGCGTTGAGTGATTTCTAGCATTTCATATTCCTTTAATGATAGTTTTCCCCACACATTACATCCATATAAGCCACAGGGTAATACCACTCGTTGCCAGATGCGCACGGCGGCTATAGGATTAAGTCCACCAAAGTACAGGCCAGAATCATGGTTTACGTTTATCAATTTTGTAGAATGTAGTATCCATGTAGACTGGCTGAGAATGGAGTGTCCATGTAGACAAGCTGAGAATGTAGTGTCCATGTAGACAGGCTGAGAATGTAGTGTCCATGTTGACAGGCTGATAATGTAGTGTCCATTTAGACATGAATGTAGTATCCATGTAGACAGGCTGAGAATATAATGTCCATGTAGACTTGCTGAGAATGTAGTGTCCATGTAGACAGGCTGAGAATGTTGTGTCTATGTAGACATGAATGTAGTGTCCATGTAGACAGGCTGAGAATGTAGTGTCCATGTAGACAGGCTGAGAAAGTAGTATCCATTTAGACAGGCTGAGAATGTAGTATCCATGTAGACATGAATGTAGTATCCATGTAGACAGGCTGAGAATATAGTGTCCATGTAGACAGGCTGAGAATGTAGTGTCCATGTAGACAGGCTTTGAATGTAGTGTCCATGTAGACAGGCTGAGAAAGTAGTTTCCATGTAGACATGCTGAGAATGTAGTATCCATGTAGACATGAGTGTAGTGTCTATAGAAACAGGCTGAGAATGTAGTATCTATGTAGACTGGCTGAGAATGTAGTGTATATGTAGACACGAATGTAGTGTCGATGTAGACAGCCTGAGAATGTAGTATCCATGCAGACAGGCTGAGAATGTAGTGTCAATGTAGACAGGCTGAGAATGTAGTGTCTATGTAGACAGGTTGAGAATGTAGTATCCATGCAGACAGGCTGAGAATGTAGTATCCATGCAGACAGGCTGAGAATGTAGTATCCATGTAGACAGGATGAGAATGTAGTGTCCATGTAGACAGGATGAGAATGTAGTGTCCATGTAGACATGAATGTAGTGTCCATGTAGACAGGCTGAGAATATAGTGTCCATGTAGACAGACTGAGAATGTAGTATCCATGTAGACAGGCTGAGAATGTAATATCCATGTAGACTGGCTGAGAATGTAGTGTCCATGTCGACATGAATGTAGTATCCATGTAGACAGGTTGAGAATGTAGTGTCCATGTAGACATGCTGAGAATGTAGTATCCATGTAGACAGGCTGAGAATGTAGTGCCTATGTAGACATGAATGTAGTGTAGATGTAAACAGGCTGAGAATGTAGTGTCTATGTAGATTGGCTGAGAATGTAGTATCTATATAGACATGCATGTAGTATCCATGTAGACAGGCTGAGAATGTAGTGTCTATGTAGACTGGCTGAGAATGTAGTATCCATGTAGACAGGCTGAGAATGTAGTGTCCAAGTGTACAAGCTCTAAGCTTTAACTTTAAGGAGTAATGGATGGATTTACTACGCTATATGACACAATGGTGTGGTCGGTCATTCAATATGGGTCGTACATCTGGGGTTCCCAAGATTCATCATGCATCAATGTAGTACAAAATCGCGCCCCGAGATTGTATTTAGCCCCACGGAAGTTTGTACTTAAAATGTGACTTTTAATGGTGATTTAATGGTGAAATCACTGGTCGGCTCGGAGTCAGTATACTGTGTCTGAGTGGGGTAATCATGTTAAACTTCAGCATGGTATCTCAGTGGGCTAGCACTATAAAATCGGCAATAGTCATGACTAGTACAAGTACAAACACACAGACACACAGACACACAGGGAGACACACAGACACACAGACAGACACACATGTTCAGACAGACACACAGAGAGACAGACACAGACAGACACAAAGACACAGACACACACAGACAAACACACACGCTAACATAGCGACTCAAACAACCACAGTCACACACACACACACACACACACACACACACACACACACACACACACACACACACACACACACACAAACACACACACACACAAACACACACACACACACACACACACACACACACACACACACAGCCACACGCACACACACACAGCCACACGCACACACACACAGCCACACGCACACACACACAGCCACACGCACACACACACGGCCACACACGCACACATCAATTATACCATATCTTTTATGACAGCTGAAGTACAACGTGCGATATTTGATAGATTTAAAACTGACTGGATACATGCTATGTTACAACCACAGAGTCCTTCTGGTAAGTAATCGGTTAATATTATATTTTACTTTTTAACATGAATACACTACATATGCCAATGTACCGCGCACTATGCCCCGATCACACAGGAGTACATTTCTAACTTTGGTGCAGCCCCAGTAACATCCAGCTTGGACGATACTGTAATAAATCTTTTCGAAGAGAGAGTATCTTTTAACTGTGATAATATTGTTACAGATAAAAGCCATGTACTTCTAAATTGTCCTATGTCCTGGCGTGCCAGCTTAATGTGGGAGGAAAGCCCGAAGTGATGCAGGTCTCAGCCATTTACCACTAAGGTGAAACCCACGGGCACGGGTATGGTGATGACAAACCTAGAAACTTAACCGGGGCGAAAAGGGATTCGAACCCACAATCATAGGTTTCGGGCGTGTCCAAGGGACGCAACTCTGCACAGCGAATGGCGGCGCCTAAGACGACTGGGTCACCCTTGCCCCCTTTACAAGTTTTAATGGACTTTGTGACATGCAAAAAATAGCCTTTATACTGTGGTGCAATGTAGTGTTCTTTAGCTGACACAGCCTGCAATAACATTTTACAAGAAAGGAGATCAATCTTATATAAATATATATATTATACATTAAGTTTTAATGTCGCATTCTCGTGTTGCCGAATTTTGACAAAAAGTGCTGTGTCCATAAACACGATAACGCCAAGATAAGTTGTTTGTAATGATGATATTATATTATTTATCAAATTGGCATTCAAAATTAATTTCATGGACATGGATGATTTTGGGAAGTTTAAAATGAATAGTTTAGACATACATTGCAGCAATACGTGTCGTTTCGTCCCGCCATATGGCGCAGTTTGACATGTACTTTTCAGACAGATTCTCATCAGCTATCGACGCCAGGTGTACACCAAGTCACTCAGTAAAACACGTGGTCTTTTGTACATTTCACATGAAATCACGGTTTGAAAATAAAACATTCAATACCTTGACAGTCTCTGACCACGTAGACTGGGGTGGTCATCGTAATGCTATTTCTGTCTGATCAATATCTGACCTTTAACCAAATACTTGTTGGTCAGATTGGGTGATATTGTTGGCATTTCAGTGAAAACGTAACAATTTGATCTTATTAAATACAGTCTCGGATATGTTTGACTTACTTTCCAGGTAACAACATTTCTGGTGTGGGCATGGCGTGACTGTCTAGTTCACGACCCGTCTCCACAGTTGACAAAGTATAGAGTAAAAAGTGCGGTTTGTATAGTTCACGATACTTGTCTCCACGTGTTCTGTACTTTGTCTGTAGCTTAACGATGCGTATCAAAAGGTGACAATAAATATAATATGTCTATGCAAGAAAAAACCCAGTCTTGATTATACGCCGAAAGAGATTTCATTTGGCGTAAAGGGACATAGCTGTGAAAACCACCGAATGGACCACCGAATGGACCACCGAATGGACCACCGAAAGTCAGTGATCAGTGTTCGCGAAAAGGGTAAGCATGTCATGCTTTACCGGTAACCGGCCGCATCATAACAATAAAGCGACAAAACCCTTTCCATATCCAACTGAAATCTCTGCACAAAGCAGAGTCGAGTGTACGATTTTGACTATATCATCAGCATGTATCACTTTCAAATAGTAATGATACCAGAAGACGTTAAAAAATATGGTACTTGTTGTTACCCTGCCTGGCGCTCGGCATTAAGGGGCGTAAACAAGGACTGGTCGGCATGGAGTCAGTAAACAGTGTGTGAGTGGGGTATTCATGTTAAACTGCGGGGTGGTATTTCAGTGGGCTAGCACTACAAAATCTCAATTTGTCCGAACTTAGTACAAGCACACACTCAACCTCATTGTCCACTCTTATCCCACCTCATTGTCCCCCTTAACCCACATCATTGTCCCCTCTCACCCACCTCATTGTCCCATCTTATCCCACCTCATTGTCTCCCCTTATCCCACCTCATTGTCCCCTCTTATCCCACCTCATTGTGCCCTCTTATCCCACATCATTGTCCCCTCTTATCCCACCTCATTGTGCCCTCTTATCCCCAATCATTGTCCCCTCATATCCATATCTCATTGTTCACTTTTAACCCACCCCATTGTCCCCCTTATCCCACCTCATTAACCCCCTTATCCCACATCATTGTCCCCTCTTATCCCACCTCATTGTGCCCTCTTATCCCACATCATTGTCCCCTCTTATCCATATCTTATTGTCCACTCTTATCCCACCTCATTGTCCTCTCTTATCCAACGTCATAGTCCCCATCCCATCTCTAAAACACTCACCCCACCTCATGGCCATTCATCCCACCTCATGGCCCTAATCCCACCTCGTGGACTCTAATCCAACTTCGTGGACACTAATCCCACGTGGAAACTAATCCCACCTCGTGGACACTAATCTCTCATCGTGGACAGTAATCCCACCTCGCCTACACTAATCCGACACGTGCGTACACTTATTCCACCTCGTGGACGCTAATCCTACTTTATGGGCACTCATCCCACCTTATGGCCCTCATCCCACCTCGTGGACACTAATCCAACCTCGTGGTCATCATCCCATCTAGTGGACACTAATCCCACCTCGTGGAATCTCATTTCACCTGGTGAACACTCGTCCCACTTCGTGGACACTCATTTCACCTCGCGGACACTAATCCCACATCATGGCTCTCATCCCTCTTCGTGGAAACTAATCCCACCACGTTTCATTTCGTTGACACTTGTCCCACCTCGTCGACACTCATCCTACCTTATGACCCTTATTCCACATCGTGGACGCTCATCGCCCTCCGTGGACACTCATCCCACCTCGTGGACACTCATCCCACCACGTGGAAGCTCATCCCACCTCGTGGCCCTCATTCCACCTCGTGGAAACTAATCCCATCTAGTGGACACCTATCCCACCTTATAGCCCTCATCCTCCCTCGTGGACATTAATCCAACGTCGTGGACATTAATCCGACATCGTGGACACTCATCCCATCTCGTGGACGCTCATACCACCCCGTAGACACACATCCCGCCTCGTGGACAGTAATCCCACCTCGTGTACACTCACGTCGTGGACAATAATCCCACCTTGTGGGCCTCATCCCTCTTAGTGGACACTCATCCCACCTCGTTGACGCCCATCCTACATGTCCACTCATCCCACCTCGTGGACTATCATTTCACCCCGTGGACACTCATTTCACCTCGTGGACACTCATCCTACCTTAAGACCCTCATCCCATCTCACGGAACCTCATAGTCCCCTCTTATCCAACCTCATAGTCCCCACCCCATGGCCACTTATCCCACTTATGGACACTAATTCAACGTGGACACTCATCCCACCTCACAACCCTCATCCCACCTCGTGGACGCACTTCCTACCTCATGGCCACTTATCCCACCTCGTGGACACCAATCCCACCTTGTGGACACTCATTTCACCTCGTTGACACTTGTCCCACCTCGTAGACACCCATCCTACCGTATCACCTTCATCCCACCTCGTGGACGCTCATCCCACTCTAAGGACACTCATCCCACCTCGTGGACGCTAATCACACCTGGTGCACACTCATCCTTCCACGCGGACACTAATCCCACCTTGTGTACACTCATGTCGTGGACAATAATCCCACCTTGTGGGCCTCATCCCTCTTAGTGGATAATCATCCCACCTCGTTGACGCCCATCCTACATGGCCACTCATCCCACCTCGTGGACTCTCATTTCACCCCGTGGACACTCATTTCACCTCGTGGACACTCATCCTACCTTAAGACCCTCATCCCATCTCACGGAACCTCATAGTCCCCTCTTATCCAACCTCATAGTCCCCACCCCATGGCCACTTATCCCACTTATGGACACTAATTCAACGTGGACACTCATCCCACCACAACCCTCATCCCACCTCGTGGACGCACTTCCTACCTCATGGCCACTTATCCCACCTCGTGGACACCAATCCCACCTCGTGAAAACTCATCCCTCTTCACGGAAACTAATCCCACCTCGTGGACACTAATCCCACCTCGTGGACACTAATCCCACCTCGTGGACTCTCATCCCACCTCATACCCCTCACCCCACCACGTGGACACTCATTTCACCTCATGGCCACTAATCCCACCTCGTGGACTCTCATCCCACTTCGTGGACTCTCATCCCACCTCATACCCCTCACCCCACCACGTGGACACTCATCCCACCTCGTGGTCACTAATCCCACCTCGTGGTCACTAATCCCACCTCGTCGACACTCATCCTATCTTATGATCCTTATTCCACCTCGTGGACACTAATCCCACCTTGTGGACTCTCATCCCACTTCGTAGACTCTCACCCTACCTGATGACCCTCATCCTACCTCATGGCCACTCATCCCACCTCGTGGTCACTAATCCCACCTCGTGGTCACTAATCCCACCTCGTCGACACTCATCCTATCTTATGATCCTTATTCCACACCATGGCCCTCGTCCCTCTTCGTGGAAACTAATCCCACCACGTTTCATTTCGTTGACACTTGTCCCACCTCGTCGACACTCATCCTACCTTATGACCCTTATTCCACATCGTGGACGCTCATCGCCCTCCGTGGACACTCATCCCACCTCGTGGACACTCATCCCACCACGTGGAAGCTCATCCCACCTCGTGGCCCTCATTCCACCTCGTGGAAACTAATCCCATCTAGTGGACACCTATCCCACCTTATAGCCCTCGTGGACATTAATCCAACGTCGTGGACATTAATCCGACATCGTGGACACTCATCCCATCTCGTGGACGCTCATCCCACCCCGTGGACACACATCCCGCCTCGTGGACAGTAATCCCACCTCGTGTACACTCACGTCGTGGACAATAATCCCACCTTGTGGGCCTCATCCCTCTTAGTGGCCACTCATCCCACCTCGTGGACTCTCATTTCACCCCGTGGACACTCATTTCACCTCGTGGCCACTCATCCTACCTTAAGACCCTCATCCCATCTCACGGAACCTCATAGTCCCCTCTTATCCAACCTCATAGTCCCCACCCCATGGCCACTTATCCCACTTATGGACACTAATTCAACGTGAACACTCATCCCACCTCACAACCCTCATCCCACCTCGTGGACGCACTTCCTACCTCATGGCCACTTATCCCACCTCGTGGACACCAATCCCACCTTGTGGACACTCATTTCACCTCGTTGACACTTGGCCCACCTCGTAGACACCCATCCTACAGTATCACCTTCATCCCACCTCGTGGACGCTCATCCCACTCTAAGGACACTCATCCCATCTCGTGGACGCTAATCACACCTGGTGCACACTCATCCTTCCACGCGGACACTAATCCCACCTCATAGCCCTCATCCCACCTCGTTGCCCTCATCCCATCCCATCCTACCTCATGGCCACTCATCCCAGTCCTGTGGACACTAATCCCACCTCGTGGACACTAATCCCACATTGCGTAGACTTATTCCACCTCGTGGACACTTATCCTACTTCATGGCCACTCGTGCCACCTCATGGCCATCGTCTCATCTAGTGGACACTAATCCAACCTCGTGGAATCTCATTTCACCTGGTGAACACTCGTCCCACTTCGTGGACACTCATCTCACCTCGCGGACACTAATCCCACAACATGGCCCTCATCCCTCTTCGTGGAAACTAATCCCACCACGTTTCATTTCGTTGACACTTGTCCCACCTCGTCGACACTCATCCTATCTTATGATCCTTATTCCACATCGTGGCCGCTCATCCCACTCCGTGGACACTAATCCTACTCCGTGGACACTCATCCCACCTCGTGGACACTAATCCCACCACGTGGAAGCTCATCCCACATCATGGCCCTCATCCCACCTTGTGGAAACTAATCCCATCTCGTGTACACTCATCCCACATCATGGCCACTCATCCCACCAGGTGGACGCTCAACCCACCCCATGGCCTTCATCCCACATCGTGGACACTAACCCTACCTCGTGGCCACTCATCCCATTTCATGACCCCCAACCCCACCTCGTGGACACACATCCCACCTCATGGCCACTCATTCTACCAGGTGGACGCTCATCCCATCTAGTGGACATTAATCCTACCTCGTGGATATTGATCCCGCCTCGTGGACACTCATCCCACCTCGTGGACATTAATCCGACTTCGTGGACACTAATCCCACCTCGTGTACACTCATCCAATCTCATGACCCTCATTCCTCTTCGTGGACACTAATCCCACCTCATGGCCCTCACCCCTCTCCGTGGACATTAATCCCACCTCGTGGCCCCCATCCTAACTCATGGCAACTCATCCCTCCTCGTTGACACTAATCCCACCTCGTGAAAACTCATCCCTCTTCACGGAAACTAATCCCACCTCGTGGACACTAATCCAACCTCGTGGACACTAATCCCACCTTGTGGACTCTCATCCCACCTCATACTCCTCACCCCACCTCGTGGACACTCATTTCACCTCATGGCCACTAATCCCACCTCGTGGACTCTCATCCCACTTCGTAGACTCTCACCCTACCTGATGACCCTCATATTACCTCATGGCCACTCATCCCACCTCGTGGTCACTAATCCCACCTCGTGGTCACTAATCCCACCTCGTAGAAACTCATGCTTTCTTATGACCCGTATTTCACCTCTTGGAGTCTCATCCCACCTCGTGGTCAGTAATCCCACCTCATGGACACTCATCCTACCTCATGGACACTCATCCCACCCCATGGCCTTCATCCAATCTCGTTGACACTGACCTCACCTCGTGGACGCTTGGCGAACGTTATGGACACTTATCCCACCTCGTGGACACTCATCCCACCTCATAGCCCTCATCCCACCTCGTGGTACTCATCCCACCTCGTTGCCCTCATCCCACCTCGTGGTACTCATCCCACCTCGTTGACACTCATCCCACCTCGTGGTACTCATCCCACCTCGTGGACACTCATCCCACCTCATAGCCCTCATCCCACCTCGTGGCCACTCATCCCACCTCATGGCACTCATCCCACCTCGTGGACACTCATCCCACCTCATAGCCCTCATCCCACCTCGTGGTACTCATCCCACCTCGTGGTACTCATCCCACCTCGTGGACACTCATCCCACCTCATAGCCCTCATCCCACCTCGTGGCCACTCATCCCACCTCATAGCCCTCATCCCACCTCATGGTACTCATCCCACCTCATAGCCCTCATCCAACCTCATGGCACTCATCCCACCTCATAGCCCTCATCCCACCTCGTGGCCACTCATCCCACCTCATAGCCCTCATCCCACCTCATGGCACTCATCCCACCTCATAGCCCTCATCCCACCTCATGGTACTCATCCCACCTCATAGCCCTCATCCCACCTCATGGCACTCATCCCACCTCGTTGACACTGATTCGACCACCTGGACACTCATCCTTCCCCGTGGCCACACATCTCACCTCGTGGACACTCAGCCCACCTCGTGGCCATTTATCCTTCCTCATGGTCACTCATTCCACCTCGGGTACCTTTTGTAAGGCCTCTTATGTACCCCGCCATGCTATTGCTGAAACATTATTTTTTTTAACCGCGTTAAACCAACCCACGCCCTCATTAACCCATTCCTGAAAGAGAAATCGTCTGCGTTCAGATAGACTTTCATCTTGTAACTGAAGATGATTCATTGTCCGACATTCACAAAACTGTAAATATTTGACAGCTTTGGTTTAAAGGATTATTGTATTTAATGAATTGTGAACATTTTACATTTCTTGAATAATAAGTTAGTTTCTAGTCATACGAAATGAAGCCCACGTGTTCCATAAAGAAATCTTACAGCAATATGTTCGACATGGAGCTGCTTGCTGTGATCAGACACAGGTCGCCACGACCCTCTCCCCAGACCCAGGTGTACAACATATGCTGACTTTAACGTCACATCAATAAATTTCAATTTCAGAATACACCCTGCTGGGCCAAAAAAGTATACACCTACGTTTAATGATGGCTAAAACTGTACTAAACACGACATGCTCTCCCCCTCTCTCCCCTCCCCCCCTCTCACTCTCCCCTCTCTCTCTCTCTCTTTCTCTACTGAAGTGAGCTAGACCTGGGTAAGGTACAGATAAAGGCCACTAATATGAAATACTGACGTCAGATAGACCTGGATAAGGCATAGGTATAGCTCATTGATATGAAATACTGGCGTGAGATAGACCTGGGTAAGGTACAGAGATAGAGCTGGGTAAGGCACAGAGATAGAGCTGGGTAAGGTACAGAGATAGAGCTGGGTAAGGCACATATATGACCTGGGTAAGGCACAGAGATAGAGCTGGGTAAGGTACAGAGATAGAGCTGGGTAAGGCACATATATGACCTGGGTAAGGCACAGAGATAGAGCTGGGTAAGGTACAGAGATAGAGCTGGGTAAGGCACAGAGATAGAGCTGGGTAAGGCACAGAGATAGAGCTGGGTAAGGCACAGAGATAGAGCTGGGTAAGGCACAGAGATAGAGCTGGGTAAGGCACAGAGATAGAGCTGGGTAAGGTACAGAGATAGAGCTGGGTAAGGCACATATATGACCTGGGTAAGGCACAGAGATAGAGCTGGGTAAGGTACAGAGATAGACCTGGGTAAGGCACAGAGATAGAACTGGGTAAGGTACAGGTATATCTCACTGATAACAAATACTGACGTGAGATAGACCTAGTTAAGGTACAGGTACAGCTCACTGATATGAAATACTGGCGTGAGATAGACCTGGGTAAGGTACAGGCATAGCTCACTGATAAGAAATACTGACGAGAGATAGACCTGGGTAAGGCACAGATATAGCCAACTGATATGAAATACCGACGTTAGATAGACCTGGGTAAGGTAAAGGTATAGCCAACTGAGTGAGTGAGTGAATGAGTTGGGTTTAACGTCGCCTTTAGCAATAGTCCAGCATTATCACGGCGGGGGAACACCAGAAATGGGCTTCACATATTGTACCCATGTCGGGAATCGAACCCGGGTCTTCGGCGTGACGAGCGAACGCTTTAACCACAAGGCTACCCGACCGCCCCTTATAGCCAACTGATATGAAATGCTGACGTTAGATAGACCTTGGTAAGGTACAGGTATACCCCACAGATATGACATACTGACGCCAGGTAGACCTGGGTAAGGTACAGGTATAACCAACGGATCTGAAATACTGACGTGAGATAGACCTGTTAAAGTACAGGTATAGCTCACTGATATGAAATACTGACGTGAGATAGACATGGGTAAGGTACAGGTATAGCTCATTGATATGAAAAACTGTGTGAGATAGACCTTAGTAAGGTATAAGTATAACTGACTGACTAAACACGACATGCTCTCCCCCTCTCTCCCCTCCCCCCCTCTCACTCTCCCCTCTCTCTCTCTCTCTTTCTCTACTGAAGTGAGCTAGACCTGGGTAAGGTACAGATAAAGGCCACTAATATGAAATACTGACGTCAGATAGACCTGGATAAGGCATAGGTATAGCTCATTGATATGAAATACTGACGTGAGATAGACCTGGGTAAGGTACAGGTATAACTGACTGATATGAAATACTGGCCTGAGATAGACCTGGGTAAGGTACAGGTATAACTGACTGATATGAAATACTGACGTGATATATACCTGGGTAAGGTACAGGTATAGCTCATTCATATGAAATAATGACGTGGATAGACCTGGGTAAGGTACAGGTATAACTGACTGATATGAAATACTGGCCTGAGATAGACCTGGGTAAGGTACAGGTATAACTGACTGATATGAAATACTGACGTGATATATACCTGGGTAAGGTACAGGTATAGCTCATTCATATGAAATAATGACGTGGATAGACCTGGGTAAGGTACAGGTATAACTGACTGATATGAAATACTGACGTGAGATAGACCTGGGTAAGTTACAGATAAAGGTCACTAATATAAAATACTGACGTGAGATAGACCTGCATAAGGTATAGGTATAACTGACTGATATGAAATACTGACGTGAGATAGACCTTGGCAAGGTACAGTTATAACTGACTGATATGAAATACTGACGTTAGATAGATCTAGGTAAGGTGCAGGTATAGCTCAGTGATATGAAATACTGACGTGAGATAGACCTGGGTAAGGTATAAGTATAACTGACTGATATGAAATACTGACGTGATATAGACCTGAATAAGGTATAAGTATAACTGACTGATATGAAATACTGACGTGAGATAGACCTGAATAAGGTATAAGTATAACTGACTGATATGAAATACTGACGTGAGATAGACCTTGGTAAGGTACAGGTATAGCCAACTGATCTGAAATACTGACTTTCGATAGACCTGGGTAAGGTACAGGAATACCCCACAGATTTGACATACTGACGTCAGGTAGACCTTGGTAAGGTACAGGCATAGCTCACTGATATGAAATATTGACGTGAGATAGACCTGGGTAAGGTATAAGTATAACTAACTAATATGAAATACTGACGTGGGATAGACCTGGGTAAGGTACAGGTATAGCTCACTGATATGAAATACTGTGTGAGATAGACCTAAGTAAGGTCTAAGTATAACTGACTGATATGAAATACTGACGTCAGGTTGAACTGGGTAAGGTACAACTATAGGTCATTGATATGAAATACTGACGTTAGATCGACCTGGATAAGGTATAGGTATAACTGACTGATATGAAATACTGACGTGAGATAGACCTGGATAAGGTACAGGTATAGCTCACTAATATGAAATACTGACGTGAGATAGACCTGGATAAGGTATAGGTATAACTGACTGATATGAAATACTGACGTGAGATAGACCTTGGCAAGGTACAGTTATAACTGACTGATATGAAATACTGACGTTAGATAGATCTAGGTAAGGTGCAGGTATAGCTCAGTGATATGAAATATTGACGTGAGATAGACCTGGGTAAGGTATCGGTATAACTGAATGATATGAAATATTGACGTGAGATAGACCTGGGTAAGGTATCGGTATAACTGAATGATATGAAATACTGACGTGAGATAGATCTGGGAAAGGTATAAGTATAACTGACTGATATCAAATACTGACGTGAGATAGACCTGAATAAGGTATAAGTATAGCTCATTGATATGAAATACTGACGTGAGATAGACCCGGGTAAGGTACAGGTATAGGCTCACTAATATGAAATACTGACGTGAGATAGACCTGGGTAAGGTATAAGTATAACTGACTGATATGAAATACTGACGTGATATAGACCTGAATAAGGTATAAGTATAACTGACTGATATGAAATACTGACGTTAGATAGATCTAGGTAAGGTGCAGGTATAGCTCAGTGATATGAAATATTGACGTGAGATAGACCTGGGTAAGGTATCGGTATAACTGAATGATATGAAATACTGACGTGAGATAGATCTGGGAAAGGTATAAGTATAACTGACTGATATCAAATACTGACGTGAGATAGACCTGAATAAGGTATAAGTATAGCTCATTGATATGAAATACTGACGTGAGATAGACCCGGGTAAGGTACAGGTATAGGCTAATATGAAATACTGACGTGAGATAGACCTGGATAAGGTATAAGTATAACTGACTGATATGAAATACTGACGTGAGATAGACCTGGGTAAGGTACAGGCAGAGCTCACTGATATGAAATATTGACCTGAGATAGACCTGGGTAAGGTAGAGGTATAACTGACTGATATGAAATACTGACGTGAGATAGACCTAAGTAAGGTATAAATATAACTGTCTGATGTGAAATACTGACGTGAGATAGACCTGGGTAAGGTAGAGGTATAACTGACTGATATGAAATACTGACGTGAGATAGACCTTGGTAAGATACAGTTATGACTGACTGATATGACATACTGACGTGAGATAGACCTGGATAAGGTATAGGTATAACTGACTGATATGAAATACTGACGTGAGATAGACCTGGGTTAGGTACAGGTATAAGTCACTGATATGAAATACTGTGTGAGATAGACCTAAGGAAGGTATAAATATAACTGACTGATATGAAATACTGACGTGAGATAGACCTGGGTAAGCTACAGATATAAGCAACTGATATGAAATACTAACATGAGATAGACCTGGGTAAGGTACAGATATAAGCCACTGATATGAAAAAACTGACATTATGTAGACCTGGGTAAGGTACAGGTATAGCTTACATATTTGGTGTCATCACTGAATTGTGTGAATGGTGGGTCCTGTCTGTAGAGCAGGTCATGTTTGGTGTCATCACTGTATTATGTGAATGTTGATTCCTACCGGTAGGGCAGGACATGTTTGGTGTCATCAATGAAGTGTGTGAATGGCGGGTGCTGCCTGTAAAGCAAGACATGTACGGTGTCATCAATGAAGAGAGAGAGAGAGAGATCTTCACACTTTTACTCCTGTGGGGAATGAAAATTCAAATTCAAAACGGGACACAATTGTTAAGTTTGTTTTCATTTACAGACCGAGACCTATGACTTTTGATATCTCATCTGCTTTACAAAGTAGTGTATCATGTCCTTCAACCAATCCAAAATATATATCAAACAGGGAAAATGTACTCGTAACGTTTAAAGTATGCAAAATCCATACACACATGTCACATGCATCATCTGTTTAAAAAAATAAGCAAAGGTTTGCAAATATTTTTTCCCATAAATTAAAATCAATTACATGCAGCGTGGTAGAAAGTACCACGTGGGTGACGCACCTGGATACGTGACAGGTATCTACTGGTTCACGAGAATTTCGAATGCCTATAATAACTCTTGAGGGTGAGGAGGAAAGTCAATCGGAATCAACATGACGATGTTTGACAACGGTCTCTTCATAGTTCTCCTGGCTGTCCTTGCGCCATCACTGGGATGTCCGCCTGGACCAGATGAGCTCCCAGACAAGCTCGCTGAGCTCTTGCGTCAACTGCAAGTTGCGAAGACTGATTTCCAGTGTATCTTTGATGTCACCAATGAACAGTGCCCATGTCAGAGTAAGTAAATGACATGTTATAAAATATCTAAACGTAAATTATAAACCTACAACGTGATGCTACTAGATACCCGATTTCACTCCCTCATCAGATAGCTTTTCGTTAGTCCAGATATAGTTTCTAGCTTAATGCCGAGCGCCAGGCTGGTTAACAACAAGTATCATATTTTAACGTTTTATGGAATGACGCGGCCATGGATCGAGCACCGAACCTACCGCTCTCCGGGTGGACTGTGACTGTTGAACTCTTGATCTAAATACCCTAAAACAAGTAGGGAAATATTAGCAATTCTACCATGACAATGATGAATGCTTGATTCTGATTGGTTAAAAAGAGGTTTCCTTTTTGCTACGGAAACCCCTTTCAAATATATTAAGCCTTTTCACAAAAAACGTGCGTATAAATACATAGATAGCCTACATATCGATTCATAGAAAATGGCTGCCGATTGATCACCCCATTATGAACTGTAAAACGTTATCATATTTCCTCTAATGCACGCTGGGTCTCTAATACCAGCCAGGTTTCTAATACACGCTGAGTCAAAGACTCTCGCGAAAATTAATAGACGGCAAAGCGTCAAATAGAGGAAATACGGTAGTTTGATATCGGATGTTTTGAGGGTTGGCTAGGCCGCAAGCAACCCTGACTGCTTCGATGATGACATTGAAAGATTTAACGAAGGCATATCTTTTGCATACAGATGAAATGTTTATGAAACTGTTAGGGAAATGTTCTATGGTGACCAGAATCAGAACAATTTAAGCTATTTCCTCATTGAAACAACCGACAATGAAAGTAAAATATAACATTATAAAAATTGTTTGAAGAAACTTTATTCATGAAAACATGTTGTTTACAAACCTTTTTGTGATCGATATGCATCGCTATCTCCGTCAACCACCATGGTAAGGATTTGGCACAAGAGGATTTGAAAGTCCATCACTTAGGAAACACTTGTCCATTCGAAAATCCACGAAAACAATGTCCCGACATCATTGAAGTCACACTTTATGAAATTCATTTCAGATCACGCACAATTAAGAAAATCAAACTTGACCCACTATGTCTGGGCCACGAATGTCTCATTCCATTCACACTCTGGCTTGAAATCCTTGAAATCTTGAAATTGACAGGTCACATCATGCAGATACTGAGATAGGCCCTACCTCATGTAAAAATGTCCGGCTCGTCTAGCTGCAGGATAAAACGCAGCTGTTCAGTCATTCTTAGTTCCAATGGTAATCATTTTGTACCAGCAGGCTCGATCATTCCCAGTAAACCTACAGGTTAATGTTGAACCACATCATAGATCTGGTTTGTCATATTGCTTCTTTTAACAAGCAACGGAGAATGTATGTAAACACAAGATTGTCAGCCACTGACAGCTGCGAGGTGTGAGTAACCAAGTTCGGGTGGAGAGGCATTTATTTTGATGTTATTATTGTTTACTGGGGGTAATTGCTAACTAACTAATAACACTTACACATGTTACATGTATAGTAGAACGTTAATTCAAAAAGTTTGTTGTAGAAATATATTCGTTTAGCATTTTAAAACCTTTTTCTACAACCTGTCACCCCTACAATAGAACTGATGGCATGTTCGATTTACAAAGAAATAACCTCTCTCGCAACTTCCAAGAATTGACAGTCAGTCCACAGTGTACAACAGTGTACAACAAGTGGGTAGAAATTAAAACATCTGTCTTTGGACTAAGTTTGGAGTGTTTTGGGGCAACTTCTTTTGAAAAGCAATGTATATTGAACACTTATTTTGAACTACTCACGACTTTGGTGTTTTTAATCTTGAACTTTAGTAATAATTGTTACATATATAACTACCTGTGACCACTTTTTGGAATGTTCTAAGATTGCAGACCTGTGGGCTTGTGTTGTTACGCGTTGCAAGAGAGCGCCGTTTTCAAAGCGTTGTTGCCGTCATGGTAGAATGGAGATAAACCTACTGTGTTTTGAAATTTGATGTAGTCCCATTGTAGAATAGATACCTCTTTATCATAATTTGAAATAAAAAAAATAAAATAATAATAATAATAATAATAATAATAATAACAACAACAACAACAACAACAACAACAACAACAACAATAATAATAATAATAGTAATAATAATAATAATAAAAAATTAAAGTGCTCGGTTCAAAATTAAAAAAAAGAGGTATCTATTCTACAGTGGGACTTCATCAAATTTCAAAACACAGTAGGTTTATCTCATCGACTGATGAGTGATGGCAATGCATGGAAAAGGAAACGGAAGGATTAGGCCTAATATGACAATCAAGAGAACATGTTGGCAGTGTATTTCTAAGGGTGAAAACAACACGATGACAGTGGTGGGTAGTCATTTAAAGCGACAAAACCCTATCTATAATCATATGAGGTGTCCGTATCAATAGTGATGACACCAGGTATTCGCGAAAAGGTGCCCGTATCCTGCTCCACCGATGACCCCCATCACAAACACATGCAAAAACATGCCATGATGTGGTACAAGTCAAAATTGCAAGAGTCCTATGACGGTTTAGGAGGAAGCGCATGCTCGATCGTACCTCAAAAGTAGTGAAATAGAGATAACAAAGGTTGGAGCTACTGGAATATTGCTTGACATAAAGGGATAGTTGACAATTGGAATATTTAAGTCATCCTTCTTTTCTCTCACTCTGAACTGGATGTTTTAACTGGTTCAGGTGGATAAGTCAATGGAAGAGAATTGTCTATTTAACTGTATGCTACTTATTTGCTATTCTATTACCTGTTGTCAATGTAAATGTGCTGCTTATCGCAGGATGTCATGCATTTGTACCTCTAATCACCTGGTTATCTACAGTAAACTATGTTTTTAACGAACATGCTTATAACCTGCTGATATAACGAACCGGCCTTTTGTTATATATATGCTATATATATGCTTACAACGAACTACGGTTATTACAAACTAAAATTAGTGAGTTTGTTATAACCGTAGTTTATGTATATATCGAAACGTCGCTTTATGCAATAAACCAGAAGTCGTTATCTATAAAGTTCATTTTCCTCTTCTTTGAGAAGCATTAAGAAGTTGGAGAAGTAGGTAAGGATAGGTATAGGGATGAACAACTTCTTTATTACAATTAGGAGCAACGTTTCACTTGCTTGATAACGGTGTTAGAACCTACATCGAAACGACGCTCCTAATTGTAATAAAAAGGCTGTTCATCCATTTATCCTTACTTACATTTTTCTCACTTACTCAACCATTTCTAGAATGGCTTTATCAAAGGGAAGATATACGTTGTTTAGAGTCTGCTTGCCATGTCATAACGTTAGGAGTGAGTGAGTATGGTTTTACGCCGCTTTTAGCAATTTTAGCAATATTACAGCAATATCATGGCGGGGGACACTAGAAATGGGCGTCACACATTGTACTCACGTCGGGCATCGAACCCCGGGTAAGCTCCCAGAATCTACCCCACCTTCAGAGTATACCCGGGTAGATTCAGGGTGCTCCCAGAATCTACCCCCTTTCAGAGTATACACGGGTAGATTTAGGGGTCTCCCAGAATCTACCCCCTTCAGAGTATACCCAGGTAGATTCGGGGAGCTCCCAGAATCTACCCCCCTTCAGAGTATACTGGGGTAGATTCAGGGAGCTCCCAGAATCTACCCCCCTTCAGAGTATACCCGGGTAGATTTATATTTGCATCTTTTTCCATACATGACCCCAACGGGTACCGTTTTCATCCGTTGGCTTTATCCTTCCGAGAAACCTCCCCATTATATGACAAACCTGAAGATTAAGTTTAAATCTAGGCCAAAACGCCTTGTTTTGATTTTGCCAATCCGAGCAGAAATCCAAGTCATATGCATAAAGAAACAGATCGGCATGAAGAGAAGCACAATTGGTGCCCATGGGGACTTCTTGCCTAAATGACTTACCCTAAAGGTTATAGGTGTTATAAAAGACGACAAATGTCTGTAAAATTCAATATCATCAATATCTGATGTGTCCACCTCGTTGGGCGACACATGAACGGCACCCAGGTGGCACACTGTTGACTAACTTGCGAATGGTTGACCTCGGTATTGCCTGCCATTCCGCCTGAAGAGCTACCCCAAGCTGGGCCACGGTTGCCGTGACTCTGGCAGGCCAGTCCAATGTCCGTGTGCCCTCTCGTCGTGACGGTATGGGCATGATGTGGTCTGGTATTGTGATCTTGCAGTTCACATTTCTGCCGATAATTTTAGCGAAGAGAACAATGACAGGACGGAAAGTGTCAACATATTTCTAGCCAGTCAATTGTCCATTAACAAAAGAGAAAAACGGTTTCAGCCATCTCTGAATCGAAGGCAAAGCCTTGATTCGCCTGTAAACATGGTTTAACGCCATTGGCGCAGAGCTCATCCCTGTTGTTGCCTAGCCCAACCCAATCTTTGCCGCCTACAGTAAGCTGTTAGGGATACACCCTTCACAAGATGCCTTGCTCCCAGGCGGGCTGCATTGTGCCATTGTGCCAGTTTTTATAGGTAGATGTTGAAATTGGCCTTCTGATAATGAGACCATCTTGTCGGCTGTCGGCTTTTAGGCCTGCCACGCAGAGGTCTCATTGCTATCCCCCCCCCACCCCCCCTTGGTTTGACGGTACGATATTCAGGCCCTCTACCACTCTATCGTGTGCACACTTCGCCATTTGTCTGTTCTTGTTCAAGCACACACACTTTGGATTTTGTATGCACGTGCATCACGTGCTGCTCGTGCATGGTGTGAAATGTCACTGTGACTAGATGTTGCGTTTGGTTGCATTCTGATGCAGTGTGGGATGGTGGTGTAGAAACATATATAAATGAATAAAAGATACAAAACCCTTTCTATATTCATAAACAATCTCTACAAATAACACAGTCGTTTGTACGATTCCAACTTTATCATGAGCATGTGTTTGTGAATTACTATCAGACAGTGATAAAACCATGTGTTCGCGAAGAGGTTAGCATATCCTGCCCCACGGGTGATGCCCGATCTATGCTGGGTGACTCGTGTCTTAAATCAGGTCAGAAATTGACGGCGTTCATTTCGACGTCGCCAGACACAACCATGCCTATCAAGGAAGTGCAAAATGTGAATAGTGACTCATCTGAAAACATTACTCGTGACCAGCGACGGTTAGCCCAGTTTCGACGGTCACCGCCTTTGATGCCTTTTGGCAAAGTGACGATTTGTAAGGGGCGGCAAAACAAGTGGCCGCCAAGCATGGAGATGAGCTGAATGGACATGAGCTGCATCATCGTTTGACCCGTAACTCGTTCACTCGAAGCCTGACGAAAGGTTGCAGCAATTTGATTCACCGTTAACTTTGGAGCTCGATTTCGTAAAGCCTGGTTTTGGATCAATTGATCCTGTACTCTTGTCGTTGACCTGGTTGGTTGGTTGGTTAGTTCTTTTACGCCGCACTCAGCTTTATTCCAGCTATATGACGGCGGTCTGTAAATAATAGAGCCTGGACCAGACAACCCAGTGTTTGACATCATGAACATCGATCCACGCAATTGGGATCGATGACATGCATCAACCAAGTCAGCGAGCCTGACCACCCGATCCCGTTAGTCGCCTCTTATGACAAGCATGGGTTGCTGAATACCTATTCTACCCCGGATCTTCACGGGTCTCGTTGACCTTGACCGCCCTGACGTCGATCGTCAGCATTTTGACTGTGTTGGTACTGTTCCATAGTCTGTAGCCACAGACAAAAACATGGGACGTATTGGTCAGCAGGTCAATAGGCCGTAGACGGTAAACGCGTTGCAGCCGCCGCTTCGCTGGTACATGCACAAACAATCAATGACAGTCAATCGCAACTTATGATAAGCAGAATTAATTAGATGTGATGGTCCACCTTCCTCGAAAGTGTTAAAATCAGGAATGACACCCTGCGCACGTGTGTGGCGCTACTGCATGCGAATGTGCAAATTGTGTTTGGTGTTGGGTTTTACAGACCTTAGGTCGCCCGTACATGTCTCCGGATCATGTCCCAGACGGGCTCTATCAGGACTCATTGCATTCTGGGGATGCTTGGCTGCTGGAGGTAGTCAGTTGCGACAGGTGTACGGTGTGCGCGAGCGTTATCTTCTTAAAAAACAAACATGAAAAGGCATGTCACACTAACGACAAACTTATTGGCGCTAATATGATTTCTCAGAAGTACTGTTATGTCACCCATCCATGCACAATATGCAGTGGCGTTCTTTCAGACATGGTAAATCCCGCCCCATATCATAAGAGATCCTCCCCAAAACTACCATTTAGCCTTAACTTGACGTTCGTTTCGACTCCTTTACACACGTCCCCGTGAATCCCGAAAGTCCAGAATGATTCTGGACTGATCTGAAAACATTACACGAGGTCATCGGCAGTTCTCTCAGGCTATACGGTCTACACACCATTGGCGTCTGGCTGGAATGTGTCCATTTGTTAACATTTGTACAACACGTGGTCGCCGAGCGTACAATCAGTGGATTATTATTATCAGGTCCTATAGTGAGTTCGAACCTGCCATCAGTGAATTCTGGCAGTGTTGAGGATCACAGAGTGAATTTCGAAGCCTTAAACCACTGAGACACCTGTGTTATTTCTTAAACGATTCAAGACTTATACTTTACTCCATGTTTAGTTTGTAATATTTCATCAACATTATGAGGTTCATTCGGTGTGATGTCACAAAGAAACATAATTATTTAAGACCATTGTGGAACCAATATGCCATTGCACATAAGAGAAGCACTGGACTTTTACAGAGAACGTGATGACATCTAACTTATTTAAAGCTGAACTGTTTACAATTGTAGATGTTTCCATACCTACAGGTGTGTTTAAGTTCCAAGTTCCAATACATGTACGGCTGATCACAGCATTGTATCGTCAATAAACCGGGACAAACACAAAGTGATGGTTTTAAATAAAGAACGACAGTTGATGTATATATTTCTGTTTCAGCACTCGGGGATTGCTTTGAAAGTGATCTCGAAACCCTCAACAGCACACTTTGCGAGCTTATCAACAATCTCACAGCATTGATCGGGGATCAACCAGATGATTGTCCTGCACGTAAGTAGAGAAACGAACTAAAGGCAAACTTGGAGAGAGCGTTAACCCTGGACTGGGTTAATGTTGACAAAAGAGACCAGATTGATCTATGAAAGGACATGAAAATACTTTTAAGTGGACAGTCATCAGAACATTTGAACTGACAAATTAAGTATACCGGAGAAAACACGATCCAGACAAGAATGGTTCAACTGTCTAGTTTGCTAATTCAGTCATATATACCTTTCACTTTATCAAGCTTTATGCTTGTATGATTTGTATTTCTGAATAACCAATGAAGATCCAGGTTAGAATTGGTCTCTCCAGCAAGCTCTCCTTGTGCCCCGTGAAGATCCGGTCAGAACTGATCTTCTGCAACTCAACGACTAATGAATTGTCGACAAGGCCCGCTGATTTGGTTGATGCTTGTCATCGTATCCCAATTGCGTAGGTCACTGCTCATGATGTCAATCCCTGGATTACCTGATCCATAATCTATTGTTTACAGACCACCGTAATATAGCTGGAACATTGCTGTGAGCGGCGTTAAGCAACAAACAAACAAACACATTTCTGAATGACCGAGCCAGACCTCTGGTATGGAATCTGCTTGCAAAATGTTATAGTGTCCATTACACTACTCTCCTTCAAAAGGATTTGTCATATGAATGGAAAAAATAAAAACACATTATCAATACTTCCCAATCACAAGATTTACGCTGATGTTTTACAGTGGAAGGATGTGCCGCACTTGTTGGTGGATGCGATCGGACCGACATTGCTCAGGTTGACCCAGTGGGGACGATCCTGCCCAGTATAGAAACGAATTATACTGTCAGCGGTTTTACAGTTTGTGGAGACAATGACACATATTACTACATCTACTTGCTCCATTGTTCGCCTCCCACGGTGGTCGAGGTGTGCCTTCCTCTGGGGACGGAAACCGTAAAATTGGGTAAGTCGTTACACCCTCAATACCTGGTTAAGTTCCTGACAGTAAAACAGAAAGGTCAACAATCAAACACTAAGAGGTTAAACCATAATGCGGAAACCAAACTAACATTTTCACACTATTTTCATTTTCTTCTGGATGGTTAAATGTTCTTGTTATAGCGGTACGTGTATACAGGAAATGATCCTAACAATCTCCCTTGAAGGAAACAGATAGCAGGGATCAAATAAAACTTTGTACATGTATAAACCTGAAATCATAATGCAATCAGTGTATTTCTTTAAGAAGATAATCACTTGTAAAACAATGAATGTTGACGGCATATTTACATATTTAAACTGTTATATTGACAGAAACATTTGTTTGTCTCTTCTCTCTAGGGCCGGATGCCGATAGTGGAAAATATACCGGCATTGCTAGCTGGGATGATAAGTTGTACGTCGCCATTGATAATTATAATGGCACGGGAGACGATGTCCTTGTGATGCTTTATAAAAGCTGCGAAAACGAGGTGGATGTTATTGTCAATATTTCCTGTGAAGCAGGGACAGTCAGAGTTTTTGACTGGTTGGTATCACAGTTTTGTTTCTGCATTTTTTAAATTAATGTTCATAATGGTCCATTTGCCTTATCATTTAATTAAGAACTAATGTATATGCAGTGTGTGGGACAGTGAGTGAGTAATTGGTTTAACACTTCTTTGAACACTATTCCAGTCTTATCAGGGCGTGTCAGGTTAATGTGGGAGGAAATCCCGAAGTAATGCAAGTCTCAGACGTTTATCGCTTTGATCAAACCCACAAGCACGGGGTGATAATCGGGGCGATCGGGATTCGAACCCATAATAACAAGTTTCTGGTGTGCCCAAGGGACATCCGAAGAAGCAAGTAATACTTCGAATACCTACAGAAGAAAAATAACTGACACAAAGCACGTTGTTGAGTGATACGTTTGTTAGGCAAATAGACAATACTCGATGTTAACTGCAAGCAATCATCTTCTCTTCCCTTATAGGCGAGTGTACTTCAGCGACTGCAAGGAGATCAAGTGCGTCAACGAGACAGGTGGAGATTTGCAGGTCAAACTGAAGTCTTCAATGGACATTAAATCGTTTGACGTCATTGACGAAAGTACGTATAATGGAACATATACTCCAACCTGGTCCAAAAAGGATTCTTTGATATATTGCTAATTAACGTCGTATACTAACGACATCTGATACCGTGTCTGATATGCCCAAAATGAATCATTTGTTGGCAGTGGTGAAAATAGGAATAGTTTGTTTTGTGGAAACTACCCAATACAGCGGAGACCTAAAAGAATCACTTTCTTTTGAAGATAAGGGGTTAGCGGCAAATCCACGTTGAGATAACTGGATATAGCTACAAACTGTTACATGTCATTTTTTTAAAATGAAGCGGTGATTAACACAAAATTTGATTTGTTTTCTTCGACAGACAGGATCGTGTTTATTGATGATGCTGGTGGTGTGTGGATCTACGACATTGCGGCCAACTGTTTCAAGCTGCTGTACTGCATTCCGGGCGAACCATGGGGGGACGTCAAGGTCAACCGCTGTTCTTCTTTGATATACCTGGCCTACCCTGGTGTCAGGTAAGTGCACAATGTGCAAAGGAAAGATCTATTTCCATTGATGACTGAATAGGTCCCCTGAAAATAAGTTGAGTTTGTACTTGTGTTTTGTGCAACGCAGCGCGATCTTACTATCAAGAGAGGTACTTTATATGGGCATTCTGCATTATGTGACTGTCTGTTTTAATTAAAGTAGAATGTATGAATATCAAGACGTGAGTGAGTGAGTATGGATTTACGCCGCTTTTAGCAATATTCCAGCAATATCACGGCGGGGGACACCAGAAATGGGCTTCACAGACTGTACCCATGTCGGGAATCGAAGGCGGGTCTTGGGCGTGACGAGTAAACACTATAACCACTAGGCTACCCGATCGCCCCTCAATGGAATGAAGAACAATTCTATATTACGTACAGCAAACGAATGAATTACATATCTGGTCGGATACAGTAACCAAAAGCCTGATATGACATAGCATGATACTTTTTAGCTTGCTCATCGAAAATAAAGCCAAATCATTCAAGTTATCTTCCAGACCAGCCGACTAACTAGGATGTCTTTGTGGTTTCAACCGGTTACCCATTGAGTACCTAAGATCTGTAATGTCAAACCCCATTTGATCTTGGATGGGAAATGATTATGATGGTTGTAACAGGCATGTTTTTTTTCTTCTTTAAGCGATCTCGACATTTTCAACTCCACAACCTGTGAGAAGGTAGGAACGCTGCCGTACACCACGTCCGAAGCCAGTGACTGTCCGTATCTCGGATTCGAACCAGCCTGGTAAGTTAAATCACAACAGCAAAATCACATATATCACAGGTAGCCCAGGAGACATTTTAAAACATGGGACGCGGCACAACAGCAACATCACGTGTCTCATAGATAGCCCAGGGGGCATGTTAAAACATGGGACGCGGCACAACAGCTACATAACATGTATCACAGGTAGCCCAGCAGACATGTTAAAACAAGGAACACGGCACAACAGCAACATCACGTGTATCACAGGTAGCCAAGGAGACAAGGTTAAAACATGGAACACGGCACAACAGCAACATCACGTGTATCACAGGTAGCCCAGCAGATATGTTTAAACATGGAACGCGGCACAACAGCAACATAGCAGATATCACAGGTAGCCCAGGGGACATGTTAAAACATGGAACACGGCACAACAGCAACATCACGTGTATCACAGGTAGCCCAGCAGATATGTTTAAACATGAGACGCGGCACAACAGCAACATAGCATGTATCACAGGTAGCCTAGGGGTCGGGTTAAAGACATGGAACACGACACAACAATTGATCAGCCTTATACCATTCAGAAAGTTACAAAACCAGTTGAATATTAACCCTATGTACATCACAAAAATACAAGTAACCATCATGGTTATGTGAACAGTTTTGTTCCAGTTCAAGGAAGATGCATTCTTTATTCTCTCTTTGAAGGCCCTCTGATTAACCTATAAATCACTTGCGGAAGTCGACCATTGTGTGAAGTATTTGTATCAGGAGCTGTTTTGATATTCGTGCTGAGATCTCTGGCTTTGTTACAGTCTTTCAAATGGCAACAAATAACATTGTGATCACCCTTGAAGATCCGGGTGAGAATTGGTCTTCAGCAACCCAAGCTTGTCGTAAGTGGCGACTTACAGGATGTGGTGGTCAGGTTCGTTGACTTAGTTGATGCCTGTCATCGTATCGCAATTGCGTAGGTCCATGCTCATGATGTCGATCGTTGGATTGTCCGGTCAAGACTCAATTAATTACGGACATATAGCCGGCATTTTGATGAATGAGGCGTTCAATAACAAACAAACATTTTTTACAATACAAGTTTTTGTCCTTTTCAGCCCAACAGATGACAGCGGGGTTGAGACTTCTACCACAGGTTCGTGTTATTATTTGAAAGGAGAATAAGTTTTGAGGTTATTTGTTTTTTTGTTTTCTAGTAGAATCACAGTCATATTACCTTTAATCTTCATAGCAGATGTATTAATCAAGTGAGTATTAAGATGTAGCACCAGCAGTAGAATCACCCAGTACAGTTGGAGAATTGGTTTTCCGCAACCAATGTTTGTCGTATGAGGCGACTAACAGGATCTGGTGGTCAGGCACGCTGACTTGGTTGACGCATGTTGCTCATGATGTCAATCATTGGAGACTCGATTACTTACAGACCGCCGTCACGAAGCTGGGATATTGCTGAGAGCGGCGTAAAACAGCAAACAAACAAACAAACACTGAATGACCGATCTGTTTGCATAATGGTCCATTGTCGTACTTTTATATTTGGGGAACAAATATATGCAGCGTTAAACAGACAAACAATTAATTTATAGATGACAGGGTTCAAAATCAGATAAGGGACGATGGGGAAGCCTAAGGTCGAAGCGTTCGCTCTTCACGCCGAAGGCCCGTGTTCAACCCCCAACATGGGAACAATATGTGAAGTCGACTTTTGGGGTCCCCCGCCGTCATATTACTGGAGCCAAAGTGTTTTTTCATGAAATAGTTTTTCTGAACAGAGAACACATTCGTTGCCAAAATATTATCTCGAATACACAGTTTCACGAGGAACAGGCAGACACAAAAGTTACAGTGAAACTAAGGGGACTAAACAGTCCGTACAGAAAGTAACCAGATAGTCAGGATATTGACTTAATCATATACTTCTCATTCCAGAAGGGTCCACGACCAGTGATGTGTGAAAAGCAAGCAAGCAATAAAATGTGTAGAAGGCATTGAGTCAAATCTGTATTCAATAAACCTTTTGAACACGATTCATATGCATTGTGATTTTTGTGTGTATGTGTGTGCCTTTGAGAGCGAGAGAGAGAGAGAGAGAGAGAGAGAGAGAGAGAGAGAGAGAGAGAGAGCGAGAGAGAGCGAGAGAGAGAGAGGGGGGGTGCATTAAAGTATGAATCGATTGGGGAGAATGTTTGACCATTACCATGTCTTATGGGGGAGTTGATGGTAGCCACCTAAAAGTCATACATATCTCTCATTGTAACTAAAGATAACCAAGCTACAGAACAATAGTTGATGCAGTTAGGTTAAGTCAGTTTACATATATATACATACAGATTTGGATACACTATCCTTATATCATTTTGCAACTCTGAGTTTCACGCACCCATGTTATTGCGTACGATCATCAGGCATAATGAAACATGGTTTTTAGTTTGACCCTTTCTTTTTTGATCGGCTTGGGGGTTTACCATGGCGACAGGTGGAAATGTGCTCGCTTCTTTTGTTTAGCTTGTTGGATGTTAGCATGAGAATCTCGAGCTTCTCTTCCATGCATAGATTGCAAATCCCTGAGTCTCTTTTGTTGGTGTTTGAATTCTTGATTATGTCCCATTTGATTTTGTAATTGGTTTTGTTTCATTTAAACTTCCAGTTGTGCTTGGAGAGTTCTGTCTCCTTTTCATATTTCTCAATTCTGAATGATTTTGTGTGGTTGTTATACCTTGTCTTGAAGGGACCGCTTGCTAACCCAGTGTAGGTGTTATACGCACGTGTTTATGAATCTATATCAATATATATCAATATATATATATATATATATCAATATATATATCTATCAATATATATCAATATATATATATATATATATATATATATATATATATATATATATATATATATATATATATATATATATGACACGGGGGTATGCATGTTATTGTTTACTCGTCGAAGATTGGTCAGTATCAATTTGCCTCACGACCTACAGGTGTACGCCTGGTATATATATAGATTTGTTGAGTGTACGCCTGGTATATATATATATATATACCAGGCGTACACGAAAACACCTGTAGGTCGTGAGGCAAACTGGTACTGACCAATCTTCGACGAGTGAACAATAACATGCATACCCCCGTGTTTGGGACAACAGAAGTAGCTCAGAGGCTTAACGCCGCACTCAGCAATATTCCAGCTGATGGCGGTCTGTAAATAATCGAGTCTGGACCAGACAATCCAGGGATTGACATCATGAACTTTGATCTACACAATTGGGATACGATGACCAACCAAGCCTGACCATCCGATCCCGTTAGATGCCTCTTACGACAAGCATGTCGCCCTTTATGGCAAGCATGGGTTGCTGAAGACTTATTCTACCCCGAATCTTCACGGGGGGAGACAAGCATGGGTTGCTGAAGACTTATTCTACCCCGAATCTTCACGGGGGGAGACAAGCATGGGTTGCTGAAGACTTATTCTACCCCGAATCTTCACGGGGGGAGACAAGCATGGGTTGCTGAAGACTTATTCTACCCCGAATCTTCACGGGGGGAGACAAGCATGGGTTGCTGAAGACTTATTCTACCCCGAATCTTCACGGGGGGAGACAAGCATGGGTTGCTGAAGACTTATTCTACCCCGAATCTTCACGGGTGGCGCCAGAGAATAATCAGCCAATTACCTGGTGAAACATTCCATCATGCGTAAATGACAAAATTTCATAAATACAGAATAAATAAAAGAAAACATCATATCAAATCTGAAGGAACCGACGATGACCTTTGAACTATCTGAACATATCAGAGAAAACCCGTCCATGTGTCTTCAACTGTCTGTTAGGATACATCTGTGACGTCATTCTGTTGTATCAAGAATGGACAGTTGGTTGTCAATTATTCATTATCTTGAATCAACATTTCAACATTAAAAGTATGTAACAGGATACGCACCGCCCGAAAATAAATTGGCCAAACAAACCTCTATATTTGAACCTTTGAAGACCAGGGTGAGAATTGATCGCAGCCACCCACTCCTGTCGTAATAGGCCACAAACGGGGTTAGGTTCGCTGACCTGGTGGATGCATGTCATCTTTTTCAAACTGCATGGATCGATGCTCGGAACGTCAATCCCGTCTGGTCCAGATTCGATTATATTTTGACCGCATTCACTTAGCTGAAATATTGCTTAGTGCAGCGTTAAACAACAAACAAACAAACAAAACCTCTATATATCACTGTTCATGAGTATGAAATTTCTGTAATCCCCGTCAGCATATTTTCTAAAGGACCAATCGATAGATAAAATACTCGTTAAAGATCCAACGAAATAGATGCTAAGACCCATGAACCATGCAAGGTAAACATTTCATGGCAACGAAGCTTCGCGCTAGTACAGCAGCGACAGATAACGCATTTTGTGATCCATTCATTTTTAACAGCTGACATTGAGTCAGTGAATATTTACAGAACCTGATGGTGATATTCATTTGCCCATCCTGTAGTTTGGCTGCAAATACTGATATGTAGCTTGATGTTTGTTTGTTAATGTTTAACGCCGCACTCGATCCCGTTAGTCGCCTCTAACGACAAACTTAGTCGCCTTTAAGGGCAAGCATGGGTTGCTGAATATTTATTCTATCCCGGATCTTTACAGGTCGACAGACAGACAGACAGATTAAAAAACCTCATTGATGGCTGAGACCTTGAAATACGTATCCCTTGTGATGGAAAAATCAATACAGTCAAGCAGGACACAGAACGGAGGATCTTCATTTTTAATAAATATCCATGTGTATATCTCAACCCATGTAGGTGTACCCAATAGTTGGTTTAATTTCATGTAATTTATTTACACCTGCTTGAGTGTCCCACTTCTTTTTCATGAGATCTCTGATATAACATCTGATCACAGGTTGATAATCGCTGTATGGAATCAGAAGTAGTGTCACAGATTTGTTGAGTGCTACTTTAGCTGCAGAATTAGCCACTGAGTTACCAATGGTACCAATATGGCTCGGTAACCAGCAAAAAACGATGTCGTAATGGCCAGCAGCAAGACCATTAAACATTTCAACAATTTTGATTAAAAGTGGATGTGTACAAGATGGATTTTTAATAGCTTGAAGGCAAGAAAGTAAGTCTGAAAATATAATAAATTGTTTATGTTTTGATTGTGTATTTATATATTCCAATACTGTTAATATGGCCTTTGCCTCTGACGTAAAAATGGAACAGTTATTTGGTATTCGGTTTGATATAGTCCTGGATCCAATGACAGTGACGCTGGCAACAGCGTCACCATCCTTGGATCCATCTGTGAATATAGATTTGTACGTATTGTATGAGGATCGTAATTGATTACATTCCTGTAGATAAATAAGTTTATTTGTTCCAGATTTGATCAAAATTTAGTGAGAGAAAGGTCTAATTGCCAAGGAGGATTAGACAAACGCCACCAGACACCCTGATCCTGACTGTAATTGTCAGACGGGGTTGAACCCACAAGGACTTGAAATTGTCTATTGGTTAAAAAAAATATATGGATATAAACGACCTCGCAACCCAAAATCTTGAAGATCTTTTAAAATGCCATGCTTCCAAGTTGTATCGTAAGCTTTGTCTAAATAAAAACAAATGGATACAGCATCTTGTTTGTTTCTAAACAGACCAGACTATTGGTGGTACTTCTGTTTTTCCGGAAAGCACATTGTATATCTGTATTGAGATGATTGGTTTCCAAATACCAAACTCCATAGTTTTGCAAACGCAGCTTTTGAGAGATATCGGTAGTTGGATTGATCTGTATGATCACGTCCAAGTTTTGGTATAGGGACAACACACATCGCGCCACGAAGGAGGAAAAATCCCTGATGTCCAAAAGTGTCTGGAGACATGATTCAGGCAATTGTTTTAAAAGCTGATAGTGAATATTATCAGCTCCAATTGCAGTATCACGAGCTTGCCCAAGGGCAGTATTGAGCTCATGTTGTGAAAATATTGCATTGTAATCTTCACCATTATCAAATTAAAATTAACCTTTTTCTTTTCCTGTGGCTGAAATTTCTGAAATTTAGGATCATAGTTGGATGATGAAGAATGCTTAGCTAAAGTGTCACCTAATTTATTTGCGATGTCAGATTTATCTGTTAATATGTCATTACCATGTTTGAGATGTTTAATGCTGAATTTAGAATACTTGCCTTTAATTCTTTGAATAATATGCCTTACCTTTGACATAGGTGTGCGTGAATTGATTCTGGAAACATAATTTCTCCAAGACTGACGTTTATTTCGTTTGAATGTTCGTCAAGCCTTGGCTCTGTTTATTTTTACAATATTTAAATTATGGACTGTGGGGTGTCGGCGGAAAAAAAACTGTTCTGCCTTTTACCTATGCTTTCTAGCCTGTTTGCAATCATAGCTTAACCATGGATTACGAAGGTGAGGGTTCACAGAGGATTCAGGAATGTCTTCACCAGCTGTGTTTTTCCAGTTGTTCCGAGAACACCTAAATAGGGTCTGGTTTCGGAAAGTTTCAGGTTGCAGTGTTTCAAAACAATGAGTTTGAAATAAGGGCCAGTTTGCTACATCAAAATTCCACCTTACTGAAGGTGGCTCATCAGTTGGGAGAATAGATTTTGGTACTGTGGGGAAATGGTCACTTCCACACAGGTCATCATGGACAGACCAGTCAAATTCGTTTAGTAAATTAGCATCTATGAGTGACAGCACTAATGCTGAATAAGTTCCTGTTGCAGGATGTAAGTACGTATTTGAGCCATCATTAGATAAACAGGAATTATTGTTTGTAATAAAATCTTCAAGGACCGTGCCCTTAGCGTTGGTATCAACACTTCCCCAGTGAGGGTTATGTTAATTTAGGTCACCCATAATGACACAGGGTTGAGGGAGTTGAAGATCAGCCAACTGAAGAGGAGAAGATGGTGGAATATACTAGGTGCAAAGTGTGAAGGCAATGTGAACTGTTAGCCGGACTGCCACAGCTTGAAGATTGGTGGTAAGAGGAATAGCACTATGAGTTATGTCATGTCTCACCAAGATGGAAGAACCTCCAGTGGCCTTTGCTCCTGGAGGTGAGAATAGATTATACATATTATATTTCCTGATATCATACTTAGCTATGTTTATAAGATATGTTTCTTGCAAACATATTGCTGATAGTTTAAAACATTGAAGTAAAAGCTGTAAATCATTAAAATTATTCCTAAATCCTCTTCAATTCCATTGAATTATGTTGGGCGATTGAGTCATGGTTGCTCAATCGATGAACGCTCACGTACACGTAATGAGGACTCCTACTGCTCTGCAACACTGGGGTTATTACATCCATGTCCAGAGCATCAAAGGAGTTGTGGATAACTATCTCTGAAGATGAGGAGTTCCTGGTTGTCTGTTTTCTATTTAGTTTTTTTCTTTCTTTTCTGGTCACAGTGAGTAAGCGAGTTAAGATTTATAGTCACATCAGCAAATGTTCAGCAATATCGTGACTAAATCAAGTTATACAGGAGTAATGTATAGATATAGACTATAAAACATGTTGACAAAGGACAGTAAAAGAACGGGAGTATCACAGCTATAGATATAAAACTAGTAAGTAATCATAACATTTTGACTATTCAGGACAATACATTTTAAATATTGGCTAGAGATCACCATCAACCAAAGTTAAGCCACCATACTAGGGTCCACGGGGACTTACCTTACATCTGCTTCCTGCGTGGTACCCCAGCAGGATTTACACCATCCCTCTGGCTATACTGGAGAGTGTTAATTAGTCTAAGCCAAAGTATTTAAAACCAACAAATATTCTGCAAATAAAACCATGGAAAATGAAACAGACTTTGAATGAAGTGGGACTTATTTTTACGTTAATTCAATCCCCATTGAAGGTACAGACACTTACAATCACAGTTATATAATCATTCTACCAAATTAAAATCACTTAATTTTTACAACACATTTCATAAAAATGTATCTATTAACTCATTTTCTTTTAGAAATCCAAGAATTAAATGAGCACTTATATCAAAAAGACATGCTTGACTGATTCTTTCATCACAAGGGACACGGCATCGTCGCATGATGACCTTTGCAAATCTGGACTGACAACCTAAGTAGGTGTAACCAAAGAGATGTCGATGGCAAAAGACGATGTCGTATTTGCCAGTAGGAAGGGTCATTGTATAGTTTTCAAATATCTAAAATGAATGGATGACCTGAAGAGCTCGATTTTATTGCCTGTAGACACGATAATGAATCTGAAAAGATGATGAACCGTTTACAGCTGGACTGTTTTTGTATATATTCCAAAACCGTTAATACTGCTTTATTTTCGGCGGTGAAAATTGAGGTAAGCAGGATGATACGGTTTTGGATCCAATAACAGCAGCACTGGAGACATTGCCAGAATCCTTGGATCCATCTGTATAAATTGAATGGTGGGATTCAAGTTTATTTCTAAACTGTATATATTCTTGTTTATATATTAATTGCTCTGTGATCTGAAAATCCGAATGCCTAGTGGTGGGATCACTTTAGGCTTACTTAGAAATAGTTCTTCGTAAAGAGTTCGAAAAAATCCCAGTTGTATGCAGGGTTTAATTGGTGAGAATGAATTGTTGTGATAATTTGATACAGCGTTGCTTCAAAGAAGGTTCATCAGATTCTACATATTGGCTGTCCACAGGGGATGTTCGAAATGAAACAACACAGAGTCGTAGTCCCTGATGGTGAATCGAATCTAACTTTTGTAGATTGCTCTTACAGGCTCAACCATAAACGATAGAGCAATAATCTAATTTAGAGCTGATCAGAGACCTATACAAGGGAACAGGGTTGTCTGATCACCTGCCCACTTTGTATTGGCTACAACTTTCAACAAATCTAGAGCCTTCAGGAATTTAGTTTAAAGATAATTAATATGTGGCTAAAGGGTCAAATGACGATCGAAAATAAATCCCAGGAACTTTGCCTCCTCTTCAACCTTGATAGGAGTGTCATGTGAAAATAGCTCTGGATCTTTGTGGTGCTTGTATTTCTTACAAAAATGAATGAAATTGGTCTTAACTTTGGAAAACTTAAAACCATTTTCAAGACACCATTTTTGGATTTTGTTGAAACATAGCTGCAACTGTCTCTCGATGGTATGAATATTTTTGCCAAGACATGAAATATTTAAATCGTCCACAAAAATGGAACCATCATTGGAATCATTAAAATCTTTGACAGACTATCAATCTTTATATTAAACAGAGTTACAGACAAAATACTGTCATGAGGGACACCCTTCTCCTGGTTATAATGGTCAGACAGGGTGGAACCCACACGAACTTGAAATTGTTGGCCTATTAAAATCGGGATATAAATTGAGGAAAACGGACTCTTAACCCCAAATCATGTAGATCTTTTAAAATACCATGCTTCCATGTGTTATCATACACTTTTTCTAGATCAGAAAAAAGATTGTATTTAGCTCGTGGAGCGAAAATACATCATTAAAATCTTCTCCATTTTGAGAAGTAAAATCAACCCACTTCTTTTCCTGATATTTTAAAAACTTAGGTTCATAATTTGACGATGAAGAGTGTTTGGCCAGCGTCTAGCCCAATTTATTAGCAATGTCCAGTTTATCTGTTAATAGATGATCACCTTCCTTGAGATGGTGGACAGTCGATTTTGAGGCTTTGCCTTTAATTTTTGCAATCATGTTCCACACCCTAGATATTGGTGTGCAGAAACTAATTTAAGTGACATAATTCCTAAGGGATTTACGGTTATTCTGTTTGAATGTACGGCGTGCCTTGTGTATACTGAGTCAAATTAAAAACTTCACATTTTTAAAAGTAATCCCATATATGATATACAACGGACAAATGTATCAGAGAAGGTAATTTTTAATCATTAATGTCCAAAGAAGGATTTTAATTAACGGTAGTAACCATGATTTGTTCCAAGCACCTACGGTATTCGGTAATAACATCAACAGTTTAATCATAAGTCCCAAGCACGAGCATCTGATGGCACACAAGTTCAGTAGCGTGTATGGCCACCATGTGCGTTGACAACTGCCACAAAACACCTCCGCATGGACCTTGTGATGCTTGTGAACACATGATTGGGAAGACGACGCCATTGTTGCTGCAAAATGGTGCCAAGATCTTGCAAATTCTATGGTTGGTTCTGGAGAGTGGACAGACTTCTGCCAAGAGCATCAAAATTGCTGTGTGGGGCCTGGCATTGCCGTGTTGGAAAATCAAACCGGGTACATGTGCTGCCATAAAAGGCAGAAGTTCTGGTGCCAGTACCTGGTCGCGGTAAGCAGCAGCGTTGAGGTTGCCACGGATGACAAGAAAGCACCCCATACAATGACACTTCCGGCTCGAAATCTGTCAACTTCCTGTACACAACTCTCGGCGTAACGTTCATGACGGCGCCTCCACACCCTCGCCCTACCATCAGCAAATCGAAGATTAAATCGGGATTCATCACTGAAGACGACTTGATTCCAATTCCTCTGAGTCCATCATAAGTGTCGCTGTGCCCACAAATGACGTTGACGTCTGTGTAATTGAGTCAGAATCGGCCCGCAGTATGGCCGTCGTGCTTGAAGGTGAGCAGTTCTCAGACGGTTTTGAACAGTTTGCGCACTCAGTCTACCTCTAAACAGTTCATTTCTGGTTAATGTAGCCGTCAAAAATCGGTAACGGAGGTGACGTAAGACAATCTGACGATCCTCTGCATGTGACGTCACATGTGGTCGACCTGGTCGAGGGCGATCAGCGGTGGTACCCGTTTGCTGTAGACGCGTCTGTAAATCATAAACAGTCCGTTGACTAAAACCCATCGTCCTTACGACTTCAGCTACGGACGTTCCCGTCTGCAACATGCCGATGGCACGTTCACGTTGCAAAATTGAAAGGCGTGGCATGACCAATCGCCGTAAAGACTTTTGTTTTCTTGTGTTTTTCTTTTTTTGTTAATGACTGTAAACAAGTATTGCTGAAAACACGTGCGGTATTATGGCCAGGTGACCAGTTGCACGTGAAAAACCACTTTTGCCACTATAGTGCTGTGCACATGATTTTGATCGATTCGCCTGCACAAAAACGGGTGTTATCTGAAGACAATACGTGGCCATTACTGATTAAATACACAATAAGGGCCCACAATGATACCTGGTCAAAATGTTAAAAAAAAATTTTTTTTAGGAATGTGAAGTTTTAAATTTGGTTCAGTATATTTAGCTCGTGGAGCGAAAATACCTCATTAACATCCTCTCCATTTTGTGAAGTAGAATCAACCCTCGTGCCTTGGCATTTGTAATTTTAACATGATCCAAATTATGTGCAGTTGGATGTCAGTGGAAATATTTCTCCGCTTTTTTCCTGCACTTCTTAGCCTGTTTGCACTCTTTATCAAACCAGGGTTTTCGAATGTGTGGATTTGCTGAGGACTTCATTCAGCTTATCTGAATAGTGAGTGAGTGAGTGAGTTGGGTTTAACGCCGCTTTTAACATTATTCCAGTTATATCACTGCGTGTCAGCTTAATGTGGGAGGAAAGCCCGAAGTGATGCAGGTCTCAGACGTTTACCACTTGGGTGAAACCCACGAGCACGGGTATGGTGCTGACAAACCTAGAAACATAATCGGGGCGAACCGGGATTCGAACCCACAATCATAGGTTTCTGGCGTGTCCAGGGGACGCAACTCTGCACAGCGAATCGCGGCCCCCTTATCTGAATAGAGTCGGTAACAGTTTTGAACATATCAGGTGTTAATCTATTCGTACAGAGTTCCTGAAAGATTTCACCTTGATGTAGGTGGAACCTCAGATGGATTGTTTGCTGTTAATATTGAAGGAAAATGGTCGCTGCCACACAATCATGGACCAACCACGAAAATTCGTTTAATAGCTTTGAATCTGTTAGTGACAGATCTAAAGTGGAATAGGTTCCAGTAGCAGGATGTAAATATGTATTTGATCCATTATTGTAAATGCATAAATTGTTATCAGAAAAAAAATCTTCAAATACTTTCCCCTTAGGATTTACGTTAACACTTCCCCACAATTGGTTATGTCCGTTTGAATCACCCATGACCATGCACGGCTTAGGGAGTTGATCATATAAGGATTGAAGATCCGATCTCTGAAGCACAGAGGAAGGAAAAATATACAGTGAGTGAGTGAGTGAGTGAGTATGGTTTTACGCCGCTTTTAGCAATATTCCAGCAATATAACGGCGGGGGAAACCAGAAATGGGCTTCACACATTGTACCCATGTTGGGAATCGAACCCGGGTCTTCGGCGTAACGAGCGAACGCTTTAACCACTAGGCCACCCGACCGCCCGAGAAATATACAGAGAACAGAGTCAAGGTTATGTGTAAAGTTAGTCTTACTGCAAAAGCTTGAAGATGTTTTTGAAGTGAAACAGTGCTGTGGATCACTCCCTGTTTCACCAAAACAGTTGATCCTCCAGTAGCTTTAACACCTAGTGGAGAAAATGAATGATAGGAACCGTACCGACACAATTCAAAGGTGCCGGTCTGTTTGAGATATGTCTCCTGGAAACAGATTGCTGATGACATAAAATCTTGTATTAATAGTTGCAACCTGTTACAATTGGTCCTGAGACCTCTGCAAATCTACTGAATTAGTGTATTAATAATGTTAAAAGTGGATGAACAGGAGATCTACGTCTCCCATTTCGAGGCGACTTACTCCTGTTGCGCCCATTGGGATGAAGAGAGACATCCATGTCCTCCAAGGTTTGAAATCTATTATATATTTGAATAGGGTCACGGTGACCCTTCGACACACGAGGTGGAGTAGTATGGGTGACAACTGCAGAATATGACACAGTTGCAGAGTAGTAGATGACATTACTAAACGTTTGGCATCCGAAAAAGAAATGTTCTTGTCATGCTTCATTTTTACTATCTGGTGTTGAAGTTGCCAGACAGGACACAATTTGGAAGATGCAAGGTGATCCCCAGAGCAGTTTGAACATTTGGGATTATTTGAGCAGTCTAATGTTTCATGAGCAGGTTCTCGACATCGGTGACATTTCTTTCTGTTGGTACATGATTTTGCACCATGCCCAAACTGTTGACATGAGTAACTTCTATGTGTAACATGTACTTATCCACACCAATATTACAATCACCTGCTTTGATAGAATGTGGTGGAACTGGAAGAGAAAAAGGTAAAAAGGTACGTGTTCAACTTTTCAATTTGACCTTTCTGCCTCTTTGTTAAAGTTTTACACCTGTAACACCCTGGTCTTTAAGTTCAGAAGTTATGTCATCTTCAGACATGTCTGAAAGACAACGTTCTCGATCCCTGACAATGCCTTTGGAATGTTGAGTGATTTGTGCGGGGAGACAGTGACTGGCACAGGAATGAGATGTTTAACAGCCAACAGCGTAGCTGATTGTGATGCAGATTTACATTCGATAAAGATACAGCCAGAACGTATCCTTTTCGATGCCACAACATCTCCAGCGATACCATAAATTGCCTTAGAAAGAGCAAATGGATTCAGTTTCAAAAGGTTCATCATCAGACGAAGAGATCACCCAAAATCGAGACCAAAAGTCAGACTTGTTTCTTGTAACAGAGGAATCATCAAATGTACTGTCATCTAAATCTAAATCATCTAAATCATGGTAAGTTCATAGTGGTTCACCACTCCAGGTCCCTACCCACCACGGAGTATCATAAAGACAGTGCTATGTGCTAGTGGGTCTCCAACTAACAGCACCAAGGATACTGGGATGGTATACTCAAGCAGAAATATTAATGCAAGACCAACAGATCCATCAGATTGGCCCCTGATCAACCGCCTTCTGGGCATTGTTTTACTCTCTGCAATGGTTATTTACAGGTATTGAAATTCATCTAACAGTTCGACCAAGACCCAAAAATAAGCAATTGCATATAACAACCTTGTGCTAAACTAAACAGAATGCTCAGGGGTTGGCATGACCAGCTCATTGATAGAATCGGGACCGTTCTACCACCTGTCTGGGTGAAGGCAGGGTCGAATAGGTGTACTGGGCAAAGGAAAGCTATTCCTGGAACCAGTGCCATCAACCACCAGACTCCCGTCCTCCACCCACGACAAACAGGTTTCCCAATTTAGTCTCCTCATACGACAAACAATGGGATGTTGAGGGCATGTTCTACCCTGGTTCCACATGGGGGAAGAGCGATTAGAGCTGCCCAGCACTCAGAATGTGGAGGTTGCTCTTAATGAGTGCCTTTTCTGGTGAGTGTAACAACGGCTGATTCAGTAGTTGCTGGTTCTACTGCAGCCTCTGGCTCTTTAGTGGCTGGCTGAACAGCATAAGGGACAACAGTCACAGGTTCAGTTTGACTCATAGTTTGAGTCGAAGATGTACTTGAAGTAATCACAGACGTTATACTGATAGGTTTATCTGATGTAACCCATGTCAGAGAGAGACAGGGAGGGAGGGAGGGAAAGAGGGAGACCAAAGATCAACAAAACCGTTGACATCGTTAATTTGAAAATTATTTCATTTCTTTCTTGCATATTAAGAGTACATGACTTAAAAATGTGTCATGGGCTCCAATTCCTCAATGAGTGCGTGAGTGAGTATGGTTTTACGCCGCTTTTACCAATATTCCAGCAATAGCATGGTGGGGGACACCAGAAATGGGCTTCACACACTGTACCCATGTTGGGAATCAAACCCGGGTCTTTGGGGTGACGAGCGAACGCTTCAACTGTTAGGCTACCCGACCACCCCAATTCCTCAATGACAATCCTAGAACATCCTATTGTTCCTTACCATATTATACGAATCATACAACCGTAATGGAAAAGCTTAAGGAACATTAACAATTCAATGTTGCAATACGTGGTCCTGTGCACAGCTCGAGGGTCACAAATCAGGTGAAGCTAAGCAACGTTGGTAGATGAGATTCCTCAGATAGGTGATCTGTTGTCCAGTGTGGCTCACGGGAGTTTCTAGAGCTTTGGTCCTCCCCCACTGAACCACGTGTAACACATGTGGTGTCTCACTTGGTCAAGTGACTTTGTTTGAAATGTACCTCTGTTCACCCACCAGTGATTAGGTACCCAGTTGGATGAGATAGCAATGTGGCTGTTAACCTTCAAGCGCCTTACAGGCAGCTTGAGAGCTGAGAATGAAAACTGAGAATGATTGTTGAGTGCAGAGGGATCACGTTAGCACCTGTTTCAGTAAGCCTTTTTGCAGACCCGCTGCTTTTGAGAAATAAGTATTGCATATACAATTTTGATTTCACAAAAATGAAGGGTCAGAAGGAGCCTGCTAAAGAGTACATGTAAACATTGCCTACTATACAGGAAAAAAATCATTTGATTATTGTTATCTTGATAATAAAAAGGCATCTGATAGAGTGTGGCTTGTTGGCTTATTCTTAAAGCTGCAAGACATGTTTACACATGGCATATGTTGCGTAATGCCTAATCGTCCATGCAATATCATGTAACATACATAGGCTACAGCTTAGGTGTATTTTCTATTTATCAAGGTGTTGGTCAGGGACCTGTGCTTTCTGCCTGACTATTCACATGACATATTAATTATCTCACTTGTCAGCTTGATTGCTCTGGCTACGGCCTGCGTTTATCATGGGGTCGGCTACTAGGAGACGACAAAACCATTGTGAGCAGCTTTCCGTCGGCACTGCCAAATCTTTTACATATTGCTAACAATTATGCATATCGATGGTGTCTTGTTTATATTCTAAATATAACTGTAGTTGTATTTTCGCATTGTAAATATAATGTACTTGACCTTCATGTTTCTTGTTGAAAGATAGACTTGACACAGAAATTCTGAACGGTATGCTTGTGTATGCCTTAGTAACAATATTTCAACTCTGGATTGCTCGGAAACTGCATGTGAAAAACTGATAGGATTTATCAATATAAATAGTGGTTTGTTTTTCGCTGAGTTGAACCCAATCGCAGCTGTTCGAGAGTTGTTTTGCCACATCTCCTATATGGATGCGATGTTAAGTGGCAACTAAGAGTTGGAGGGTTTGAAATGCTTGAAATACCACACAATCTCACATGTAGCATATGCAGGCATCAAGGCAAGTTGTATAAGAAAGTCTAGATCTATTAGGTATAATAATAATATGATTGAGAAGATTCCGGAAAAAACACTGCTTTCGAAATGAGATTCAGTGACAAGCCCAAGTACCAAGTTGTCCGATTCTCCATTTTTCTCGGTGCCTTAGGTTTGGTACCTAATCTGTTGACTGACATTGGGGGAATACCCAGGTTTAAATTTGCTGCCAGGAATACAGCACTTCTGATAATCTGGGTAATGTAGAAGGCTGCAAAAGGTTCTGGGTGGATTCATAAACAAGCCAAGGATGTAGGACATAAAATCAATGTCAGTGTTGATTTTGTTGATTGTTTTGTACTGCTGGACTGTACAGGAATGAGTGTCAGCCAAGCGAAGTGCCATATCAAATCAGCCCTGACTGGTTTTGGAGGAGAGGCTATCTGAACGACCACTGCATCGAGTTTTTTGTGCTGTGTGTTGAGAACAAGAGTCCTACGCTTGGATGAAGTCGCCTGGCCTGAAAATTGAAACAGAAGGATTTCTGTTTGCTGCTTAGTCACTTCCCACTCGAAACCGTCAATGTATGATTTTGCATAAAAAATGTAAATATGAAATGTAGATTATGATGAGACTGTCCAACACATTGTCAGTGGATGCCCCGCATTGGCACAAACACAGTATCTTAAGCAACATGATGGAATGGCTCGATCATTTTATTACTTTTTGCCATGTTTGTGGATTTGACACAGAGGTCCATCCATTGTACGGCTCGGGATATTTCGAGGGCGTCATGGAAAATGATAAATGCAAATTTTTGGGTAATAGGCCGGTTTACTGCCTCAGACGTATCCAAACCTGTTGTATAACAAACCTGATCTTGTCCTTTTTGCTAAATCCAATGATATTAAATATATCATTGAATTATGTCTCCCTTTTGAAACTAATGTGATTGGCAAGATTGAGGAAAAACATGGCAAATATGCAAAATGTCACTCTTGCATGCCAAGTACTAAGTTGTCCGACTCCCCATTGTTCTCTGTGACTTAGGTTTGGTACCTCCAAATCTGTTGACAGACATTGGTAGAGTACCCGGAATATGGGGAGATTAGAAAAAAGAAGAAGCAAAATTCAAGGAATGCAAGTTCAAAGTAGGTGGCTATGATCCTACCATTATGTTGGGAGTATCTAATCTAATTTCAAAGTGGAAACCATATTTCTGGATAATTGATCAAATATCGCCCATGAAAATAGGGGAAACAATACCACAGCTCGAGGGGTGAGGGTATTGGTTCTGACCCTGAGGCAGATTACCGTCAGGTGTAAACGATGCATTTGCACGACATCATGAGCCTCCTGACACAAACAAGGCTGATGCTAGGTAAACAAGGACATCTAATGACAGTGACAGTTCGTACAATACGGAGGGTAGAAACTAACAAGGGAAGCCAACAGATGATTGGCGCTGATAGGTGGTTAGCAAGAGACAATGGAAGCCTACACTTTACAGTAATTAGCGCTGATAGTATGGAAGCCAGTAATTAAGTTAAGTAATAGGCAATGGACAATGGACCAACGGGAGGCCGTGGGTAATTAGCACTGATAGGTGAAAGAATGGACATGGCAATGAGCAAATGAAGGCCAGCTAGGTAAATAGCACCGACAAAGATCAAAGCAATATGTCCCAACACGCCACAAGAAAACAATTACCAGATTATCTTCCAAGCAGGTTTGAAAACATGACGGAGGCATCTTTTACTTAACAGTCACGTTTGTTGAAAATGCTTTCATAAGGTCATATTAAAGACAGGAAGTAACAGTTCATTTATTCAAAAGCCAAGGTACTTCGAGTTATCAGAAAACTCTATTTCCTGTGCACAGTTAAACTTTGAAGTTGTAAGAAATGACTTGTTGTTCCTAAAGTGCAAAACTTTCCTACATTTATCTGTAATCTCCACTTGTGACATACGGTATCCAACATTTTTATAATGATTGTTCACATGGTGCAGACAGAACAATGACATCTGTGCAATGTCATCTGTGCAATGTCATCTTCAATAGCAGTGAACTGGAACCATTATCCACAGTTGTGCCACAGTTGATAGAGTTGTCATCTGCTAGATCACTGATGTACGCGAACATTGTTGCTAGATGAGTTGTTGTTGATATTGAAGGGCGAGGTCATGTAGTTGTTGACTTCAACTGAGCACTGGACGTCCTCATACAAAGCCTTGGCCATTGAATATATTTTGCCACAAGCTTCGACCCTTCTCACTTTGGACCATAAACAGTCACGATTCACACAATTGAAAGCCTTTCTTTCATCTATAAAGCAGGATTTTGGCCCCAAAAAAATTCCTGCAATTCACAATAGAATTAAGTGTAAAAAATATGTTCCAGTATCACTGCGAGAGATTCTTGTTTTTGCAGTTGATGCTAGCGTTTGTACTTCCCATTACGTCTCTCAAAAACATTTCTTGTTGCTTGAAATGTCTCTTTCTGTTTCTTTTTCATAAGGGTTAGAACTTGTGCACTTTGGTCAGGTTCTTTCAGCAACACGAACGTTATCCCAACTTTCCTGAAGTATTCCATTCCAAGAAAGTTTTGTGTGACACTTATATTTCTTTGATCTAATCTTGAAATGAGATTTTCCCAGGGCTCGTCTATCGAGTTCTCCAATTATCAACTGTAGCACCTCATCGTATGCTGAATTGACATGTTCATCTGTGACCTTCTCTCTTTTAATTTTGTCCAAAGTGAATTCTACAGCTTCAGGAGTTTCAGGTACACAAATAAAATCTCATGGGAAGATCTCTAATCTAAATCCAGGTTGGTATTGTTCCAGAGTCAAGGTTTATGTTTTTACCTGGGCTGTTGTTGATATTCACAAATCCTGACAAAGACAGGAGAGGTAATGGTTGAGAGCTTGTGTTATTGTTTCTACTTGCATGAGCTCATCACATTTATATCTTAATCCTTCGTATCTTAATACCAGCTACCAATCACTGATATCTATATCTATATCTTAATCCTTCGTATCTTTATATCTTTGTATCTTCGTATCTTAATAATATATATATATATATATATATATGTATTTATCTATCTTATATATAAAGAGAGACACAGAGAGAGAGAGAGAGAGAGAGAGAGAGAGAGAGAGAGAGAGAGAGAGAGAGAGAGAGATTTGTATGTTAATCCTTTGTATCTTAATACTAGCTACTAATCAACTGATATCTATATCTTAATCCTTCGTATTTTAATACCAGCTTCCAATCACTAATATCTAAATCAATATCTATATCTTAATCCTTCGTATCTTAATACCAGCTACAAATCACTGATATCTATATCTATATCTTAATCCTCCGTATCTTAATATCTTTGTATCTTCGTATCTTTATAATATATATATATATATATATATATATATATATATATAGAGAGAGAGAGAGAGAGAGAGAGAGGGAGAGAAAATCTTAATCCTTTGTATCTTAAAACTGGCTACCAATCACTGATATCTGTTTCTATATATTAATCCTTCGTATCTTAATACCAGCTACCAATCACTGATATCTATATCTATATCTTAATCCTTCGGATATTAATGCTAGCTACCAATCACTGATATCTATATCTGTATCTTAATACCAGCTACCAATCACTGTATATCTATCTATCTGTCTATCTATATATCTATACTGAGTCAAATTAAAAACTTCACATTTTTAAAAGTAATTCCATATATGATATACAACGGACAAATGTATCAGAGAAGGTAATTTTTAATCATTAATGTCCAAAGAAGGATTTTAATTAACGGTGGTAACCATAATTTGTTCCAAGCACCTACGGTATTCGGTATTAACATCAACAGTTTAAATCATAAGTCTCAAGCACGAGCATCTGATGGCACACAAGTTCAGTAGCGTGTATGGCCACCATGTGCGTTGACAACTGCCACACAACGCCTCCGCATGGACCTTGTGATGCTTGTGAACACATGATTGGGAAGACGACGCCATTTTTGCTGCAAAATGGTGCCAAGATCTTGCAAATTCTATGGTTGGTTCTGGAGAGTGGGCAGACTTCTGCCAAGAGCATCCAAGACGTGTTCGATTGGATTGAGGTCGGGAGATCTTGACGGCCAGTTCATGACGTTGACTCACCGCATTCTGAAGGAAATTCCTTGTCAAAATTGCTGTGTGGGGTCTTGCATTGTCGTGTTGGAAGATCAAACCGGGTTCATGTGTTGCCATAAAAGGCAGAATTTCTGGTGCCAGTACCTGGTCGCGGTAAGCAGCAGCGTTGAGGTTGCCACGGCTGACAAGAAGCCTGGAACGTGCATTGCCACAGAAAGCACCCCACACCATGACACTTTCGCCTCGAAATCTGTCAACTTCCGGTACACAACTCGCGTAACGTTCATGACGGCGCCTCCACACCCTCGCCCTACCATCAGCAAATCGAAGATTAAATCGGGATTCATCACTGAAGACGACTTGATTCCAATTCCTCTGAGTCCATCGTAAGTGCCGCTGTGGCCATAATTGACGTTGACGTCTGTGTAATTGAGTCAGAATCGGCCCGCAGTATGGCCGTCGTGCTTGAAGGTGAGCAGTTCTCAGACGGTTTTGAACAGTTTGCGCACTCAGTCTACCCCTAAACAGTTCATTTCTGGTTGATGTAGCCGTCAAAAATCGGTTACGGAGGTGACGTAAGACAATCTGACAATCCTCTGCATGTGACGTCACGCATGGTCGACCTGGCCGAGGGTGATCAGCGGTGGTACCCGTTTGCTGTAGACGCGCCTGTAAATCATAAACAGCCCGTCGACTACAACCCATCGTCCTTACGACTTCAGCTACGGACGTTCCCGTCTGCAATATGACGGTGGCACGTTCATGTTGCACATTTGAAAGGCGTGGCATGACAAATGGCCGTAAAGACTTTTGTTTTCTTGTGTGTTTTTTTTTTTTAAATGACTGCTAACAAGTATGGCTGAAAACATATATATCCTAAACCTTTGCATCTTAATACCAGCTTCCAATCACTAATATCTAAATCCACATCTACATCTTAATCCTTTGTATCTTAATACCAGCTACCAATCAACTGACATCTGTATCTTAATCCTTCGTATCTTAATACCAGCTTCCAATCACTAATATCTAAATCCACATCTATATCTAAATCCTTCATATCCTAATACTAGCTAACAATCACTGATATCTAAATCTATATTTTAACCCTTCGTATCTTAATATCCGCTTCCAATCACTAATATCTAAATCCACATCTATATCTTAATCCTGCGTATCTTAATACCAGCTACCAATAAACTGACATCTATATCTTAATCCTTCGTATCTTAATAGTAGCTACCATTCAACTAATATCTATATATACTCTTCAAAAAAAGAAACATGACACTGACTTTCAAAATGTAATATAATGCGATTGTTTCAAAATAGGACACAGAAACCATAATTGAAACACTGTTAGAATATCAATGTACACAATGTTCAAAACATTAATCGTGTCACCTAGACAGACACACGTACACGATACAGTTAATGTCACAGGGGTACAGAAAATGTCAGTATCAGTTGTGCCCACCACATGCATCAATCACCGCTTGACACCAACGACCCATAGATGCAATCAAGTTGTCAATAACATGCTGTTGGATGTGCTGCCATATATGCTGAAGTGCATCAAGAAGTGCCGGAAGCGTTTGGGGCAGTGGATTCCTTCTGCGAACGCGTCGATCCAACTCGTCCCACAGATGCTCAATCGGGGACAAATCTGGTGAGCGGGTTGGCCAAGGTAATGTATGGAAGTTGTTGTGCTGTAAGAAGTCCTGACAAACAAGTACAATATGCGGTCGAGCGTTGTCCTGCTGGAACTGTCCGCCATGAACGTTGACGTGAGGAAGAGCATAAGGCTGTAGGATCAAATCTCTGTAACGCACACCTGTCAATGCACCTGCCAATGGCAAGTTATACGCTTTACACTTACAAGATAATGTATACAATCGGAAAGAATTTGTATTCACAGGTAATCTAGGGGATTTAAGTGATGTCACCATTAGTAGACTCAATAAAAACATTTCATACAATGTTACTCGCAATGACGATAATAAATGGACTATGGTCGAGGACAAAATTGAGTGGCTACTGAATATAGTCATTGTCCCACCATATGTGATGGTGGGTATGGGACATCAATTAACTAAGATAATGAATAGTGGGATCATACTTGGGGTTTATATCCCCTCAAAACGAAAAAGTGTGTTAGTCGCTACCCTGCCAGAAAACCCAGGTTATATGTTATAGAGTCGTCCGGCAGTAAAAAATGTTAGTTTAAATTTAGTTACTGAATTCAATGATATAAAACAGAACTTGAGTGGTATACCTAATCCTTCTACACTTATTATTGAAGTCTTGTTTGGAGATGCACCGGTAGATGCCTTCAAGATATTACCAGGTCTATCAATTAAATGGCTAAAGAAACACGAGCGTCGACGTTGTAGTATTATTTATGTGGGAGTATCACCCGTTGCAACCCCTGAGGGGGTCCAAGTTAATAAAAGTGAAAGCATTTCTCTTACTAAGATATTTATGCCGTATAATATACCTTTAATAAGGTTGATGTATACTCTCAAAACATTTATGCAAGATCAATTAAAGACTATTATATGATATAATAATATACATTATGAGTTTATATCCGATGCTCAATGAAGCATCTGAAAAGATGGATACTTTTGATGGATTTGATTACATCAAATAACCGACATAAAACATTGAATAGAGAAGCAGAGGGCGTTTAGACTTGGATTGTTTAAAAAGTATCGCAGAGCTGTGAATGTTCTCGATTGAGTTGACACTGCGCTTGTAACAGCTGGCATGGACTCGGTGTAGCCGGTGTTGGTTTATTATCAACTATAATCGCCACGCCTATCATACATGGTATGGAAGTAGCGGCTGGAGTCTCAGGACTGGCAGGAATAGCGATAAAAAAAAATTATCGCAAGTTGCAAAAAAAGCATTAAAACATGATAATATTCGGATACTCGCCAAATCAAAGTTGAACAGCATTGAGGATCATATTTCAACAGCACTGGCTAATTGTAAGGTATCCGAGGAGGAGTTTCGTTTAGTGTTGTCAGAACTGACCAAATACAACGCAATAAAGCAGGAGATTCAATCAAATTCTCCTAAGACCAGTGGTATTAGCGAAGACGAGAAAAAAGAGTTCATAGAACAGGGGAGACAACAAGCGCGTCAATTATTCCGTGCCAAAACCGAAGAACTGGTTGGAGATTAAAAATAGATTGTTTCCTATCGTTGGATCACATTCAAACGAATGCTTACGCAAGTCTATAATAAAGGAAAATTACAAGCCAATCAAATTGTGAGAATTACCCCACAGGGTTTATATTATATCAGTGATGTCATACCAACCAAATACGGTTATCAATTGTTTCTTTCCAATTTCGAAACAGAGTATATAGTCTGGTCTCTTAGTAAAATGAATGAAGAACTTAATAAAAATAATCAAACTTCGCTTGTTTCTTGAGCCAATCCTTGGCCACATCTTTAGATACCTTAGCCGTTGTGGCCAATTTTTGTATTTCTCCTATACCTTTCCAATATCCTAGTGGGCTATAGTAAATTTTATCCATTATTAATTAATATTGATGTTTCTTTTAATAAGAATCATGACTATCATTCGAATGCATTGCATAATTTGCATATAAAATTACCTCTGTAGTAGCATTATTGGGATATGAATCTGGCTCCAGTGGAAGTGGTCCGGAACCAGCATTACCTATACTACACAGATGTATCATCAAATGTGTTTACATCTATAGACAAGCCAAACACATCTGATAGAGACGATGTTGAGAATGTTGAGTGAAAAGGGCTTCACTTTGAGCACTGTGTTTTCTTTAACTACCGCAATATGAGACAATATGGTATATAGGTAGATATAATACTAGTCGTTAGATATAAAGAATGTTTAGTAACTTTAGAAGTTCTAGGACAATTATTAACACGTGTCGTGTCAGCCCTATGACATTCGTGATTGTCCACTTCCAGAAAACACCCAGTCAATCAATGACTTTTCTACGAGGACTCACGGAATATTTTCTCCCGCAAACTATATATTTATATAGACTTATCATGCAGTTCAACAATTGTAATTGTCTAAAACTGCTTTTGCTAAGTGGTGTCTTTGTGGTATATTTTGATGGAGAATATCAGCTTCTGAACAACTTTTACTTGCGTGCATGGCTGTTGGCATGTATAAATTAAGTGAGTCAGTTTCGGGTTCAGTGGATTTCTTGTTTTTGTAAGCAAATGCAGTATTTAGGCATTTCACTGGATCCTAAACTTAAAACGGTACTAACTAGAGGTATTAAAATTAAAATGCCAATTAAGGGAATGTTAGTGGTACAAAAGTGTTCTCCTATTTGTAGATTCTCAAGGGTTAGCTGCCAATCAAACCCTAGAATACTTTCTCCCCCCGATTTTTTATACAAACGTGTCATGCAGTTCAAAAAGTTTAGGTGTATTAAATGCTTATGCTATGCAGTGTCTGTGTTGTATTTTGTGATAGACCTAAATACTAGATGAGGAAATGTATGTGGTAAGAATGTGTTCAGCTGTTTGTAGATTCCCGTCGTTTGGCTACAAATCCTGTGATGTATTAATGGTTGAAGAAACTGTCTGAAAGTTTATATCTAACAGTTTGGAATTGAATACAGTGATAAAGTCTTATATCAATATGTGGACTCATAAATATTGGTTTTATGTTTTAACGGAGATATGATATTTTCTTATGAAATATCGCGTAATAGTGTAATTTGCATGCTTTACCATTCATTGTACCATTCTAAACCATGTGAATGTTATAATATCAGTCGATCGGCTGAGAAATTAGCCCAATCCTCGCTCTATAAAGGAATATGTCACTAATTTTGCAAGTTGAAATGACCCCTGATACTTTATGACAGTTTATGGAGTAAAAATCAATGCTGATTAGTTAAACCGCTGTGCAATTTCTTTTTCAAAGGAAATTAGGCCTTATTCTGTAAAATTACCATTGGCTCGGATAGAACCGCTGGGCTAACCACGCGCTTCAAGATAATCGAGCACTGTTCGACCTTTTTTTAACTGAGCGATCCTAACCGCGCCAATGAAAATACTACATCATAAATGAACTGTTTTACTAACCGCTAGCCCCTAGCGGTGTGCAGTTGTTGAAACCGCGGCAAACCGGCGTACAATGGAAACCGCACACATGGAAACTCAGCCTAAAGGGCGGCGGCTTTTACATAAGCCAGTAAAGCTTGTTTGTCAATCCCCATTCATATATTTATGTATAAAAAATCTGTTGAAACAAAATACATTGTAGAGCCTGGTTTGTTTGCATTAAAATCAGAACAAAGGAATCTTTAACTAAAATGTGTAAGGTGTAAAAAGCTTTTATATAAAAGAGCAAAATACATGGGGGAGAGTAAATACATAATTCTATATAATTTTCTTGAATGGGGCACATTTGAAAAAAAGTTTATAAATAATTCAAGCATATGCAATATTACCGTGTTTAAAGAATTTATATCAGTCGTATGTTTCTTACTTTGATCACCCGTATGTAACCCAGGTAAAGCATGCATATCGGGGAACATTGTAATGTTGGTACAGTTTATCGTGTCTTCGTGCTTTATAATTAGCATTACACATTGGCTTTTCATATTCCTCAAGGTTTTAATGTTTATTTGTTTATGTACTTTTTTATTTATTTTTTTCTCTCCTTTATTTTTTCTGCGTTATCTAAATATACATTTAGTTACTTGTATGTGTGGGGGTGTTTAACAGAAACCTGGTTGCACCATGATATTCTAGCCATTGATATTACACTGATACCATTTTCAAATCGTAGCCTGTATTAAGAAATATATTTTAGATCTTAAATCAGAGTATAACAGACAGCCTGAGCTGGAGGCGCGTGTTGATATGTTTTTACGTAGTTAGTGTTAAAACCGAATGTTTGCGAGGATTAATAAGATTTCTGAATCAGTTATTTTTTAAAGTAACCCTCCTTACATTAAAGAGACCTATTTAAAGAATATAGTACTTGAAGACTTTGCAACAAACCGAATAATCGGGGGGGGGGGGGGGGGGGGAAGACTTTTATACTGAGGGGGGCGCGAAATATACCCGTACGGGGGAGATTTTATTTCAGAACAGAATCTGTACCGGTATAAAATCTCCGGGGGGAGAATTTGAACGGGTGAGAGTTTATACCGGGACACCGGCATATACGCTGTTTGCTGTCGAAACTCGGCAGAAGTCAGATGCACTTCCGTGTTCAGGTGAGATGCAGCGCGTACGAAACAAGTGTGACGTGGTCCGCCCACTCATGAATATTGTAGACTTAAGAAAATTGTAGGTTTAAGGGCACAACAGACGTCCACCCCATATCTCCACGAACTGCGAGTGTGGGAGTTTTAAGACCAACTCTTAGAAAGAGACGACAAGCTCTATTCTGGATGTTGTTAATACACCTGAAATTGCTTGGATCCACAGACCCAGAACCAAGTTGATTGAACAAGATTTGCATAAAGAGTATTAAAAGCTTCATTAGGTAGGCCACCAACTGATATAAATTTGCATACTATTACCCCAAAGCACGACTTCCTGATTTTGCTAGTTCACTAACTGTAAAATTAAGATGAAGGTGTTCATGAAACCATAATTTTAGATATTTATAAGGTCATGTATAATCAATGATATCATCATCAAAATACAATGTATAATCTGATCTTAGCTTGAACATGAAGCTTGACGGAAATGAACAACTTTAGTTTTTTTCCGATGAACTTTTAATTGCCATGAAGAGCATCAATTTGCCACACATTCAAGCATACGCTGTAAACATTGTTCATTAGGTGCTATTAAGCCTATACCATCGGCATATAACAAAAGGCTAAGCATAACATCACCAACGTTGATACCACAACGTAAACTATTGATTTCATTTTCCTAGATCATCAATGTAAACCGAAAAAAGTGTTGGCGACATAACACAACCTTGTCGCACACCGGAATATGCAGAAAATACATCAGTTTGGAGATCATTCACTCTTACACAAGATTGTGTGTTATTATACATGGATTGAACAGCATTAAGGAACCTGCCACTAATTCCTAAACGTTTCAATTTATACCACAGGGACTATCAAAGCCCTTCATTATATCAATAAAACAAACAAAAGTGGACTGTCTTGATTGTTTACGTTTATTAACAACTGAATATAATGTATAAATATGTTCTTAGGTACTACGGTTTGAGCGAAAACCATCATGATCACAAGACGTTCTAAAGGGGAGAAAAATTGAACTGAAAAAAGTAGGGCATGGCAAGTTACCAAGGAGAGCCGACCCGATTGGGGATAAAGAGATCGAGTCCCTGTGGCAGTGCGGATTCATTGGAATCAGTAATTCAATGAACATAATATACTGTCAAGGGCTCTACAACACAATCAATTTCTAGTTAAGAGGTGTCAAAAATTACTACAACATGAAAACCTTGAACTGTGGATGAGACAAGAAAAGAATAGGTCTGGTGAGAATCCTCGTGATTGTCGCGACATAAGGCCCAAAATGTGGTTTAATGTTGCTGATCCCTCTCAGTGCCCTGTGAAGGTGTATAAGTCATATGCCTCCACGCGTCCACTCGACTTCTGTAGACAACACAGTCAGCAGTCTCAAATAATAAATAAAATCAATGCCTCGTGAAACAGGTAGTAACAGACTTGATAAATCTGTCATCATGAGAAATCTATCTGTGTCGATTCTGAAAACTGTAAATTTAAAGAGTCAGTCGTAAAATCTTTCAACTGTGACGTTTTCGGTGTTTGTGAAACTTTCTTAACTAAGAACTCTGTAATTAACTTGGAGGGATACTCTTGGTATGGAAATAATAGGACACATATAAATAAAGACCTTCATTCTGGTACAGATATAGCTGTAAACATATTTTGTAAACTTTGATGATTTAAAGCTAATATAATTGTATACTATGCATATAGTAATGCGAACAAAACAACAGAGAGATCTAACAGACCATGAAGTGACTGAGATTGAATAGAAACACTAGGGCAGTTTTGAGAGTATAAAAACAGTTCCAGATCATTTAGAAACAATGAAAACAATATTGGGGACAAATTTTCTCCTTGACGGACCCCAATAAGACAAGGGAAATGTTCTGAATATACACCGTTTGAACAACAACATGATTTAATGCCATCGTACATATTAACAATAATACGAATGAGTTTTCCATCAATACCTTGTGCTAATATTTTTTCCATAAACCTATACGCCAAACATTATCAAAAGCTTTTTGGAAATCAAGGAAACCACAGTACAATTTTTTCTTTCTATTTTTTAGTAAATCAATAATTTCATACAGGGTAAACATATGATCATTTGTGTAGTAGCCATGTCTAAAACCCGCTTGTGATTCTGACAGAATGTTATTACTTTCAACATTATCGTTTAATCTTCTATTTATAACTGAGGTAAACAATGTTCTGGGGCAACTTATCAGACTTATGGGGCGAAAGTTTCCAGGGTCATTTGTACTTCCTTTGCCTTTGTAGATCGGATGAATAATTCCGTTTAACCATTGTTCGGGAACCATCCCAGTGACATCAAAATTAATATTAAAATCAGTCAAATCATCAGGGATAGAGTCTACATTATGTGCATTGAGGTTTTTGAAATAGTCAAAAAGTGTATTGACAGGTGGCAAATTTGCATCATTATCCTTTTGACGTAACATTTTCCAAAATGAGCGGGTGTCATTTATCCGTAAATTAGAAATATTGTTTTGCATTTTGAAGTGATGACTATTATAGAATTTGAGAAGGTTTTTTCATAACGTCGACTACTGTCGAGTGGACGCTTGGAAGCATACAACATATACACCTTCACAGGGACCTGAGGGGGATCAGCAACATTAGACCACATTTTGGTCCTTATGCCGCGACAATTACGAGGATTCTCACCAGACCTATTCTTTTCTGTTCAAGGTATTCATGTTGTAGTAATCTTTGACACCTCTAAACCCGAAATTGATTGTGTTGTAGAGCCCTAGACAGATTATTATGTTCATTGGATTACTGATTCCAATGAATCCGTACTGCCACAGGGACTCGATCTCTTTATCACCAATCGGGTCGGCTCTCCTTGGTAATTTGCCATGCCCTTCTTTTTTCAGTTCAATTTTTCTCCCCTTTAGAACTTCCCGTGATCATCACAATGACCTGAGTGAATAGCAATACCGCTTTCGATTTAGTGATCTCTCGAAGCTTCTCTGAAAACCCGTAAGACTATTTGGTTCATAATTTTCTCCATTTGTTTTTCGAACACTCATTAAAAACTTGCATAGAAATGTCTAGTTCGTTTGGGTGTATTTCATGCATTTGGCGAATTTCATTTTGGACATTTAAAAATTTATCAAACAGTTTCAAATCGTACAAAGATTGCTTGGTGTTTTTGTTTTGATTGTCTATGATCACACCATTGATCATGCCGTCCTCAACAGCCATGGTCGACGATGTTGTTTCAATGAGGAAACGTTGGTCACAGAGAACTTTTGATAATCTGCCTTCAGCACAGTCAAATTCAAATACGGTACCATCAACCTATAACCTGTATTATCATATAATGGGTAGGTTTCTCGGCAGGATAAAGCCAACGGATAAAAACGATATCCGTTGGGGTCATATGCGGATAGAGATGCAAATATCACAGGTCAAGTAGGGACTACTTTCACTGTTTATAAACAAACATGGCGTCGCACTCGTCATTCGGCGATCGAGTCAGAATTAACCATCGGGAATCTGGATAAACTACAGGGATAATTGCTATCATTATCAAAAGAACCGTCTAATATACTGAAAATCTGTGTCTAACTGTCACGCAGCTATGGCATTTTGGCAACTTTGGAGATATAAATTTCGAAACAATTTTGCGAGGGCACGAGGCCTAGCCAAGCGGGATCAGTAGCCATATCTGTGCTTGTAGACCTCTGCGGCTTGAAACCTTCTCCACAAATTAAAATAGTTGGATTTGACGGAAAAATGTTTGAATTGTTACCTTGTTTCGTTTTGTCGCTATGTGAACATCTGAGTACACTTCTTATCGTTATGACAGGACAGACCGACTGTCACAAACGTTTGACCGTGGCCGTGACGTCTCATAGACTAGGGTTAGAGTAGCTTCCCTTTGACAAAGGACAGTTACTCTAGCGGACAGACCGATGGATTGCCGCGAAAGGCATTTAAAAACAATTGTTGTTTTGCGTATATGTTGCATCGCCACTGTATAAGAAACAGATTTCAGTTGGAACTATATTGGCTACTGTCACTGTCCGACTGACACATCACTTACCCTGTGACGTAATAAATATTAATGCGCGCATTGCAGGTAAACTCGCAATGTTTCGGTAATGTTTGTGAGAGAGGAAAGCGATTTTGAAGCACAGAATTAAAGAATGACATTTTATGATAAAGAGGTTATCACGCTTGTGTGTTTGGGGATGGTAAATATCCTGTATTAGGAATAAACACTATGTATTTAGCTCGCCAAAGCTCGCTAAATACAATGTTTATTCCTAATGCAGGATATTTACCATCCCACAACACACTCGCGTGATAACCTCTATATATCCATTTGTCAACACAGATATCAATGCACCACTTCCCCTTTGATCTATTGAAACATTGTCTCCAACATCAAAAGGTACAATGTATCCATGTTGTTTGTATTCGGTCACATTTGTTGAAAAATATTAAGACACAAGAACAAATGATTGATATTGTGCTGTAAGCTGATTATAGAATCTTAGAAATGGAAAACATCATAAGAAAACCAAGCACTCGGAAAAACGATAAGATGCATTCCTTTCTCTTTTTCCAAGTGCTTGGTCGTCGTTTTCTCCGAATGCAAGGACGTCTCGAAACTGTTGTGCTGTTTCACATACATACTTGACAAATATCAATCACATTTGTTTCATTGGTAGGCCTTGACCAGGTTTGTGAGTTTGTTGTCAGGAAATCATAACAGAGAATTACTATTGCAGATTGTGGTGTAAAACAATATTCTTCCGCTTATTTTCTCAAGCATAATGAGTCCATCATATTCGATGCTAAGATAACGCCTTTGTGGTCTAGTAGTAGAGCGGAAGGTTCGGGGTTCGATTCCCGGCCCGCTTCATACCAAAAGACGTTAAAAGATGGTACTTGTTGTTACCCTGTCTGGCGCTCGGCATTAAAGGGCTAAAACAAGGACTGGTCGGCTCGGGGTCAGTATACTGTGTCTGAGTGGGGTTAAACTGCAGCATGGTATCTCAGTGGGCTAGCACTATAAATCGGCATCAGTCCGGACTAGTACAAGCAGCCACACACACGCACACACACACACACACACACACACACACACACACACACACACACACACACACGTGACTGCACGTCGCTATATAAGTGCAATAATCTTGGACGCGACGTTAAACCCAATTTCACCTCACCTTTGATGCCAAGATTGCCTGGAGAACAACTTCAAGTGAATGCTGTCTATATCAATTCTCAAATTGTTGGTATTAGAGACACATGTGTTATGATCTATTTGATTCAGACTGTACACATTACTCCTTCTTAGTTCATGTCATTTCATCAACATTTTATAGGTTTGATAAAAGTTGTCAAAACATCACTTTTTTTAGGAGATTATAAAACCAATATGCCATTGCACATTAGAGAAGCACTTGCCCGGTTGATCAGAGAACGTGGTAACATCTAATTTATTTAAAGCTGAAAGGTTTACAATTGTACATGTTTCCATATTTACAGGCGTGTTTAAGTTGCAAGTTCCGATACATGTACGGCTGATGACATCATTATCGATATCGTCAATAAACAGGGACAAACAAAAAATGATGGTTTGAATAAATAACAACAGTTGCTGTATATTTCTGTTTTAGCTCCAGGGGAGTGCTTTGAAAGTGATCTCGAAGCCCTCAACAGCACACTTTGCAATATTATCAACAATCTGACAGCATTGATTGAGGATCAACCAGAGGATTGTCCTCCACGTAAGTAGAGAAGCGAACTAAAGGTAAAGTCGCAGAAAGCGTTCATCTCAACCGCCTTCTTGTTGATAAAAGAGACCAGATGATAATACTTTTGAACTGACAGTCATTAGACCTTTTGAACTGACAAACCAGTATACCACAGAATGATTGTCTTCTACGTAAGTAGAGAAGGAAAACCAAAGAGATTGTGCATCTGAACCCTCCTGTTGTTGTCAAAGGAGACAATATTGATATGTGAAATAACACAAAATACTTTTGAGCTGGCAGTGATCAGAATACAGAGAAAAACAAAGATTCAAACTCTGACACATAATATTTTGGTGATTTATAATTAGTCATAAATCCCTTTCACCACGTCATTCTGTACGCGTGTAGTACTTGTACATGTGAATAACTGATGTGATATCTATTAGGATGATCTTAACTTTTGTAATTGTAGTACTCTAGGAAATCACATGATCTTTCATACCAAGGTGATTTCACGAATTATAGTGCATATGTACATACGTTCTCTTCTGACGGTTTATAACTGGTAACAACATAACAAAGTACAAAAAGTGTATCATTTGTCATTTGTTCTTCAAAAACATTTTATTGATGCTTCCCCCTGGCCCTTTCCCCTCAAATGTGTAGTCTCAAATTGTTGTCATCCATCAGAAACAGGTCTTGATTATTTATCTGGGATACCAAAATAATTATTGTGAAAATTATCGAAAGGCTCAGAATGAATAGGTAAACATAACTCAAGACATACTAAATATTACTGGAAAAAGTAAGAACACATTTGTACATTACCAGACCAATTATTTTTTCAATAATGAATAAACGATCTGCTATGATCTTTTACAGTCAAGGGATGCGCTGCGCTTGTTTCTGGATTCGTGTCATCTGAAATTGCTGTGGTTGACCCAATTGGGACCATCCTGCCAAATACAGAAGCGAATCGTACTGTCGTATCAATCCATAGGCATTTGTCAACCACAAACCTAGACAATACCGCCAAGCCCTTTCCAAAGTAGATAATAACTTAATAACTTTCTATTTGCTCACAGAAGACTGAGTTTCAGAATACATTAAACTAGACCAATGCTATAGTTTAATACAAATATGCCTGAACTAAAGAAAGATAAGTTTCTTGATACTTTTTCTGCAAGAGTTAACACAGTGTTTTGTGATGGTGCTAGTGGTTTATGGACCATTGACACCGCTGGTATCAGAGCATTGTGTACATATCACGTATTGTGTATTGCATGTGCTGCCAAGTCCACGTTCTGCTATACGTTCTTGTAACTGAGCAACCTGAATGAAATGGTATTCGTATAGGAAAATTTAATTGTTGGTGGTTCGTAAAATATATATGATTGTTGGACACTTTGGGAGACCGATTTTCGTTTTACATTGTGTAAGTAACGCGTATTGTGCATTGCATGATTTAATTTACTTCTTTTAAGAACACTTCGATTGACAAGATCATGATTGTGGTTATTTAGGTTTACTCAATGAGTGCCTAAGTTCTTTCTGTAAAACAGTCCTCATTTGATCTTGGCTGGGAAACGATATATAACGACAGTAACAAGCACAGGTTTGACCTTTCAGCTATCTCGACATTTTCAACTCCACATCCTGCGAGAAGGATGCCTCTGCCCAAACGAGGATCGAGTTCGACCACCCTGGTACGTCAAATCACAACAGCAAAATCACTGCATATAGCACTAAGCCCGGGAATTTATTGATTGATCATACAGCAGCATTTTGATAACAAAATCATTTAAATATTACACTTACATGTTTCATACACAGAAAAGTAGCAATCATGTTAACCAAGCATATATTCTCTTTTTGAAGGTTATCTGATTCCCAATACATATCGTTTTTTAACTACAATATTTGATCCCTTGCCAAAGATGTGCACTGGGATGCAGTCCTATTGCATTTTATTCAGGGCTGATTGTAAAAATAAATAACATTAAAATGATTATATATTTTGTTTACTGCAGCCCCTGATAAGCAGAGTGGGTAAGTTATTATCTTTAAAATTATAAATGTGTCACAGTGTCATGTTACTGAGAAACAGAAGAACTTTATCAGTTATTTCTTGTTTTATAAAAGTATCCACAATCATAGAATTAGGAGTGAGTGAGTGAGTTGGGTTTAATGCCGCATTATTCCAGTTATATGTGTGCTTAATTGGGAAGGAAAGCCCGAAGTGATGTAGGCGTCGGACGTTTATCACTTCGGTGAAACCCACGAGCATGAGCATGGGTTTCTTCACTGTGTCTTAGACGACTGGGCCACCCGTGCCCCCTTTAGCTGACATGAGTGAAGATGAGTTTGTGACGGAACTAACATAACAAGGTGTTACAGCTGTCAAGTGTTTCACCAGAAAACAGGATAACAACATCATCAAGACCAACACCTATCTCTTTACCCTTTCCCTTTCAAAAATGCCTAAGTCTATTAAAGCTGGGTACTTTATTATCGGAGTGGAAGTTTATGTCCCAAACCAACTCCGCAAATGTTCACATTTTACAAAAATGAGAAAGAAACGTCCAGTGCCCTCCAACACTTGGAATCAATTTGAACAACAGGCCATCGGAGTAGACCTCCCTCCCGGTCATGATCCCCAGTAGAACCACCATGACCTGTTCTAACCCTATTTGCAGAGGACTGAAAAACACTTTAATGATTTGCAGCTATAAACACAGGATTTCAAGCCATCAGCCTTTTGTTTGCGGAAAACTTACTTTTAAACTACAGATCAACAAACCATTGGACACTACGATTTCTATCATTTCTTTTCACATCCTGGTGCCAAAGCAACTGGAGGTTCTTCAATCTTGGTGAGACAGGGTGTTATTCTTGGCCCTGTTACTCTCAATACCCCTCGCAATGCAGTTCGTATCTACTCGTGCTCTCTTTATATTCCTCCATCAGCATCTCTTCAGCAAACCAATCTTCAAGCTCTCTGTGACCAGCTTCCTAAGCCCTGTATCATAATGGGTGATATGAACGGACATAATCCACTTTTGGGTAGTGATCATACAAGCAGTAAAGGCAAGGTCTTTGAAAATTTTATTTCCAACAATACTCTATGCCTTTTCAAAAACCTACTTACATCCTGTTACAGGGACATACTCTTCTGATTCCAACCTGCTGAATTAATTTGAGTGGTCAGTCAACGATGACCTCTGTGGAAGTGACCACTTTCCAACCATTCTGAACCCAATTAATCCATTGGATGTTCCTCCATCATCTCGTTGGAACTTTACCAAAGCTAACTGGCTTCTATAGGACATTCTCTGTACACTCAAACTAACACCTGATCATTTTACTGGCGTTCCAATACCATGCTTTTCTGATAAACTCAACAAAATAGCTGAAGAATGTGTTCCAAAGTCCTCTGGAATTCCCCACATAAGTAAACCATGGTTTACCGTTGACTGCAAATGAGCTAAGAAGTTGAGGGAAAAGGTGGAGCGATATTTCCACCGCCATCCTATGGTCCATAATTTAAATATATTTAAAAGTTTAAACGCAAAAGCACGGCGTACATTTAAACAAAGTAAATGCCAATCTTGGCAAAATTATGTTTCAAAAATAAATTCACGAACGCCCATGTCCAAGGTGTGGAACATGATAAAAAAAATCAAAGGTAAAGGCACTAAATCTAGCATACATCATCTTAAAAATGGAGGCAATTTCCTAACTCATAAATCAGATATTGCAAATAATTTTTTGGAAACTTTAGCTAACACTCTTCCTCATCTCAACTATGTACCTCAATTTCAAAAGTATCAAAAACAGCAAGAAAAGAAACCTATTAATTTTAATTCAGATAACGGGGAAGATTATAATGAACTAGTCTCTATTCAGGAACTCCATACTGCCCTTGGACAAGCCCCTTGATACTGCTACAGGATGTGATAACATTCATTATCAACTCCTGAAGCACTTACAAGAATCATCTTTAGAAACACTATTGACTATTTTTGATGAAATTTGGACGACAGGGAAATCTCCTTCGTGGCGTGATGCTACAGTAATACAAATACCCAAACCCGGTCGAGATCATACAGACCCTTCAAATTATCGACCAATATCATTGACAAGCTGCGTTTGCAAAACCATGGAACGCGTGATATATGATCGACTAGTTTGGCACCTACAATCCAATAATCTTATTACAAATATACAACGTGGTTTCCCTTGAACAGAAGTACCATAGATCATTTAGTTCACTTTGAATGCAATAATAGATAAGCAACATGCAGTGTATCTTTTTCTTCGATCTAGAAAAGGCATACGACACTACCTGGAAATGCCGTATTTTAAGAGATTTTCATGATTTGAGATTATGAGGCCGTTTGCCTCAATTTAGGCAAAATTGGTTCTCAGGCAATAGCTTTTGAAAATATCGTGTGGAAGGGGTACTTTTTGGGGGTTTGTGTTTTCCGCAACCGAAAGGCATTACTGTGAGCACGTAAGACCTGAAATACCATGTCAACAAATCCGTACGTATACCCGATGTACACAAATTAATAATGTAATTACGCTGTCGGGTTGTAAAAAGAGTTCATAATAATCTTTTTTTAATTTTATTCAACATTTCATTCAATATTCTTTCAATTCGTTTTGGCGAAATCGTATGTCAAGTGATCGGAAGATCGCACACCTCACCGTCATTTACAGCAACCACGGTCATATTTCCGCTATTTACGCCTTGAAACGAACTGGATAGAGAATTGTATCCGAAACTAATTTTATATCAGGAATAATTTATTCCAATATCATGTTAGTTGCAGCTTTACTAGTTTAATTGTCATAATCTGTTCCGTTTTCCTGAATTTGCTGAAGGGCTACAATGTAATTTTTTTCTACGGAAGACAAACACATTTTGATTGCAAATGTAGGGATTTTGTATGTGCTTCATTCCGATTCGCTTTATAGACGGTGTATATAGATAGCATCGATTTCCAAATAACCTTGTGCGTATGAAACATTGTCCCTCATACAGTACACAAATACCAATGAATTTGTTTTTGAATACCATCATCATGTCAAGTGATGTATCGAAAATTTAATGTTTTCATTGACCAAATTTGCAAACAGCAAAACAAGCACACAAACTCCTATTGCCGCCATGACCATAACACAGAGATGCGCAGTAATGCAGTGCGTATGAAAAGGGAAGTAACTGCACGTTATATTCGATCGCATTGTTTTTAAGTATTGTAGCATTTCACAGTTGAGGTCGTGTGTTAGAGACGCGAAAGATTTAAGGATTTCGTTTTTGAAAATGGAAATAAAACGAAACGTGCGGCGGACTTTATGATGAAGCGGCGGTGCCTGAGAACCAAAAATATTTTTTTTCCAGCTTTATATCCGATTTTTTAACTGACAGGCAGTGGATGGGTTCTACCTTGTCTGATCAGGGTGTCCCACAAGGCAGTATCTTGTCTGTCACATTGTCAGTATTAAGATAAATGGTTTATCTAAAGTTTTAAATGATTCGATAGATGGATCGCTCTTTGTGGATGATTTAAATATTTCCTGTCGTGGCAAAAACATGCATACTATTGAAAGGCAAGTGCAGCTATATTTAAATATAAACCAGGAATGGTCTTTAGAAAATGGTTTTAAATTTTCAAATCTAAAACAAACTGTGCACATTTTTGCAGAAAATATAAACCCCACAAAGATCCAGAATTAATTTTAGGTAACACTCCCAATATAGTTATAAAGGAAGCCAAATTCTTAGGTCTAATTTCGATCATCATTTGACTTTTCTTCCCCACATTAAATACTTAAAAAATAAATGCTTAAAGGCCCTAGATTTATTGAAAGTTGTCTCCAGTTCAAAGTGGGGAGGGGATAAAAAAAGACCTCCTCCAACTATATGTAATACTTATCCGCTCTAAACTTGATTATGGCTCCATCATCTATGGTTTTGTTTTATAAGAGCAATTTAAAATTACTTGATACTATATCTTGGAGCCTTCTGAACTTCGCTTGTTCATAGTTTGTATCTGGCACCTTCACTTAAACACCGTCGCATTAAATTAGCTCTAAAATATATCTCGAAATTACGTTCTAATGACTCTAATCCAGCATATGACTGTGTTTTAACCCCCTTCATGGCAATCTCTACAAAACAAAATCGTCCACCATTTGGGATAAGACTACAAGCAGAGATTTCTGCTGCTAAAATACATCTTGATAATATAGCCCCCATCAGCTTTTCTCTTCTCCACCATGGCAGTTAGTACAGCCAGATGTGGACCTAACATTAACGAAACTAAAGAAGGACACCATGCACTTTGAGATAACCTGACGTTTTCACTTTGCTAAATTAGCTGTCAAGGTCGTTAGTGATAGTTTTGTAATCAAAAGTAAAACACTAAAGATGTGAATCGTGTTCAAAAGGTTTATTGAATACAAATTTGTCTCAATGCCTTCTACACAATTTATTGCTTTCCAAGACAGCAGCGGTCGGTCTCTCTGAAATGAGAAGTATATGATTAAGACAAGAGTACAGGCAAGAACATAACTATCATGTTCCTCCCTGTGTGTATTGGGGGTACATGTGGCCCAGTAGTCTAAGGCGCGGCCAATCGCTGTGCAGAGTTGCGTCCCTTGGGCACACCAGAAACCTGATTTTGGTTCTAATCCTGGTTCGCCATGATTATGCATCTTGGTTTGTCAGCACAATATCCGTGCTTGTCGGTTTCACCGAAGTGATAAACGTCTGACGCCTGCATCACTTCTGGCTTTCCTACCAAATGAAGCAGACACACTTGGATATAACTGGAATAATGTTAAAAGCAGCATTAAACCCAACTCACTCACTCACTCACTTCCCGTTTGTATAATTGTGGATACTTTTATAAAACAAGAAATAACTGATAAAGTTCTTCTGTTTTTCAGTGACATGACACTGTGACACATTTATGATTTTAAAGATGAGAACTTACCCACTCTGCTTATCAGGGGCTGTAATAAACAAAAGATATCATCATTTTAATGTTATTTATTGTTACCTCTTAATACAAATATATACCCCAGGTAGACGTTGATGCTCTACCGGATATTTCTCTTTTGACAACACGATTGATTGATTGATTGTCCACCGTACCTCATTCCCAATTCCTTATAAGGACGTGGGACACGTCCTTCTTTACAGAAATGGCATATATCATAGGCAGTTTGGCAGGGTAGATAGGTTTTAACAGGGAGCCTATATATTTTAACGGGGAGTCTTTATACGTTTCATATATTCCCTCAGTAAATAAGTTGATTATATCTATTTAAATATTCAAAGTGCTGCCAATACATATTATAACAACAGCTGGGATATCCTTACCATGGCCAGCGACGTCATGTGCGGGACAGCGGGTTGTAATTAATGCCAGAGAATGGCCGGGTGGCCACATAAGCTTAACTTTGTGGATGAGGTGTGGGATACTGCAGGCTGACCATATATGTAATGTAACACAATATATGGCAGTCTGACAGTGAGGGTAAAAATATCACGCTTTCAGTGAGTCGAGACTTGACCCTCGGACAGCAGCTAGGCAGGCTGGCCCTCTTACGCCTCAGAGATCCTGCCTGGCCATACTACTATCCATACTACTATGTAACTATATAGACATAGTAAGATCACGAATAAACGTTGTGGACCCACAGACGGACTTGTGTTGTCAAAAGAGAAATATCCGGTAGAGCATCAACGTCTGGGAGATATATATGACTGTATCCCAGTGCACATCTTTGGCAAGGGACCAAATATTGTAGATAAAAAACTATATTTATTGGGATAACCTTCAAAATGAGAATCAATGCTTGGTTAACATAATTGCTACTTTTCTGTGTATGGTATATGTAAGTGTAATACTTAAATGATTTTGTTATCCAAATGCTTCTGTAAGATCACTCAATAAATTCCCGGGCTTAATGCTATATGCAGTGATTTTGCTGTTATGATTTAACGTACCCGGATGGTTCGAACTCGAGCCTCGGTTGGACAGAGGATACGGACGTGATATAAGTCAAAGTTCCTTCATTCTCGTAGGATGTGGAGTTGAAAATGCTGTGATCGCTGAAAGATCAAACCTGCGCTTGTTACAATCGTTGTATATCGTTTCCCAGCCAAGATCAAATGAGGACTGTTTTACAAAAAGATTTTTGGCACTCACTGAGTAACCCTATAAGAACCATAATAATGATCCAGTCAATCGAGGTGTTCTTAAAAGAAGTTAAATAAATCAGTCGATGCACAAAACGCGTTACTTACACAATTTTCTGATACAGTTTTCACTAATTATAAATTTGTTTGTCAAGACATGAGTTATTAGATATGTTGATGTTATACTATCTTTGTCGTTAAAGGTAATTAAACGACTCCAGCAACTCTTTCTGATGTATGGGTCAAACAATCAGATCCAACAGTATCGACTAGAGAGTATAGTGTTTGTGAGAGAGTTGGGTTAAACGCCGCTTTGAACAGTATTCCAGTTACATCACGGCGTGTCAGCTTAATGTTGGAGGAAAGTCTGAAGTGATGCAGGTCTCAGACGTTTACTACTTCAGTGAAACGCAGGAGCATGGGTATGGTGCTGACAAACCTAGAAACATAATCTGGGCGATCCAGGATTCGATCTTGCGTATTCAAGGGACGCAAATCTGCAGAATGATTAGCGGCGCCTCAGACAACTGGGCCACCCGTGCAATCTTTGCTAAAAGCAGAGTCCATTGTTCGATTCCGATTACATCATTAGCTCGTATTTGTGAATCAGTATTGAATAGTGATGATACCATCCGTTTTATGACACGAAGTTTCAACGAACCAAAATGAAAATGGTGTGAACATATTAGTATCAGATTGATGTCTATATTAATTCCATTGGCAAGAAGCAGGTATTGAGGGTGGAATGACTTACTAAATACTTCAGTGTCGTCCTCACTGGGAAGGGACAGCTGATTAACCGTGGTATCGAGTGCATTGTTGATGTAATAGATGGAGTAGTTGCTATTATTGGTTCCAAAAACCGTCAGAGGCTAGGCAATACGACTCGTTTCAAAATTTGGCAGGATTGTCCCAACTGGGTCAACTACAGCAATTGCAGATGACTGGAATCCAGAAACAAGCGCAGCGCATCCTTCGACTGTAAAACATAGCACATCGTTTGTTCATAATTAAAAAAAAAATTGATTTGGTAATGCACAAATGTGTTCTTACTTTTTCCAGTAATATTTAGTATGTTTAGAGCTAAATTTACTTATTCATGCTGAGCCTTACCATATTGTTTGCAATACTTATTATGGAATCCCAGATAAATAATCAATCATTCTGTGGTATACTGATTTTGTGACTTGAAAAGGTCTGATGACTGTAAGCCCAAACGTATTATCATCTGGTCTCTTTTGTCAACAAAGACCTAACAAGAAGGCGGTTCAGGTGAATGCTCTCTGCGATTTTGCCTTTAGTTCGTTTCTCTACTTACGTGGAGGGCAATCCTCTGGTTGATCCCCGATCAATGCTGTGAGATCGTTGATAAGATCGCAAAGTGTACTGTTGAGGGCTTCGAGATCACTTTCAAAGCAATCCCCTGGAGCTAAAACAGAATTATACAGTAACTGTTGTTATTTATTCAAAACCATCACTTTGTGTTTGTCCCGGTTAATTGACGATACAGATAATGCTGTCTTCAGCCATACATGTATTGGAACACGGTCATTCAATATGGGTCGTACATCTGGGGTACCCATGATTCATCATGCATCAATGTAGTACAAAATCTCGCCACGCGATTGTATTTAGCCCTCACGAAAATTTATACCAAATATGGCTTTTAATGGTGATTTAACAAATCACTGGTCGGGTGGGGGTAATCTCGTTAAACTTCAGCATGGTATCTCAGTGGGCTAGCACTATAAAATCAGCAATAGCCATGACTAGTACAAGCACAAACACACACACACACACACACACACACACACACACACACACACACACACACACACAGATAGATAGATATATAGATATATCCCAGTCTTTAAGCCCTAAGCATAAGCTTTAAAGAGGAATAAATGGATTTGCTACGCTATATGACACAATGGTGAGGTCGGTCATTCAATATGGGTCGTACATCTGGGGTACCCAAGATTCATCATGCATCAATGCAGTACAAAATCGCGCCACGCGATTGTATTTAGCCCAACGGAAATGTATACCAAATATGGCTTTTAATGGTGATTTGAAAAATCACTGATCGGCTCGGATATGTATACTGTGTCTGAGTGGGGTAATCATGTTACACTTCAGCATGGTATCTCAGTGGGCTAGCACTATAGAATCGGCAATAGTCATGACTAGTACAAGCACAAACACACACACACATAAACACACAGCTACATAGACACACACACACAGGCACAGAGACACAGCCACACACACACACGCAAAATAATTACAATATATTTTATGACAGCTGAAATACAACGTGTGATATTTGATAGATTAAAAACTGACTGGATACATGCCATGTTACAACCACAGAGTGCTTCTGGTAAGGGAGGTATTTAGTTTAGATTTAGTTTTACTTTTAAACATGAATACAGTACAGATGCCAATGTACATTTCTAACTTTGGTGCAGCCCCAGTAAGCATCCAGCTTGGACGATACTTTAATACGTCTGTTCAAGAGAGAGTGTCTTTAAACTGTGATAATCTTGTTGCAGATAAATGCCATGTACTTCTCAATTATCCTCTTACATTTTTTGAGTGAGTGAGTGAGTTGGGTTTAACGCCCCTTTTAACATTATTCCAGTTATATCACGGCGTGCCAGCTCAATGTGGGAAGAATGCCCGAAGTGATGCAGGTCTCAGCCATTTACCTCTTAGGTGAAACCCACGGGCACCTAGAAACTTAACCGGGGCGAAACGGGATTCGAACCCACAATCATAAGTTTCTGGCGTGTCCAGGGGACGCAACCCTGCACAGCGAATGGCGGCGTCTTTGACGACTGGGTCACCCGTGTCCCCTTTACAATTTTAGAAGAATGTTGTCATGTAAACACAGGTTTTAATGCACTTTGTGACATGCAAAAAATAGCCTTATACTGTGGTGCAATGTAGTGTTCTTTGGCTGGCACAGCCTGCAATAACATTTTACAAGAAAGGAGATCAATCTTATATAAAGATATATATTATACATTAAGTGTTAAAGTCGCCTTCTCGTTTTTTTGACAAAAAGTGCTGTGTCCAAAAACACGATAACGCCAAGATTAGTTAATTGTAATGATGATGTTATATTATTTATTAAATTGGCATTCAAAATTAATTTTATGGACATGGATGATTTTTCGAAGTTTAAAATGAATCGTTTAGACATACATTGCAGCAATACATGTCTATTTCTTCTGCCAGATGGCGCAGTTTGACATGTACTAGGGTGGTCATCCTGCTGCTATTTCTGTCTGATCAATATCTGATCTTGTTGGTTAGATTGGGTGGTATTGTAGGCATTTCAGTGAAAATGTAACAACTTTATCTTATTTAATACAATCTCGGATATGTTTGACTTTCTCTCCAGTTAACAACATTTCTGGTGTGGGCATGGCGTGACTGTATAGTTCACGACCCGTCTCCACAGTTGACAAAGTATAGAGTAAAAAGTGCGGTTTGTATAGTTCACGATACTTGTCTCCACGTGTTCTGTACTTTGTCTGTAGCTTAACGGTGCGTCTCCAAAGGTAACAATAAATATACTGCTGAAAAGACGTTGGGGAACACTGATATGTTTGCACTTAAAATAAAAAAGGAACAGAAGACGAATACATATGTAGTAAATTCAATAATGACGGAGTATACAGTAAAAAAGAATCATGAACAATCCACTACATTTCATAACGTGAACAAGTGTTTATGTCAATAATGTCACTGGGGTCAAAATTGCAAATCCAGGCCATGAGAGAAAAGTCAGTAACGAGTGTGTCCGCCCCTAGCAGCCACCCATGCAACACAACGATGCCTCGTGGATGTCACTAATGTCTGCAGTGTGTTCTGCGGGATGACATGCCACTACAAACTCAGCCATTGAGCAAGCTGGCGCAGATCTTGAGATGGAGGGTGGTTCTCCCTCACACGTCTCATTAACAAATCTCATACGTGTTCAATGGATGCCATATTAGGAGAATATGCTGGCCATTCCATGCGAGTAACATTGTTTTGTCCCAGAAAGTCAGTGACTATGCGTGCACGATTAGGTCTAGCATTGTCATCCTGGAAAACCGCCTGTGGGCCTATTCGACGAAGACAAGAAATCACCATTGGTCTCAGAATTTCATCCCTGTAGCGAACAGCATTCAAATTCCCGTTGATGACGTACAGATTGGTTCTGTGATGAAATGAGAAGGCGGCCCACACCATGACACTACCACCACGGTAACGACTATGCTCAAGGACGTTGATGTCAGCTAAACGTTCCTCACGCCGTCTGTAGACATGAACACGACCGTCCTTATGCTGCTGTGAGAACCGAGATTCGTAAGAAAAAAGAACTGCTGACCACTGTTGTCTTGTCGACTGTCGGTGTTGCCGTGCCCATGCGTCTCTGGCTGTTCTGTGAGGCGGATGAAGAAGCGGTCTAACGGCTGGACGTCGGGGCCTGATGTTTCTTTCCCTCATACAGTTTCTTATGGTTTGGTTATGACATTTGTTCCTGTAGCAGCCCTCAGTTGCCTTCGTAGATGGTTTGCTGTGACTGTTCTCGTTCTCGTGGCCTCAACCCCCCCTCGTGGACACACATCCCTATCCGTTTACACTAATCCCATCTCGTGGACATAAATCCCACCTTGTGGCCACTCACCCCATTTCGTGGTCACTCATGCACCTCATGACCCTAATCACACCTCGTGGACACTAATCCCATTGGTGGCCACTAATCCCACATCGTGGCCACTCATCCCACCTCATGACCCTAATCACACCTCGTGGACACTAATCCCATTGGTGGCCACTAATCCCACATCGTGGCCACTAATCCCACCTCCTAGACTCTCAACCAACCTCATTACTTCTTATCCACCTCGTGCACACTCATCCCATCTCGTGGACTCTCATCTTTCCTCGTGAACTCTCATCCCACCTCATCCCAACGTATGATCACTTATCAACCTCACAGACACTCATTCCACCTCGAAGACTCTCATCCCATTTCATCACAACTTACCCACCTCATCACCGCTCATCTCTCCTGATCAACACTCATCCCAACTCATGACCCTCATCTCACCTCATGGCCACTAATCCCACCTCATGGACACGAATCCCACCTCGTGGACACGAATCCCACCTCGTGGACACGAATCCCTCCTCGTGGACACTCAATCTTCCTCCTTAACTTTCATACCACCTCATCCCGCTTCATCACCACTTTTTCACCTCAAGGACGCTCATCCTCCCTGAAAACAACTTATCCACCTTATCCAATATGTTCGACATGGAGCTGCTTGCTGTGATCAGACACAGGTCGCCACGACCCTCTCCCCAGACACAGGTGTACAACATATGCTGACTTTAACGTCACATCAATAAATTTCAATTTCAGAATACACCCTGCTGAGCCAAAAAAGTATACACCTACGTTTAATGATGGCTAAAACTGTACTAAACACGACATGCTCTCCCCCTCTCTCCCCTCCGCCCTCTCACTCTCGCCTCTCTCTCTTTCTCTTTCTCTACTGACGTGAGCTAGACCTGGGTAAGGTACAGATAAAGGCCACTAATATGAAATACTGACGTGAGATAGACCTGGGTAAGGTATAAGTATAACTGACTGATATGAAATACTGACGTGAGATAGACCTGGATAAGGTATAGGTATAGCTCATTGATATGAAATACTGACGTGGATAGACCGAGTACACAGCCAGTGTTTTGATGCGAGGCGAGTCGGCTGGTACCTGCATATTACAAAGCTGCAGAGATACACTTGCTTAACAATAAACAATTAAAGCTTTAAATAAAGAAAACGGGATAATTCACATGCTTAGATTACCTCAATATTATTAAAATCAGATACAAGTTCTCGCTATCGACGAGGACATCCCATTACAAGTCACGTCAGAACAACCTTTCGCGAACTATGACCTACCAATGAAATGACCAACAGGAAGTCGACGTTAGCCACTTAGAATGCAGCTTTCTTGAGCTTTGGGTACCAGTTTCAAAGTTGCGACTTCCATTCAAGACTATGCTTCTTAAAGTATTTTGAATTTGTCATAGAGTCCGTAACAGTTGTTTTGTGTTAAACGTTAGAGATTGCATGATTAGAAAACATATCCCACCAACAATGTAACATAACAATATGAATATATATTTCATATATTTTATTACGTGTTTGAATCCGTATCTATCGTGTAGTTGTCCGATTTTCGATCACGAACGTTGATACTGACGTAGCTTGTGTTCGGGCCGTTTTGCCTTGTGTGGGCGTGGTCCCGTTTGCTACGTCACAATAGCCAAGATAGTGGGGGAATTAACTTGGTAGAGCTGATTACTCGGCTATCACCCTTAAAAACAGAGAGAAGGCTGCTGAGTCCCTTTACGTCTTTATTCGTGGCAGAGTGTAATTTCATATATAGAGAGATATTTAAACAATATTACATTACAAGATAGATGCAGTCAATGACTTCTTACATTAAATATATAATTGACAACCATACATGAATTGATAGCGACTCGTTTAAACTTTCTTAACAGGACTGTTCTAATAAATAAGGTACAAAAACGAATTGTGAATAATAAGCGACTGGGAGGTATTTCATGTTATTCTAGTTACAACATTTCATACAGGAACTGCTAACATTTACAGTTACGGCATTCTAGCGTTACTCGTGTATTAACATACAAATGTATTTAACATACTGTATAATTTCAATGCCGTAAATGCTTAACCAAATGATAGACGTAGCATGGCCAATATTCGCATGAGACGGCATTTACGTGAGATTACCCGAGGGTATTTACCACAATGTACTCTTTCTCATGCTATGTAATGTACGGCTTTATCTATCACTTGACATATCAACAGTTAATGTACAAGTGAACTAATCCACTAACATCTATATAAACATACTCATACAATTAACATTCAAGGTGCTTTGCGATATAATGAATGACATATAACTTATTCTTAAATATTACAAACCATGGTAAATATATAGTTGCTTGGATAGGATATCATATAAGTTAAAGGCAAGGGGAATTTAACAAGAAATTAATGTTATCTTACCTTAAAAACAGAGAGAAGGCTGCTGAGTCCCTTTACGTCTTTATTCGTGGCAGAGTGAAGTATCTGCCACTGGACTCCGTATATATAGGGACTCAGGCCTTCTGTAGAATGCGTTAGTTACCTCATATTGAAACTATGATCTAAAATCTGCTACATGCGTGGCGTATTAATTACAATTATTCGACAGTTACAGAGCACACTGACCGCGTAATATCCTTTATATTCCACCTATCTGATACTAAAATGACGATGCGTCCGGCCATACACAGCATGTTATAGCCTGAGGCATAACCCTAGCCTGGCCACCTGGCTGAGTTAGATAATCCGGAGTCACTGGTTTGTGACAGTCAGTTACGTGCATGGCAACTGACTAACATTATCGACAGAAATATATTTAGGTTTAGCTAGTTGTAAGATAAAATATTGAGAAAAATACAAAACATATTATTGAAATATGACCACTATAATTATGGGTTAATTATAGTGATTTTAGGACTATGACAATATCCCTCCGCTGTGGGAAGCTTTTGACCGCAAAAGCACAAAATATATGTTACATGGAACTAGTGCTATTGAAAGATACAATATCCATTTGAAATGGTAACAAACATAAATTAGGTATTGAAAAAGGAATACAATATTTGCGCAATAGTCTACCAAACAGAACATGTTATGACAGAGTATTGTTCTGTTATGAGAACCCAAAAAGGTACAACATAATGAAACATAATACAATAGTTTCAGCAACATCTGGCTTAATAGAACATGTAAAGTATTGTTCTCAGCAGGAATTCGGCAGTTCGAAAACTTTACTTGATGGAAGAGGTCATATACATGTATATGTATCGGTTTAGTTCATGAGTGAGTAACAGTTCATACAACGTTAACTGTTTTGTTTTTTCTATTAAGCTTAAAGTTTTTGAATAGTTGTGGGAATGAAGGTGGACAAATAGTGTCATATTTTGACATAAAGTTTGTTTCGATTTTGAAATATACACCATTATAACAGCATAATCTATAATAATAGATAAGTGAATCTGACAACTCTGAGAGAAGATAAAGTTGGTAGATCAGTGTTGACAATGGGTTTGAAGAGATGACATTTGCAACTATCATCCTTCTAGCACTTAATAACACAGGAGGCCCTGCAGGTTTGTCGACAACATCTAACCACTCACAATGAAACTAACTGCCAGGTACTATCAAAGTCAAGGATAACTATATTATTAGAGATTAGACAAAATATTTGTGTGATCGTTTGTGCTTACGACTGCGTCCAGCCTGTGTTTTATGCACGTGGAAGTCTCTGATAAGTCCTTGTCCTATATTATGGTGTGGCTCCGATGTTGGTGTAGGATGTGCAACCAATTTGACAAGAAAATGGCGTATGCCATTGATGTCTTTGTACTTCAAGAGTTTTTCAACATCATAGAATTGATCTTGATTGTGATCTTTTGTTTTCTTGTGATTGTGCTCTGATGGCACAGTTTCATCTGCTTTTGCAGTTGGCTTTTCACTAGAGACTGGTGATTCTAGTGGAGGACTGCCTTGCAAAGTTTGTGCAGGAGGATCTGGTAACGGTTCCTGTGCTCTGCTTGAAACCAATGTAGGTGCAGAAGAACCTGATGCGTTTAACATGCTGTGCAACATTACCTCTGAGGACATAGGGTTTCAGGCGATTGGCATGGACCAAAGATTTATGTTCTTTGTCATCTGAACATCTGTGAATTTTGAAGGTGTGGTTTGGACCAATGTCTGTGATATAATGAGGACCTGTCCATGATTGGGACAACTTCGGGGAAAGTCCTTGTTTGACTACAGGGCTGTGTAGAAGCACCTGTTGACCTAACATGAATGAAGGTTCTGATGATTTTAGCTCTTGATGCTCCTTGTCTATCTGTTGACTTACAGACATGTTGTCGCGAGCAATAGATTTGACAACCTTTAGATTGTCGATGAGCTGCTGGAGATGTGTCTCTGCATTTTTACCAAGTGTTGGCTTTGGTGTGAGTGTAGTATCAAATGGAAGACACATCTCTCTGCCAAAGAGCATATGGTGTGGTGAGTAACCAGCTGATTGGCACAGTGTGTTTCGCATTGACATGAGAACACATGGAAGAATATCAGCCCAGTTGGATTGGTCAGGCTTACAGTAAGATTTTAAGGCTTGTGCAATTGTACTGTTACGTCGTTCAACCATTCCATTTGTCTGAGGATGGTATGACGATGTGAAGTGGTGCTTAACCTCAAAGATTTCACATATAGCATTGACCAGCTTTGATGTGAACTGGCGACCTCTATCAGTGACTAGAGTTCGAGGTGCACCGTACCTTGTGAAGACTTCATTAAAGAGTTTTGTTGCTACTTCCACAGCATCTTGAGTGTGCAATGGAAATGCTTCAATCCACCTTGAGAATGAATCCACAGCTACAAGAACATACTTATGCCCATCCTTTGTTTGAGGAAGAGGCCCAAGGATGTCAACATGTATCCTGGAAAAGTTGTCTTCAATAGGCATTGGTACCATTGGAGCTGGCTTTGAATGGGCCCAACGTTTGCTTTTTTGACATTCTTCACAAGATTTGATGTATGTTTCAACATCTTGGTACAAGCCTGGCCAATGGTATTTGGTCAAAATGGACTGACGGGTAGCATCCCGGCAAAGTGGCACCCACCTGCTTTTGAATCATGGTAAGCATAAAGCAGGGATTTCCTGTCAGAAATAGGAACTGCCAGTTGTGTAACCATAGGGTGACGTGCGTTCTTGTGTCCTCTATGCTTTGGCAGGTAGAAATGATACAAGATGCCATCACATAGATCATACTCCTCTGAAAGACCTTGGAGACCTTTGACTTGAGAATCAGTGTAATGAGAGGGAATCTCACCATTCTCTAGAAAGTCAATGATAGGCTTGAAATCTGGTGAACTTTGCTGTCTTTCTGCAAGATTGTTTTCCGGGATATCAGTTCCAATTGTTTGAACTGTTGGTCCTGATGGAATCTCATCTTGATAACAGAATTCAACATACAGATCTATCGACGATGCTGAAGAAGGTGCCATAGCCTTCTGACCAGATAAATGAGGGTTTTCTGAAGTTGAACATTCAGGAGATATCCCATAGTCATTATCTGCTGCAGTGAGCTGACTAGCAATCTGGTGATTGGTTGTTGATGATGGATTTGTGGGTGGTGTTGAAACCACTTCAGCATATGAATGCTGGATAGGATGATGATTTGACTGGATGGTGGCTGAGGTGTAGCTGATAGAAGGGACTGGTGGGACAGGGAAATCATCAGTGACAGGTTCTATGATCTGTGCAGGATATGGAATGCGAGAGAGAGCATCAGCATTTGTATTGGCTTTACCTGCTCTATGTTCGATCTCATAATCATATTCCTGCAGTATGAGAGACCATCTAGCAAGACGACCTGTTTCCTGTTTGATGTCCTGAAGCCATTTCAGAGCATGATGATCTGTGAAGACTTTAAACTTCTGAGATGTGAGATACACCCTGAAAGTTCTAATGCCTTCTAATACAGCCAAACATTCTAGTTGAGTGATTCCCCATTTCTTCTCAGCAGCATGAAGGGCACGGCCACCATAGCAGATGACGTGTTCTTGGCCAGAAGCATCTCTTTGACCTAAGATATACCCTATGGCTGAGGTAGAAGCATCTGTTGTTAGAATGAATGGTTTATTGGAATCAGGATATGTTAAGACAGGGGCTGAAGTTAGGCATGCTTTCAATTTGTTAAGTGCCTGCTCACACTCATCTGACCAATTAAAGGTGGCATCCTTTTGAAGCAAGTTATACAATGGTGATGCTATGCGGGAAAAATTTGGGACAAATTTGCGGTAGTAACTTGCAAGACCCAAGAAATGTCTGATGTCATGGACATTTTTGGGAGAAGGGATGCTTTTAACAACTTCTACCTTTGATTTGTCAACTTCTACTCCATCTTTGCTGAAGACATGGCCTAAATACGTTACTCTCTTAGCTGCAAATCTACATTTGCTTGGTTTTAAGGTAAGACCAGCTTCTTTAAGTTTGCCAAAAACACATTTCTGATGATGTAAGTGTTCTTCAAATGTTCTGCTGTAGATTATGATATCATCAACATATATTAAAATGTGTTTCCAATTCATAGCTTGAAGAGCAGAACAAATGGTTTGCTGGAAAGCTGCTGGTGCATTTTTGAGACCAAAAGGAAGACGATTGAATTAAAAAATGCCATCTTGCGTGATGAAGGCGGATTTATGCTTTGTGTCTGGGTGAAGTGGTATCTGCCAAAATCCACTTGCACAATCAAGAACAGAGAACATCTGAGCATGTTTTTCACCAATAGCATCGATGACATCTTCCAAACGTGGAAGAGGGAAAGATATTGGTTTCGTAACCGCATTGAGCTTACGATAATCTACCGCAAATCGATAACTGTTGTCAGATTTCTTGACCATGACGACTGGCGAATGCCATTCAGATATGACTTGTTTCTATTATGCCTGCATCTAACATTTCTTTAATTTGCTTAGCACATTCTTTTCTAACTAAAGATGACTGGCGGTAGAAGGGGAGTCTAACAGGACGGGTATGCTCTGTTTCAATCTTATGTTGATGCAGATGTGTTTTGCCTAGCTCTGACCATTCTCGTGCAAAAACAGATCTTTGAGCCAACAGGAAGCACTCAAGCTGTTGCTTCTGGGTCTCTGTGAGATCTGAGTCACTCAGGTCAAAATTCAGGTTAGCACTTAGCTTTGATGGGCTAGAAGTGACTGCAGTGTTGACTGAAGGATGGTCTAAGATTGGCTCAGATTCCAATGTATGGACAGATAATGGGTCAATGATGGATGCTGTGGCTACTATTCGTTGACAACGAAGTGTGACAGGTTTATCAGTTGGGTTGAGAAACCTCATACATGGTCTACCCTTGGCACTTTGAATGAGACATTTGGCTCCTTGGAGTGGGAGTGCCTCTAGGCCAGGAAATGGTTCCAGTAGCAATACTCTGTTGCTCTCACAACGGGAGATTTTAACAGGAATATCAGCCTGGGAGTGGGGAGGAATCTGAACTGTTTTGCGAGGTCTAGCAAACCCAGCATTGGCATCCACCAAGCTTACGGATATTAAACCATCATGCAGGTGAACAGTGCAGTTTGATAGATCAATTTTGACATGGTTTGACTGGAGAAAGTCTAAACCCAGAATGATGGTATGATGTAATGATTCGAAGACATGAAAATCTTGTGAATAAGAAGCATGGCCGATGTTAAGTTGTAGAGTGACTAAACCTGACACCTGACGGCGTTCTCCTCCTACACCAATAATCTCTGTTAGATGAGATTTCTGAAGGTGAGTCCTATTTTCTTCAGAAATTTCATATGAACACAGCTGATTGTTGCTCCAGTGTCTATCAATGCTGTTGTTTTGACTTGTCTGACCTTAACTTGAATGGTGTTTTGAGATAATGGGGCTACAAGCGATACCTGATGTTGGTTAGAGTTAGTAGAGGATGGGGAAGTAGGGGTGGTATGCCTAGTGGCTGGGTCAGATGGTTTGGGTTGTTTGAATGGGTGCCTGATTCTAGGTGGATCCTTGGAATCAGGCACGCATCCCTATTTATTATCTATCTTTGACAGAAGAACCTGGTAACATACAGATGTATGGTGACCTTTCTTTCTACAAACATTGCAAATGGTATGCCGATGGGGACAGTAATTACGCTGAGAACAATACCCACCACATCCTGAGCATCTTTCTCTGTTGTTTCTGCTGGATGGTTGGAGTTGCTCTCGTCTGAAGTCAGGTGGTCTGTGCTGCGACTGTGGACTGGCATAAGATGACTGATGACTTGGTCTCGAGCTGTAGTCATCAAGTCGAGGTGGTGACTGGAACCTGACTCTTTGCTGACAGTCATCATGGAGCGTCCCCTGCTGTGTTGACATTGCTGCTGCCAAAGGCTTCTGTTGGCTCTCCATTAGCGACATCACTAGTGTTGATAGCTTAGTCACCTGGTCTGTGAGACTAGCTTGATCTGGCTGTTGGATGCTGAGGTATGACTTGGCCGCTAGTTCACCCTGTTGACGCACTTCTTCCAATGTTTTGGGTTCTTTGTTATAGACCCATTGTCTGACGGAAGGGCACAGACCATTCACAGCTATGGCAACTAAGATGTCGACTGGTATGGATTTACTAGAGGTGGACTGCTGTAACCTACTGATGTAATGTGATACTGATTCAGCAGGTTGCTGATTGATTGCCAATACCGACAGATCAAATTGTCCTGATGGTTCAAATCTAGTAATGAAAGCTTGTTTCAAGCTATTCCAGTCTGACTTGATATCGTCACTCAAGGCATGATGCCAATGTTTGGCTGGTCCTTCTAAGAGGAAGTTCAACATTAAATATGCCCTGTCTTGGTCAGTACCTTGGAGTTTAACCCAAGTTTCTAGATCTGACCACCAGTTATTTGCATCCTGCTTACCGGAATATTTAGGAAGCTGAATATGTGACATGGCCATGCTTGTGTTTGAAGCTGTGGAGGAAATACTTCGAGTAGCTGCTGTTGAGGATGTTGTTGATTACGTTGATACGGTTGTTGATACTGACGTAGATGTTGATGTTGTGTATGTTGCTGGTGATGTTGGTATTGTAGAGGATGGCGTCTGTGATGTGGAGCTGTTGTTGATGATGACTCTGCCTGGTAACTCAGGGTTACAACGAGTCAAGGCTAAAAGACTGCAGCCTCATCCTGTTCTCTGTGTTCTGCCTTTCATCAGCACCGGAAACTTTGATCTCCATCAACTGACGTAGCTTGTGTTCGGGCCGTTTTGCCTTGTGTGGGCGTGGTCCCGTTTGCTACGTCACAATAGCCAAGATAGTGGGGGAATTAACTTGGTAAAGCTGATTACTCGGCTATCACCCTTAAAAACAGAGAGAAGGCTGCTGAGTCCCTTTACGTCTTTATTCATGGCAGAATGTAATTTCATATATAGAGAGATATTTAAACAATATTACATTACAAGATAGATGCAGTCAATGACTTCTTACATTAAATATATAATTGACAACCATACATGAATTGATAGCGACTCGTTTAAACTTTCTTAACAGGACTGTTCTAATAAATAAGATACAAAAACGAATTGTGAATAATAAGCGACTGGGAGGTATTTCATGTTATTCTAGTTACAACATTTCATACAGGAACTGCTAACATTTACAGTTATGGCATTCTAGCGTTACTCGTGTATTAACATACAAATGTATTAAACATACTGTATAATTTCAATGCCGTAAATGCTTAACCAAATGATAGACGTAGCATGGCCAATATTCGCATGAGACGGTATTTACGTGAGATTACCCGAGGGTATTTACCACAATGTACTCTTTCCCATGCTATGTAATGTACGGCATTATCTATCACTTGGCATATCAACAGTTAATGTACAAGTAAACTAATCCACTAACATCTATATAAACACACTCATACAATTAACATTCAAGGTGCTTTGCGGTATAATGAATGACATATAACTTATTCTTAAATATTACAAACCATGGTAAATATATAGTTGCTTGGATAGGATATCATATAAGTTAAAGGCAAGGGGAATTTAACAAGAAATTAATGTTATCTTACCTTAAAAACAGAGAGAAGGCTGCTGAGTCCCTTTACGTCTTTATTCGTGGCAGAGTGAAGTATCTGCTACTGGACTCCATATATATAGGGACTCAGGCCTTCTGTAGAATGCGTTAGTTACCTCATATTGAAACTATGATCTAAAATCTGCTACATGCGTGGCGTATTAATTACAATTATTCGACAGTTACAGAGCACACACACTGACCGCGTAATATCCTTTATATTCCACCTATCTGATACTAAAATGACGATGCGTCCGGCCATACACAGCATGTTATAGCCTGAGGCATAACCCTAGCCTGGCCACCTGGCTGAGTTAGATAATCCGGAGTCACTGGTTTGTGACAGTCAGTTACGTGCATGGCAACTGACTAACATTATCGACAGAAATATATTTAGGTTTAGCTAGTTGTAAGATAAAATATTGAGAAAAATACAAAACATATTATTGAAATATGACCACTATAATTATGGGTTAATTATAGTGATTTTAGGACTATGACAATACTACTAAATTTCGTTTATCCGACATACTCGTTAATCCGATACAATCATATGCAAACCATTGATGTCGGATTAACGGGACTTGACTGTAATTGGGTTTAAGGATGAGTCGAGATTTGGTACAGTTTGGTTTGACTGTACAGTCCACAACTCTACTCCCCAGCTGACTGACGGGTCAGGTTGGTTTGACTGTATATTTCCACAAAGGACATCACTATTTGTGTGTTGTTTTCAAAATAAGTATAGCTTTTATGATGAATTTATCTGCGCATTTAACAGTATATTGGAATATGATGTATTTGTATTAATAAAGGCTTCCGATAAAGGCTTTCAAATAATAATTCATTAGCTGAAAATGGATGCAAACATAGAAATAGAGGTTATCACGCGAGTGTGTTTGGGGATGGTAAATATCCTGCATTAGGAATAAACATTGTATTTAGCGAGCCTTGGCGCCGTCATGTTTGTTTATAAACAGTAAAAGTAGTACCTACTTGACCTTTGATATTTGCATCTCTATCCGCATATGACCCCAACGGATATCGTTTTTATCCGTTGGCATTATCCTGCCGAGAAACCTACCCATTATATGATAATAGTAAATCTCACCTGTATCTACTTAATCACACAGGAGTTTCTCCCACAGGTACAAGTAGTGAAATATTGTCACGAATCTAACCAATACCCCAACCCCCTTCTCTCTCTCTCTCTCTCTCTCTCTCTCTCTCTCTCTCTCTCTCTCTCTCTCTCTCTCTCTTTCTCTCTCTCTCTCTCTCTGGCTCTCTCTGTGTGTGTCTCTCTCTCTCTCCCTCTCTCTCTGTGTGTGTCTCTCTCTCTCTCTCTCTCTCTCTCTCTCCCCCCCCCCCCCCCCTCTCTCTCTCACTGATATGCGATACTGACGTGAGATAGGCCTGAGTAAGGTACAGGAATAGCTCACTGATATGAAATACTGACGTGAGATAGACCTGGGTAAGGGACAGGCATAGCCCACTGATATGAAATACTGACGTGAGACAGACCTGGGTAAGGTACAGATATAGGCCACTGATATGAAATACTGACGTGAGATAGACCTGGGTAAGGTACAGATATAGGTCATTGATATGGAATACTGACGTGAGACAGACCTGGGTAAGGTACAGATATAGGCCACTGATATGAAATACTGACGTGAGATAGACCTGGGTAAGGGACAGGCATAGCCCACTGATATGAAATACTGACGTGAGATAGACTTGTGTAAGGTATAGGTATAGCCAACTGATATGAAATACTGACGTGAGATAGGCCTGGGTAAGGTACATGTATAGCCAACTGATATGAAATACTGACATGAGATAGACCTGGGTAAGGTACAGGTATAGGCCAATGTATTAAGGATTATGGTTAATCTTTGAGACAGGAACTTTGTGGTACATTTGCTGGGCCCAGCAATGCATCTTTTTTTGTGAGGTACGAAAGAGGAATGGACATGTCAAGCCAAAAGTTGATAGTACTGATGTATGGGTTTGTGCAAATTTCTTCCTCAATTAACATACTGGCCTTACATGTAACTATATGTCAACTGTACCAAGTTCTTTGATCAAACAATTACGGAAGTGATGCTTACATGTAATGGTTATGCTATTTGAGGAACAACTACAGACTAGTTATGAAAAGCAGCCAGACTTTGGATGGCAGCCGTATTGGACAGAATGGGTTTATTCCAATTTAGTTTCCTCTTCTTCAGTGTGTACAGCTAGTCACCCAGTAAGATATATGGTGTAACCTTGACAATTTGATAACAGATATGGCATGACACAGACATTTGTATTTTATGTTTCTGTGTGTTCTCTGATGTCTCTTTTGTCTGCTCAGTATCTGACCTTTAACAAAATATATGTAGGTTAGAAAGGGTGTCAAAGTTGACTTTTCTGTGACTTGGATAATTTCTGATATGAATTGTAACCTTTGAACATAATTCCAGCTCCTGAGATATTATTATGTGAATATGGCCAGTGGTGACTCGGGGCGACTGATAATGGAGCTGTTGACTGATGATGAAGTAGAGAGTGATGAGGGTGCTATGGATTTGGGCTGTTATCGGTGTATCACTGGCGGTTTCACTTCCTCTTTTAGTGAAGTGACATGGAGTGACTGTATATTTCATGATGTCTCCACATCTACTAGCGCATAGTGTAGAAGGTGCGGTTTCACTGTATATTTCACTGCCCTTGTCCCCAGGTAACAACACATGGCATCTAACCAGTCTGATGTAAGAGGTCTGTTAAGGATACGCTATATGGATGATTCTTTATTACAATTAGAGCGACAGCACTTGCTTGAGTGAGTGAGTGAGGTAATGTTTTACGTCACATCGGCAATATTTCAGCCATATCGTGACGAGAAATTAGACATGAAATATACATATATTCAAACTTTATATAAATCTGTCATCGAAGGACAGTATGAGAACTAGAATATCACAGATAAGATTTAAAACTAGTTGCGGAACATTTAAAAGCATTAACTATTAAGGAACAACACAATATATAAATGGGCTAGAGATCGTCAGGAACTAAAGGGAGATCACCACACCAGGGACCATGGGGACTTACAGTACCTTTGCTTCCTGCATGGACCCCGGCAGGATTTACACCATCCCTTCAGTCGCTAGCGATTATATGCAAGTTTAGCCAATGAATAAAACTAACAAATATACTACGATTTAAAAGTCTGGTATGCAGAAAAATACTAGGAATGGTTTGGGACTTACATACCCTCTTAGGGGGACAATAATTTTACGCTACTTCAACCCCCCTCGAGGGTACAGCCACTCACAATCTAAGTTATTTATTGGCACTACCAATTTATAAAATAATACATTAAGCACATCAAAATTTATGGACAAGTTCTATTTCTTTTAAAAAACTTAATATTAAATGAGAATTAACATCATTAAAAAGGTCCTTAACTGTTTTGACACTGAAATATTTATCCCTTGTGATGGAAAAATCAATACAGTCAAGCAGGACATGCTTGACCAAGATTCTTTCATCACAAGGGATACAAAACGGAGGATCCTCACCTTTTAATAAATATTCATGTGTATATCTGCTGTGGCCAATACGACATCGTCGCATAATGACCTCTTCAAATCTGGACTGACAGCCCAAGTAGGCGTAACCGATATTTGGTTTAATTTCATGTAATTTATTGATACCTACTTGGGCGTCCCACTTCTGTTGCATACGATCTCGGATGTAAGAACGAATCATGGGTTTAAAATCAGTGTATGGGATCAGAAGTGGTGTCACAGATTTGTTGAGCGCTGCTTTTGCAGCAGCATCGGCCATTGTGTTACCTTTGATACCAACATGGCTTGGTAACCAACAAAAGACGACGTCATATTGGCCAGCAGCAAGATCATTAAATAACTCAAGAATTTGGATTAAAAGTGGATGTTGTGAAGACATATTTTTAATTGCCTGAAGGCATGAAAGAGAATCTGAAAACAGTATGAATTGTTTATGTTTAAATTGATTACTGATATATTTAAGTGCTGTAAAAATGGCGTTTGCTTCTTCAGTGAATATTGAACTGTTATCAGGTAAACGTGAAGAGATTGTTCTGGATCCAATGACAGTGGCACTAGCAACTGCGCCACCATCCTTGGATCCATCTGTAAATATAGATTTATAAGTGTCGTAAGTGTTTCTTAGTTGATGGTATTCTTGTTGGTAAATTAATTGGTTAGTATCAGATTTCTTTAATTTTGTTAATGTAAGGTCTACCTCTGGCCGTACCATTTGCCAAGGAGGTGTTGAAAACAGTTGAGTGGGAGCTATATCTTGCAGTTTAATATTGGAAGCAAACATGGCAGACTGGATTCTGATTCCAAGTGGTGGAACAAGAGATGACTTTTTATTGTAAATATCTTGGTAAAGAGGATTAAAGACGCAATTAAAAGCTGGATTGGACTGATTAGAATATAATTTAGTGACATATTGTAAAGATAATTTTAGACGGCGTTGTTTAAGAGAAGGTTCATCCGCTTCTACATACAGACTGTGAATTGGAGACGTCCTGAAGGCACCAAGGCAAAGCCTCAGACCCTGATGATGTATCATATCAAGTTTTTTTAAATTACTTTTACAGGCTCCACCATAGACGATGGAGCCATAATCAAGTTTGGAACGAATTAGTGACCTGTATAAGTGTAAGAGGGTTGTTTGATCCCCTCCCCACTTGGAATTAGAAACTACTTTCAATAAGTCAAGTGCCTTCAGGCATTTAGCTTTTAGGTATTTAATATGTGGAAGGAAAGTTAAGTGGTTATAAAAAATAAGTCCCAAGAACTTGGCCTCCTTAACAACTTTGACAGGAGTGCCATTCAGAAATAGTTCAGGGTCCTTATGTGGCTTATATTTTCTGCAGAAATGTATACAATTAGTTTTTGATTTGGAAAATTTAAACCCGTTTTCTAGACACCACTTGTTAATTTTATTAAGACATAATTGTAATTGCCTTTCTATTGTGTGCATATTTTTACCACGACAAGATAGATTAAAATCATCCACAAAAAGTGATCCATCAACTGAATCATTTAAAACTTTTGACAAACTGTTAATTTTTATACTGAATAAAGTGACAGACAAAATAATGCCTTGTGGGACACCCTGATCCTGATTATAATGATCAGGCAGGGTTGTACCAACTCGGATCTGAAATTGCCTGTCTGTTAAAAACTGGGATATAAAATGAGGCAGACGGCCTCTTAATCCAAAATCATGAAGATCTTTTAAAATACCATGTTTCCATGTTGTATCGTAAGCTTTTTCTAAATCGAAAAAGATCGATACAGCATGTTGTCTATTTACAATGGAATTTTTAATGAATGATTCTAAACGCACTAAATGATCAATAGTACTTCTGCTTCTGTTCTTCCGGAAACCACATTGTATATTGGTAAGAAGATTATTTGTTTCCAAGTACCACACTAATCGATTATTTACCATGCGTTCCATTGTTTTACAAACACAGCTAGTTAGTGAGATAGGTCGGTAATTTGATGGATCAGAATGATCCCGCCCAGGTTTGGGTATTGGTATAACAATGGCATTATGCCATGAAGGTGGAAACGTCCCAGATGTCCAAATGTCATCGAATATAGTCAACAAAGTTTCAAGGCATGATTCGGGCAAGTGTTTCAGTAGCTGATAATGATAATGCTGTATCATGAGCTTGCCCTAAGGCAGTATATAGCTCATGTAGTGAAAATACCTCATTGTAATCTTCACCATTATCAGATGTAAAATTTACTTCTTTTTTTCCTGTTGGAGCTGATATTTTTGAAATTCAGGAACGTAATTTGATGAAGACGAATGTTGAGATAACGTTTTCCCAGGTCTATTGGCAATATCAGACTTATTCGTTAGAAAAGTATCGCCATCCTTTAGATGGTTTACTGTAGAATTTGATCCTTTGCCTTTGATCTTTTTGATCATGTTCCATACCTTGGACATGGGGGTACGAGAGTTAATTTTTGAGACATAATTCTGCCAGGATTGACGTTTATTTTGTTTGAATAGACGTCTCGCCTTAGCATTTGAAATTTTGACGATGTTCAAGTTATGGACAGTAGGATGTTTACGGAAATATTTCTCTACCTTCTTACGACATTTCCTAGCGTGTTTGCAAGTGTCATCAAACCACGGTTTACGAACACGTGGGTTGATCGAGGACTTAGGTATTGATGCATCAGCAATTTCATTCAGTAGATCTGAGAACAACTGAATCGGGTCAGTAACATTCAGAAAAGACGTAGGTAGTAATTTATCTTTGCATAAAGATTGAAATAAAAGCCAATCAGCCTTCACAAAATTCCATCGAGGTGAAGGTGGATCATCAGTGGGATTAATGGGTTTAAGCACCGTGGGAAAATGGTCACTCCCACATAGGTCATCGCACTAATGGTGTTAGAACCTACACCGAAACATCGATCCTATTGTAATAAAGAAGTAGTTGGAACTTCTAAATGCCTCTCAAAGAAGTAAGGTCTGGTTGACTTTGACTTCAGGTATATCGATGATCTAATATCGTTAAAAAATTATCAAATAGCAATCCTATTATTCTGATCAGTTCTCACTTAATAGAAACCAGTGGTACCGCCTCATCTCTTTCTTATGTTTCGGGTCTATGCAAAATGATTCAGAACGACAAAAGACAATCCACAATACTCTATGACAAGATGGACGACTGCAGCTTTGTCAAATGCTTTAAAAAATCATGATGATTCATAAATGCATGTAAATGATGTAGTACAATGGAGGTTCTTTATGATTACGTAAAGGATTTTGTAGTTTTTTATGAATCACAATCTAATGGTGATGATACCATGTGTTCGCATGAAACTCTTAGTGCATTCTTTCCCACCTGTGGCACCTCTCTCAAACACATGCACACACTAGTCAAGTCTTGCCCCGAGCCAACACCAGAACATACGAGGGCCATTCAATATATAACCAGCCTAAGCTAGTTATCAGATCTTAACGGTTGCATGCTTGTCACGTGCTGTGCACCAATGTATGTCACGTGCATAGATAAAGTTTCACTGAGGAAACTGTATTTGAAGTCACACACGTGATCTATAAAGATGGCAAGGGTTGATTCTGCCAAATTTTCGTCAAAGGTTGAATACAGGGCTGTTATTAGGTAACTCTAATTAAAAGGGAAACCGGTAAAGGAGATACATGATGAATTGTCAGATGTTTATGGTGACAGTGCACCTTCGTATGCACAGGCCAAATTCTGGGTTGCAGAATTTAAGAGGGGTCGGGTGAACCTGGAAGATGAGCAACGCCCTAGCAGGCCTGTAGAGGTGACCAATGACCAAACCAGTGAAGCTGTGAGACAACTGGTTGTCAAAGACAGTCGAATGAAGGTGTCAGAAATGGCCAAGGCCTTGGATATTTCAGAGGGAAGTGTCCGTACCATTTTGCATGATCGTCTGGGTATGAGGAAGCTGACTGCCCGATGGGTCCCGAAATGTCTGAGTGATGATCAGAAGGCTGTACGTGCGTCAATGTGTCAGGCACTTTTGACGCAATGCAGTCGGGATGCAGACAACTTTATGGAGAGAATTGTTACTGGTGATGAAACCTGGGTACACCACTAAGACCCAGAAACCAAAGAACAGAGTAAGCAGTGGACTGACTTTGCTTCAGCCCGTCCCAAAAAGTTTAAGACTCAACCATCGACTGGCAAAGTCATGGCAACCATCTTTTGGGATACCAAAGGGGTCTTCCTCATCGACGACTTGCCACGTGGCCAGACTATTACTGGAGAGTACTAATCCGATCTCCTCGACCGTTTGCGGTCTGCTATTCTTGCCAAACGTCGTGGAAAGATCACAAAAGGTGTGCTGCTCCAACATGATAATGCCAGACTGCACACCTGTCGACTTGCGGTTGCCGCAGTGAAGCGGAACGGTCTCAAAGTATTGCCTCATCCACCTTACTCACCAGACCTGGCACCAAGCGACTACTTTCTCTTCCCAAACTTGAAGAAAGAACTGCGTGGACGTCATTTCCGGTCCGATGATGAACTCACGACAGCAGTGGAGGGGTGGTTACACGAACAACCCCATGGTTTCTATCACAACAGGCTTTTAGCTCTCACACATCGCTGGACAAAGTGCATAGACCTTAACGGTGATGATATTGAAAAAGAAGAAGTGAGGAGCAGTAGCAAATAGGTTAGGCTGGTTATATATTGAATGGCCCTCGTGTGTTGTAAGTCAAAACAGGGAATTGTATCGGACATCATTTTGATCACTTGATGCGTCAAATTTGGAATGTCCTCCACAATTGCCCTAATTGTTTTAACGCTTTCCTGAATTATGGTATGGTATATTCTTGAACAAACGCTGTACGACACTTTTTTAATTTTTCGTCAAAAGGGCATGCGCAATTGTATCTAAAATATTAACACTAATAGTAAGTGACGCTGTTTGAGATCAGTTTTCCATTTTGTTATTATTTTCATTGGCCCTCATGAAAAGCAACCTACACGTGGTGAGTGCCGGGTAACGCTAATCGCTCTTCCCCCGTGTGGACCCGGGGTAGAATGTGTCCTCATCACCTAATTGCTGGTCGTAAAAGGCGACAAAATTGGACAACCAGTTTGCCATAGGTTTCGCCCCTGTGTCGGCGGAGGAAGTGAGTCTTGTATTTGAGGGCACTGGTTCCTGGAAATGTGTTCCTTTGCCCAACACACTACTTTGACCCTAACTTCACCTAGACGGGTGATAGAATGGGCCTGGCTCTACAAATCGGCTGGTCATGCAAAATCCCTGTGTGTAGCAATTCTATTTTTTACATTTGCACATAAATGTATTTTGCTTTTCACAAAAGTATTGCTCGCTATGTATAACACAGCTATTGAAAATTATATTGTCTAGATTCCTATGCCAGAAGGCAGTGGCTCATGGGCTTATCTGGTAATATTGATTGCTGAATTCTGTATGTTTCTAAATTATTGTTATGAGCAGAACCAGCTTGGCAGTAAATTTAGTAGACAAATATGGCTATTCAAGTCATCGAAATTGTTTCAGATTCGGTAAAAAACTTAACTTTGCATTAAATCTTATTCAGTGTCACAGGAACTTGTTGTTCAGTATGTCTTGATCATGCTTTACTTGTATGAATTCACAATTTTGGATGGAATAAAATGAGCTTTACGCCAGAAGGCGGTGGCTCATGGGCCAATCTGGTGATATTGACCTCTGTATTCTGTGTGTGAAAATGCCAAGATGAAAGTTTGTTTCTTTTGATTAGGTTTATGATGTTAATTTGTTCAAAAGCTCTGATGCTTCTCTGTGGTCCAGTGGATATAGATGAAGACTTGAATTCCAGAACGGTTGCTGGTTGTGAGTTCTAACCCAGGTGTCAGCTATGAGTTTTTTGTATTATCTGAAATGTATATTGAAGCCTCAGTTTCAACTTCTTTTTGTCATGTGATCATGTGTGAGAACACAATCTCCATGCATTAGATGTACATGTGCTATGTGATCCTCCATGTTGCCTGCCGATTGTCACAGTCTGTATGAAAGTATGTTGGATCACAAATGTAAGTTTTCTTTTTGTCTTTCTGACATTTTGTGATGATAGGTAAATGCGTTTATATGTCCTTCTTGAGTTGAAAAAGTGAAATTAATGCATACATTTTAAGAAATGTCAAAAACATGTTTATATAGAAAATTAAGGTCTAAATGTCACACACTAAACTTCTTTTACTTTGTATTGTAGTTTTCTAAACCTTGTCACCATGTCACCTCGTCAATGGAAGCATCATTCCAACGTTAACAGTTCGTGATGCAAACGAAACTTTCCGTGTGAAACGTTTAACGATATGACACTGACAATAAATTCCTTGTGATGCGAGCGTTTCAGAGTTTTTGTGTTCGTGCATCTAGAGTGTGTCTCCACTTTCTTGTCATGGACTGAGCCAGCCTGGCACTACATCTGATGGACAAATATGGCTATTCAAGTCGTATTTGCTGGAGTATAACATCCTTGTATCCCCGGTGTTTGCATGCTGGAAATCCGATGCGCTACAACACTGTCCTTGTTGACACTCCATGTTGGGTGGGGAGCAGGTATGCTGAAACACTTTTCTTTTTACCATGTCTACCCAACAACCTGGTTCAATTCGCAATGACAAAAAAAGGCGTCTTGAAGATGATAATTCTGGGAACACTCCCAACAACTACGATTCATGGGCCGTATTCCTGGTGATCGAGGCTGCTGACAAACTACCTTTAAAATTGAATCTGTTTGCTATTTCAAAAGCATTGTGGAGAAGTGAAATGTCACTCGTGACCGTAGTGGTTCTATTCTTGTGGCGTGTGTGAAGAAACAGCAATCTCAAAATCTCTTGTCGATGGGTGGGTGGGGTGGGGGGTGGGGGTGGGTGGGGGGGGGGGGGGGGGGGGGGGTACATGTGGCCCCGTATCATTATGCACATGTTTTTTACTCTGTGCTCTCTTTACATTCCGCCATCTACATCTACATCTCTTTAGCAAACCGATCATCAAACTCTCCATGACCAGCTTCCTAAGCCCTGTATTATAATGGGCGATGTGACAGTTAATACAGTGATATATGGTCTCAGCTGGCATCTATACACAACTGAGCAGAGGGCTGTGGCTAATGTTCCACCATCCATTTTGAGATAAACTGACGTTTTCAAGTTGCTAAATTAGCTGTCAAGGTCGTTAGTGATAGTTTTGTAATCAAAAGTGAAACACTAAAGATGTGAATTGTGTTCAAAAGGTTTATTGAATACAGTTTGGTCTCAATGCCTTCTACACATTTTATTGCTTTCCGAGACAGCAGCGGTCGGTCTCTCTGAAAGGAGAAGTATATGATTAAGACAAGAGTACAGGCAAGAACATAACTATCATGTTCCTCACTGTGTGTATTGGGGGTACATGTGGCCCAGTAGCCTAAGGCGCGGCCAATCGCTGTGCAGAGTTGCGTCCCTTTGGCACACCAGAAACCTATGATTTTGGTTCTAATCCTGGTTCGCCATAAGCATGTATCTTCGTTTGTCAGCATCATTTCTGTGCTTGTGGCTTTCAACGTCTGAGGCCTATATAACTTCAAGCTTCCCTCCCAAATTAAGCAGATACGCTGGGATGTAACAGGAATAATGTTAAAAGCGGCATTAAACCCAGTCACTCACTCCTGTTTGTATGATTGTGGATACTTTTATAAAACAAGAAATAACTGATAAAGTTCTTCTGTTTCTCAGTAACATGAAACTGTGACACATTTATGATTTTAAAGATAATAACTTACCCACTCTGCTTATCAGGGGCTGCAGTAAACAAAGTATATAATAATTTTAATGTTAGGTATTGTCACCCGTGAATACAAATTTGGCACGGGATGAAATATTGCAGTTTAAAACGATATTTATTGGGATAACCTTCAAAAAGAGGATATATGCTTAGTTAACATGATTGCTACTTTTCTGTATATGGTGTATGTGAGCGTAATATTTAAATGATGCAGTAAAATCGGTCATTGAATTCCCGGGCTACATGTTATATGCAGTGATTTTGCTGTTGTGATTTAACGTACCAGGATGGTTCGAACTCGAGCTTCGGTTCGGCAGCGGCCACGGACGTGGTATAATTCAAAGTTCCTTCCTTCTCGCAGGATGTGGAGTTGAAAATGCTGAGATGGCTGAAAGATCAAACCTGTGCTTGTTACTATCATTGTATATCGTTTCCCAGTAAAGACCAAATAAGGATTGCTTTATAAAAAGATCTTTGGCACTCATTGACCCAGTCAATCGAGGTGTTCTTAAAAGAAGTTAAATAAATAAGTCGATGCACATAACGCAAAATGTCGCACAATCTTTCAAATTTCAGGAACGACCAACAATTTCATTTTCCAACACTAATACCATTTCATCCAGGTTGTTAAGTTACAAGAACGTATCGCAGAACGTGGACTTGGCAGCCCATGAAATACACAATACGCAGTACGTACACAATACTCTGATACTCATGGAGTCAACTGTCACGAATAATAGATGTGTTGTTAAGACATACATAATTTGATATATTGAAGTTATATTAAGCTTTCAAAGTTGAATGAGCGACGCTCTACATCTTGACTGATTTTAGAGTATTTGAAGGTTGATGCAAACATTGGACTTTATTAAAATGCTCACTGTACACCAGTGTGCTCCATGATACATCTTATACCCGACTAATGGTGCAACATACGAGGCAATAATTTACATCAATCAAACATATAGATATCAGGATCTAAAATATCAGAGTTTTAGTGACACTAAATGGTACTAATTGTGGACGGTGTTTAAGAGCAAATGAAACCGCCGGGTAAAATTGCCTGCTTACCTGACAGAACTGGAGGCCACGTAGACAAGCGATGAACAGGGGTTGACCTTGACGTCGCTACATTGTACATTACAGTCCAGCAGCTTGAAACATGCGGTGGCATCGTTGTAGATCCATAACGCACCAGTATCATCACAAAACACTGTGTTATCTTTCGAAGAAAAGGTGTCAAGCCATATGTTAATGACAGCTATATTACAAAGAATAACATGGAGCATTTTGTCAACTTATCTTACGTTAGTTCAGGCATATATGTATTAAATAACTACAGCATTGGTCTGGTTTCATGTCATCTGAAACTGAGTCTACTGTGATCAAATAGAAAGTTAAGAAGTTATTATCAACTTTGGAAAGGGGTCTTAGGTATTGTCTAGGTTTAGGGTTGACAAATGCATATGGATTGATAATACTTTTTAACCCATGTTTTAGAAATAGGCAAATTTCTGTTTGCAAAATTCAGTGAGGTCCTGATTCTCAAGGTTAAGCTATATGCTGTACGATCCATACCTTGGTCAATGACATCAAACGAACGAATGTTCACTGAAAACTTCACTGTGGTTTCCAAATTGTCACCTGTTGAGTTGATGCTTTGAATTTCTTTGCAATTGCCGAAATACACTCGCCTTAAACGGACAAGAAAAGGTAATTAATGGAATATCACTCTAGCATTGTGTCATATTAAAAATAGGGGGCTCTTATTTGATTATTATTTTGGTGAAAAACAAAAGTTGAGTTGAAAGATCGTAAATTTCGTGGGTTATGCTGACAGCTTGAAATGTTTATGTACGACAGATATATTTTTCCACAATTCAATTTTCCATAATTGAGGATGCATATAAGACACGTATTATACACGAATAAATACGTCTTGTGTACATTGATCAATCGGAAGGGGTGCTAATTGGAATTGTTCACCAGCCAAATATCGCCGTTGGCGCTTATTACGTCGAATACGGTAATCATATGCCATGACGAATCACTGAAGTCTATCATATCTCACATAGATTTTTCAAGGGAAATAAATAAATCCGTGAAAAATAGTAATAAGTGAACTGGCGTCGGTTTTAACTGAGGTTGAACGCGCAGATAGCTGCTTTGGCTGTTTGGCTCATGTGGGGCTAGACATTGATACATGTCTGTCAGGAGAACACGTTCTACGTCCTTCTTGATATTGAAAAGGCTTGCGATATGATTTGGCGACAAGGGTTGCTTTCAAAAGGTAACATGTTGAGATGGATACAGTCATTTACGAGACAATCTAACAATATATCGTCTGGTGGATATAAACATTTAACCCAAACATATGTATCACTTTGGAATCGTTTCAACATTTCTTTTTCTTTTAGATTTGCTTCCGTCTTATTGAAAGAACATCGCCGTTTTTCTTAACAAAATTCTGTTTGCTTAATGTTTTAATCCATTTCAAAAAGTCAGTTCACCAGAGCAATCATGTACAATGTAATACATTTTTATACTTAAAAAATTAGTACCTTTGGTGCAGTAAAGCTACTATCATTTATCAATGTAAAACATCATTTGTGTTATTGATGTCATTTATTTCTGGTCCTTAAGCTAAACCCCTACTATCACCACCAAAAGTAGAAAGTATTCTGAAAATAATTGTTTTCGAAGTAAATGATGAGGCAACTGGTACGTTGTGAATAGATATAGAGTGCAATAGTTTTCTCGCTAGCTCTGGTTCCTTGATGGAGTATTGCACGTATTAAACTGGTAATTTAACACAAATATCCATATATAAGGTGGGATAGAAGGTTTTAGCTAGTAGGTTTTATTCTAAAATAGGTGATACTTTGCTGATTGTGTACTACTGTCTAATATTTCGCGTCAATTTATGGCTGAGATACGAGTGCCCATTTAATGTTAAACATCCCATTCAGTAGTTGTAGTTTGTAACATACACAGATATATGATACCAACCCATCATAAGTTCTGACAGTTCCAGGACAGGAAATATTGAGAAGATTCGTCGCACTTCCACCAGAAATCGACACAAGGGCATTGACAGTTGGAAAGAAATTCCTGAAGGCGACGAATATTTGATCATCAAGATAAGCAATGCCTACCCCTCTTGTTCCAGGTGTAGATAAAGCTAGACAGGGCAGAGACAAAGATATGACTCAGCATAGAATCGAATTTATTCTGTAAGCATTTTGTCAATATCAGTCAATTATCTAGTGATTATCTATAGTGCTTGTTATAAGATTGTTTGAGGTTCTTACATGTAGATAAAAGTGACAAAACCCTTTTCATAACCATAAGCAATCTGTGAGTAAGTGAGAGAGTTGGGTTAAACGCCGCTTTGAACAGTATTCCAGTTATATCACGGCGTGCCAGCTTGATGTTGGAGCAATGTCCGAAGTGATGCAAGTCTCAGACGTTTACCATTTCGGTGAAACCCACGAGCATGGGTATGATTATTATAAACCTAGAAACATAATCGTGGCGAACCAGGATTCGAACTGCAATCATAGGATTCTGGCGTATCCAAGGACACACCTCTGCAGAGCGATTAGCGGCGCCTCTGACAACTGGGCCATCGATATTAAATAATGAAGATACAACGAAATGTTTACCTAGATCACAGACTATCCGTTTCATGACACGAAGTTTGAACCAATCAAAATGAAAATGGTATGAACATTTTAGTATTAGTTTGATGTTTGATGTGTATATTATTGGCAAGAATCAGGTACTGAGGGTGGAATGACTTACCGAATTCTTCAGTGTTATTCTCACTGGGAAGGGATAGCTGATTCACCGTGATTACGACTCCATTGCTGATGTAATAGATGGAGTAATCGCTATTATTGGCTCCATCAACTGTTAGATGCTCGACAACACGATTCGCTTCTATATTTGGCAGGATTGTCCCAACTGGGTCAACCACAGCAATTGCAGATGAAAAGAATCCAGAAACAAGCGCAGCACATCCTTCGACTGTTAAACAACATAGCAGAATGTTTGTTCATTTAAGATAGAATAATTGGTCTGGTAATGCACAAATGTGTTCTTACCTTTTCCAGTAATATTTAGTATGTTTTGAGTTATATTTACTTATTCATGCTGAGCCTTACCATATTGTTTGCAATAGTTATTATGGTATCCCAGATAAATAATCAATATGTTATCAAGGCTTGCTTCTGATGGACGAAAAGAATTTGAGACTACTCATTTGAGGGGAAAGGGCCAGCGGGAAGCATCAATAAAATGTTTTCGAAGAACAAATGACAACTGATACACTTTTGTACTTTGTTATGTTGTTACCAGTAACAAACCGTCAGAAGAGAACGTATGTACACATGCACTATAATTCATGAAATCAACTTGGCACGATAGATCATGCGATTTCCTAAAGTACTACAATTACAAAAGTGAAGATGATCCTAATAGATATCACATCAGTTATTCACATGTACAAGTACTACACGCGTACAGAATGACGTGGTGAAAGGGATTTATGAATAAATAAAAATAATGTGTCTGAGTTTGGACTTTTCTTTTCTTTAGTACTCTGAGCACTGCTAGCTCAAAAGTATTTTGTGTTATTTCACATGCCAATCTTGTCTCCTTAGACAAAAACAGGAGGGTGCAGATTGCAAATGCACGATCTCTTTGAGTTTTCCTTTATTTCGCTTCTCTACCTACTTGGAGGATACTGGTTTTGTCAGTTCAAAATTTCTGATGACTGTAAGCCCAAACGTATTATCATCTGGTCTCTTTTGTCAACAAAGACCTAACAAGAAGGCGGTTCAGATGAACGCTCTTTGCGATTGTGCCTTTAGTCCGTTTCTCTACTTACGTGGAGGACAATCTTCTGGTTGATCCCCGATCAATGCTGTGAGATCGTTGATAAGATCGCAAAGTGTGCTGTTGAGGGCTTCGAGATCACTTTCAAAGCAATCCCCTGGAACTAAAACAGAAATATAGAGTAACTGTTGTTATCTATTATAAACCATCACTTTGTGTTTGTCCCGGTTAATTGAGGATGCAGATAGTGCTGTCATCAGCCGTTCATGTATTGGAACTTGGAACTTTAACACGCCTGTAAATATTGAAACATGTACAATTGTAGCCCTTTCCGCTTTAAATAAGATGTCATCACGTTCTCTGGAAAGGGCCCAGTGCTTCTCTTATGTACTATGGCATATTGGTTCTATAAATCTCCTAGAAAGTGATGTTTAGACAATGTTTATCCAACCTATAAAATGTTGATGAAATGATATGAAGTATGGAGTAAAGTGTATCGAAAGAGATTATATTACATGTGTCTCTAATACCAACAATTGTAGAATTAATTGATATAAGCAATCGTTGCACCAGAGATGATGGACTAATTATGATTAATGAGAAAATGAACGGAAGTCACAAAACCAACCAAGGCCTACCAATGGTTTGGTCGGTTTGTTGTTTTATGCCGCAGAAGTATTGGTTTGTTTGTGGTAGTTTCGTTTCACTTCATGTTGTTAAAAGCCGCACTCAGCATCAACCGAGCCAGCGAGCCTGACCACCCGATCCCGTCAGTCTCCTCTTACGACAAGCATAGTCGCCTTTTTACGGCAAGAATGGGTTGCTGAAGACCTATTCTACCCCAGATCTTCAAGGGCCGCCTACCAATGAAACAACTAAGATGTTCCAACATGATAGAAGTTTGATTGACATTTGTCAAGTATGTATATGAAACAGCACAACAGTTTCCAGACGTCCAAACATTCGGAGAAAACGACTACCAAGCACGTTGGACAAAAAGAAAGGAATGCATATTATCGTTTTTCCGAGTGCTTGGTTTACTTATGATGTTACCCATTTCTAAGATTCTATAATCAGCTTACAGTACAATATCAATCATTTGTTTTTGTGTATTAATCTGTAATTATTCATTTTCCATAAATTGGAACAAGTATGATCAAATATGACAGAAAAGGGAACAATTCAGTATAATTGAATAAAAGTGACAAAATCATTTCGATAATCCTAAGAAATCTCTACAGTTCCTATTATATCATAAACATTGTTCTGCAGAGCAAAGGAAAAGTTAAAATGTTCATTATCAAGATTATGGAGATATCTGATGCTGAAATAATTTTCCATCATTTGGACATAGGTAGTTGTCTTAAAAAGTTGGTTTCGAAAAAGTCCATATGTATGCATGAAACTGCCGAGACAAAATGCATTGGGCATGGGGATATGATATCAATATAATTGCCTTGAATTGATGAAATTATCCTTTTAAAAAAATGTGAAATCAAATAATAGAGCTACTCTAACTGTTAAAGTAAAACTTTAAAAAATATTTCCCAGTCCCGATATTTGGTTTCAGCACATTATGCTTGAGATTAAAGCATTCAATGTATCGTTTAACTGTCTTTGAAATCTTAGATTACATATATTTTGTGAATTGAAACCATACAAATCACCACTCAACGTTACAGGACAGCTGCAACACAAAGAAATAATTGCAACATGAGATATTGATATAAATCTGGTTTTGCAGATACAGCTGAAAAAATAGCTAGTCTTCAAACAAACTCCACGTCAACCAGACGGGCCCTTATGTGGTTATGCGTGTAAGGCGTTTTCAGTTTTGATATCATTGCAAATCACTGGTGATAAATGATGTTATTCGAAACTGACGTCATGGTAATCAGTGACTTCACAATGGTTTGCATTGCATTGCATTGCATTGTGATTGAAAAAAACCATTTCATTGTTGCGATATCTACTCGGAAATAACGCTTGATATCTCCTGTGGAGGCCAGTATTGGGTGATGCATAAACATTCCATTAGCTTCCGATTTTGATGCCCTTCTCTATCTTATATGAGAAAATGTGTATATGATCTATTACCCTCAAGATTACATCCACAACAAAGCTCATCGATTGACAGGTCATAAAAGCATTACGTGTGTAGAACCAAGTTCGGTGAGTTAATAGTTAACCAGAGATAGGTAGTATTTCAGCAAAAAGCGACGAGTGGTATCAAATCACCAATTGCACACCCTGAACAAAGGGATACCAAGTAACAGATGAATATATAAACGTAAGTAATGCAAACACAAAGTGAATTCAACAACTTTACAAGACCATTGAAATCTTAAAACAAAACTTATAAAAGCTGATGTAGCCTATTGAAAGCACATATTTCACCTATCCATTATATGATAAACAACTATACGTACGGAGAGAGTATTGGGCAACTAATCAATTTAACAAAACTTCTATTACAATTAAACTTTATTCCATTTCCGAAAGGCAATAGTCTAACTTAATCAGGACTAACTGTTAACGAATGACAGCAGAAACGTTTTACAACTAGGATGCTGATTGATTAATTCGGCCATGACTTGTGCTGTTGTAGTTCTATTTTTTCACAAATGTAATTTACTTACTCTGACATGGACACTGTTCATTGGTGACATCAAAGATACTTTGGAATTCAGCCTTAGCGTCTTCTAGTTGAGTCAAGAGGTCCTGAAGCTTGTCGGGGAGCTCATCTGGTCCAGGTTGAGATCCCAGTGATGGTACAAGGACAGACAGGAGGACAATGAAGAGACCGTTGTAGAACATCGTCATGTTCATTCCGATTGACTTTTCGCCTCACCCTCCAGAGTTATTATAGGCACGCACGTGGTAATATCTACCACACTGTATGTAATTGATTCTGATAAAGATTTGTGCAAACTGCAGCATATTTTTTGCGATTTGAAACAGATGCTAAGGTTCAGGTTTTGTCTGTTTGACATATATTTTGAATTGGTTGAAGGACATGACACAATCGTTGGTGTAAATCAGATTACCATGAACAGTCGAGACATAAAGGCAGATAATTATAAAAGGAGTCATAAATATAAGATAGTTTGTCCTGTTTTATGATGATTCAGTGTGACATGACCTCAACGATAGTTGCATACTGACTTTGACGTTTGAACAGGATCAGCTGGTGACTGACTAGATAACAGTCATATGAACAGGACCAGCTGGTGACTCTAACTAGATAACAGTCATATGAACAGGATCAGCTGGTGACACTAACTAGATAGCAGTCATATAAACAGGATCAGCTGGTGACTCTGACTAGATAACAGTCATATGAATAGGATCAGCTGGTGACTCTGACTAGATAACAGTCATATTAACAGAATCAGCTTGTGACTCTGACTAGATAACAGTCATATGAACAGAATCAGCTGGTGACTCTAACTAGATAATAGTCATATGAAAAGGATCAGCTGGTGACACTAACTAGATAGCAGTCATATAAACAGGATCAGCTGGTGACTCTGACTAGATAACAGTCATATGAATAGGTTCAGCTGGTGACTCTAACTAGATAACAGTCATATGAACAGGATCACCTTGTGACTCTCTTTAGATAACAGTCATATGAACAGGATCATCTGGTTACTCTGACTAGATAACAGTCACATGAACAGAAAACTAATGGCCATACTTGAGTGTAGCATGGAGATAAAGCAAGCCTATGGCAAATTAAATCACTCCTTTCAGGAAATTTGTTCGATTTAAGGAATACCACACCAATATCAATGAGGCTTCGGGATAGTTTTGCGATGTTCAGCGGTAGTTTCTGCACACTTGTATATTCAATTCCAATTAAAAGTCTGGGCATAACAAGTGATTGAAATTTGAATGTATGTCCCGCTTTGCACTTGAGGAAAGGCAAGAAGGCCCTTCTAAGTTCCCTTCTCGATACTCCGGCACTGCCATTTCACTGTTTTAACAAATAAATACTTGTACTTACTTATATTGTTGCCTTGATGCACTTTCGGACGAATGCGACTGTATGTCATAGAGGCCGTTGGCGACTGTTGGCAGAGAGGCCGTGCCTGGCTAAGTATCTTTCACTCACTCACTCATACACTTGAGGCAGGAGCAGGAGCACGTTATCCCAGTCTCCCAGTCTCCAAGTGTACCAGATTGGTGCGCAACAATAAAATGTCAACGCCAGAGAATGACCAGTCTCGTTTATCCGCTCAAACAGATTCCAATGAGCGTAAAAGGCAAAATGGCAGTACAAATTAGATGAATGGATCACTGAAAATCAGTGATGACTCCGGGTGTTCGCGAAAGCACATTGTTATAAAACCTTTTTTGCACATATTTTTCTAATGGACCTTTTCCTTTGTTGCACGTCACATGAGGATTGAGCATGGAAATATTGCACGACTGTTGTGAATCTAAACACAATTTGTTTACATAACGAAATATCTGTGGAAACGTTTAGTTGTGGCCTTAAAGCAAAAGTCTTTCCTAGTATCATTTCACATTTATGGTCTGCTGTCTCAAATCAATATTTATGTAAGGGAATTATACTTGCATATTAGCTCAGGTAATCTTATTTTAATCTCAGCTCGTCTTGTACTCACGGTATACCACGTTGGCATTATCTGTGCATTATCCAGGTCTATCCCAATTTAATGTTTCATACCGGTGCGATCTGTCTGTTTATCCCTTGTCATGTTTTCAAAACAGTGACTGGTTCCACAGACGTCAGCCTCATGATGTGTTCAACAGATAAAAGTGTTTCACATACCATGTTTTTTTAATATATTGTAGATTTATGCCAGAAAATTATTATATCTGATATACCTCACATTAAGTTGTCAGAGCATCACACCCGGTGACACTTTCATTTTGGCCTTACGTGAAACATGATGTATGGCGACCTTTTCTGAACTAGAATCTCGTTTACCTTCAAATACAGGTAAGGTTAAAATGATTGATATACCGAGGAACTTGCAGACTTTTACCATGTTCAACCTGAAACATCACCACCACCACCAACCATCACATCAGCATACAATTCGCCTCAGTACCTACCGTCATTACCCCCGCTCTATCACACCAGCATCCGCCCCGCCTCAGTGCCTACCGTCATTACCCCCGCTCTATCACACCAGCATCCGCCCCGCCTCAGTACCTACCGTCAATACCCCTGCTCTATCACACCAGCATCCGCCCCGCCTGAGTAACTACCGTCATTACCCCCGCTCTATCACACCAGCATCTGCCCCGCCTCAGTACCTACCGTCATTACCCCCGCTCTATCACACCAGCATCTGCCCCGCCTCAGTACCTACCGTCATTACCCCCGCTCTATCACACCAGCATCCGCCCCGCCTCAGTACCTACCGTCATTACCCCCGCTCTATCACACCAGCATCCGCCCCGCCTCAGTACCTACCGTCATTGCCCCCGCTCTATCACACCAGCATCCGCCTCAGTACCTACCTTCATTACCCCCGCTCTATCACACCAGCATCCGCCCCGCTTCAGTACCTACCGTCATTACCCCTGCTCTATCACACCAGCATCCGCCCCGCCTCAGTACCTACCATCATTACCCCCGCTCTATCACACCAGCATCCGCCCCGCCTCAGTACCTACCGTCATTACCCCCGCTCTATCACACCAGCATCCGCCCCGCCTCAGTACCTACCGTCATTACCCCTGCTCTATCACACCAGCATCTGCCCCGCCTCAGTACCTACCGTCATTACCCCCGCTCTATCACACCAGCATCCGCCCCGCCTCAGTACCTACCGTCATTGCCCCCGCTCTATCACACCAGCATCCGCCCCGCCTCAGTACCTACCGTCATTGCCCCCGCTCTATCACACCAGCATCCGCCCCGCCTCAGTACCTACCGTCATTGCCCCCGCTCTATCACACCAGCATCCGCCCCGCCTCAGTACCTACCGTCATTGCCCCCGCTCTATCACACTAGCATCCGCCCCGCCTCAGTACCTACCGTCATTACCCCCGCTCTATCACACCAGCATCCGCCCCGCCTCAGTACCTACCGTCATTACCCCCGCTCTATCTCACCAGCATCCGCCCCGCCTCAGTACCTACCGTCATTACCCCCGCTCTATCACACCAGCATCCGCCCCGCCTCAGTACCTACCGTCATTACCCCCGCTCTATCTCACCAGCATCCGCCCCGCCTCAGTACCTACCGTCATTACCCCGCTCTATCACACCAGCATCCGCCCCGCCTCAGTACCTACCGTCATTACCCCCGCTCTATCACACCAGCATCCGCCCCGCCTCAGTACCTACCGTCATTACCCCTGCTCTATCACACCAGCATCCGCCCCGCCTCAGTACCTACCGTCATTGCCCCCGCTCTATCACACCAGCATCCACCCCGCCTCAGTACCTACCGTCATTACCCCCGCTCTATCACACCAGCATCCACCCAGCCTCAGTACCTACCTTCATTACCCCCGCTCTATCACACCAGCATCCGCCCCGCCTCCGTACCTACCGTCATTACCCCCGCTCTATCACACCAGCATCCGCCCCGCCTCAGTACCTACCGTCATTACCCCCGCTCTATCACACCAGCATCCGCCCCGCCTCAGTACCTACCGTCATTGCCCCCGCTCTATCACACCAGCATCCGCCCCGCCTCAGTACCTACCGTCATTACCCCCGCTCTATCACACCAGCATCCGCCCCGCCTCAGTACCTACCGTCATTACCCCCGCTCTATCACACCAGCATCCGCCCCGCCTCAGTACCTACCTTCATTACCCCCGCTCTATCACACCAGCATCCGCCCCGCCTCCGTACCTACCGTCATTACCCCCGCTCTATCACACCAGCATCCGCCCCGCCTCAGTACCTACCTTCATTACCCCCGCTCTATCACACCAGCATCCGCCCCGCCTCAGTACCTACCATCCTTGCCCCTGCTCTATCACACCAGCATCCGCCCCGCCTCAGTACCTACCGTCATTACCCCTGCTCTATCACACCAGCATCCGCCCCGCCTCAGTACCTACCATCATTGCCCCTGCTCTATCACACCAGCATCCGCCCCGCCTCAGTACCTACCGTCATTGCCCCCGCTCTATCACACCAGCATCCACCCCGCCTCAGTACCTACCGTCATTACCCCCGCTCTATCACACCAGCATCCGCCCCGCCTCAGTACCTACCGTCATTACCCCCGCTCTATCACACCAGCATCCGCCCCGCCTCAGTACCTACCGTCATTACCCCTGCTCTATCACACCAGCATCCGCCCCGCCTCAGTACCTACCGTCATTACCCCCGCTCTATCACACCAGCATCCGCCCCGCCTCAGTACCTACCGTCATTACCCCCGCTCTATCACACCAGCTTTCTGCCTCAGTACCTACCGTCATTACCCCCGCTCTATCACACCAGCATCCGCCCCGCCTCAGTACCTACCATCATTACCCCTGCTCTATCACACCAGCATCCATTGTTAAAACTGCACTGTACTGTATATCACAACCATTAAAGCCCGATCCATTGCTTTTCGCTAGACTCGCAAGTTGTGACCTCATGTCACTTATTACATGGCCATTTTAAAATGGGTAATCATAATTCGTTTTTATGCTTTGTCTTAATGGAATAGGCAAATATAGCAATACAGTACACTACGTTAATAACGAACACGCTAAAAACGAACTGACGGATAAAGCGAACCGTTTTAGGGGCACCCGTCTGTTTTCTGTATATCTGTTTTATATATGCTCTTAACGAACCTCGGTTATAACAAACTAAAATTAATGGTCCCTTTGAGTTTGTTATAACCGTAGTTTAATGTACATGTCAAGTACTCATGGTTTCAGTGAAGAACTGATGTAGTAGAGTTGTGAAATGGACACGATGTGTTGCGCATCTTGCATTGATACCTGGGGAGAAGGGTCGTCGAAACTGCTGTCATCACCAGAACACCTGCCATCTTCATATGTCTTTATTTCTTGTATGAAAACCGTGCCTGACCCGCTAGAAATGTAGGGTTTAGAGAAAATATCATAAATATTATATAAGTCACTTTTCATCTGTATGCTCGACAATTGTCAAACAATGTGTATTATTTGGACAGATACAAATTATTGTAAATGTGAATGTATACACATACACAGATATTATGATAAATATAAAAGTGGCAAAATTACATTTACTACATGATTATTATGTGATCATGAATCACTATTAAATACCACATATTCGCGAGGTGAGCTTATCCTCCTCCACCAGCAACACTCGTCACAAACACGTACAAAGGCAAGTCAATTGCTCTCTGTCAATATAGCGAATTTGGTCACTGGTGCGTCAAATTTGGAAATGTCCTCCATACATCTATCACAAAACCGTTTGAAAGCTCTACAGAGGACTTGAAGGTTGTAACCCTGATCAAGCATTTTGTTTTAAGTAAGAGTCATATGAAGCTCTTTCAACATTTTTTGAAAGGGCATGCCCTATTATACCTCAATAGACTATTTGAAAGTTGAAGTCATCCCTCTTGTCATAGACTAATGGATAGATATTTTCTGACAGGCAATCTTTATACAATGATCCTAGTTTGAAACAGATGAGGCAATTTCACTGGTCTCTTTTATTTCCAGTTCAGTGGGTAAATCCGGCGCTGGAATTGGTTGTTTAACCGTTATTGAACAAAATCAGATCATCGATATAACCTGAAACTTAAGTTAAACTTCTTGGGCAATTTACTTTGTTTTGATTTTGAGAATCCGAGCAGACAGTCCTATTCATATGTATTAGAAATAGATCAGCCAGAAGGGGAGCATAATTGGTGCCCAAGGGCATGCCTACTTCTTGCAAAGATGTCTTATCCCAAGATTTCACATACTGTCCAGTATTTCACATGATGTTATCTCGGTGCACATCCGATGACATATAATTTCATGTTTGACAATTGGTTCGGAACCTTTGACGATATTTACCTATATCTGTGAGGATTTCGTTTCATAAATGAAATTTTTCAGAGGAAAATCTATAATTTGTTCAGATTTACTTTGTTTGTAGACATGAAACCATTGCAGTCCTTAATTAAGTCCATAGCTTTCAAGCACATCAGCATAATGGTTGCTCCCATTCACCAAGTGCATCTAAATAGCCAGGTCATCACATCATGTACATCCCTTCTTAAAATCAACAAACAGTCCCTCCCACCCTCACCCCAGAAGACACACAAATCACAACTACAAGTCGTCATTGATTTTACACAAAACGCATTGCTTAAAGTGATTGACATAACAAATTCGTTTTGAAATTCATGCAATTATCATTTTGTCTTGGACAAATGTATCTAGGTATCCACTCAAGTTTTGCATACTTTCATGTAACTGCTACTTGCGTTCCGTTAACCTAGTTAGAAGGGTCGTGAAAACTAGGGTCTCTCGGTAACCTGGCAGATGTTAAGTCGCTGTACATTATATCACCCAGAGACCTCGCTTGTCAAATATAGTTTATATTTTTTTAAAAACAGAGTTTCAATTCATTTGAATTTCTTGTGTTATCTACAGTTATATAGTTTATTATTTGCATTATATTTAAAAAAAGCATTGTATGACAAAGTTGATCATTGTAAATGAAATGCATACATGTTTGTCCAAAGCACTGGTAACAGCCACACATCAGAGAACCTATAGGTTATAAAGGTTTATACATATACTGAACTTTAGCTTGGAAGCCATCACAAGCTGAAGCTATTGCTTTCCTGCGTGATGTTGTCAGACCATAAGAAAGTAAAACAGAAAAATGGATTTGCGGCACTCTCACTTTGTATAAAACCACCATTTTCCCCAAGTGACCCTATGTGACATATCATACTAAAGGGGGCACGGGTGGCCCAGTCGTCTAAGGCGTTGCGATTTTCTGTGCAGAGTGGCGCCCCTTGGGCACGCCAGAAACCTATGATTGTGGGTTCGAATCCCGGTTCGCCCCGATTATGTTTCTAGGTTTATCAGCACCATACCCGTCCTCGTGGGTTTCACCGAAATGGTAATCGTCTTAGACCTGCATCACTTGGTGCTTTTCACTCACTCACTCACTATTATACTAAATGCCCTTATTGTGATTACAGGTTAACATTCAAACAAATATAACCACAAGTGGTTTTCTCGAAAGGTATCAACGCCTAGAATTTACTACACTTTTGATTTCCTGCCCCGTGTTGTTCATCTGTTACTCACGTTCCTCTGATCAATACAAGAGAGGGAGAAACCTCACGACGGTGCGCAACTTGACACTACTTAACCAACCCATTCACTATATATCATATATCTGTTATATTGTCAAAACAATATTAAAATTTTTTTAAGGTGGCATACACTGGCATACACTGCATACATGCATACACTGTAACAAATTCCATAAGGCGTAAGGCAAAATAGGGATTAAAATGTTATCATGAAATATGCTCCACGTCATGTCGGCGACCCGTGAAGATCCGGGCTAGAATAGGTCTTCAGCAACCCATGCTTGTTGTAAAAGGCGACTATGCGACTAACGGGATCGAGTGGTCAGGCTTGCTGACATGGTTGATACATGACATCGTATTACAATTGCGTGGATCGATGCTCATGATGTCAATCACTGGATTGTCTGACCCGATTATTTACAGACCGCCGTCATATAGCTAGACTATTGCTGAGTGCAGCGTTAAACAAAAAACAAACAAACAAACAGGTCGTGAGGGCACGTCACGCTGTCAACCAAGTCAAATGACCACTCGATCACTGGATCACTGGATCCTGGACGCCTGTTGGAATGCACAGCAACTTGCGGCATTTGGTTTAAACATACATGTATTTATTTGACAGACTGTGTGAAGCTGGATTGGTAAATGGTAAAGACTGTGTCAATACAATGTCATTCACTATTTGTACTGTCAAGGGTAAATATTAAGGTAATTAAAACGATGTAAGCTAAATTCAGTTGCATGGGGGACTAAACAATAGTTTGCATTTAGACAAAGTTTGGAAATCCTCCAGAGGCTGATATGAAATAATGAACAGATTTTAGGATTTCGAAATTAATCTTTGCTGTAACATTTGCATTTTTATAAAGAGAAAGTTTATATCATAACCTTTGGAGTAAAAATACATGTTTTTTCTTATGCCTGTGTAGTTGGTACAGGTAGAGAAAAAGTGAAGAGCATCTTCGTGGTGGTAGCCACTTGAACAATTTGGATTATCTGATATAAGCATTTTAAATCTGTCAGCACAGAGGTCACTACAGGCAAGACTCAGGCGACATTGCAGTTTGGTTGAGCCTAGAGCCATATTTTTAAAAATCATGATTGTTGCAATGCTTTTCATGACCTTTTATCATTCTTTGATAATCGTTCAATGTACTGGCTTAGTACTTGCAGTAGGCAAGGAATTCCAGCGTTTGATTGTATCAGGAAGAAAATATTTTGCATAGCTTGCTCTTCTGCAATTTGTAATTTCTGAGCTTGTAATTTAGAACCATTCCTCAGGTTGTAGCCATTAGTTTCTGATACTTTGGGCGGTACGAGATTCCAAAGATAGCTTGGTGCAAGGTTTCTGAAGATTTTTGTAAATAGTAGTTACGTTGGTTTGATGTCCTCTTTCACTTAGAGGCATACAATGTATTTACCAGTGACTGGTACCACGAACCGCCCCACATGTTATCCTAAGCTCATCTAAGTTTGGTCTTTCAAGCATTTGTGACTGCTCCGTTGAAGAGTTATCCCAGATAGGAGAGCAGTTGTCAAACAACGACAGTATAAATGATGGGTACAGTACATAGTTTCTGGTGTTCTATTTAAAAGATATTTCCAACTTTTGAGACTCAACTAAACTTTGAAAACTTTTACCGGGCACGCATTTTTTGTATATTCTTTTCAAATAATATCCTGAACCAAATCCGTTAGGGACGATGAATAGAAACATATTCCCATACATTTTCATAATGCCCAGGTTTTTGGTTCAGTATATTATGAACATGATCCAGCTCTAACCTGTTTCAGGGTCATTTTCTTTCAGGTATTGCTTTCCCAATATGCCTCTATAAGCCGAGTATCTGAGTAGTGTGTTCGGTTGTGTGGCTGGGTCAAGGGACCTTTCCTTACCTAACTCACTCGTTGAATGTGCATCAATACCCATTGGAAATGTATATTCCCACGAAACGATAGCTGGTGAGTGATTTACATTTTAATGCCACTTTCACCAGTGTATTATTCGCGTCTGTGTTGAATGGCCAAATCAAATCTCACGATTTGTACGGACTTACAACTGTTACCACCAAGTATTTGAGTTAACTGTTATAAATACAGGCCTTTACTGAATATATTTATGCCTGGTATCTAATTGAATGAGGTGCCCAGGTTTTCATTTGAATAAATACGTGTTCGCAACAGACCACGTCAACTGTATTTTAATGTCGCTTCAAACGGTTTATATATATAAATACGTGTTCGCAATAGATCACGTCACTTGTATTTTATTGTCGCTTCAAATGGTTTATATATATAAGTATGTGTTCGCAATAGACCACGTCACCGGTATTTTAATGTCGCTTCAAACGGTTCAAATATATATAAATACGTGTTCGCAATAGACCAAGTCACCTGTATTTTAATGTCGCTTCAAACGGTTTATATATGTAAATGTGTTCGCAATAGAACACGTCAACTGTATTTCAATGTCACTTCAAACGGTTTATTTATATAAATACGTGTTCGCAATAGATCACGTCACTTGTATTTTATTGTCGCTTCAAATGGTTTATATATATAAATATGTGTTCGCAATAGACCACGTCAACTGTATTTTAATGTCGCTTCAAATGGTTTATATATATATAAATACGTGTTCGCAATAGACCACGTCAACTGTATTTTAATGTCGCTTCAAACGGTTTATATATATAAAGTTGAGAAAAGTGATATTTTCATTGCAGTGAACATGACAATTGGTATTTCACTGCAGTGAACATAACACTTGATATTTCACTGCTGTGAACACAACAGTTTGACGGAATTATTGCCATACAAGTGTGACCTCCCCCCAAACTGTCTCCCTTTGTCCAAAGTGTCTCACCCGTTCACAGACTGTTTACTTCCTTTTTATGTTAATTCCACATTGACAAGGCAAAATAATGACAGATGGTCATTTATGGAGTTTATATCGCTTCACGGCGTGTTATTCTCTTGAAAATGTTCCATTATATAAAAGTGTAAATTTCTCTCGACTCGTCAATCGAGACTGTTCTTTTCGCAAAGCACCATTTTTTGTTACTTGGCCAGCATGTATTCTTTCGCTGCCAACACTTGTCTCGAAATTTTCAAGAATATTTTTTTTCTTAAAGTTTATTTTGTATATAATCATATGTATATGATGCAGAATTTTGGCGACCCTTAATGTTTTCTGTTACTTTTGTATATATTGTTTATGAATTTGCAGACACGAAACTACTCTTTTAGCCGCAAATACAAGGGGTGGTGATCCGTCCCTGTGTATTAGGTAGGGAGCGTTTACGTATCAAGGTTTTACATTTGTAATGAGTTAATTTAATTTTCCGATAGACAGCAACACAAAAAGTATATAATAATTAGGATATTCCATGTGTCTCGTGACATGTCATGTTTCTCTCATCGAGTGACGGGGGAAAGGAGATGTATACACGAGTGACGTAGCCACAAGTGAAAATATCTCCTTTTTCCCCGTCATGTTTAACTCGACAAAATGAAATATCATCCATGTCTTTGTCATCTTCCCGAGGCAAGAGAGTTAACTGACTATCAAAGTCCGGTTTAGTCCCTTGCCGAGTTCGGCTGGTATTATGGAGTTACATTTTGGCTTGACTAACGAGTCTATATATTCAAAATCGCGCAACAAAATCAAAATCCGGTTCGAAAACTGTCGTGCAGATTTCGGTCGATTGCAGGATTTGCAAACATGTGTACCGCCAACTTGTATTCTTCTTTAGGTATCAAGAGACGTTTGCTCTCATCACTTGTCAACAACGTCTCTACTCTTTAGCTAAACTAAAGTCTTATCATGTCAACAATCTTCCTCTTGTTCTGTATTACACATCTGTTATTCAAAGCATTCTGTGTCTGTCTGTATGCCTAGTTGGTTAGGATCTATTTATTAAGTCTTTGAAAGGCAATTAGAAGTGATACACATAAGGAAGAAAATTTGTGGATGTCGTTGGAACTTCTTTATTGTTTGTTTGTTGTTTTACGCTGCACTCACCAATATTCCAGATATATGACAGCGGTCTGTAAATGATCGAGTTTGGACCAGACAATCCAGTGATTGATATCATGAACATCGATCCACCAAGTCAGCGAGGCTAACCACCGGATCTGTCAGTCGTCTCTTACAAGCGTGGGTTGCTGAAGATCCATTCTACCTGGGATCTTCACGGGTGAGTTTGAACTGTGAAAACGAGTAATCAACTTTCTCACACAGGAGGACTGATATAGACGTTTGGTGTTAGCGTTTCACGTATTTTCACAATTTTGTGGCTGAAGAGTTCAATAAAGACTTTGCAGTGTCAAGATCTTTTCCGACTGAGGGTAATGGACTTTGCGTCTTGTTGCACAAAAGATTGCTTGCAATATCAAAGAGTTCTTTCCTGTTTTTAGTTTTTTTGATAGCTGAAGTGAAAAGATATTTCTTGGCAGCTTGACAAGACAAGACAAGACAAGACAAGACAAGACAAGATCAGGCCTTATTATTATTCCCATCAGACAAGTTGTGTTGTCAAATGTGAAAATATGTTTCTGTGCAGGAGCATCAAGCAGGAGCAAGATCAATTTCAACTTTACACAAAGTTAGTTAGATATCGTCGGACTCAATTTGACATTTGTAACAAAACTAAAGATTCATGAAAGAATCTGAGACCATTCCTGATTGCATATGCCGTAAATCATGAAATTAATACAAGCAAGACATTAATGTGGAAAATGTGATTGCTCCTTGCTCCCATTAACAAATCGCTGCCATGTGTGAAGAAGGTCACGTCAGGGGAAGTTTCTAATCCGCATCAAAGCTTCTAAATTCTAGTGAGCGAAGCATTCAGACAAGCATATCAGTAGGGTAAAAAACTCCAGTTCAGCACAGACAATGGCATCCTCACTCATAAACAATGGAATCCTCACACCAAAACATCCACAATCCTCACAGTGAACAATGTAATCCTCACAGTGAACAATGCAATCCTCACACTAACACAATCCTCAATCCTCGATCTTAAATCCTCATAGGAAAACAATCCTCAGTCCTCGATCTCGAATCCTCACAGTGAACAATGTAATCCTCACAGTGAACAATGCAATCCTCACAGTGAACAATATAATCCTCACAGTGAACAATGCAATCCTCACAGTGAACAATGCAATCCTCACAGTGAACAATGTAATCCTCACAGCGAACAATGCAATCCTCACAGTGAACAATGCAATCCTCACAGTGAACAATGTAATCCTCACAGTGAACAATGCAATCCTCACAGTGAACAATGCAGTCCTCACAGTGAACAATGTAATCCTCACAGTGAACAATGTAATCCTCACAGTGAACAATGCAATCCTCACAGTGAACAATGTAATCCTCACAGTGAACAATGCAATCCTCACACTAAAACAATCCTCAATCTTGAATCCTCACACAAAACAATTCTCAATCTTCGATCTTAAATCCTCATAGGAAAACAATCCTCAATCCTCAATCTTAAATCCTCATAGGAAAACAATCCTCCATCCTCTCAAGCAATAACAATCCTCAGAAATCACAAAGAGTAAGTGGAACATAATAGGTTTTAATCTTCACAAACCTCAAAGAACAAGTCTCAAAAGAACAAGTTAAGCATGATAGTCTTCACCCCTCACATACTTCGCCTTCAGTAGAGCATGACAGTCTTCAATCCTCAATGCTCACAAGTTTCACACAGCAATCGGAGACGGACAGAACACGAATATCTACAACATATTGACGTTAACACACTAATATGGGTGAGGTTAACTTAAATCACTATCTTCAAATTGATGAAAACGTGACTCTTTCTATTAAATTTAAAACCAACGCATCCGATTTCGTTCCACAGTTTTCTGTTGTAATTGTATACAATCATCATCATTTTTATTCACTCGTTCAAGAAATAACTACAATCGAAGAATTAGCTAATTTCATCCATACACTTAAAATCTCAATTATTTATCAAGTTGAAGGCGATACAATTAACTTTTTAGACGAATTTTACGAATACTGTTTAGAACATTAGATAGACATATTATTATATCAAAGTAGATATCCTTTTCATTCACATTCCACACAAGTAAATGTTAACATACTAACGGACAGTGACAGTGACGATACAGACTACATTCATCCAGTCCGATGGTAGAGCACTCACTTATGAGGTAAGTGTATTGATGGATTGATTGATTTCAACCATATACACTAAGAACCAACAGAACATAAATTACATGGTTTAAGGTAAATAATTCGCTTGAAAAATGTTTTAAAATGAAATAACTTACAAAAATCAACTGATACAGAAATTTTGTTCAAGAGAGCGAACTTTTGAGAGCTTATTGTCTAGATGTTAGCCGGTGTAAGAGAGTGGAATTTCCCCTCCCTAGGCTCCTCCTCGGAAAAGAGGTTATATAGTCCTTTTTCCAAGGGAGGAAATAAGACTATATATCCCCTACAAAAGATGTTTATCATCGTGACTTTAACGAATCACCTCCAAACGGCATGAGGAGATACTAAAAGTAGTCACGAATATGAGGCGTTACAAGGCGACCACTCTCTCTCTCTCTTTCATCAATCAATGAAACCTGAACCTTTTTTCATACGGTTTTCAATAGCTAAAGAATAAAAAGTACTGATTTAACCCGCAACATATTCTCGTTTGAAATACAAGTCTCTCACATAAATGGCTGCAACAAAGAAAAAGATTTACGTATTAATTTTACAAGAACCTCGCCCTTTTCTCACGAGAACGTATTTTTGAAGCATTAATGTTCGAACTTGATAGCTCGGTCAAAGTATTGACTGTTATTAGACTTCCAACAGTTATCGCATAGTTTGAAAAGACCGACATTACAACAAGTCTAGCTATCGTACTTCGGTACAATCTTGAAACGTAAATATTAAGAATGGTGTTGCTATAACGAGGTAAATATCTTATATTTTTAAGACTTTATTATCATAGTGTAAATTAATCATATCTTTAAATATGTTAATTTACATACATGACTTTAAGCTTTGACATATGTACGTCGCTAGCAATTAACTTATCATAATGTTACCATTCTTCATCATCACGTGAAACAATAGCTACATAATGCGAACATGTATTACATCTGACAGCTTCTGAATAATGGTAGATACCGTAAAGCGTTCAGCATGAGAAAGAAATGATTAATGGAAGTCTTATATTGTTCTTTGTTTACATAGTCGCCACCTATTTCGTAAATTAGATATTTAACCATTACAAAGTTTGTTTATTTTGGTAGTGTAAAATATATGCATTTCTCAGTTAAAATTCATATTCTCATTTCCTTTCACACCCGAGACGGCATATATCACACCGTTTCCATTATGCTCGTTCGAGGGTCCCCGGTCTCGGATGTGCTGGAGAGAGAATATTTCCCAGAGTTGAAAGTATGTTATCTGCTTCATTCATTTTTAACTTATCTAATAGCATTCATACATTCCTTCATGCAAATTGATTATTATAAATTGTTAATTATTTTATTTCAGAAAATCATAGGACATAATATAACATGCCAAACACTCTATACCGATTTCGACATCTTGTTGAACGGGTTCATGTGTCATGGTAGGTAATGTAGTTGTCTATAGAAAAACTTATCTTACACTTTCTAGTGAAAACTTCGGAAGAAATTTGACTTACCGTATTCGACGTAATAAGCGCCCCGCTCTAATAAGCGCCCACGGCGATATTTATTAATATATTGGCTTGCGAACAATCTCAGTTAGCACCCCTTTCGATTGATCAATGTACACAAGACTTATTTATTTGGGTATAAAAAGCACTCGTGCGTTAAATGTACCCTTAATTATTGGCAATTAAATTCTGGAAAAAATATATCTGTCGTATAAAAACATTTCAGGCTGTCAGCATAAACCACGAAATGTATCTTTCACCAAAATACCATTCTAATAGGAGACCCCTATTTCTAATTTTGATAGCGCCCTGGGTGCTTATTACGTCGAATACGGTAGTTGCACCATGCTTTCCACCATGTATCTTACTACGTGATACTTGGAAGTAGATTTTACATACAACTCATTTTTCTGTCTCGTTACTATTGAAAACATAATAATTTATCCAGTTTTGTTTTATGTTTGATTTCACTCCAAGTTGTTGACTAACATTTTTTACATTGGTTTTTTTTTCTGGTTTCAGGAATAAATAACACTATCTTACACGCTTCTACTACTACCACAATGTTACCTATAATATCAATAACCTATTCTCCGACTTCCTACACATCTCGCTCTACTCCGCATATGCTTTCCACCAGGGGTCCGAAAACCGTCATATGCGCCGGACATGTCCGATTGGGAATCTCAAATGTCCGGTTTAAAATATTGCTTACCGGACATTTAAATCTTTCTGTCCGGACATTTTAAAAAGTATTGTCCGGACATTCTTAAATTTTGACCGGACATGATCAACAGTTAGGACTGAGCAGTTTCTGTCTGCAGTTGTAACACAATGAAGATTATCTACACTGACAAGCTTTGTTTGTTTTGATTACTGTAAATACATCGTACGTACATGATAGTCCAATCGGTCAATCACTGTAATAGGCAATGAACTGAGTTGACACTGATTAATCAAGGATTAGTTACTGAGAACATCTTGTTAATTTGAGTAAAAGGTGTTTACAACTGTACATAAATACCTTGCATCATCGAAGTACCTCATTATCCTCACAGTGCTACGATACGTAACCTCAGACAAGAAGCGAAAGCGTGACGACAGCCAGTCGACCGGTTTCCACTTCCAACACTGTCATATCTACTATTTTACCACATGCACCAACACATACGACACCGCATACACCGACTCTCTCTACAACGCTCACTTCTATCCCAACTTCAATCTCAACTGTGCTCACTTCTAATTTAACTTCTACTGCTGCTGCTGCTACTACTACTACTGCTACTACTATTATTACTACTACTACTTCTATTACTATTACTACTACAACTACTACTACTACTACTACTACTACTACCACAATGTTACCTATAATATCAGTAACCCATTCTCCGACTTCCTACTACTACTACTACTACTACTACTACTACTACCACAATGTTACCTATAATATCAGTAACCCATTCTCCGACTTCCTACACATCTTGCCCTACTTCAAGTATGTTCCCCACTTCCTACGTCGCCACATCTGCTATTTTACCTCTCGCATCAACACATACGACAGTTCATACACCGACTCTCTCAACAACGTTCACTTCTAATCCAACTTCTATCTCAACCGCACCGCTCGCTTCTAATCCAACTTCTATCTCAACCGCACCGCTCGCTTCTAATCCAACTTCTATCTCAACTGCACCGCTCACTTCTAATTTAACTTCTACAACTGCACCAACCATTACCTCCGACACCATAGTAACCATATCAAGCAGCGTTATTGCAGGTATAGTTATTATTCCTATTGGTTTTTGTGTTTTATTAATGGGTTGTTTTATATATCAAATAAGAAAGAATAAAAACGTTTCACCTCTCAATAATACCTATGAAATGCAACAGATGATCACATAAATGTAGATCATCTTAGTTAAAATCATTTAATATAAATTTAATGTAGGTAGATGTTAGTATCATTTATACATATAATGTAAATTTAATGTAGATAGATGTTAGAATCACTTATAAGTAACACCTCTCTTCGCACAACATCCAACCTCTTCCCAACACCTTTTTAGCACGTCTCCCTAATGACTACGACCGCAACAGCAACCACGTCCATGATGATGACGATGATGATGATGATGATGATGATGATGATGATGATCTTGATGATCATGCTCTTATGAACTAAATTTAAAATGTTTTGCATTTATGTAACAAATGTAACTTATGAACTATTTTATCTTTAAAAAAATTGCATTTCAGGAAAAGTAACTACAATACTGGTTTTGATGCTAATGGTGATGTTGGGCTTCCCCATCGGTTTGCTGGTGCGTATTTTATATGGTAGAAGACACACAGCTACCAGTATGTCCGCTCCATCCGATGAACCACCACCACCACCACCACCACCATATAGTTTATTGCACATGTGTGTCCTCTCTCAGACCGTTCATTTCACAACACAACACATAACAATTTTATTTATGACAATTTTATTCATGGAATATTTGGGCGGGTATACATAGTGAATGGATACATCCTCCAATCGGCTGCTGGTACCATCGAATTACTGTTTGCGTGGTGTATCTGAAAGAAAAATACAGAAATTACAGAAGCTAATGTAAACACTTACTCACTTAAATTTGGTACAAAGATAATTGTGGTACATTTTTTCACAAAATTATTTCCTAAATATTTCAAACAATTATATAAACTTCAAAAACTATTTCTTAAATAACTTAATTATTATAACAACAATCATGATAGTATAATATTTCTACAGTAATTGTATTACTTTCAAGTTTTAACCAAATACTATTACAATAATAATTTTTAAAAGTATTTCCTAGAAAAGTTTTAAATGTGGTAAACAATTTTATAAACTTCAAAAATTATTTCTCAAATAACTTTTAGAATTAATTATGATAAAATAATTTACTTTGAAAAATCTTTTTGCTCAAAAATAGATTTGATTATTATAGAAATAAATATGATAGAATAATATTTCTACAGATATTGTAATAATATTGATTTTAAGTATTAACCAAATACTATTACAATAATAACTTTTAAAACTATTTCCTAGAAAAGGTTTTAGATTTGATAAACAATTTTATAAACATCCAAACTATTTTTTTAATAACTTTTAGATTTAATTATTATAAAATAATTTACTTTGAAAGATCTTTTTCCTCAAAGAAAGATTTTAGTTTAAATATAATAACTTCATAACAGTGTTCTTCATAAACCTCACACAAAAGAATTATGTCCTAAATAAGTTTTAGATGTAATTGTGATAAAAGTAATACTTCTACAATTGTAGTTTATGATAATAGGATACTTACCAACACGTGCATAGGGTGTGGATCGGTTGATTCTACCACCAGCAGTGCTCCCCGCTGCCCCACTCACACCTACTCTCATCATTGTAGGTGTTGTTACCAGAGGGTGTCGGATGGTGGAGGGGGGAAGCATCCCTCCAACATTTCCAACGCCTGCATTGTAGTTGTGATCAGTCACCTCTGGAACAGGTGGGGTGTCAGGTAGTTCCATCTCAAGTTCCATATCTTCCATTTGCTGAATGTATAAGTCTCTCTCATCCAGCAGCTTCCGAAAGACCCCCACCTTCAAGGAGACAGACTTTTTCTACCCTCTAGCATTCCAGTTCATAAGATGAGCATAGACTTGACCATTGAAAACGTTGATAGCCAAGTAGTTCTTATCAGCAAATTGGGTAGTGTACACTGGTGAAGACATGATGTCACAGAGTTGTTCTGTTCGCCAGAAAGTTTCAGATCGGACAGATCATAGAACATACCAAGTATCTCTTATATAGTTTGTAAACAGTCGGTCAAATACATCAGCAAGTTCAGTTTCCACAGCTGTAATATCACATGTTCCCACCATATTCGGTTCTTAAGTTTCTTTTAAGATCCGCCATAAAGAAACATATGTCAATTGACATTGTAGCTGGAAATGTACCAACATCACGATGACAAGCCATTTTCTTTAAAATGAATTTTTCAATACGTATCACCTGTTTATCAACACCCAGTATTCACTTTAACTCTCACAAAATGAAGTCTTTTATGTTCCTTCAAGATGATTTGACAGTTCTCACACCCTGTTACGATGACGAACAATTTCTTCTAAAGTTTCCTTTATTTTTGTTAGTGACTCCACCTTTTTGAAAGGTGCTTTTCATTCAAGTGACACATTTTGGTTACACACAGTATACAAATTTGATATTGATTTGCCTAGCTTTTCAAAGTCTTCATCCGAGCAACACAATGGCACTATATCTGGTATTCAAATAAAAAGGACTCAGTACTTTTCAACAGCGTCCACCACCTGAACTTTCCATTTTATGACTCCTTTTCATGAAATATTGCAAACACCTGTATGTACCAAAGGTTGAACTTCAGTTCTCTACCTATTATGCGTGGTTCTTTTATTTTGAAAATAAAATATATCATTTGAGAGAGCATAAAACATTTTCTTTGGCTTCTTTTGTTATATACCTGACACCACCCTTTTCAACAGTGCTTATTCATGTCACATTTTCAGAAGCAGACAGCTAACTCCAGAATCTATACAAGGTTGTTTCTGTGAGAACTGTATGGGGTATATATTATACATCCTCAAATAGCACACGGTATCACACCTAGCCAACAGCCTCTGTGTAATCCACATTATCCTTGTAGCACTTACTCAAACTTCAACTCCCTTATCTGAACCTGGAACAATGTATTACAATTTTTGGATTTTTCAGCAGGGTAAACTCATCAGACAGGTAAGCACCTCTCTTGTCTCTGATTTGATATATTGTTATCACTCCATCATCAAAGTTAGAATATTTTCTCAATTTATTTTTGTATATTTTTTCAGAACTTGCTCAAGATCCACTGATTTATTTTTAGTTTGTGAATGTTCATATAAGGTGGGCTAAGAAATATGTCTGAACATGACACATGTCGCATTTTCAGATGTGAAACTTGTGATGGTTGTTTTAAACATAAATATAATCTGTTAAGACATCAGCGGAATCGCAAGAAAATAGGGACATTATTTGTCTGTCATTTGTGTCAGAAAAATTTTGTTCGACGTGATAATTGGTTAAGACACATCAGAACATGTTCCAAACATGTAGTTGGCTTCATCAACAATGTGCTCTTTGCTTGAAACATTTTGACAATGAACCTAATTTTCAATCCCACATTTTACACTGTAGAAACTTGAGAAATGATGTTTCTTGTCAGATCTGCCACAGAACATTTCCAAATTCAAAAGCATTGCGAGTTCATATCAATAGAACTAGACACGATATGGTGGGGGTCGGGCATAAGGGTAAATTGGCACAGAGAACAACTCGTACCTCTCTTCCTGCTGCTGCTTCTGACCCACCCTCTCCACCCATACCTTCACCTGATCCACCCTCCCCACCCATCCCTTCACCTGACCCACCAATACCCTTTATCCCCTCACCTGATCCACCCTTCCCACCTATCACTTCACCTGACCCACCAATACCCTTTAACCCTTCACCTGATCCACCCTCCCCACCCATCCCTTCACCTGACCCACCAATACCCTTTATCTCCTCCTCACCTGATCCACCGACACCTCCTACAGCATCTCCCCCACCATCTCCCATCCATTCAGAACCTAATCATTCTCATCCTTGCTCACGTGAAGCGATGGGTGGAGATGTGAGAAATTATGATTTTGAAGGTGGTAATGGTACAGATCAATTGAGTTTTTTAGTGAATCAACAATCTGGTGTCATTGAGGTGATTGACTCAGAATTAAGACAGAAACGTGCTCTTAAGTGGGGGTTGTGTCTTCATATCAGAATGTCCAAAACATCTGAAAATGAAGACATTCCTAGACACAATGCCTACTTTCGCAGCACCTTACAGATTGCAACAGTAGGAAGTGATTTAATTGAGCAGTACCTGAAAGCTATGCACCAAATACTTACCACAATAGAGGAGTATGAAGGACAACATTCCAATTTGAATATAGCAGAATCCGTGTTGATGAAACTGACCCTTACAAAATTCAAACCTTTCAAAGGTGGGAGTTACATTCCACTACCAAAAGGTCTTGCATATAAAACCAGAAGTATCATCAACATCAAAAATGAAGATGAATTGTGTTTCCTGTACTCTGTGTTAGCCAAACTCTATCCAGCAAACCGCAATAAAGGGAGGGTCACCCATTATGAACCTTGTCAATCGGCTTCAGTTAGAAGGCTTTACCTTTCCTATGACTTTGAAACAAATCTCACGCTTTGAAGAAGTCAACCGATTGTCTATTAACGTGTATGGATACGAAGATAACACTTCGTATCCAGTCCTCATCAGCAATGTTCATGATATAGACGAAAGTAGACAGATAGATTTGTTGTTACTTTCACAAGAAAGTGAACCTGAAGATTTTGAAGGTATCTTAGGTATGGAAGGTGATGAAGCTATGGAACTTGATAAGACACCAGACACTCATTATTGTTTAATCACAAATTTGAACTGCCTGGTCAGATCCAAAACTCATGATTATCCTGTGTGAATTTGCAAAAAGAGTCTTCACCACTTTTCTAGTATAACAAGTTTGCAAGCGCACAAGACTTACTGCTTTGAAAAATGTCAAACAGCCATCTTACCCACACCTGAGGAAGCCCTGTATCAGTTTGGTTTGCGCTCACAATCAAAAACAGAAAGAACTAAATTCCTCATTGTAGCTGATTTTGAAAGTTTATTAATACCAGAGGACAATCATGCTATGCGTATGAATAAACATGTACCTTCTGCTTATGCTTACAAAGTTGTGTGCTCAGATGAACAATATTCCAAACCCATACAATCTTATGTAGGTAAAGAAGCAGCTGAACACTTTATAGAACACATTCTGAAAGAGTATCATGAGATTATGACTTTATTTGACTCTGTTAAACCTATGCAATTAACACAACAGGACAGACTACAGATAGCAAACACTACTCATTGTGGGTTATGTAGAGGTGTTTTAGGGAAAGACAGGGTGTTAGATCATGATCACTTGAGTGGGGCATTTAGACAAGTCTTGCACAACAAGTGCAATTTAAATTTCAAATTGAGAAAAAAGGTCGTAGTCATGTTACACAATAGTGAACGGAATGATACACATTTGATTCTGGAAGCTGCCCAAAATTTTGGGGAGAGAGACATTCAAGTCATTCCTCATAATTCTGAACAATTTATATCCTTCACTGTAGATAAACATTTAGTGTTTTTGGATTCTTTCAAATTTTTGCAAGGTTCACTAGATACATTGACCCAAAACCAACTGAAAAGTGGCATTCATTCCTTTGTCTATTTGAAAGAAGAGTTTCCTCACCATGTAAGGTATGTTGACTCGAAAGCTTCCCTATCCTTATGAACACATGACTTCATGGAACACCTTAAAGGAAACCTCACTCCCTTCAAAAGAAGCTTTCTACAGCACACTCTCTGATGAAGGCATTAATGATGAAGATTATGCTTTTGCTCAAGAGCTGTGGCATACTTTTCATTGTCAAACCATGGGTGATTTTACGCGATTGTATGTATGTGTTGATGTCTTGTTGACTGATATTTTTGAGGCTGTTTGACAGATTATGGCCTCGACATCTGTCACTATTATAGCATGCCTGGGTTTTGTCTCGATGCTGCTATGAAAGTCACAGGTGTCAAACTGGATTTGTTCACTGATGTAGATTCCTACAATTTCATAGAAAATCTATTCGAGGAGGGTTGAGTAACATAGGAACAAAATATGCCCATAGCAACAATGAATTCATGTCTGATTTTGATCCATGCAAAGAGACTTCTTATCTCATGTATTATGATGTGAATTCTTTGTATGCAACAGTCATGCTAGAACCCCTTCCTCTTGGTCAGTATCAGTTCATGGAGCCTAGTGAATATGCTACCATTGACTGGACAAGCATGGACGTACAAGGGGATACAGGCTATATTTTAGAAGTGGATCTGCTTTACCCAACCTATTTGCATGAAAACCACGCTGCCTTACCTATGGCACCCACTCATGACAATATTCCTTTTGAAGACTTTTCTCCCTATCACAAAGAGTTACGCAGCCAGTTTCAAACACCTATCAAAACAGGTAAAGAAAGAAAACCAAAAGCTTCAGGGAAAAAATTGTTTGCCACTTTGAAAGATCGTTTCAACTATGTGGTGCGTGTCAAAACCCTGCAGTTGTATTTGAGGTATGGTTTAGTCCTTCAACACATACATAGAGTGCTCAAGTTTGCTCAAGCCCCATGGTTGAAACCTTACATTGAACTCAATTTGAACAAACGTAAACAGGCTACTGATGTCTGTGATAAACACCGTTACAAACTTATGAACAATTGTATCTTTGGACGGTTTTGCATGAACAAAAGAAAACACAAAACAGTGCATTTAGTGACTAAAAGAACTCAGTTGCTCAAATATGCAGCAAAAACCAATTTCAGGTGAACATATTTACTAAGGACGTGGTTGCAGTTGGTTTCACCATTTTAGACCTAGCCAAATATGAAATTCTCTCTTTCTATTATGATGTCATGCAACAACAATATGGACCTGAACGTTTGGACTTGCTCATGACTGACACAGACAGTCTCTTTCTACACATCCATGCCCCTCCTCATGAACCTTTGCTTGATCCTTACACATTCATGAAACACAATTTACATTTATTTGATACCAGCAATTATCCTCTCAAGGATCCACTGTATTCAGAACACAACAAAAAAGTGACTGGTAAAATGAAAGATGAGGCTGCTGGAGAAATCATATTAAAGTTTGTGGGGTTGAAAAGTAAAATGTATTCATTTCTAACACAAAAAGACACAAAGAGCATTGTTGAATAAAAGACTTCCAAAGGTATCAAGAAATCAGTCATCAAAAGGAAGCTGACACATAACATGTACAAAGAATGTCTCTTCACATGCAAAGCTTTTGCTTGTTCTTTTCATCTCATTCAATCATATAATAATACATTATACACTGAAAAACAGTGTAAAGTAGCTCTCACTCATTTAGATGATAAGCGACATGTGTTAGAGGATGGTATTCATAGTGTACCTTATGGATATTCACCAAACTAAAAGTAACCTTGGCTGACACATTGGAAGGTTTGGAAGGCATTGCATACCGCAGGTACCTGATTTGCATTTCATTCAAAATCAACACAGTTTAGTTTTTTAACTTGTTCATTCTTGAATTATTCACCTACTTTCTATTTTTATGTTTTCGGAATGGATGACAATATGACAAGAGAATATCACTACCATAGCTTTAAGTAATTGTTTGCAAGTTATTCTCTTACTTTTTTTTTCTTCTTTTTTTTGGTTTTCAGAATGAGCACAACTATAGCACGTCAATATGTCTATAAGGTCATAGGTTCCAACAACCAAGTGGCATATGAAAGCTTGAACACATTCAAGAGGCGTGAAGATGCACAAAAGGCTGGTCTAAGATGGATAGGGAGAGTTGGCAGACAAATGGACAGTGGAGTATCCACAATGCGGGACCTGAGACCTTATAATGTGACAGTACACAGAGTCTATATCAGTAGACAATGGCTTTCATCTCATAATGATAAGCCGCTGTTTGAAGGTGTTCTAGAGACAATCTACCTTGATGAACTTCAGAGAATGGTACGGAAGCTATGTAATGACAACTGTTATGGATGTCAAGTGGACCACCCCTCACAAGTGCATCATCAATGCATCATGTGGTTAAGCAATGAGGTTGTGGATGTATATTTTGATGATGCATTACATGTTCTACCACATGCTTAGGTTTTAGAGAAAGCCAGGCATGAGATCAGAGGTTTTCCCCTAGAACTTTATGATACATCTTGCTATGAGAGTATAGACTTTATGCATGACATTTTCTTTTCTGATGATAGAAAAGAGAAGCTTAAAAATCAGCTTCGCATAAAAATGAACATTGAATAGATGTTTGTGAATAAAAGGCTGTAAAATACCTGTACAAACTATATGTTCCTTTCTTTGATGATATTGATGGTGAAAAAGATAAATAACAAAGAAGTTGGTGTTTTCACCCACAGCATACGAGTTTATTAAATAGTAATAGAAGTTCTTACACATATATATTATATCTTGCAAGAAACATTTACAAAGATTCAAGTTCTTTAAAGTGTTTTCTTCCTGGTACACCTTTGATGACTCGTTGTTTAACATAAAGAGTTTTATCTTTTGAGGTTTTCTTCCTTGGTTTGAACAATAGATGATTGGGAACATTAAACTGTTTAAGAAGTTGTTGAAACATTGTGTATCCAATAGGTGCAGAACCCTGATGCAAAATAGCAAAACGAGTGAGTTCTATAACATTAGTCTCTGGTACTACATTTCCTTGTTCAGTCAAAAGTTAAAATTGTGTATTGAAGTTCAGTTTCTCCTTGACACGCCTCCATAATTTCATCAGCTTACCAATCCTTTTACTAGATTTAACACCATACAAGAGTTGATTTAAAAGATGCTCTGTGGTGTTCTCTTCCACAACATCCTCCTTGGGTTTAACCTCTGCATTTACAGAAGACTGATTATTCAGAGTCTTATGTGGTGTCTTATGTGTCTTCTGTGTCACTGTCTGATGTTCCTGACAAAGAGTCATCTTCGTCTGAGCTTGGTGGTCGTCCACCATACGTTGGTAGGTGTCTCTGGACAGAAACACCATTGCTTTGCTCATGTTGTAAGTAAGTTCTCAAAGCGTTCACACAGATGGGCAAGATAGTATGTTGCTTCAACCACAGCTCCTGCTTTGCACCATGACTGAATGTCTTGCCTGTCAAAGCTCTAATGTTCTGTTTGTTGCGATGAAGACGTCTTTTATCCTTATCAGACACTGGAATATTGGCTTTCAAAATGTTCAACAATAAGGTGCTAATAGCTTCCTGTTAGGTTTGTAAAAAAGGTAGATATTGCTGTAGTAAGCCCCCCATCCTGCTTCACTGAGGTGTAACAAGTGAATGTACACGTTCATCTACTTTGACTGTATTTAACCCCGATTGTGTTGTGGTATTGGGCTGATCAATCATGTGTAGGTACCTGCAGTTGGGAGACAACCGGAAATGTTCTGTCATAGGATCATCCACAGGTATCCACTTGTGCACTCTCAGTTGACACATGAAGCAATACACTTTGTGCGATTGTCCTGTGTATATGAACCCTGCTTTTGTCATTAACTCAGGAGTTTGTTTCATCTGAAGTGGCCAATTAGTAAACGATTTTAATCTGTCAGAGTACTTAAATCCATCAGGATATGATGGTGTAACCACCTCTCCATCCTTAGTAAAATTATCAAATCGACCACAGACATCCATTGTAGAAAAACAGGGTAAGCTGCTGCTGCTGCTGTTGCTGTTTATTCCTCAATGGTACCAACTCAAATAAGATATCTCATGTCTTATTGGTATGATTTATATGGTTTCTTATTTCGGAATATATACTGTACATACTTCCTCTGGGAAGATACCGCTGCGCAAACGTCCATATTGAGGATCGGCATAGGGAGAGGCATCAATCATGAGGTATCCAAATTGATTTACCACTTATAGCATCTTGAAAGGCCTCATTAAAATATTTAGCCTGTCCAGGGAAGATTTGGGAAGCCAAAATCTTATATTCATGAGCTGATCTGGGGTTACTCAACAAGACAAAATAGTGGGTGTTCAGAGAAATGGTGCGGTTACACTCTTCTTTCGGATAAGCAGACTGTTGTATGTTAATCACACTGATACCCCAATGATGAGACAGCGTTGTGTAAAGATTCAACATTAATTCACTTTTACAAATACTCATCATTAAATCATCTGTCACCAGCAACATGTTGTGGTCTGATTGTGTGGACCATGACTGTAGTGGATTTTCAGAAGGGAGGACTTCATGAAACTGAATATGATCCACAGTATCTTGCATCTCTCCAAACAGATTCTGCCATACTCCATAACAGTACAAGATTTAGGTCTTTGTCAAACATGAGATCAGCTTCATCTAACAGTCTTTTCACCCACATAGTTTTCCCTGAGGAAGATCCACCAATCACTGACAGTGTACAACTGTAAGTTGTATGCATTGGGAAGCAATATTTAAATCAGTTTAATAAATAACACTCAACAATATTGTTCACTAAAGCTAATTTTTATTTTTCATTTATTTATTTGATACACAGACAAAGAATATATGTATAGTAATCATTATACATAGAGATGACAGGAAAGAGTATAATATCTAAAATAATAACAGATAAATGTAGAGACATAGGCATCATTGCCATACAGTTGTTTCATGTCAAATTTTTGTACAAAGTTCTGTAGGGTTACATCCAACTTGACTTTACACAATAAAAAGTACAAAGCAAAAAAATCCACAAGTGTGGGTATTTATCAATTGCAGTGGTTGTGCATTATGATAGAAATGTGATACATAAGACTTTAAATACCTGACAAAAACAGAATCTACCAGTTCAGCTAAGCTATCAAACAGTTCAGCAGTGCTGCCTTTGATATACAAAGCTATCTAGTGACGTCTTTGATGAGTAAGCTCTGTATTGACAATAAGCCCCACACCTCATGTTAACATGTTTTTGCTAAGTCTCGGTAGAGTATCTTTGGCATACACTCCAAAGACATGTTTCCTTAATACTGGATCACATTGTTTAGCACACAAGAGCTCAGAGGATTTCATTGTTGTTGTTGTTGTTCCTACTTGACAAACACGTCCCTGGTCTTGTCAACCTCAATGAGAGAATTTCTTTCACTCATGACAATGCAGCTTAGGGTGTGTGCAAGTGCTGATTTGAACTCAATCTCCAACCCATGTGCTTCCTGATTTCAGCAGATTCAAATACTCAGATTCACTGCACACTGTATCAATATCAAAGACAAAAAGAGCACTCCCCAGCAAAAAGTCACTTCTGCTGATAGCATTTCCTGTATTCTTCCTCCACAAACATAATCCATCAAACATGTTCACATAGCTCTCAATGTCATCTGACTGGGTTGGTCTTCCAGGAACACTAACTCCATTGATGTAGAGACTGATGCTTTTCAACATAGAAGATTTGAAGTTGTAGGGGTTACCATTGTAGGAACCATTCAAACTGCTTCTGTTCACAAAGCCTACAATATAACGGTTGGCGATTGGATTGCTCAATCCATCAATGGTCGCAGTCAGCTGAGTGCTTGGAATCGAGGTTACTTTAACCTCACTCTTGGTATATGGGAAGAAAGCATTAGAATCTTGAAACAAGGTGTTGTGTGCTAAAATGAGAGCTGGGTTGACTTTCAGTTTAGATACTTTCAGGTAAGCATCCAGTATTTCGATCTTGTACTCCTGTCCAGCCTTCCCACTGATCAGGCAGAACTGGGGTGGGGATCGTTTCACTGTCAGATTCACACCATGAACCATATGTCTACTCATGTGGAAAATGTCTTCATACAAAGGACCAGACATGGTTAGGGTCTTGCTCCCATCAATGAAGATATGTCGGGATTGTAGACCTGTATTGAGACCAGTGAGGGGATCTGTAGATTCAATGTTAGTCTCGCCTATATCTTTGTAGAACAGTTGTGAAGTCAGTTGAGTGTTCTTAGCTTCTGCACCATAGTTCAACAGAGTTTTCATCATGCTCTTGTAGGCATAGTGATTGTTGGTGGAGGACACCAATTGATTCTGAAGGTACACAGAGACTTGAGAGAAGTGGGATTGCAGGAACAGGTTCACTGTTGCAACAGGTTCTTTTACATCCAGGTTTGTACCATCTGCATGTTTCACCTTAAGTTTTACATGCAAACGTGTACGATTCAGATCAATATAATCACTGCCTGCATTGATGACTTGAAATTCCAAGGGGGATGAGTCATTGATTTGGCTGACTGGACGTACTTCATCAAAATAATGTTGAGTGATGATGGTCTGGTAGGGCGGAAGAGTAAAGAGATTCAGAGAAGGAGGTACTAATTCTTCAAAATTGTTATCATTAAGCAAAGCCATATTTTAACTGAAAATATCGTTCCCTTGCACAGGTGTACACTGGAGCACTTTAGCTGTCTTAGAAGGGATGTTGGCAGTCTGACGGATCTTCTTTGAAGTGGTGATGGGGTTGTTTGCAGCTCTCTTTAAAGATCTCTGGCGCTTCTCTTTTGCATCAGCTCTCTCTACCACACTCTGTGCCTCTGATGTGACTTCCACTTTCACCTTTGGTTCTTCTTGTTGAATCTGAAGACGAGTAGGTATCACCTTTGGATGAGGTTTACCATTGACCAAAGCAGAAGTACCTTTCATGTGCTTCTTGAAATAATTCTTCCATGTGTTATAGTCAGGTACATACAGTGGCATGGACTCCATGGTTTACTCAATGAAAGGGTAACGTCTCAAGTGTAGCGTTGCATGTGTCTCTTCCTTTAAAAATGATAAATGGGTACCGTTACATGCTTTTATATGCAGTTCTATATGTGGAGTCTCCTTAACTTTGATGGGAATGATGTATTCATTGGCAAAAATATAGGAAGGAGCCTGTCTAAGATCGATCCGTCTCAATATAGGCATGTTCTCCTACTAAGGAACTGTCACAAATATTGCACAACACATCCACATAAGTATCATTCAGGTCAGAGATATCAACTTTTCCAAAATGGAGCTCAGGCAAAGACACCACCCAGAAACCATCTAAATTCAACCTTTGATTCAGTTTGACTTGGAATTTGTAAGGTGTATTGTCTGGAAAATAAGACTGCTTGGAGTAAGAGGTCCTTAGAAAAATGTATTTCTCCATTAGAGGTCTTTTAATTCAGCTTCCTCCGCCCAGGAATCAAATGAACTCGGCCAACCTAACCAATGTACTAATACAAGAGTCTTTCCTTTTACACGTTTTTTCTATAAAATATTGTGCACTTGCCACAGTACTTGTTCGTCTTTGTTCACCTTTTACAGCTCATTGGAGTAAAAGCTTCCCTTGATGATTTCATCATGTAAATCTTTGATCTTATACTGTGGTATCTCTTGTCTTTTGAATCGTCTGGCTACTTTAAACAGTTCTTCGGTCCAATCAAGCTCTTTGCTGAAGGGTTTTCGGAGATATGGGATACGTACAAGATCACCTACTTTATATACAAATTTCTTTGCTTATCTTGGTTTAGCGGATTGTAGGGGTTTGACATACAAATGTTCCCACACTTCCAGTTGGTTATTCTTGTTGACTTGCACAGGAGATAGATGGGGTAGTGAAGAATGAATTGTGTGGTTGTAGTTGTTCATCAATTTGGGGAGAACATGTATATAATGTTTATTATTGTTATGTGTCATATATTGTGATTAATGACTTCAGGGTTCTGTTGAAACGCTCCACATAATTGCTTTTGATATTTTCATTTCGAGCAATGGTGATAGTGATGTTATGTTTAGCTAGAAAGGATTTGAATACTCCTTTGAATTCTGATCCAGAATCAACACGCACCTTGTTTGGTTTGCGTGTTCGAGGGTTTCTTTGAAGGCTTTAAGTTCAGTTTCTGGACTTTTGTTTTTCAAAGGAATAGCAAAGGCAAATCGACTGAGAATGTCAATAACCACAAGCAAATACCTGATACCGTCATTCTCTTTATTAAAGCGACTCAGGTCAGCCAAATCTACATCAAACATTTCATTGATGGAATTTACCCTCACTTTCAGTCTCTGGAATCTGTGGTTTACTGGTTTGTGTAAACTGTAAACATCTTGGTTATTCACAAAGCGCTCTACCTTGTGAAGTTTCAAGTTGGGGTGTTGCTTCCTCTGTAACTCTTGGTGTAATTTCTTAGCTCCAAAAAAAACCACCTGGCTTTTCTGGATCAAAGTAATATTTTGCTAATTCTTTCTCATTCACGTGAGATACTCTCTTCTTGTTTGGAATACTCATGGTGAAATGATAAAAAACATAAGGCAAGAATGATTATATATCAAAATTTATTCATATATTTAGACAAATACAATGGTAACTTTCTTTTATATGATGAATATGTAGAATGATATATGAAAAAGAGGATATAGTAGTGATTGTCTATGACAAACGTTTTTCCAAGAGCAACATTTTAACAGTTCGTGGTTTCAATCATTCCAACCACTGAGTAGTTTTAAAGTGTGAGTCACGGTAATCCTTACACTGATAAGGAAGAAAGTTAAAGGAATTTTTCACCGATGGATCATCAGCTATAATGCTCATCCATTTAACTAAAACATGTTCATCTTTAAGATCGATGATTGCAGCTGAAAAATACTTTTCCACTTGTTCTTCTGATAAATTACAGGCATGAATTGATTCGTCTTCTGTTTCAAACATGCATCCAAAACACAATTCACAAGAAAACCGCTGTATCATCTTGGACACTTCAAGACTGTAACAGAGTGTTAAGAGTTCTTCCACATGTCTGAGCTTGTGATATGCATATACTTCATCAACCTGTGGTAGAAATGTTCTTGTGTGTTTGATGATAACTCTTTTGAATGTATCATCAGAATCATCCAGTTGAAAGAGAGTCTTAGCATTTGACACATACTGTTGACGATTTTGAAAGATGTCTGAAGATTTCAGGATAATATTTTCTTGTAGCTGGTTAGCCTCTCGCTGTACATACTTCCAAGTGTAGAAAGAGAATTTATGAGCAGACATGTTTTTTCTCTTATGTCTGTAGCAATAGCGATGAACTCAATGTTCTGTTCAATTGAGTTCTTGAATATATAAGCTGTCATAACTAAACATATATTGTTGTCTATTGGTGCGATTGAGGATTAAGGATTGAGGATGTTTTAGTGTGAGGATTCCATTGTTGATGAGTGAGGATTCCATTGTCTGTGCTGAACTGGAGGTTTTTACCCTACTCATATCTCTTTACTGTATCTTGAAAACGAATATAATCGGGAAGTTCCAGGCGGAAAAGAAATTAAACTGAATCGTTTTAGAAAGCAGACTCCGAATGGCAGCGTCCATACATTACCAGCACAAACTCTTTGAAGGAAAAAAAATTCCAGATTTGTATTCAAGGCCCAATTGACCGACTTTGAGACAGACGCACTGCAAAACATAAACCGCCTGCAGGCACCAGACTGCCGATCCTTACCTGCATTGTAACTGTGTGATCAAAACTCAACCGTTATGTTTATCACCAGCAAAATGGATATTTCTTGAAAATGCTATCATGGTATAACATTTATACTAAGTTATCCTATAATAATTAGATCTACATCAAGTGCTTTTATGAGTTATAATGGTGTAATATTTATACATCATTTCCTATAATTATAGTTTAGCAAGTAATACTGATCATCAGGTAAAATGCATATATAAAATATCAGTAGTTTCAGTTATAGCTTTTTAGATAGATGCTAGCCTAAGGTAATGGGAGCGCATCTTCTAGACATACTATTCAATAAGACAAGGGTTACGTCTACATAGTTTAATAGATTTGAAGCTTTTAGATAAATGCTAGCCTAAGGTGTCAAGATCCCATCTCCCAGATAAAAGATATGTCTACATAGTCTTATAGATTACCTTGAACTATTCTATTTAAGTAAATCTGTCATCACCTATATTAGAATAACATTCAGCAATAACTTAAAATTTGACTCATTAAGGATTAGCCCCCATACAAGCTCGTCTATAGGGCATTAAGGATTAGCCCCAACACAAGCTCATCTATAGCGTCACCATAATCTCTTTCAAAGCATCCAGTAAATATGTCAACAAGATTAGTGCCAGTCCAACAGGATTAACAGGATTAAGTATTCCCCTCTGTCTAGCCATTCCTTTAGCATAGGGCACAACCAATTGTGTATCAACCAATCATATTCCATTTTATTGTTCTAATTTTTGTTAAATACCTACAGTAACCTCTTGTTAGGACAGAGAAGGGGTTTGACTCTCTTACCAAGCAGACCTCTCTCCCACAGCCCAGAGGGTTGTACCGACTCTCTGTGGCACCCTCAGCTATTTTTCTAAGTATATTGTAAATTGTTAATTGTTCTTGTAAATAAAATTGTGATTAGTCTCCTGTGACTCCGGCTCTTTGCTGACTTATTCCCCAAGAAAACCAGCACGCCATTTGGAAGGTATTGTTCTCACAGAACAGTTCCATGATAATGCACTTTGCAATCATTGTCTTTACTTATGCATATTCAGTATCGCCAGAATGGCTTATTTTCACTTATAAGTATCAGCAAACATGCACCTATCAGCCAACCCAAATATTCAACAAAACAACAGGGATGGAATAATTGACATGATTCATGAATATGACACAGGATTGGGGCACAGCTTTTAAATATGCCCATCTCACTACCACAAACAGAAGATCCGGGGTAGAATAGGTCTTCAGCAACCCATGCTCGTCGTAAGAGGTGACTATAGGGATCGGGTATCAGGTGTGCTGACTTGGTAGATGCACGTCATCGTATCCCAATTGGATCGATGTTCATGATATCAATCACTGGATTGTCTGGTCCAAACTCGATTATTTACAGACCGCTGTCATAAAGCTGGTGTATTGCTGAGTGCAGCAATAAACAACATGAAATGAAACGAAACTACAACAAACAAACCAACACCAACAACACCAATACCTCTTCACCAACAAGAATGAGTGAGTGAGTTTGGTTCAATGCCACATAAAACAATATTCCATTTATATCACAGTGTCAGCTTAATGTGGGAGGAAAGCCTGAAGTTATGCAGGTCTTAGATGTTTACCATTTTGTTTAACCCATGAGCTGGGATATGGTAAAGACAAACCGAAAAACAAAACCAGGAAAAATCTGGGATTTGACATTGCTCTGCATAATATTCTGGTTAAGGGGAGCTAACTTAGGTCAGAAAAATATTTAAACTACAAGACATGCTGGATGTTATATGGAGGTCAGGTCAATGTGGAAAGAAAATGTTTTGGTGGTTGTTTGCGGATCTTCTTGGTCCACTGGAGTCACAAGTGATCGTTCAATGTAGTCGCACCGACCATTGCTGTCCACCAGGATGACAGTGTTCGTCCTGACAACAGGAAAGCACATGTAATTACATTCACAGAGTTCGGGTTTTATAACACACTGAATACATACGGCTGATGTGAGTTACGTATACACTACGTTCCTTCATCACCCGTGAATACATACATCAACTCTGGCCTCTGCACACTACGTTCCTTCATCACCCGTGAATACATACATCAACTCTGGTCTCTACACACTACGTTCCTTCATCACCCGTGAATACATACATCAACTCTGGTCTCTACACACTACGTTCCTTCATCACCCGTGAATACATACATCAACTCTGGTCTCTACACACTACGTTCCTTCATCACCCGTGAATACATACATCAACTCTGGTCTCTACACACTACGTTCCTTCTTCACCCGTGAATACAAACATCAACTCTGGCCTCTACACACTACGTTCCTTCATCACACCCGTGAATACATACATCAACTCTGGTCTCTACACACTACGTTCCTTCATCACCCTTTAATACATACATCAACTCTGGTCTCTACACACTACGTTCCTTCATCACCCATGAACTTCTCTTGTTGAATGAGGCAGCCAGAGCCGAGTAAGCTTGGGGTTTATCGGCTTTTGCTTGCAAACAATGCTTCAGAACAGTTGACATACTGACCCTTTAAATACATATGGCAACTCTATTTATCTCTGTTTAATCTGATGCAGAGTTGGCATCTATCAAAATGTGAAAGTGGTAGTCCACAAAGAAACATCACCAGTCCCTGTGAGCCAGGAACAAGCAGTGCATAGCTGACCTCTCGTCATGACAAACCCTAAGTTTGCTTACCTTGTCCCATACATGATAGATGGCAACAACACACCGTTAGCTAACCTCTCGTCATGACAAACCCCAAGTTTGCTTACCTTGTCCCATACATGATAGATGGAGACCACACACAGTTAGCTGACCTCTCGTCATGACAAACCCACAGGTTTGCTTACCTTGTCCCATACATGATAGATGGAGACCACACACGGTAAGCTGACCTCTCGTCATGACAAACCCCAAGTTTGCTTACCTTGTCCCATACATGATAGATGGCGACCACACATGGTTAGCTGACCTCTTGTCATGACAAACCCCACGTTTGCTAACCTTGTCCCATACATGATAGATGGCGACCACACACTGTTAGCTGACCTCTCGTCATGACAAACCCCAAGTTTGCTTACCTTGTCCCATACATGATAGATGGCGACCACACACTGTTAGCTGAACTCTCGTCATGACAAACCCCAAGTTTGCTTACCTTGTCCCACACATGATAGATGGCGACCACACACTGTTAGCTGACCTCTCGTCATGACAAACCCCAAGTTTGCTTACCTTGTCCCACACATGATAGATGGCGACCACACATGGTAAGCTGACCTCTCGTCATGACAAACCCCAAGTTTGCTTACCTTGTCCCACACATGATAGATGGCGACCACACATGGTTAGCTGACCTCTCGTCATGACAAACCCCAAGTTTGCTTACCTTGTCCCACACATGATAGATGGCGACCACACACGGTTAGCTGACCTCTCGTCTCTTATGTTGGTGGGAAAACCCAGGTCTTGACATTTCGCTCCAAGAACACTGTCTGCTGTATATCTGTAACATTTAATATAAGATAGTTATGCTATAAAGCGCTAAGAACAATGTAGGACGAAGCTTGGTTTATTTCACGATAAAACATTGTTCTATCTTGACGTCATTTCTGGAGATTCGAACTTGCACTCGCAATTTGATGACGTTGTATATATGACGACATTATTTTTTACAATGACTTCTTCCCCATAGATGGAACTGGGCAACACAGATAATTGCGATGACCGAGCAATCACATTTCAAAGCATGAGAGATATGACAATCAGTATCGGGGAAAAAAGGTACAGGTAACCAAAGTGAGGATTGGGAGAATATGTGGGAAATACCCACCTGTGCATCAAATGGACTTGTCCGACCATGAGGGGTTGCGCCCATGGTTTATTCTTCCTGCAGTGTTTTATTTATGACAAACAACTCCCACTTGTTTATTTCTTAATTAACCAGTATATTTTAGCTATCTAAAAACTAAATGTATTTAGCACTTGGCCTTTTTATTTTCCTCCAAATGTGAACAAACCTACCCTAACCAACAATGAAATACACCTGACTGAAGAGAAATCTGTTGTTAATTTCCTAGGATATGCAGACATACCTCAACCATTCCCTATGAAATTCTAAAGTGTTATTAGTACTTATTAAACACAAGTTAAAATTGTTTTTAGAGAACAAGCAGTAGTGAACAAACATAGTTCAAACATTGATGAAACTAAAACTTCTACAATCATAGTTACCAATTGATCCTCTTGGCTGCTTGCTGTCTTCGGTCTTAGTAGTGGTACTCATATCAATTACTCACAGATCGGTCCAGAAGTTGGACATGGAGCGCTTATTTGAACAGGGTACATCTTGTAATTCCCAATAATAGCATATTATTACTCATCACATCACTCCAGTTTGATAACGGTGTAAGAATCTACATCAAAATGTCGCTGTTTGCAACACTCATGAGACTGTTATCCATAAAGTTGTATGTTTTGTTATCACATGACGCATGCACAATTTCTAAACTAAATAACAGACCAACTTGAAATGTATCTAAACTATGGGTCCGTATTAAAGTGCAAATGCATGAATGTCTACCCCAGAGTCACCTCACCAACACTTACTGTCCTTTGTCGTTGAGGAAATCCATTAAGGAATCTACCAGCTTGTTCTTGGCTTCAGGACTTCGGTTTTCTTCAATGATCTTCTGAAACTGAGGGCGCCCTTGTTCAATCTTCTGCCAAGGCCTATCAACAGTTGAATTTCCAAAGGCATGGTAATCTAATAAGGGCAACAAAGAAAATCCCTTAAACCAAACTTTAACACAAAACCAATCACAATGTCCCCATCCTTGTATTTGATGTGTCGGTAATATTGTGATATCCGGCTGTACATGGGGAGTGGTCATTTATTATGGGGAGTGGTAGATCAAAGGGACTCAGGGGAGGGTCACCACTAAATATGAATATCTCTAGGGGAGGGTCATGAACCACGATACACATACTTGGGGATGGAGATTTTATAATAAAACAAACAGTGCTATTGCATTTGTCTTTTCAGGGAGGGTCTTGAAAAAAGGACATCGGGAGGGTCAGCTAATTAAGACAAGCATTGGGGGGGTCATTATTTTTTTTAGTACATTTGTGCAGCAAAAACTTCTGGTCTCATTGTCATGGCTTACCTTGTCTTAACCATAACCTCTCCTTTCTCCAGCAAGTGAATGATACACCTATACCCTTCTCATTGTTTCCCATGCAACTGTGTCAAGAATGAACACACAATGCCATTTAGAAAGTGAGTGAGTAAGTGTGGTTTTACGCTGCTTTTAGCAATATTCCAGCAATAACACGGCGGGGGACACCAGAAATGGCCTCCACACATTGTACCCATGTCAGCTACCCGACCGAACCCCATTTAGAAAGTGGTCAAATGTAACATGGATATGGTAACGTGTCAATTTACACTTGCCAGAGGGGTTATCAAAGTACATGATCTAGACTACCAGTTGTCTGACTTTCATTTTTGTGGAAGCCTCGGTAGCTGAGTGGGTGGATCACTGACTTTGTGTGCTGTCGATTAGGTGCCTCACTCTGGAAGTGTGGGTTCAAACCTTAGAGGGGTCTCAACCCAAAAAGGTATGAGAATCTGTGCTTTACTAAGAGAGTGTTATCCCAATATAACATTTGTTATATGTCAAGAACACATCAGTTTCTGGGTAATTTTTGTCAAAGTTTCTAAAATTTAACATTACCGTGTACGGAAAAATGAAATTTGATCATAAATAAACACAGCAGATGACAATAAAACCAATCGCCCAAACGCATCACGGCAACAGCCATGGTAACCCCATGCACATGAGCTCCCCCATTTTTTGCCCGAAAAAAATCCCAACAGAGAGGATAACATTCATTAGTAATTGAATTGCTACCACATGCCAAGAGTGACAAGAAATCAGCGACACCAAGCCCTTGGACGATTGCAAGCTGGACAAACTGCCCGGCAAGTAGCCAATGCATTTCAAGTCCATGTAAGGACCATATACAGGCTCCAGCAAAGGTACCAGACCACCAACACTTCAGATGACCGACCACGTAGTGGAAGACCAAGGGTCACCACCTGATGTCAGGATCGTCAGATTGTGCGACAGCATCTTCAAGATTGCTTTGTTACTGCTGCGGAAACTGGTTGACAGACCATGGGGACACACCAGCGACACATTAGTGCGTTTGACCATTGACGAGCAGACACCTCCACTATCACAGGCCACACCGAGGACCCATTCTGACACCATGTCATCACCAGGACCGTCTTCAGTGGGCAACACAGCACCAGCATTGGCGCCAGCACAGCAGAGAAGACGAGAGCTGTTACTTTATCTCAACAGCAGATGGCAGAGAGAGAGCCTGGCGACACCATGGGGAACGTTATTCGGATGCTTGTGTTGTTTAGAGAGACTCGTGGGATGGTCCGAGCATCATGGTGTGGGGAGGAATTGGTCTTGCACAGAGGGTCGGCCTGTGGTCTTCCAGAACATTGGTCCAGGGAGAGGCAATGGCGTCACAGCAGCTTGGTACATTGATCAAGTCTTGAGACCACACGCCATACCTCATTTGGCAAACACGAGTTTCAGCATGACAACGCACATGCCCACACTGCGAGAGCAACAAGAGACTTCCTCCAGCAGAATGGCATTAGAACCATGCAGTGGCCTGCCCTCTGTCCCGATTTAAATCCCACTGAGCACCTGTGGGACGAGATTCAAAGACGGCTAAATGACGTCCGACCAAGGCCGACAACTGCAGCTGAACTGCGTCAGGCGTTCCTCAGAGTGTGGGCTCAAGTGCCTATGGCCTTCATCAACTGCCTCATCCATTCCATGTATTGATGTTGCACGGCAGTCATCAATGCACATGGCGGACACACAAGATACTGACTTGTGATGCCATTTTCTCAGAGACTAGTCTTGTGTTTCACTTTAAGAAAATTTGACACTTTAATTTCAACCTTGATGATCAGTTTTGCCAAGTTTCATCTTCTTAATATGTCTCAAAGTATGTTTACAGTGTTTGGACAAATAAGGTTTCTCATATATCTAATTCTATCCATAGTGATGTTTCTTTTGCGGTTCAGTATAGATCTTGATTATTGATCATATCATCTTAACTGGGCGCTGCCATTTTTTTTACAATATACAAGAGGTGGAATCTGATTGGTCCATAGGAGAGGATTAGAAGGGACATAACTTGTAATAGCCACTGGTGGCGCTACAATCAAGCGCAGGAATTCCAGCCTTGTTAGGCAAGGGTGGAAACTGGACTTTTAAAGTCAGTTCACTCTATTGCCTCACAAAGATGACTGTGCCACTGACACTAGAGGATGTACAACACAACCCTGGTTACCTCCGAGTGGCAGCCTTTGCATTCTTCTCTCTTCTTCAGAACTCTCTGTCAGGTACATCGCCAGCGGATGTGGGCCTCTGAAATAGCAGAGTAAAAGAGAACTGCAACTGCTTTAAGAGACATTGAAATCATACTAGTTTCATACAACTACTTAAATTACTAATCAGCGTTGCATCTCTGTATGAGTGGGTGAAGCATTCAGAGCAGCGTATCTGATTTCAAAAATGAACTTAAACAGTTGTTGTTACTTAGATTGGGAGGTCAGCTGACAACCTTCTCTGGAGGTATTAATAGAGTGAGTGAGTGCCTTAAACTGTAATGTTGCATCAGCATTATTTCATTGGCATTGTGTGTTCATAGCATTATTTCAGCCAAATAGTGCGTAGGGGTGGGGGGTATCAGATCTTAATGCAGAGAGGTATCATATCATAGTATAAGATCTGACTTTAATGAGATTGTATCAAAAATAAACAGAAGAAGAATTGCTTGTTTGCACATCACCAACCACAAGTATAATGGAAAATGTTGTGTGTCCGTGCAACATGGTCACTGTTCATCAATGGCAGAATGAAAGAACAAACAATGATACACATGACCTGGACTCAATGACACACAATCAGCAATGAAACACAATCAGCACTAATCCACACAATCAAGGCCCAATGATACACAATCATCTCTAATACACACAATCAGGGCACAATGATACACAATCAGCACTAATACACACTATCAGGGCACAGTGACATTCAATCAGCCATGGTACGCACAATCAGGGCACAATGAAACACAATCAACACTTATTCACACAATCAGGGCACAGTGATATGCAATCAGCCATGGTACACACAATCAGGGCACAATGAAACACAATCAACACTTATTCACACAATCAGGGCACAGTGATATGCAATCAGCCATGGTACGCACAATCAGGGCACAATGGAACACAATCAGCACTAATACACACTATCAGGGCACAGTGATATGCAATCAGCCATGGTACGCACAATCAGGGCACGATGAAACACAATCAACACTAATCCACACAATCAGGGCGCAGTGATATGCAATCAGCAATAGTACACACAATCAGGGCACAATGAAACACAATCAGCACTAATACACACAATCAGGCCACAATGAAACACAATCAGCACTAATCCACACAATCAGGGCACAATGATACACAATCAGCACTAATCCACAAAATCAGGGCACAATGTTATGTAATCAGCAATGATGCGCACAATCAGGGCACAATGAAACACAATCAGCTCTAATACACACAATCAGGGCACAATGATACACAATCAGGGCACAATGATACACAATCAGGGCACAATGATACACAATCAGGGCAAAATGAAACACAATCAGGGCACAATGATACACTGATGGGCAATCATCAAAGTCACGGCTTGACCACCTGATCCCCATTTAGGGATCTTTTATGACAACTGTGAGCAACTTTGGTCCATTCGGAATACCCTGAATATTTGGAAAACATTTTAAAACCAAATTTGTTGAAAAATGGTAAATGATATCTAAATATCATCATGAATTATTTTTTAAAACCATAATACAAATGTTGCGAGAGTGTCTCGATTGTATTCAGTTGCATGATGGCGTGACTCAGGACACAGTGTTTAGCACTATGATGGAACCCATGAGAATGGTGCTGACAAACCAGTGATGAAAGTTTGAGTGAAACTGGGAATCGAAACATGATCAGCAGATCCTGGCATAACTAAGGGTGTCAACATTGCACAGTATACAGCACACCAATTGACCACAGATTTCATATTTTCTGGGCATCATGATGATCTACTTCAATCTACATACCCTGCTTCAAGGAGAACAAGGTGGAACCCGTTATACTGGGAGCTGACTAGGTCTTTAGACAGGTCTTGCAGGAACGTCTCAGCACATGTGTCCGAGGCTATGAAATCCCTCGCCAAGAACCCTGAAGTAAAACTCTTTGTCAGCTAGAATAGTGGTTTCATGTTGCTTTCAGTAATTTCGTATAAAGAATGGGCTTTACAAATTATACCCATGTGGGGAATAGAACTTGGGTATTTCGAGTGGTGAGCCACCACTTTAACCACGAGGCTGACCCTATGAAGATCTGGAGTAGAGTAGGTCTTCAGCACCCCATGCTTGTTGTAAGAGGGGACTAACGTGATTGGGTGGTCAGGCTCGCTGACTTGGTTGATGCATGTCGTTGTATCCCAATTGTGTAGATCGATGCACATGATGACAATCACTGGATGGTCTGATCCTTCATTATTTACAGACCACCTTCATATAGCTGGAATATCGCTCACTGCGGCGTTAAACAACAAACAAACAAAGTGAGTGAGTGAGTGATTGAGTTTGGTTTTACGCCGCTTTTAGCAATATTTCAGCAATATCACGGCAGGGGACACCAGAAATGGGCTTCACATTGTATTCATGTCGGGAATTGAACCCGGGTCTTCGGCGTGACGAGCTAACGCTTTAACCACTAGGCTACCCGACCGCCCCCAAACAAACAACGCATGAGGCTACCAACTCTTCATTGTGGGGAAGGGAAAGGCTCTCATCAAACTTCCATCATCCTATTCTAGAAATAGAATTGCATAATCACAATATTTAAAATGTCCTCATAAGAAATCCTTCGTAACTAATCTTGACACACGTACCAGTCAAGAAAGAATATGATTTGGGATTGTGCCATTATAATGCTACATCATATGATACAACTAATCGATCAGAGTTGTGTGAAGACTCAATGTTATATAAGTACAGGAACTTTGACAAGTGTTACCTCTTCCTTTCCTGTTGGGGAGGTGTTCTTCGAGTATGTTCAGAAGAACTCCAATCTTGCCCTGTTTGTTGATCCCCAGCCAAATCCCACCCTCTCTCCCCGGCTTCTGGTCCAAGCCTACTCAGAAACAACACACAAACAACAATGGTAAACTCAATGGTAAACTTAATGGTAAACTCAATGGTAAACTCAATGGTAAACTCAATGGTAAACTCAATGGTAAACTCAATGGTAAACTCAATGGTAAACTCAATGGTAAACTCAATGGTAAACTTAATGGTAAACTCAATGGTAAACTCAATGGTAAACTTAATGGTAAATGACAACTTAGCTTTTCACAGAACACAATTTTAACTAACAGGAATGGTATGTTACTTCAAATGCTAAAAAAAGCATCAGATTTGAACTTGAAAGAATTTCCAAACTAGTCTACTAAGAAATACATCATTGATAAAAAAAATTACAATTTAAGTGAACTTATATAAATAATTCATCACAGATATCATATTCATTTCCTTCATTGGAAATTTAATCCAACATTGACAAATTCATTTACAACCTGAAACAAGGCAAAGAGTGAGCAGGGCTCACGAATACCCCCGACTTTGACTCCCTACATACTTCTAAGTTCAAAACACGAAAAAGAGCAATATTTTCTAAGAAAATCAAAGTATCGGAATCAAGTTATAGGTTGCACAAATGCTGAAGAAAAACAAATTCTATGTTCAAAAGAAGAAAGAAAATAATATTTGTTCAGAAAATACACATACCAAAATCAAAATGTAGCACTGCTTCCATTTCTATTGAAAGTTTCCTTAAATTTGTAAAGAATCTTTTGTCATAGAAAGTGTTCACCAAGTTTCAATGAATCTATGCAGTAGTTTTCAAGTTATGGGTCTTACAAAAAATTACCTTGGAAGGATGGACGGAAGGACGGAAGGACGGACGGACGGACAGATGGACTGACAGAATTCCTTGGTATAACTAAACACCCTCCCTTTTAAGTCAGTGGCATAAAAATTGGAAGAATGATTTTGGATGATAATAAACAGAATCTGACCCATGTGTCTTTTGAAATAGTGTTTATATTGTGGTAACAAAAGAAACCAGGTGAAATTCAATATTAATTGGCACAGTGGTTATGTTGAACATGTCTTACTGCTGAGGCAGTTGTCCTTCTCCCCCCAGTATGCTGCTGTTGATGTGGGTCGAGTCCAGAACTCATCTCGGTTGTTGGCAAGAACTAGGCGGTAGGTGCCACATTCCTCTCGGTCATTCAGTTGGAAGAACAAGATACACATCTTGGTTGCTCACCAGTTACACCTGTTTGGGAAATTAAGAATGCATTATATTGTGATGGCCTTTGTGACAGCAAGAGACAAGGTCCTGAATGTTAATTAGATGTTGTGGTATTGGGGCCTTTGTTACTTAGTGGTAGTCGACTGTCAGCCGTTGTCTTATGAATGAGAGGTCAAACTGACATGGATACATGAGGGAGGACCCTTTGGGCTATGACATGGTACATACTTAGGGCCTAGTATACTCGAACCCTGTGGTACAGCCGCATTCGTCATATAGCGGCATTTGTGATTTCTACTTTAACGTAGAACAGGAGCAAATAAAGCATCACTTGTACTAGTGATTAATACAATGATTAAGATTACCAAGAAAGGTAATGAACTTAATGAGTTATTACTGAAGAGCTTATTCACCGAAGATTAACACAAGTTACAGTCTTTTGCAAATTCATGAACGCTGAACACAATTATCAATTAACAGTCAATTTGAACAGGAACATCAGGTCATTGATCTACTTCATGGACACCTCAAAGTCTTTGAGGTAGGCAGGCGTCTTGCTGTGTCTGGTAGATCGTCTCAGGTTGTCTGGAACTTCAGGTACAGGTATTACCTGAGATTTGGGTCTGCCCGTCTCATGTACTGAGACAGAGTCAGGTGACTTCACATTTGTTGAGTGTTGAGTCACGGGTGTAATATCTGAACTTACACCGGTCTCCGCTGCAGCAATCAGCTTTGGGACAGGAGTAGGAGGATTGGTCTCACTTGATTTTCTCAAGTGTACTCTATTTCTTCTGTAGGAACCATTCTCACCCTCGATTTCATAAGAGCGTTCGTCAAATCGTTTACTCACAGTTCCTTTCTCCCACTCTTTCTGTCCTAGTCGATAGGGTTTCATGCGAACCATATCTCTGACCTCCAAGGGAAATAAGTCTCTCGCATGTCTGTTGTAGGAGTTGAGATCTTTTTCTCTGGGCACTCTCTATTGATCTGCGATCATTCAGGTAGTCACTGTGGTTTCCAGGCATCAGCAGTTCTTCTGACATTGGCATTAGTGATCTAGTCCTTCAACTGAACAACTTCTGGGTCGGACTAGTCCCCGTGTTCTGAGTCGGAGTATTCCGAAGTTCGAGCAAACAGAGATAGGGATCCATCTTCGAACTCTTGCACTTGCTCATCATTGTTTTGGCTGCTTTCACACCAGATTCTGTTTTGCCGTTGGCGTTTGGATGTCTAGGAGAACTGGTACAATGTACAATATCCCATACTTTTGTGAATGATGAGAACTCTTCACTCATGAACTGTGGACCATTATCAGAGATGAGCTGGTTTGGAATGCCATGTCTTGAGAAGTGTATTTTCAGTGCCTTAATCACAGCTAATGAGTTAGTTTTCGGAAGGTAATCAACTTCCCAGAATCCACTGAAGTAGTCAATAGTAAGAAGGTATTCACGATCCTCAAACGTGAACAGATCTGTCCCTACTATCTCCCACAGATAGTTGGCTTCAATACTCATCAGAGATTCCTTCTGTTGAGCTCTACCGTATGTCTGACAGGCTTCACAAGATTCTGTGATCTGCTTGATCTGGTCAGTCATGCCAGGCCAATACACACACTCTCAAGCTCTTCTTAGCATACTTTCTTTCCCGAGATGAGATGAATGGAGGAGAGATTTGACTTGTGTTCTCATGTTTTCAGGTACAACGATGCGTTCTCCTTTGAACACCAGACCATCGTGCACAGTGAATTCATCTCTAGCAGAGCAGTATGGAGCAAGTGATTCAGGTAATTCTTTCTTATTTTCAGGCCATCCCCTTAGGATTACAGACTTGACAATGTTAATTGTCTCATCTTCTCGTGTTGCGTTATGCAATACTTCTAGTTTTTCAGGACTGACTCTCAGATGTCCGACTGCATTCCCCGCTGAGCGCGTGTCGGGTTTACTGGAACTTGTGATTGAGTTGATGTTTGCTCTGGAGAGCATATCCGTTTTCCTGGCCTGTACACAACATCTATGTTGTACTGAAGGAGTCTCAACATCATCAGTCGTTTGGGTGCCTTGTACAGAGGTTTCCGAACAATAGCCTCGAGAGGTTTGTGGTCTGAATGTACGATTGTTGGTCTGCCAAAAGCATACTGGTGGAACTTCTCCAGGGCGAAAACAATGGCAAGACACTCTTTCTCGATCTGAGCATAACCACATTCAGTATCAGACAGTGCTCTACTAGCATACGCTAGCGGTCTCCCTTGTTGTAACAACGCTGCACCCAGTCCCTTGCTTGAATATATTTCAGAACTAACCTTTGTTCCGAAAGGAAGCCTTAACCATCGGTACCTTCCGAAGGGTGTTATAACCGTGGTAAGGTAACTGCTCTCTTCATCCAGTATGCAGTGCCAGTAACCATGGGTTAGATCAACTTTGCTTTACACTCTGGCTTTAGCAATCTCTGGCAGTGCATCTTCTACAGTCGGTAACGGGTATCTTTCCTGTTGGAGAGCTGCATTAAGAGATTTGGGGTCAACACATACCCTCAATTGACCAGTTTTCTTCACCTGGACTGATATTTGGGAACACCACTCTGTGGGCTCAGTAACAGGTATCAGTACACCAAGCTTGACAAGCCGGTCGAATGTCACTGTTTTCTTGTCATCAACAATCATATTCGCTAAGATAAGATCTGTATCTGCATGCATGCATGCATGCACCCTGGTAGCATGCCATCATCGGCCCTGCATCGGCCCAATGTCGGCTACACCATCGGCCCAACGTCGGCAAACTGCATCGGGCCGATGAAGTTTTGCTCATCGGATCGACATCGGCCCAACGTCGGCAAACGTCATCGGCCCTGCACCGGCCCAGCAGCGGCCCAGCATCGGCCCAGCGTCGGCAAACATCGTTGGGCCGATGAAATTTTGCTCATCGGATCGACATCGGCCCAACGTCAGCAAACATCATCGGCCCTGCATTGGCAATGTACCGGCCCAGCATTGTCCCAGCGTCGGCAAACATTGTCGGTCCGATGAAGTTTTGCTCATCGTCGACATCGGATCGACATCGGCCCAACGTCGTAAATAGTTATCTGGCCAGCCTTCGGCCAGAAATAGGCAACTGTAATGGAATCACCATCGGATGGACATTGGCCCAACGTAGACAATAATTATCAACGCAGCATCTGCCATTTTCTTTAATAGGCTGATATCATCAGACGTCATAACTGACAACATCTCATCTTAATATTTCATGTAAATGATGCCACAATAGAACTTTTCCAAGTGTAGTGTTAGGGTACATAAAACTAAACATTTCTAAAAGCTGCAGCTAGCCGTGACGTTAAAGTTACAAAGATAAAAGGTAAAACTAAAAAATACTGAATTTTTAAAAAGATAATAATGTTTTATCATAGTTAATACATGTACTTTGAAAACCAAATGTAAGTAATACATGTATAAATACTTCTAGCTGTACAAAACAATCGAAATGCTTACACAAGTTACAGTACTATTTTTTATGTACCCTAATACATGTGTAGTTAATACTTATAAATAAACACAAAGAGCAAAATAGAATAATAAACTTTATCATTAATTAATTATTATTTACAAGAAAACAGTGTTACTACCTGCAACAAGGAGGATGTGAAACATATATTCTCAAAACCTGTTTTAAAACACAGTCTAAACATATACCCCTCATATTGGCCTGCAAAATTTCATTTATGTGGCTTCAAATTAGTTTGCGAGACAAACTTTCCCCCCCTTTATTTCATCAAGTTAAAAAAGCATGAAGCAAAGGCCATAACTCCATACAAAATAAGTTCTTATAACCATCTTCTGGAGTTTGTACCTTAGATGAGCACGGAAACTTTCATTAATTAACTTCAGTAGTGTCCAAGAGAACCTGGCAGTATATGTACCAAGTTCAAAAACAAGGGTCATAACCCTGTGAAAAATATGTTGTCAACACCAACTTTTTGGATTTCTTTGTTCTGTTGCAATTCAGCACTTTTGTTTGCAGATTTTCTATCTACACCTCTGTTTTTAAGTACGTGTTTTCCTTATGCCATTTCTAAGCCTTGCTCCTGGAACTCGAAGCCATTCTTTTACACAGGTCACCATGCACTTGAAAGTGGCTTGTAAGAGCCCAGCTGCAGGCTTCCTCCTCAGCTTCTGTTTACAAATGATAGCAAAAAATGTCAGTGTGCACGTGCATATTATAAGTCATTGCATGCACTCTCACAATTACAAGTAATGGACTTCACAAGTGTGTCAAAACAAGTTATTGATAAGATAATGGAATAATAGAATAAGTAATACCCTGTTCACATGCACCACCTTACATATGTGTGTATAAATTATTTTAAGTCTTGACACCTGTTAATAAATACTTGGTGCACTCAAGGAATTTTCTGCCATGTGCCCTTTATGTGACAATTTCATATATTCCCTAGGTACACCCGCACTTGCCCATACAGCACAATGTTTAAATGCCCCATTGTATTTGAAAATGGGGGTCTTTTTCCAAATTTAGGGGCTAAAAGCAGAAGGCCCCAACATAGAATTATCGGAATCCCAGTAAGTAAATTGATGAGTTAATAATATGTGTAAAAGAGTAAATTGAATTATGTGTAATTATATACGCAAATAACATAACAACTCCCAATATTGTATGTTGGGTCCCTAATCTGTTCCTTATGTCAATTAAAAAAGATTTTATAACTGACATATCACCCTATTAATTTAGCCCAATAAACATCCCCAATAACCACATAACCCCCCTTCCTCCAATCTTGCTGGAGAACAATTTTTGGTGTGCAATCTCTCTTGTATGTCCATCAAAAGTAAGTCAGCATGAAATTTCATTTGGAAGATTACCATAGTAACTAGTAAGTGTCAGGGGCCCTTGATAGGGCAAACATGATATTAAATATATGCTTATAAATATTTCAAGCATAAACATGTATCACTCAGCAATATTCCAGCTTTAAGACGGCGGTCTGTAAATAATCGAGCCTGGACAAGACAATCCAGTGATTAACATCATGAGCATCAATCCATGCAATTGGGATCGATGACATGCATCAACCAAGTCAGCGAGCCTGACCACCCGATCCCATTAGTCGCCTCATACGACAAGCATAGTTGCCTTTTACGGCAAGCATGGGTTGCTGAAGATATTTTCTAACCCGGATCTTCTATATGAATCAAAATTGGAGTAAATTTCCCATACTTATACATCTAAAGAAATTTAATCCACTCACCAGTGCTCTCTCAGTTGCTTGATTTTGGAAAAGCTGCTAAGAGTTCATTCAGCTCATCCATGTTTGCCAATAGGCAATGGCTGAACATCTGGTTTTCTTAAATAGAAATATAAGAATATTATATATCAAGTTTGTGTAGCAGCAGTGAGCACTTAGCTATTATGGTGATGATGTCAAGAGGTTGAGGGGAATATTGCTCAAAACATAAAAGTAACATTTAAATAAAGCTTTGGCCATACACAGATATCAGGTCCTTTCATTAATTCATACATCTTATCTCGTATATTTGCACTTGTACATACAGTCCTTATCTGGAGCCATGTAGCAGAAATAATTCCCCAGAGAAAGTAGTTTCACTTAATAAGCCATAGCCCCATCCATTGAAAAGCAGTGAGAAAATCCCCATATTGACATAATATTGAACAGATCCTGTGAAGTCTAGTTTCCACAAAACAGATTTCATTTATTATATGATACCAAAATATATGTAGATTACATCATGGTAAACCAATACTGCAAATAAACGTTTATCATTAACAGATCAGATACAAAGGTATGTACATATTACAAGCACTTGTATGCAAAAAATAGCAGGAAAGTATTGGGGACAAGTAATTTTATGCACAGTTTCATTGCTTGTAAACATAGGAAAAGGGATAATAATAAACTGAAATAATATATCTTTAGTTAGAATAAATCAAATTTGAAACCTGAAACTTGGGTGTTTTTCTTCAATGGATAATGTCCTGAAAAATCTGTACTGAAGTATCTTCATCAAAGTTTTACCATTAATTTGAATTTTGATTAAAAGAATGACATTCTAAATTGTCTTGGATTATATATTTAGCATCATACCTTTGAAATAGTACATTTAAAAAAAATTTAATTCAGTATTTCATCACAAATGTACATCATAAACTACTTAACTAGAGTACCATACCACATACCACCCCCCACCCCACCCCACCACCCCCTAAAACTCCATTCTGAAATAGCCATATCTCAAAACCTTAATCGATCGATACAGATACGATACATCGGTATAAGATTTCTGATCGATATATAGGCCTAGGTCTAAGTAAGGTATCCAAGTAGATCTTGATAAAATTGCCAACACCTGTAATACGCAGTGATCCGTTTACTAAAAGAGCTGTCCTTTCATTTCGCCCATTATCCTGAAAATGTTCAAAATTCGCAAGTACATTGTAACTATGACATTAAAAAACATCATTTTTTTTTTTATTTCAACATTTTGGTGATCGAAAACCGAACTCGGCAGTGTAGCTCCGTTCATCAATCAGTAGGAACATTAGCTGGATCGCATGACATGCACACGCAATGCTGAAAGTTTCCGAAAGCCTCGTTATGAATTTCATGTTCACTGCTTTTTGCGCTGACAGCAATCACAAAATTGACTTGTAAATTCGAGTTTGTAATCAATTTCCTAACCTGATCCATCCCCACACTTAACAAATACGCCTGTAACAATGACATGTAAAGCAATGTGCATTCAAAAATACTAATGTAAGTAATTGTGTGGCTATTCATTTTCTTGCCGCTGTAATACTCTCACCCCGAGATTGCGACTCGTTGGTTGAACATCGCTGAATCTACATGGAAATAAATCATATCTTGTCATGTTTTGTATTTGCCCTTGTCCCCGCGTTTTGCTAGAAATATGTATATGGTGTTTAAAAATATAAATAGAGAATCTAGTGAGGATGCAGTGTCACGACATATTCAACGGATTTGGTCACTGACGTAGAATTGACAGGAGTGTATTTCTCGAACTTCCAAAACACATAGGCCTAGATTTCTCTACTCACGTTGACACTTATGAATGAACACTGTATCTCATTTCAATTGTAAGGTTTGAAAATGAAATAAACCCCTCGTAAATACAGTAATGAAGTAAACACTTACCGCAAAATAGGTTTTCCCTCAGCCCTCCACGCATCATCCTTTCGTCGTCTGCTTGAAAAGACGCGCGTGAGTAACAGCACCCTCTATAACAAGAGTAGCTTCCCTTGAAACATGTTGTGAAACATAACCGCTCGCGATATTCCAAACTTCTGCCAACATCTTGTATTTTGCTGAATGAATTGTTATATGTGACGAATCCCGTCTGTATCTTCTCTGTCTGTTGTATATGTGCAGCCAAAATGGTCAGTGAATGTGCTTGATCTATTTAATTTTAAAATTAAAAATAAAGCTAATATTTTGAGTTCGAATAGCATTATTGTATTATTCGTAAATAAACTTGATCTATTATTTGTCACATTGTAATCGACAAATGTGTTTTTCCTTTTATGTTATCATAACAAGATCAAATCATATATCAGGTTCAATAGTGTCAGTGCCAATCACCAGCATTGGCCCGATATTGCCGGCGGTTGCCGATGCAAAGCCAACGTCGGCCCGATGTAGGTGTGCTAGCTGGTTGGTGTGTTAACTTTGTTAACAACTGTCTGTATTTCTGAGAGAGTAAATACATAGCCATCTTCTGATACATCTGTATTGTAAGAGCAATCATCTTGGACTTGTACCCCATGAACAGGTTTCTGGCTGAATGTGCAACATATGTCAAAGTGGAGTTGTCTCTTGCATAACTTACAGGTCTTTCCCCACATTGGACAAAGTTCTTTGCAAAATACATGTTCCCTACAACAAAACTTGCAGGTGTTCAGTCGTGGCTGTTGTCCGTGGTAAGTATTCGACCTTTGACTGTTGTGTGTACCTCTGTAAGCAGGTTTGGGGTTATTATGTTGTTTGCTTTCTCTGTGATATGTTGACGTGTGTGGTGTTTGTCTTGTGACTTTGTTTACTCCACCAGATTGTGCTGCTGTTATTACTTTCAACTGAGATGCTGTGTTTTCATGACTTCGACAAATGTCTATGCATTTTGCAAGTGTCAGGTTGCGCTCCTGAAGTAAGCGTTTACGATATGCATCAGATATGCCCAGAACACATTCTGTCCCTAGTAAGAGTCGATCTCTAAGGCAATTACAAAAGTTGCAAGTTTTCATAAGCTGCTTAATAGCTGCTACATAAGTACAGTAAACTACGGTTATAACGAACACGCTTATAACGAACTGACGGATATAACGAACTTACTTTTTTGTCCCGACTATTTGCTGTAGTTATACTGTGTATATGCTTATAACGAACTACGGTTATAACGAACAGAAATTAGTAGTCCCTTTGAGTTTGTTATAACCGTACTTTACTGTATCAACATTCTCATTTGGTTGCTGAGTTCTAGTATTAAACTTGTATCTTTCAAAAGTCTCATTGCTTTCTCCAAGAATGTTTGAATCAATCTTCTCAATAATGTTCTTTACAGAGTCAGTTTCTGAAGGATCACATGAGTTGTAGATTTGTAGTCCTTCTACTCTCATAGTAGAAATTGAGTAAGATCTGAAGATTTTCATATTACAAGTTTCATCACTCTTACCTTTGATTACACAGTAATGACCCCACGTTTTTTCCATAATGTCCAGTTTTAACAGGATCATCCCCTAATTTCAAAGGTTCAGGCGGTCTAATATGACTCGCATCATTGACAGTAGTCGCCATGTTTTGACTAGACTGAGCTTCCGTAGATTCGTCAGATGACATTTTCAAATGTCAGAGTTAGAATTCATTTTATTGACTTGAATTTAAATGTTTCAAGTAAGATAAAGATAACAGTTTATGTCAATAATCCAGTCAGATTCAATCAGTATTTACCACTTGATCCTTGAATATGCAACACACTCGATCCACGTGTTTTTTTCTATACACGGTAAACCGCCGGAGTTAGTTCGGCACAGTCATTTGTCAATGAAAAGTAGGGTTAAACACAAACCACTAAGTGACTAAAATAGTTGTTTTCCGCTGCCACCATGTTTCAATAGCTTGTGGGGGTGTAAAGCCCACATCAAAGCAAGAGAGTGAGAGAGAGCTAGGTTCGGCAGTCAGCCATTTACTAACGGAACGGGGGCGGTCGGGTAGCCTAGTGGTTAAAGCGTTCGCTCGTCACGCCGAAGACCCGGGTTCGATTCCCGACATGGGTACAATGTGTGAAGCCCATTTCTGGTGTCCCCCGCCGTGATATTGCTGGAATATTGCTAAAAGCGGCGTAAAACCATACTCACTCACTCACTCACTAACGGAACGGCGTAGTGCAGTAAAATCCGGACAGGCCATAGTTCCATGCAGGGCACCGTTGACCATTATAATTAGCAGCGTTCTAGGCTCGAAAGCGCTTCGCCGGCTCACCGGCTCTGCTAATTAATGCGACGCTCTACCGCTGGACCACAGGCGCTATCACATGTAATCAGTGCTCGTTTAACTGGTCATTAGAATCTCCATTGACATGCATGCGTAATTCAGTAAACAATGAAATACGTGTGACGCCACGGTCCGCTCTCCCATTCATCTTTTCCACACCCGCAATTGTTTATGTCAACATGACCGACCAGTGGGATTAACCGGATTAACGCTTGAAAAGGTAAGAATTTATGGCTAACCCTTGCCCAAAGCAAGCTAACCCTAATGGCCGAAAAGGGGTGTTTGATTGTAAAGATGTGCAAGTTTCCCTAAGACCGAAAACGGGTGTTGGATCGTGAAGCGAGAGTCACCAGAGCGTGAGGCACGGTAACGGTATAACGAGACAGCGGTGGCACTATAGCGCGGTAATTGAGCGTATGGTAGAGCATCAATCACTGTACATCAACCCTATCTCTTGTATAAACTTGTTTATCATAACTACCTATCAATCAGTGTACTCCAACCTTATCTGTTATATAAACATCTATCTATTGTTATGTATATATATCATGCTCATACCTAGTTTGTACATCACTTGCTTGATAACGGTGTTAGAATCTACACCGAAACGTCGCCCAATTGTAACAAGAAAACATTGATGCAGATGTTGAAAAAAATATTATTTATTTTGAGTATTGGGCAATACAGTTGATACATGTGCATAGGGTAGGTCTATTCAAAAATAGTTTCTTGTTTAACGCCGCACTCAACAGTATTCAAGCCATATAACGGCGTGAGTCTGGACCAGATAATCCAGTGATTGACACCAGAGACCATATAATAGATATATTATATGGTCTCTGTTGACACCAAGAGCATCGAACTACGCAATTGGAATACGATGTTATGCATCGACCAAATCGGCGAGCCTGACTACCCAGTCCTGTTCGTAGCCTCTTACGGCAAGCATCCATGGGGTTATTTAAAAAATAGATCGAAGGAAATGGAAGCAATTTCTGGCACAAATGTAAACATTTTGAAATAGTATCCAAACTGCCAACAACATTGCCAGATGCACATACTCAAATAATAGATCACATCCTTTTTACACTTGGCATTTGGTTATAAAAATGTAAATGAAAATACTAAGGGCTCCATATGGCAAAAAAGTCATACTAGATAAGGTCTTTTTGTCACAACCACAGATGCACATACTCAAATATTATCACGTACTTGGAGAATATTCAATACCGGGACTCTTGATTTACGTATTTTGGTCAATTTCTTTTTTGTATTTCTTTCTTTCAAAGAATAGTAATTGTGATCATGATGAGTTGGTCTTTTTCTATGTACTGTTTTTATCCAGTGTCAGCAACTGTTGTGGAATGTGGTTTACTTGTAACAATTACTGGTTTGAGTTCATATGATGATGATTGATTGGTTTGTCGTTTAACGCCGCACTCAGCAATATTTCAGCTATATGACGGCGTTCTGTAAATAATCGAGTCTGGACCAGACAATCCAGTGATTAATATCATGAGCATCGATCCACGCAATTGGGATCGGTGCCATGCATCAACCAAAGCCTGACCACCGGATCCCGTTAGTCGCCTCTTACGACAAGCATATAGTCGCCTGATATACTGTTAAGATGTAACATAACAATTCATCAATACTACTAAACAGAAGTAAATCTGCTTGTCCATTCGGATCAGTCGGACCCAAACCATTCCGCTGATGAGAGTCAAATAATGCATACGAATCAAAATCCGTAAAAATTGCAATAGAGACATCATTAAAAGTTACCAAAAGTGCCTGGGATATCAATATTGCTTGTTGAAATGATTCTATGAAATTTGTTTTCCCTGCTTCAATATTTGGAGCACCTGTGACGGGGCCATAAAACTGATTATGACCTAGATACCCCTCATAGCCCTCGGTGTTAACTATGTGACTGTAGAAAGTTGTGCCTTCATCCAACCGATTAAAGAGGTCAGTGGAACACGGTACAGACGCAAATAGATTTGAGCCATGGGACACAAAATATATGATAGCGACCAGAGCTACGGCTGTACATTGAATTCCATTAAACGGTTGAAAAATACTACAGCCTTGATGCAAATTCGCCGACAGACTTCTCCGATTTTGCTTTGACTTAGCTACCAAACGTTTCACATGTGGTTATGTGCGGTGCAATTATTAGGGGAAAAAACACAGGAGGCTGGCTTAATTCAAAATACGGAATATAACTATTCCAAATATTTCCAGTGAACATGAGCATCCAAGCAATCAAAAGTGTGGTATGTAGAATGTGGAATTCAGCCATATTACATTTAAATTGAGATGTCGTCGTTGTTCATGAATAAGCATATTCAGAACATATTTTATATTATGCTGTTATTTACGATCTCCGGAGTACAGTTCTTCTTTTGTATGCACCGTGAAAATCAGAAAATTAGTCCTTTAGGAAAAAAGGACATCGGATTACACATGAATGGTTTAATAATGTCAGCTAATGACCAGAAACGGTCAGATGCATCAATTAACTACATAAAGACGATTTTGAAGTATCTCTTATTGCTGGAAAAGAATAACATCAACATTCCACGCACATGATTTGTATGTTTTGTTTCCGTAAATGCGTGGCTTGAAATTTCAAATAAACCAACATGTCGACACACATGCTACAAATTTAACGTTTCCCGTATACTTCCCCGCCTTCAGGGCGGGGAAGAATTAAGAAGTTGCTCATCCATAACAATTTTGTTACCATTGTAACTTCTAAATGCCACTCAAAGAAGTTATAACCATCTGGGATATTTCCAAATGACGACATCCGATGAGCTCCGCCGTTCTTTTTGTCTGTTTGTTTAGCCTGAAGAAATTAATTAACCTGCGCCCTTTGTCGAAATATTTATAGATCACGGTTAACCAATCAGTGTTCAAAAATGCGTAAAACAAATATTGCCTCCAGCCTCCATGTTTATTTAGCTGTCCTTTCAGACGGTACCCCAGTCTCTGGTCACGCTCAGTTGCGTTGCGTATCATCCGGGTACTCACGGGGTTGAAACAATAACAAAGGCAACAACCAGTCCGTTAGAGCAGTGCCCCTTAAAACCCCATCTGCGGTAGTAACTACCGCACTCTAGTGGGCGGAGCTTATACAAGTGATCTGACAGCTCAATATGACGTCATGATTACACATACATTTCATTGGTTAATGCGTAAACGGGTGACGTCATGTAAACACCCACCCACCTCGGCCCTTTGACAACAAGGACGTAAGTTTTAATGGTAATATAAATATCTACCAAACGATTCCAAGACTTTTCAACAAACGCGTACATCTTTGGTTTCAAAACCTACCTGCCATGTCGTCTTCACACCTTCATAAAATGATACCGTGGAATTTCCACGAATTATCCAACACACAAATTATAGTTCAAGATCTCTGGACGAGAACGAAATACTTTTGTCGTGATGCATATGAGCAGTGTAAATGAACAAGAAACATAATATGTGTTGGGGCACCAATCGTTATCCTGTGGTGTACGGTATATCTGCTGTTTATAAATAGCATTTCTCACAATATATACGGCAATCGGTGATTTCAGCAATGTTTTTCTTCGTTGTGCTCGTCTTGCCTTATCTGGAATCTGGATGACAACGATCGTGTAAAAAACCCTGGTAATGGTCAAAAATATTTTAAAGTGATCAAAGTAGTTTCTTGTCGTTTTTTCATTGCCCGGTAGCAATGTATTTTGGCAAAGTCTCACTTGTCCGATGATGCTCCTCATGCCGAAGTAACTCGATCCGTGAAATTTATATATATAAGTGCGCATGCGCTAGCGCGCCGAAATTCGTTAGGAGGCATTTTTGTGCAAAGTTTGGAGGGCCTTGCTGTAAGTGTGAGAATGGTGTGATTAGCAGGAGGAGGGACAGCAGTAGGAGTGAGGGGGAGGAGGGACAGCCGTAGGAGTGAGGGGCATGTGTGGAGGTGTAGTAATAAGAGTTGTCATCACAAGATTTCTGTGAAGCGTTCTTCTTGGTTTTATCATTCTAATTTGTCCATTCCTGACATTTGAAAATTACATTTTATTGGGTTTACAGGTCTAAAGAAGATTTTGGTAAAGTTCATTTGAAACTTGGTTCTGATCACACTTTGGTTGATTGGTACAATTTTTGCAGATAGGTTTGTTTGGAAATTTTGGAAGGAGAGAATGAGGCTATTGGGGGACCTGGGGAAGAAGTGGAAATTGATGAATCTAAATTTGGGAAAAGGAAGTTTCACAGGGGGAGGAGAGTGGGTGGTGTTTGGGTGTTTGGTGGGATTGAAAAGAATTCTAGCAAGATGTTCATCACTGCTGTTGAGAAAAGAAATTGCGAAACATTGATCCCAATTATTATTGAAAGATTTATTAAACCGGGATCAATCATTCATTCGGACTGTTGGAAAGCTTATGACTGTTTGGAATCTTTGGAGGGGATGGGGCACACACATAAAAAAGTTAACCACAGTGTAGAATGTGTAAATTCAGAAACAGGGGCATGAACAAATAAAATAGAGTCAACTTGGAGAGCGGTGAAGGCATCTTTGCCTAGGTACGGAACGAATAAAGGACTGTATGATAGTTATTCTGTTGAGTACATTATCAGAAAAAAAATATTTAAGTTGTTCAGTTGATCCTTTTATTCAGTTTCTTAAGTTCATCAGTCGTGTTTATAGTATATAGCCGATATCAGAGAAAAAATATATATTAATGAACTGGATGGTTCGGCAGAACTGTTTGATGAAGAGGCAGAATCCAATGCTTTCGACGCGTCAGCAGATCTCTTTAATTGAGTGAGTTATGAAACATTCTGAAACATTCTATGAATTTTCGATTCCGGGGTCGAATAGGTCTTCAGCAACCCATGCTTGCCGTAAAAGGCGACTATGCTTGTCGTAAAAGGCATGTTGATACATGTCATCGATCCCAATTGGTCCAGACTCGATTATTTACTATATATATAGCTAGAGTATCGCTGAGTGCGGCGTTAAATAACAAACCAACCAACCTATGAATTTTCATAACATGCATTCATGAATGAACTTACCGTTTGAAAAGGTTAAAAAAAAAACCCACCCACCCCCCACCCCCACCCCTATCCCCCGTCTTTTCTCTTAGATTTTGTAAAAAAGGGGGCTTCACCCCCCCTTTTTCACTTAAAACATTCCACAGCGTTCGGTTGGGTACAAAAAATGGCGGCCTTTTTTCCTCTCGCTTCGACCGTAAATAACGAAGTGTGTTTTACATTCGACAACTTCCGTAAACACGTAAAAACGTTCGTTTTTACATCCTAAAACAAACATTAAACCATCACTTAAGTTTCACATACCTCATGGGTTCGTTCTATCCATCAAATTATAAATCCATGATTCATATCCTGAAGATAACACAACGTACGTTGCTGTAGCACCACCACATGTTCACTGAACTGGCATTTGTATTTTTTCCCGGAGTTGATTGGTCTACGCAGATATAATGATAAAGTGACACGTAGTACAGTAATCCCGTGATGAACTCTGTTGAGTTTTCTTAGGTAATCCGCTCAACTTGAAACAACAACGTTAATAGATTGGTATTTATTTTTTATCGCCCAAACTATTCAATCAATGATGTGATGTCACCGAGGGTGACACCGATTGTATCAACACAAGGCCATGACATCGTTCACTCAGTCCAGTCGTTTACGCTATTTGGACCGTGACTACAACCGCTAGACCGAGACCGAAACTCCCGTCAAAAGACACCACTATACATAACCGTTTATGTAGGTTATGTGACCGCCAGTGTGTCGAACACGAAGTACATTTCCTCCGTATTCTTGGATATTTGTAGGAAGGAAGAGATTCAAATTTATTATAGTTTTCTTTCTAATATAACTGAATTAAAGAACAATCTGTGTATACAACTTTTATTTACTTTATAAAAAATATCACAGCGACAATTTAATTTATTATGATAGTTCAAGGTCAAATAGAGGACATATGAAGAGTGGCCGAGAAGTTAAATGTTGCCATAGATTTTCAAATATTGTAATGAAGTTATACATATTATATTCAAATGTAAGATAATCACACTTCATAAATCATTTTAAGAACTTTTACTAACTGTGGAAAAAATCACCTAATTGTGTGTGTGTGTGTTGGGGGGGGGGGGGGGGGGGGCAGTCATACATAGCCATTAATAATTGTAGCCAGTGACAGTCTGAGGTAACAATGAGCAAGGCTTCCAAGCCTCCGACTAAAATATTTGCTATTTTATGTTATTTGGATGCAAGCTTTGACGTTTTTATATAATTCCAAAGACAATGGATGATTTTGATAGGTCAAGTGTTCCTCAATACAAGTTTTACAATTTCGTACAAGTAATACTATTTTATCCGTAGAAACGGGTCGTGGCAGAATGTTCCTTTGATTGAGACTCTGCCCGAATTGTGACTCGCGTACAAGGGGAAATGAATATCATATGTTCCAGTATACTTGTTTTAGATTTGAAAGAAAATTATTACCAAACTATTGTCGTATAAATCCCAACTTTTATAAACTCCGATGCTTATTCACAACTACTGATAGTTGAACACTCATTCGTTAAGTAAGTACATTGGTTGCATATTTCAGAAGTTAATTTTGTTGTTGTTGTATAATGCCGCACACAGCAATATTCCAGCTATATGACGGCGGCCAGTAAATAATCGAGTCTGGACCAGACAATCTAGTGATTGACATCATGAGCAGCGATCCACGCAATTGGGATCGATGACATGCATCAACCAAGTCAGCGAGTCTGACCACCCGATCCCGTTTGTAGTCGCCTTTTACGACAAGCACAGTCGCCTTTTACGGCAAGTATATATGATACTGTGATGTTGTTGTGCTAGATGTAAATAATATAACGTAGCTGTAGTTTCGAAAGATAATCCAGCAATAAAACACTTACAGTACAATAATCATCTTTAATGTCAATTATATCATGTATGCTATTGCTCATATCACTTTAATACATTGTAATTTGTATGTGTATCATGTTTGGGAGAGGCATTCAGATAAGCAAAATTTGCTTGTTTGCCAATCCCTCCACTTTATGGAAATAAATATGTTAATATCATAAAGAACTGGAACTTGATAACGCATGGGTAGTTGGCCAACTATAGTCTATTCTGGTAGAAGGGGCCCCGGCCAAACTCATGTCAGCCAGTTATCTATTACTGTCGCTGATACGCTGAGTGAACACAGGCTATACTGACTATAGATTCATTTATTTAAGTGAGCGAATCTATTCAATTTGAGTATAAGTACAAGATAATCATAGACTATTGTAATATGGCAAACGCTCAAGTGAGTGAGTGAGTGTGGTTTTACGCCGCTTTTAGCAATATTCCAGTTATATCAAGGCGGGGGACACCTGAGTGAGTAAGTTGGGTTTGACGCCGCTTTTGACATTATTCCAGTTATATATCACGGTGTGTCAGCTTAATGTGGAAGGAAAGCCCGAAGTGATGCAGGTCTTAGACGTTTACCTCTTCGGTGAAACCCACGAGCACGGGTATGGTGCTGACAAACCTAGAAACGTAATCGGGGCGAACCGGGATTCGAACCCACAATCATAGGTTTCTGGGGTGCCCAAGGGACGCAACTCTGCACAGCGACGCCTTAGACGATTGGGCCACCCGTGCCCCCGAGAGCAATCTCATTAAAATCAGATCTTAGTTCTCGCTACCGCTAAACAAAGATCTGAGGACATCCAATTACGGGTCACGTCAGAACGACCTTTCTCCAATTTTGACCGACCAATGAAATGACTGACAAGAAATCGACATTAGCCAATCAGAAGGCAGCTTTCTCGAGCTTTACGACACTAGTTTCAAACTGGCGACTACGCTTCGAAACATATTTTGACGTATTCTCGATTAAAAAAAATAACTGATAAGAAGAACACTCTGGAATGGCTTATAGATGGCCTAGATTGTATGGATATAATCATAAAACACGGAACTGTCGTTCGGAATACCCCGTGTCAAATATTTCGTGGTTGCATGATTAGAAAACACGTTCCGACTGTCACTTTCATGATCTGGTAAGCGACGCTCTGATTGGTCGGATGAAAGGTCATTCTGGCGACCCCTAATGGGATGTCCTCAGATCTTTGTTTGGCGGTAGTACAAAGATTTGATTTTAATGAGATTGCCCCGAGGGACACCAGAAATGGGCTTCACGCATTGCACCCATGTGGGGAATCGAGCCCGGGCCTTCGGCGAATAAACACACAAGTGCCTCGCTGTATTCCAAACATTTTACTCCTGCTACAAATTCAGTTTCAAGTCAAGAAACGGAGACAGAATCCACTGGCGCTGTTGTCTGAGATCATGCCGTTCCAGAATGGTAGCCGTAATTCTGAAAGAAGAAAAATGTCTTACAGCATCGTGCCAAAAAAGAGTAAAGTTGTTTAAATTCCTATATATTTCAAGTAAATACATCTGCAATTGCTGAATTTTCCTGATTCCGTTTTTCACCAATTTCCCGGACAAAAAAAGTTACAAGCCGGTTAAAAGAGTTAATTTTGTGACTTTAAACAGTTAAACAAATGCACTCAAGACGAGAAATGTCAATATCGGGTGTTTTAGTAATAGGTAACTTGTTCCGATATCAATATTGTCAAGATTGGTTGTAAAACGTAATGAATTTAATGAATTGCAAATTACGTACGCGTTACGCAAATGATTATGCATCATGTCACTCATGGGCTTCCATACATTTTTTATTTTATCAAGGAGGGTCCAAGGTTTTTATTGATTTTCCACTTTTCGATATAATTTTTCACATAATTATGTTTCTAATAATTGTAACAATGTTGGATGAATTCATTAAAGACAGGATTATGGTTATCGGTCGTGTTTATAACACATGTTCTCTGCTGGTGCGGCCGTAGTTACATAGCAGACGACGCTACACAATTTATGGTTGATGGGCATGTTAGAAGTATATTGGGAGCCAACTGCTATTATTTTCATCATTATTAATTACATTTTTAAATAAATGTGTATTAGTCAACTAACCATGAAATAATACGGCTCCGTTATAGTTGTATTTTTCTGAATATTTTCCAAGGCACTAGCAGGATCACTACGAATTATCTCCCTTTGCGAGCTCTTCTTGATGTACGGCGACCCGTAGATGGCATATTCTCATCTCATCTCATCTCATCTCATCTCATCTTTATAACAATTGTAGTATATATACCAAGCAGAGGTAGCTCCCTTTGTGTGTGTAAACCAAATGAACTGTCATCATATTTACTGAAAATAACACCATGAACACAGAGCCCATAAACAATAAACTATGCTTTATTTCCTTAAAATGCATGTGCACAAATACCACCTTTGCTTCACAAACACACCTTTGAGTGAATGTTCTTTAACGCCACAGTCAGCAATATTAAACATTATAAGCATGATTCACGCCTCTATCATGACATGAGGTCATCATGAACTAGGTCACAGCCCACTCTGTGTGGTGCCAGAGTGTATATGGCACGGAAGGGAATGACGCCCTCATGTAAAGTCTTGATGGATAAGCCAAGTGACTGAGACTGAACATCCAATTCTCATTTTTGTCAGCTCACGGAAGCAACCTAAGGTACTCGGGACCAAATAGGCCCTTGTATACCAAAATGAATTATATACATAATAAAGAATTACAAGGATAATAAGTGTGAATAAAGACTTGGATGGATTTAAAAGTTAACAGGCTTAAGGGTCATAGTTTGCAGGAGTTGTGTGTGTTTGATGTTTGATGTGGGTTATGTTTTATCAACAAATTTAGTGAAGTGTAAATATTTCTACATTTGAATACTTATCCTGCATTATTCCTTTATGCATATACTTCTGGTTTTTTTATAGAAAGGCGAAGCTGTGAGAGGTCTAGCTGTTCCATTGTGTGTGCGGCTAAAACACCCCCACAGACGCCACGTGGCCCCGGAAGTGGTTAAAATATTTAAATCTTACTAAATTTGAAACTTATCCTGCATTACTCCATAATATATGATTATCGGACGGTGCGGAGGTGCACATACCTTCAAAAATCAGGAAACTACAAGAAGCCATCAACATCAAAAGACTCCAGCCGTCAATCAACCGTGACCAAGGCTATTACATACCCCCGGCGTACCATCAACTAATCAAAGACCCCAATCAGCCATAATCCTATTGTTTATATTACTGGCTTCATCCTTTGTTTATGTCGCCGACTTCACCGACGATTGTCATCACTACCCTTGTGTGTACATAACAGGCTTCTCTACTCCAGTATAACAATATCTACTCTACTGTATAAACATTGCTTCCTACTTGTACATTGTATATACTTGTCAACCACGCTCTGTATATCACTTGCTTGATAACGGCGTTAGAACCGACACCGAAAAGTCGCTCTTAATTGTAATAAAGAAGTTGTTCATCCATAAATTCTTATCCTTACTTCACATGTGATTCTCAATAAACCCTCAGTAAAGTCAAGGTACCCCGTACAGCATCCTGAGCGAAGAACCGAACACAGTGACCAAATAATTATATTGGTCTGGGAAAGGGACAACTACAGACTGTTCATGTTGCCTGGTGTGGGAACATCAACCCCACTACCACACAACTATTATAATACAAATATGTTTTTATATTTACGTCACTGTCATGTCACACTGCACATTATCATATAAAGGAAACATCCTTGTGTATTTTCAATATCATATGTTTGTTTAATTGTTTGTGATTTATCGCCGCACTCAGCAATATTCCAGCTATATGACGGCGGTTTGTAAATAATCGAGTCTGGACCAGCCAATCTAGTGATTGATATCATGAGCATCGATCCACGCAATTGGGACCAATGACATGCATCAACCAAGTCAGCGAGCCTGACCACCCGATCCCGTAAGTCGCCTCAATTGGGATCGGTGAAATGCATCAACCAAGTCAGCGAGCCTGACCACCCGATCCCGTAAGTCGCCTCCATTAAACGGGGGACGAAAACTGGTCTGGGAAAGAGACAACTACAAACTGTTCAGATTGCCTTGAATATAGCGTGTGTGACAATCATTGCCATTACCCCTTCAATTATAATTATTATTTTTAATAATGTTGTGCATAGCGTGTGTGTAAATAATCGTCGCTGGCTCCACAACTGTTGTAATGTATCTATTATTTTCACTATGTATGTCTCTTACTGGTCAGTCTACACAGTATTATGTAAAAGAAACAACCCTGTGTGTATTCCATTATCAATTTGACGGGAGACGAACACTGGTCGCGGAAAGGGACAGCTACAGACTTTTCATACTGCTTGTGTATAGCGTGTGTGTAAATACTAGTAATCGTCGCTACCCCCATAACTGTTGTAATATATCTATTATTTTCACTATGTATCACTCCTACTGGTCAGTCTACACAGTATTATATAAAAAAAAACATCCCTGTGTGTTTTCCATTATCCATTTAGCGGGAGACGAACACTGGTCGCGGAAGGTACAGCTGCAGACTTTTCCTATTGCTTGTATATAGCGTGAGTGTGTAAATAATCGTCACTACCTCCACAACTGTCGTAATATATTCATTATTTTCACTATGTATGTCTCTTACTGGTCAGTCTATACAGTATTATATAAAAGAAACACTCCTGGTTGTTTTCAATTATCAATTTGACTGGAGACGAACAGTGGTCGCGGAAAGGGACAAGTACAGAATTTTCCTATTGCATGCTTGTATATAGCGTGAGTGTGTAAATAATCGTCGCTGCCTCCACAATATATATATTATTTTAAATATGTATGACTCCTACTGGCCACACTATACATTGTTAGATAAAAGAAACATCTCTGTGTGTTTTACATTATCAATGAAATAATCGTCGCTACCTCCTCAACAGACTCTTCATATTGCCCTGCATATAGGGTGTTAGAAAATCATTGCCGCTATCCCCACAATTGCAATTATACAATTATGTTTGCACATTTACGACACTGACTTGTCCTTATACACATATGTTGAGGAAACTAAGACTTCAGTCATACTTAGATCGAAAAGCAGGTTGTCTCTGTTACATTGTCGTGAATATACAAAGCACATTTTCATAGTGTTACTAATTAGTAATAGAGAATTACAAAGCTATACACGTCTTCATTAGTAATTGAGAAACACAGTTTTTATCCGAAACTTTCAAAGAAACACATATACATTAAATTATTATATGTATTCTTTTATTAAATTCGTACTTGAATCTATTTTCTTTACTTTCAGTTATATATTACATTATATTTAGTTTTCACATTTCGATAGGATGATGTAGGCGAAACAAGCTAAGATTTCATCAGCTGCGCAAGATGGCAGACGAGTATATAGCATAGCATTATTTGAATGTGATAAACATACATCTGACATTTAAGCCCTGTTTATACGGCCAAATGTTACTCACATAAGCATATTTACTCCTTGTGTATATTTGCTCACGTAAGTAAAAGTATATTTACATTGCGTTCGCACGTGTTGTATGTCAGGCCTGAGTAAATAAAGTTTCCTGTTACGCACATGAAGTTTTGGTCATTTGAGAAAATGTCATCGATGAGGCTTGTCCTACAAAAACGCAGGAGAGATGTTCCCTACTTTCTGGGTGTGGGGTTAGTCCTGGGATTATGTCGGGAGAGGAGTGTGTGGAGGAATCCACGCTCTCAGTACTGGTGGAATACGATTGTGAAAGGGTCTCCTGACGACACACTGTGGGTAAAGAATTTCTGTATGGGAAAAGAAACGTTTTATTTTCTCTGTGAGGAAATAAAACACTATCTGCCAACTAACGAGTTTTATGTCACAGACCCTATTGAGTTGGACCATAAGCTGGCCATTCCTGTCTACTGGCTAGCTAGTTCTGCAGAGTTTCGAACGATTGGGAACCTGTTTGGTGTATCAAAGTCCACCGTACACAAATGTGTACATGAGATCTGAACGTTATCCCCGAGAACCTGCTAGAGAAGTATGTAAAGTTTCCGAAGGATGAAGACCTGAAATTTGTGATCAGTGGTTTTGAGCAAACCTGGGGATTTCCAAACTGTGCTGGGGCTCTGGACGGCACACACATCCCAATCATAGCCCCTACCACAGCTCATGGTGATTACCTAAATAGAAAAGGGTATTACTCTATAATATTACAGGCTTTGTGTGATCACCAATACATCATCAGAGACATTAATGTCGGGTGGCTGGGTAGGGTTCACGACGCGAGAGTCTTTGGTAGTTCTATAGTCTACTATAAAGGGGAGACAAATGACTTGTTTCCGAGCTGCCCAAAACCACTGCAATTACCACATAAACAGGTGTTCATGCCTGTCGTTATCGTTGCAGATGCAGCACATCCTCTCAAACCCTGTGTTATGAAGCCGTACACGCACATTGCCAACTTGTCAATTTCACAGAAAACCTTTAACTACAGATTGAGTCGTGCCAGAATGACAATTGAAAATACAATTGGACGCCTAAAGGGAAGATGGCGTCGTCTCTTGAAGCGCATGGATGTTGGCGTTGAGTTTGCTAGCAATGTGTTGACGACTTGTGTGATTTTACATAACCTGTGTGAAATGCACCGTGAGACCTACATAGGACATGAAGTAGAGGATGTTGACGACACCGAGGATGAAGAAAATGATGATGATGCACAAGAGGATGATCTGACATGCGCAAAGCAACCGAGAGATGACATTTCAGTGTACTTTACAGGATTTTGAATTTGAACATTTTAAGGCATACTGAAAGCAAACTATTAATTACGGCAGGTTTTCATTGACTGATGTATCAAAACTGGGTTTAGTAAACATGTACCTTTCTGTGAAGATAGTAATAAAACATATTCAGGTCAAAATTTCTTTATTTTTATTTCTTTAAAAAATCAGCCGGTCTCGTCATGACCATGACATTCATAGCAAGGTTCAGAACAAAACTTAAAATGTAAAAGAACTTTCAATGGGTGACTTCTCTGGCCGGACTGGGCCTACACAAACAAAGTCCTAACTTATCTGCACTCTTATGCTAAGGAAGTTAACAAATGAAAAAAACAACAAGTTCTTTGTTCAAATCCGGGAACACAAACACAACTCTTCAAAGTTGATAAAAGGAGTGAGGCAATTCATCACAAGAGGCATCAGAAGGGTCTGTTGACTGTCGCCGGTCAGGGGTAGAGCAGGCAGCATACTGGATTGTAGGGTTATTCCAACTCGTTGATGGACCAAACATAGAAGACGATGTTTGAGATGAGGGAGGATTTACCCACCCAAGAACCATTTGCATCATTCGAAACTGGTGGTCTCTTTCCTTGCGTTTCTGCCTTTCTTCAATCTCTAATTTCTTCTTTTCTAGTTCTATTTTCTGAAGTTCGGCATCCACTCTTTTTTTCTTCAAGTGACATCAAAGATGCTTCAAATATATTGTTGTTTTCAGAGTAAGATTTCATAATCAAACCAAGAGTGACCTCCAGCTTTGTCTTCCGTTGTCTTTTCTCTATTTTCTTAATTTTCTTCTTTTGTTCGCTCTTCTGTTCATGTTTGTTTCCTTCTTCCTTACTTCCTTCGTCATTTGTCTCATTCTTCGTTCCTGCATCCTTTTTTTCTTCATTTCGTCACTTACATCAAACTCAGTCCCGCCTCCTGTAGTACCACCAGCCATGTCATCACGGGTATCTGCAGCCTCCATTTCATCACTCTCACTGTTGTCTGGAGTGTCATCACTTGCCAAACTTTGTGCTCTCCCCATACTTTCTACCACCTTGACGGGGGATGTGGACGGTCTCTGTCCAAGTATTTCATTCAACAAATGATAGTGTCGGCAAACTTTTCTACCTTTACCACTAATCCTCTGATTCTTTTTACAATCCCAGTACGTCCTCTTCAAAGTATGCATTCGTATTTTGCAATGTGCTGCATTTTTTTCAAATCCGTGTATTTTCATTTCCTGGGCTATGATAACATATATTGCACTTTTGTTCTTCTTCGGGTCCTCTAACTGTTCCTCAACCTTTTTCTCATTCCAGACAGATGTGACAGGATCAGATAGTTGTATATATTTTCAGAGTTTTATTAGTTTAGATTTTTACTGAATTAAATGTTTAGTCAAGTATGTTTTAAACATTATATACTTCACACTTCAGCTCTCTGTTTCAGCTTACTGCATGAGTACTTTGCCACAGCCTCTATCACCTAGTGCACTATCACACAATAGCCTGCCCAAGCGCGCCCCTCAAAGCCCTTTGTGTTTTACTTTCTAGCTTACTGTCTCCAGTTTAAAGGGTTTAGTTTTTACTACAGTATAGATCACATTTGATGTTACTGTCGAACGAAGGTATCACGTATATTGGACATTTTAGAATTCACAATTTGGACTAATTGTGGTGTTTGATTTGTGGACTTTGGAATTCACTTCTAAAGGTTGGTCTTTTGATGATATTTTATTGTTTGTACGTATTTCTAGGATTTGTAGGTATATTGTGTTTATGCTGTTCATAATTTGGCTGTTTTTGTCATGTTGTAAATATTAGCCAGATCATAGTAATTTGTTGTATTTCTGTATGCATTACAAGTGTTATTATTTGCGTTATGTGAATAATTCAGTGAGCGCTAAGATTAGGCCTAAAATATTATTTAACTAAATCTTCAATCACTGTGAAGCTGATGTATGAACGTATGAAGTATGAAAGTAAGAATGTGAAACATATGTGTTGCTAGGTAACATATTGGTATATATGAATGTGTAATGTATGATGTATGCATGTTTGAGGGTTTTACTATTATATTTTAGAAATGTGTTAAGTTACTATGCAATAACACTATGTATCGGTTTGTAGTAATATTGCTGCTATCAGATTGGTCTGCACAGTGTGTATATATTATTTATTTGTGGTGCAGATGTAGCTGTATTACTCGTGCAGAGGTCTGTGTCTGGACTGATGAACCCAGGTCCACACACTTGGTGGGTTTACTATATATTTTACTATTTATATATATTTCTCATATATTGTATATTGTATGTGCACATGATAGTAAGTGTATCATGTCACGTCTATCTTACTCTATTTATGTTATACACACATATATAAGTACATATGCGGGTTAAGTAGGTTTATAATCTAGGGTTAATTAAGTCTTGATGAGATCTAAGTTTATCAATTAGGAGATATAGCATTTTGTATATATCATCAAATGTAATGAAATATTTGATGTCAGCATATGTTTATATTTTGTGTAATGAATGTTTTACAATTGTTTCAGGGTTTAAGAAATGTATCAGTAATGAATAACTGGCTGTAACTGCGAATAACACCTGCGTCTGTTCTTCATATCATGAAGGAGTTCCAGTTTCATACATGATTTCCATGTTCTATACTTATAAGGAGAGGATCTCTGCACAGAGTTGACATGTCGTTCTTATTAGTTTCAACAAAATCACTTGATTTTCTGGTTCATCAATCACTTGATTGTCTGGTTTGTTTGCAGGCCGCCGTCGTCTGGCGGGAGTACTGCTGTGTGGGGTCAAGCAATAGATACTTACTTTTTTTATGTAAATTGTGTGAATGTCGGATGCAACCGCCAGGGTAGGACATGCTTACCTTCTTCACGAGAAATAACTAATATTTCAGTGGTCCATTCATATAACTTACGGCCATTTTCTTATCCTTGTTTCGGCAGATAATCTGGCCTGGTTATTCTATTGCACTGACAATTTATATGTTACAGGGAATATGTCTAATCGGAAAATATGTTTAATACCTGAACTTTTCAGTGAATATATTTAATTCACACGGGGAATATTCATAATCCCTAAAATTGCAGGTATTATACATATCCCTGGTTTAACAAGAAGTATCTTTGACATATTCCCTGCTTTAACAACAAGTATCTTTAACAACAAGTATCTTTGACATATTCCCTGCTTTAACAACAAGTATTTTTGACATATTCCCTGAAACTGTTTCATTCATGGTTTTTAGAAGTATTATTCTTTCTAGTATCAATATAACAACATTTATGAGTTTATAAATAAAACAAATATCTATTTGACAAATCATATGACAATTCTGACTAGTTTCTGCACGTCACCACACTGAATAATTTCGTATTCCTTCAGAAAATAGTATTGGTTAGAGGACTTCTTGGAAGTGTCTGTGGCTTCTAAGATCTTTATTGTATTCTTCTTTAGGTATCAAGAGCCGTTTTCTCTCATCACTTGTCAACAACGTCTCTACTCTTTAGCTAAACTAAGGTCTTGTCATGTCAGCAATCTTCCTCTTGTTCTGTATCACACATCTGTTATTCAAAGCATCCCGTGTGTCTGTATGCCTAGTCGGTTAGGATCTATTTATTAAGTCTTTGAAAGGCAATCAGAAGTGATACACATAAGGAAGAAAATTTGTGGATGTCGTTGGAACTTCTTTATTGTTTGTTTGTTGTTTTATGCTGCACTCAGCAATATTCCAAATATATGACAGCGGTCTGTAAATGATCGAGTTCGGACCAGACAATCCAGTGATATCATGAATATCAATCCACCAAGTCAGCGAGGCTAACAACCGGATCTGTCAGTCGTCTCTTACAAGCATGGGTTGCTGAAGATCCATTCTACCTTTCTCACACGGGAGGACTGATATAGACGTTTGGTGTTAGCGTTTCATGTATTTTCACAATTGTGTTGCCAAAGACTTGAATAAAGACTTTGCAGTGTCAAGATCTGTTCCGACTGAGGGTAATGGACTTTGCTTCCTGCTGCACAAAAGATTTCTTGCAATATCAAAGACTTCTTTCCTGTTTTTAGCTTTTTTGATAGCCAGAAGTGAAAAGACAAAGACGAAGACAAGACAAGACAAGACATTATCATTATTCTGATGAGACAAGTTGTGTTGTCAATTGTCAAAATATATGTCCGAGACCATTCCTGATTCCATATGCCGTAAATCATGAAATTAATACAAGCAAGACATTAATGTGGAAAATGTGATTGCTCATTGCTCCCATTAACAAATCGCTGCTATGTGTGAAGGAGGTCACGTCAGGGGAAGTTTCTAATCCGCATCAAAGCTTCTAAAATCTAGTGAGCAAAGCATTCAGACAAGCATATCTCTTTACTGTATCTTGAAAACGAATATAATCGGGAAGTTCCAGGCGGAAAATAAATTAAACTGAATCGTTTAAGAAAGCAGACTCAGAATGGCAGCGTCCATACATTACCAGCATGAACTGAAAGAATTTTTTTTTCCAGATTTGTATTTAAGGCCCTATTGACCGACTTCGAGACAGACACACTGCTAAACATAAACCGCCTGCAGGCAACAGACTGCCGATCCTTACCTGCATTGTAACTGTGTGATCAAAACTCAACCGTTATGTTTATCGCCAGCAAAATGGATATTTCTTGAAAATGTACTTTGCAATCATTGTCTTTACTTTATGCATATTCAGTATCGCCAACCCAAATATTCAACAAAACAACAGGGATGGAATAATTGATATGATTCATGAATATGACACAGCATTGGGGCACAGCTTTTAAATATGCCCATTTCACTACCACAAACAGAAGATCCGGGGTAGAATAGGTCTTCAGCAACCCATGCTCGTCGTAAGAGGCGACTATAGGGATCGGGGATCGGGTGCGCTGACTTGGTAGATGCACGTCATCGTATCCCAATTGGATCGATGTTCATGATATCAATCACTGGATTGTCTGGTCCAAACTCGATTATTTACAGACCGCTGTCATATAGCTGGTGTATTGCTGAGCGCAGCATTAAACAACATGAAATGAAACAAAACTACAACAAACAAACCAACACCAACAACACCAATACCTCTTCACCAACAAAAATGAGAGTGAGTTTGGCTCAATGCCACATAAAACAATATTCCATTTATATCACAGTGTCAGCTTAATGTGGAGGAAAGCCTGAAGTGATGCAGGACTTAGATGTTTACAATTTTGTTGAACCCATGAGCTGGGATATTGTAGAGACAAACTGAAAAACAAAACCAGGCAAAATCTGGGATTTGACATTGCTCTGCATAATTTTCTGGTTAAGGGGAGCTAACTCAGGTCAGAAAATATTTAAACTACATAAGCGAAGGTCTGTTTCTCATATCTGACATGCCCATTGTACCCGCTTTACAAACTAAGTTCACCTTTTTAGATTGATAGATTATGTGATGAGAAAGAATAACTTTTTGGTGTGCTCAATTTTTTTCACTGCGGTCACCCTGAAATCCAAGATGGCCGCCAATATGGCCTCCACTTTTCTACCTAACCTATTAACTTCACTATATATCCTATTTGTTTATCAAATATTAATCATAAATCACTACTGACCATCAACAGCTGATGTGTAATATATATCTATTTTGTTTGGGCACAAAATTGAACATTTTAGAACGGAATTACTTGTTCAAAATGGATGCCAAGTTCAAATTAATGATATTCTTTAATCGAAAACGGGGTATTTTTTGTATGGATATATATCAATCAGAATTTCAATTTGGAATAGGATAATACAAATTAACCACATTTGGCTCAGTAAATGTTCATTAAAGGTATATTAGGTTTCATAAAACTACAAATAATGACCAAAAATATGGAATTCATCTGTCAATAAGGGTGAGAAATTAAAAAGCATAGCATCATAAAACTATCTTCTGCACTGTAAACGAATACATGCATTCAGTATATTCAATGAATAACAACTTTGAACAGTTAAAAAAACAAATAAAAAAACAAAAACATTTAAAGTGGTTATGCTTATAATCACTACTATAAACACTTGTCTTGCAAGTAGTGCTGTCTCAGAGAATGTTGCCAAGGACAAACAGACTCCACTGGAGGACAAAATTTGTTGATTTTTGCAAAATTATCTTCGTGTACATTCCTTTGTTATTGTTCACAACAGATTTGTGCATTCAAAAATACAGAAAAGAGTCTTCGTAGCTCTGAACAAACATCAGCACTGCATAAATAAATCACTTCTTCAAGAGATGGATACTGCAAATGCAGAGATTCTGACATCTCAGAACGATCTTGGCTACCATATGTCCCAGGGAATGGCTCCAAATGTACCTTCTTTGTTTGGTTGGGACAACAATGACTACAAAAACAGAGGTCATTTCTCAGGATCATTACAGGGCCATGTTACAAATAATGTTAGGTAATGGTTTAAGCAAGCTAAAAAGCATGGTGAACTTAGTTTGTAAGATGGGTACAATGGCACCCAAAAACTAAGCATGCTACTGGAATCAGACCTTCGATTAACAAGACATGCTGGATGTTATATGGAGGTCAGGTCAATGTGGAAAGTAAATGTTTTGGTGGTTGTTTGCGGACATTCTTGGTCCACTGGAGTCACAAGTGATCGTTCAATGTAGTCACACCGACCATTGCTGTCCACCAGGATGACAGTGTTCGTCCTGACAACAGGAAAGCACATGTAATTACATTCACAGAGTTGGGGTCAGGCTGCTTTATAACACACTGAATATACGGCTGATGTGAGTTACGTATACACTACGTTCCTTCATCACCCGTGAATACATACATCAACCCTTGTCTCTACACACTACGTTCCTTCATCACCCGTGAATACATACATCAACTCTGGCCTCTACACACTACATTCCTTCATCACCCGTGAATACATACATCAACACTGGTCTCTACACACTACGTTCCTTCATCACCCGTGAATACATACATCAACTCTGGTCTCTACACACTACGTTCCTTCATCACCCGTGAATACATACATCAACTCTGGTCTCTACACACTACGTTCCTTCATCACCCGTGAATACATACATCAACTCTGGTCTCTACACACTACGTTCCTTCATCACCCGTGAATACATACATCAACTCTGGTCTCTACACACTACGCTCCTTCATCACCCGTGAATACATACATCAACTCTTCTCTCTACACACTACGTTCCTTCATCACCTGTGAATACATACATCAACACTGGTCTTTACACACTACGTTTCTTCATCACCCGTGAATACATACATCAACTTTGGTCTCTCCACACGACGTTCCTTCATCACACGTGAATACATACATCAACTCTGTTCTCTACACACTACGTTTCTTCATCACCCGTGAATACATACATCAACTCTGGTCTATACACACTACGTTCCTTCATCACCTGTGAATACATACATCAACTCTGGTCTCTACACACTACGTTCCTTCATCACCCGTGAATGCATACATCAACTCTGGCCTCTACACACTATGCTCCTTCATCACCCGTGAATACACACATCAACTCTGCCCTCTACACACTATGCTCCTTCATCACCCGTGAATACACACATCAACTCTGCCCTCTACACACTACGTTCCTTCATCACCCGTGAATACATACATCAACTCTGGTCTCTACACACTACGTTCCTTCATCACCCGTGAATACATACATCAACTCTGGTCTCTACACACTACGTTCCTTCATCACCCGTGAATACATACATCAACTCTGGTCTCTACACACTACGTTCCTTCATCACCCATGAATACATACATCAACTCTGGTCTCTACACACTACGTTCCTTCATCACCCGTGAATACACACATCAACTCTGGTCTATAAACACTACATTCCTTCATCACCCGTGAATACATACATCAACTCTGGTCTCTACACACTACGTTCCTTCATCACCCGTGAATACATACATCAACTCTGGTCTCTACACACTACGTTCCTTCATCACACGTGAATACACACATCAAATCTGGTCTATACACACTACGTTCCTTCATCACCCGTGAATACATACATCAACTCTGGTCTCTACACACTACATTCCTTCATCACCTGTGAATACATACATCAACTCTGGTCTCTTCACACTACGTTCCTTCATCACCCGTGAATACACACATCAACTCTGGTTTCTTCACACTACGTTCCTTCATCACCCGTGAATACACACATCAACTCTGGTTTCTTCACACTACGTTCCTTCATCACCCGTGAATACACACATCAACTTTGGTTTCTTCACACTACGTTCCTTCATCACCCGTGAATACATACATCAACTCTGGTCTCTCCACACTATGCTCCTTCATCACCCGTGAATACAGACATCAACACTAGTCTCTACACACTATGCTCCTTCATCACCTGTGAATACATACATCAACTCTAGTCTCTACACATTACGTTCCTTCATCACCCGTGAATACATACATCAACTCTGGTCTCTACACACTACGTTCCTTCATCACCCGTGAATACATACATCAACTCTGGTCTCTACACACTATGCTCCTTCATCACCCGTGAATACATACATCAACTCTGGTCTCTACACACTACGTTCCTTTATCACCCGTGAATACAAACATCAACTCTGGTCTCTACACACTACGTTCCTTCATCACCCGTGAATACATACATCAACACTGGTCTCTACACACTACGTTCCTTCATCACCCGTGAATACACACATCAACTTCTGTCTCTACACACTACGTTCCTTCATCACCCGTGAATACATACATCAACTCTGGTCTCTACACACTACGTTCCTTCATCACCCGTGAATACATACATCAACTCTGGTCTCTACACACTACGTTCCTTCATCACCCGTGAATACATACATCAACTTCTGTCTCTACACACTACGTTCCTTCATCACCCGTGAATACATACATCAACTCTGGTCTCTACCCACTATGCTCCTTCATCACCCGTGAATACATACATCAACTCTGGTCTCTACACACTACGTTCCTTCATCACCCGTGAATACACACATCAACTCTGGTCTATACACACTACGTTCCTTCATCACCTGTGAATACATACATCAACTCTGGTCTCTACACACTACGTTCCTTCATCACCCGTGAATACACACATCAACTCTGGTCTCTACACACTATGCTCCTTCATCACCCGTGAATACACACATCAACTCTGGTCTCTACACACTACGTTCCTTCATTACCTGTGAATACATACATCAACTCTGGCCTCTACACACTACGTTCCTTCATCACCCGTGAATACATACATCAACTCTTGTCTCTACACACTACGTTCCTTCATTACCCGTGAATACATACATCAACTCTGGCCTCTACACACTACGTTCCTTCATCACCTGTGAATACATACATCAACTCTGGTCTCTACACACTACGTTCCTTCATCACCCGTGAATACATACATCAACTCTGGTCTCTACACACTACGTTCCTTCATCACACGTGAATACATACATCAACTCAGGTCTATACACACTACGTTCCTTCATCACCCGTGAATACATACATCAACTCTGGTCTCTACACACTACATTCCTTCATCACCTGTGAATACACACATCAACTCTGGTCTCTTCACACTACGTTCCTTCATCACCCGTGAATACACACATCAACTCTGGTCTCTTCACATTATGCTCCTTCATCACCTGTGAATACATACATCAACTCTAGTCTCTACACACTACGTTCCTTCATCATCCGTGAATACATACATCAACTCTGTTCTCTACACACTACGTTCCTTCATCACCCGTGATTACATACATCAACTCTGGTCTCTACACACTATGCTCCTTCATCACCCGTGAATACATACATCAACTCTGGTGTCTACACACTACGTTTCTTCATCACCTGTGAATACATACATCGACTCTTGCCTCTACACACTACGTTCCTTCATCACCCGTGAATACACACATCAACTCTGGTCTCTACACACTACGCTCCTTCATCACCCGTGTATACATACATCAACTCTGGTCTCTACACACTACGTTCCTTCATCACCCGTGAATACAAACATCAACTCTGGTCTCTACACACTACGTTCCTTCATCACCCGTGAATACATACATCAACTCTGGTCTCTACACACTACGTTCCTTCATCACCCGTGAATACATACATCACCTCTGGTCTATACATACTACATTCCTTCATCACCCGTGAATACATACATCGACTCTTGCCTCTACACACTACGTTCCTTCATCACCCTTGAATACACACATCAACTCTGGTCTCTACACACTACGTTCCTTCATCACCCGTGAATACATACATCAACTCTGGTCTCTACACACTACGTTCCTTCATCACCCGTGAATACAAACATCAACTCTGGTCTCTACACACTACGTTCCTTCATCACCCGTAAATACATACATCAACACTGGTCTCTACACACTACGTTCCTTCATCACCCGTGAATACATACATCAACTTCTGTCTCTACACACTACGTTCCTTCATCACCCGTGAATACATACATCAACTCTGGTCTCTACACACTACGTTCCTTCATCACACGTGAATACATACATCAACTCTGGTCTCTACACACTATGCTCCTTCATCACCCGTGAATACATACATCAACCCTGGTCTCTACACACTACGTTCCTTCATCACCCGTGAATACATAAATCAACTTTGGTCTCTACACACTACGTTCCTTCATCACCCGTGAATACATACATCCACTCTGGTCTCTACACACTATGCTCCTTCATCACCCGTGAATACAAACATCAACTCTGGTCTCTACACACTATGTTCCTTCATCACCCGTGAATACATACATCGACTCTGGTCTCTACACACTACGTTCCTTCATCACCCGTGAATACATACATCAACTCTGGTCTCTACACACTACGTTCCTTCATCACCCGTGAATACATACATCAACTCTGGTCTCTACACACTACGTTCCTTCATCACCCGTGAATACATACATCAACTCTGGTCACTTCACACTACGTTCCTTCATCACCCGTGAATACACACATCAACTCTGGTCTCTTCACACTACGTTCCTTCATCACCCGTGAATACACACATCAACTCTGATCTCTACACACTATGCTCCTTCATCACCCGTGAATACATACATCAACTCTAGTCTCTACACACTACGTTCCTTCATCACCCGTGAATACATACATCAACTTCTGTCTCTACACACTACGTTCCTTCATCACCCGTGAATACATACATCAACTCTGGCCTCTACACACTACGTTCCTTCATCACCCGTGAATACATACATCAACTCTGGTCTCTACACACTACGTTTCTTCATCACCTGTGAATACATACATCAACTCTGGCCTCTACACACTACGTTCCTTCATCACCCGTGAATACACACATCAACTCTGGTCTCTACACACTATGCTCCTTCATAACCCGTGAATACATACATCAACTCTGGTCTCTACACACTACGTTCCTTCATCACCGTGAATACAAACATCAACTCTGGTCTCTACACACTACGTTCCCTCATCACCCGTGAATACATACATCAACTCTGGTCTCTACACACTATGCTCCTTCATCACCCGTGAATACATACATCAACTCTGGTCTATACATACTACATTCCTTCATCACCCGTGAATACATACATCGACTCTTGCCTCTACACACTACGTTCCTTCATCACCCGTGAATACACACATCAACTCTGGTCTCTACACACTACGTTCCTTCATCACCCGTGAATACATACATCAACTCTGGTCTCTACACACTACGTTCCTTCATCACCCGTGAATACAAACATCAACTCTGGTCTCTACACACTACGTTCCTTCATCACCTGTGAATACATACATCAACACTGGTCTCTACACACTACGTTCCTTCATCACCCGTGAATACATACATCAACTTCTGTCTCTACACACTACGTTCCTTCATCACCCGTGAATACATACATCAACTCTGGTCTCTACACACTACGTTCCTTCATCACACTTGAATACATACATCAACTCTGGTCTCTACACACTATGCTCCTTCATCACCCGTGAATACATACATCAACCCTGGTCTCTACACACTACGTTCCTTTATCACCCGTGAATACATCAATCAAATTTGGTCTCTACACACTACGTTCCTTCATCACCCGTGAATACATACATCAACTCTGGTCTCTACACACTACGCTCCTTCATCACCCGTGAATACAAACATCAACTCTGGTCTCTACACACTATGTTCCTTCATCACCCGTGAATACATACATCGACTCTGGTCTCTACACACTACGTTCCTTCATCACCTGTGAATACATACATCGACTCTTGCCTCTAAACACTACGTTCCTTCATCACCCGTGAATACACAAATCAACTCTGGTCTCTACACACTATGCTCCTTCATCACCCGTGAATACATACATCAACTCTGGTCTATACACACTACGCTCCTTCATCGTCCGTGAATACATACATCAACACTGGTCTCTACACACTACGTTCCTTCATCATCCGTGAATACATAAATCAACTTTGGTCTCTACACACTACGTTCCTTCATCACCGGTGAATACATACATCAACTCTGGACTCTACACACTACGCTTCTTCATCACCGGTGAATACATACATCAACTCTGGTCTCTACACACTACATTCCTTCATCACCCGTGAATACATACATCGACTCTTGCCTCTACACACTACGTTCCTTCATCAACCGTGAATACACACATCAACTCTGGTCTCTACACACTACGTTCCTTCATCACCCGTGAATACATACATCAACTCTGGTCTCTACACACTACGTTCCTTCATCACCCGTGAATACAAACATCAACTCTGGTCTCTACACACTACGTTCCTTCATCACCCGTGAATACATACATCAACACTGGTCTCTACACACTACGTTCCTTCATCACCCGTGAATACATACATCAACTTCTGTCTCTACACACTACGTTCCTTCATCAACCGTGAATACATACATCAACTCTGGTCTCTACACACTACGTTCCTTCATCACCCGTGAATACATACATCAACTCTGGTCTCTACACACTACGTTCCTTCATCACCCGTGAATACATACATCAACTTCTGTCTCTACACACTACGTTCCTTCATCACCCGTGAATACATACATCAACTCTGGTCTCTACACACTACGTTCCTTCATCACCCGTGAATACATACATCAACTCTGGTCTCTACACACTACGTTCCTTCATCACCCGTGAATACACACATCAACTCTGGTCTATACACACTACGTTCCTTCATCACCTGTGAATACATACATCAACTCTGGTCTCTACACACTACGTTCCTTCATCACCCGTGAATACATACATCAACTCTGGTCTCTACACACTACGTTCCTTCATCACCTGAGAATACATACATCAACTCTGGTCTCTACACACTACGTTCCTTCATCACCGGTGAATACATACATCAACTCTAGTCTCTACACACTACGTTCCTTCATCACCCGTGAATACATACATCAACTCTGGTCTCTACACACTACGTTCCTTCATCACCCGTGAATACATACATCAACTCTGGTCTCTAAACACTACGTTCCTTCATCACCCATGAATACATACATCAACTCTGGTCTCTACACACTACGTTCCTTCATCACCCGTGAATACATACATCAACTCTGGTCTCTACACACTACGTTCCTTCATCACCCGTGAATACATACATCAACTCTGGTCTCTACACACTACGTTCCTTCATCACACGTGAATACACACATCAACTCAGGTCTATACACACTACGTTCCTTCATCACCCGTGAATACATACATCAACTCTGGTCTCTACACACTACATTCCTTCATCACCTGTGCATACACACATCAACTCTGGTCTCTTCACACTACGTTCCTTCATCACCCGTGAATACACACATCAACTCTGGTCTCTTCACACTACGTTCCTTCATCACCTGTGAATACACACATCAACTCTGGTCTCTACAGACTATGCTCCTTCATCACCCGTGAATACATACATCAACTCTAGTCTCTACACACTACGTTCCTTCATCACCCGTGAATACATACATCAAATCTGTTCTCTACACACTACGTTCCTTCATCACCCGTGATTACATACATCAACTCTGGTCTCTACACACTATGCTCCTTCATCACCCGTGAATACATACATCAACTCTGGTCTCTACACACTACGTTCCTTCATCACCCGTGAATATATACATCGACTCTTGCCTCTACACACTACGTTCCTTCATCACCCGTGAATACACACATCAACTCTGGTCTCTACACACTACGTTCCTTCATCACCCGTGAATACATACATCAACTCTGGTCTCTACACACTACGTTCCTTCATCACCCGTGAATACAAACATCAACTCTGGTCTCTACACACTACGTTCCTTCATCACCCGTGAATACATACATCAACTCTGGTCTCTACACACTACGTTCCTTCATCACCCGTGAATATATACATCAACTCTGGTCTCTACACACTACGTTCCTTCATCACCCGTGAATATATACATCGACTCTTGCCTCTACACACTACGTTCCTTCATCACCCGTGAATACACACATCAACTCTGGTCTCTAAACACTACGTTCCTTCATCACCCGTGAATACATACATCAACTCTGGTCTCTACACACTACGTTCCTTCATCACCCGTGAATACAAACATCAACTCTGGTCTCTACACACTACGTTCCTTCATCACCCGTGAATACATACATCAACTCTGGTCTCTACACACTACGTTCCTTCATCACCCGTGAATACATACATCAACTCTGGTCTCTACACACTACGTTCCTTCATCACCCGTGAATATATACATCGACTCTTGCCTCTACACACTACGTTCCTTCATCACCCGTGAATACACACATCAACTCTGGTCTCTACACACTACGTTCCTTCATCACCCGTGAATACATACATCAACTCTGGTGTCTACACACTACGTTCCTTCATCACCCGTGAATACAAACATCAACTCTGGTCTCTACACACTACGTTCCTTCATCACCCGTGAATACATACATCAACTCTGGTCTCTACACACTACGTTCCTTCATCACCCGTGAATACATACATCAACTCTGGTCTCTACACACTACGTTCCTTCATCACCCGTGAATACAAACATCAACTCTGGTCTCTACACACTACGTTCCTTCATCACCCGTGAATACATACATCAACACTGGTCTCTACACAGTACGTTCCTTCATCACCCGTGAATACATACATCAACTTCTGTCTCTACACACTACGTTCCTTCATCACCCGTGAATACATACATCAACTCTGGTCTCTACACACTACATTCCTTCATCACACGCGAATACATACATCAATTCTGGTCTCTACACACTATGCTCCTTCATCACCCGTGAATACATACATCAACCCTGGTCTCTACACACTACGTTCCTTCATCACCCGTGAATACATAAATCAACTTTGGTCTCAACACACTACGTTCCTTCATCACCCATGATTACATACATCAACTCTGGTCTCTACACACTACGCTCCTTCATCACCCGTGAATACAAACATCAACTCTGGTCTCTACACACTATGTTCCTTCATCACCCGTGAATACATACATCGACTCTGGTCTCTACACACTACGTTCCTTCATCACCCGTGAATACATACATCAACTCTGGTCTCTACACACTACATTCCTTCATCACCCGTGAATACATACATCAACCCTGGTCTCTACACACTACATTCCTTCATCACCCGTGAATACAAACATCAACTCTGGTCTCTACACACTATGTTCCTTCATCACCCGTGAATACATACATCGACTCTGGTCTCTTCACACTACGTTCCTTCATCACCCGTGAATACACACATCAACTCTGGTCTCTCCACACTATGCTCCTTCATCACCCGTGAATACATACATCAACTCTAGTCTCTACACACTATGCTCCTTCATCACCTGTGAATACATACATCAACTCTAGTCTCTACACACTACGTTCCTTCATCACCCGTGAATACATACATCAACTCTGGCCTCTACACACTACATTCCTTCATCACCCGTGAATACATACATCAACTCTGGTCTCTACACACTATGCTCCTTCATCACCCGTGAATACATACATCAACTCTGGTCTCTACACAGTACGTTCCTTCATCACCTGTGAATACATACATCGACTCTTGCCTCTACACACTACGTTCCTTCATCACCTGTGAATACATACATCAACTTTGGTCTCTACACACTACGTTCCTTCATCACCCGTGAATACATACATCAACACTGGTCTCTACACACTATGCTCCTTCATCACCCGTGAATACATACATCAACTCTGGTCTCTACACGCTACATTCCTTCATCAGCCGTGAATACATACATCAACTCTGGTCTCTACACACTACTTTCCTTCATCACCCGTGAATACATACATCAACTCTGGTCTCTGCACACTACATTCCTACATCAGCCTGAAAGGGCCAGGATGTCAATGGTTCTAGGTGTATTTGAATAACGCATGAGTCTGAGGAAACACCTGTATTTCATACATGCCCGCAGTGTGGTCACTATGTTGAATGAGGCAGCCAGAGCCGAGTAAGCTTGGGGTTTATCGGCTATTGCTTGCAAACAATGCTTCAGAACAGTTGACATACTGACCCTTTAAATACATATGGCAACTCTATTTATCTCTGTTTAATCTGATGCAGAGATGGCATCTATCAAAATGTGAAAGTGGTAGTCCACAAAGAAACATCACCAGTCCCTGTGAGCCAGGAACAAGCAGTGCATAGCTGACCTCTCGTCATGACAAACCCTAAGTTTGCTTACCTTGTCCCATACATGATAGATGGAGACCACACACGGTTAGCTGACCTCTCGTCATGACAAACCCCAAGTTTGCTTACCTTGTCCCATACATGATAGATGGCGACCACACACGGTTAGCTGACCTCTCGTCATGACAAACCCCAAGTTTGCTTACCTTGTCCCATACATGATAGATGGCGACCACACACGGTTAGCTGACCTCTCGTCATGACAAACCCCAAGTTGGCTTACCTTGTCCCATACATGATAGATGGCGACCACACACGGTTAGCTGACCTCTCATCTCTTATGTTAGTGGAAATGCCCAGGTCTTGACATTTCGCTCCAAGAACACTGTCTGCTGTATATCTGTAACATTTAATATAAGATAGTTATGCTATAATGCACAAACAACAATGTAGGACAAAGCTTGGTATATTTCAGGATAAAACATTGTTATATCTTTACGTCATTTCTGGAGATTCTAACTTGCACTTGCAATTTGATGACGTCGTATATATGACGATGTTATTTTTTAGAATGACTTCTTCCCCATAGATGTAGCTGGGCAACACAGATAATTGCGATGACCGAGCAATCACATCTCAAAGCATGAGAGATATGACAATCAGTATCAGGAAAAAAGGTACAGGTAACCAAAGTGAAGATTGGGAGAATATGTGGGAAATACCCACCTGTGCATCAAATGGACTTGTCCGACCATGAGGGGTTGCGCCCATGGTTTATTCTTCCTGCAGTGTTTTATTTATGACAAACAACTCCCACTTGTTTATTTCTTAATTAACCAGTATATTTTAGCTGTCTAAAAACTAAATGTATTTAGCACTTGGCCTTTTTATTTTCCTCCAAATGTGAACAAACCTATCCTAATCAACAATGAAATACACCTGACTGAAGAGAAATCTGTTGTTAATTTCCTAGGATATGCAGACATACCTCAACCATTCCCTATGAAATTCTAAAGTGTTATTAGTACTTATTAAACACAAGTTAAAATTGTTTTCAGAGAACAAGCAGTTGTGAACAAACATAGTTCAAACATTGATGAAACTAAAACTTCTACAATCATAGTTACCAATTGATCCTCTTGGCTGCTTGCTGTCTTCGGTCTTAGTAGTGGTACTCATATCAATTACTCAAAGATCGGTCCAGAAGTTGGACATGGAGCGCTTATTTGAACAGGGTACATCTTGTAATTCCCAATAATAGCATATTATTACTCATCACATCACTCCAGTTTGATAACGGTATAAGAATCTACATCAAAATGTCGCTGTTTGCAACACTCATGAGACTGTTATCCATAAAGTTGTATGTTTTGTTATCACATGACGCATGCACAATTTCTAAACTAAATAACAGACCAACTTGAAATTTATCTACACTATGGGTCCGTATTAATGACCAACACTTACTGTCCTTTGTCGTTGAGGAAATCCATTAAGGAATCTACCAGCTTGTTCTTGGCTTCAGGACTTCGGTTTTCTTCAATGATCTTCTGAAACCGAGGGCGCCCTTGTTCAATCTTTTGCCAAGGCCTATCAACAGTTGAGTTTCCAAAGGCATGGTGATCTAAAAAGGGCATATAAAAAAATCCCTCAAACCAAACTTTAACACAAAAGAGAGTGTTATCCCAATATAACATTTGTTATACGTCAAGAACACATCAGTTTCTGGGGAATTTTTGTCAAAGTTTCTAAAATTTAACATTACCTTGTACGGAAAAATGAAATTTGATCATAAATAAACACAGCAGATGACAATAAAACCAATCGCCCAAACGCATCACGGCAACGGCCATGGTAACCCCATGCACTTGAGTTCCTTGCAAAATGAAATGCACATGCATTCCCCCATTTTTTGCCCTAAAAAAATCCCAACAGAGAGGATAACATTCATTCGTTATTGAATTGCTACCACATGCCAAGATTGACAAGAAATCAGCGACACCAAACCCTTGGACAATTGCAAGCTGGACAAACCGCCCGGCAAGTAGCCAATGCATTTCAAGTCCATGTAAGGACCATATACAGGCTCCAGCAAAGGTACCAGACCACCAATACTTCAGATGACCGACCACGTAGTGGAAGACCAAGGGTCACCACCTGATGTCAGGATCGTCAGACAGCATCAAGATCGCTTTGTTACTGCTATGGAAACTGGTTGACAGACCATGGGGACACACCAGCGACACATTAGTGAGGACATCGTGCGTTTGACCATTGACGAGCAGACACCTCCACTGTCACAGGCCACACTGAGGACCCATTCTGACACCATGTCATCGCCGGGACCGTCTTCAGTGGGCAACACAGCACCAGCATTGGCGCCAGCACAGCAGAGAAGACGAGAGCTGTTACTTTATCTCAACGGCAGATGGCAGAGAGAGAGCCTGGCGACACCATGGGGAACGTTATTCGGATGCTGGTGTTGTTTAGAGAGACTCGTGGGATGGTCCGAGCATCATGGTGTGGGGAGGAATTGGTCTTGCACAGAGGGTTGGCCTGTGGTCTTCCAGAATATTGGTCCAGGGAGAGGCAATGGTGTCACAGCAGCTTGGTACATTGATCAAGTCTTGAGACCACACGCCATACCTCATTTGCATCATTTCAGCATGATAACGCCCATGCCCACACTGCGAGAGCAACAAGAGACTTCCTCCAGCAGAATGGCATTAGAACCATGCAGTGGCCTGCCCTCTGTTCCGATTTAAATCCCATTGAGCACCTGTGGGATGAGATTCAAAGACAGCTGAATGACGTCCGACCAAGGCCGACAGCTGCAGCTGAACTGCGTCAGGCGTTCCTCAGAGTGTGGGCTCAAGTGCCTATGGCCATCATCAACTGCCTCATCCATTCCATGTATCGACGTTACACGGCAGTCATCAATGCACATGGCGGACACAAGAGATACTGACTTGTGATGCCATTTTCTCAGAGACTAGTCTTGTGTTTCACTTTAAGAAAATTTGACACTTTAATTTCAACCTTGATGATCAGTTTTGCCAAGTTTCATCTTCTTAATATGTCTCAAAGTATGTTTACAGTGTTTAGACAAATAAAGTTTCTCATATATCTATTCATGGTGACGTTTCTTTTGCGGTTCAGTATAGATCTTGATTATTGATCATAGCATCTTGACTGGGCGCCGCCATTTTTTTTAAGCAAATGCAAGTGATACAAGAGGTGGAATCTGATTGGTCCATAGGAGAGGATTAGAAGGGACATAACTTGTAATAGCCACTGGTGGCGCTACGATCAAGCGCAGGAATTCCAGCCTTGTTAGGCAAGGGTGGAAACTGGACTTTTAAAGTCAGTTCACTCTATTGCCTCACAAAGATGACTGTGCCACTGACACTAGAGGATGTACAACACAACCCTGGTTACCTCCGAGTGGCAGCCTTTGCATTCTTCTCTCTTCTTCAGAACTCTCTGTCAGGTACATCGCCAGCGGATGTGGGCCTCTGAAATAGCAGAGTAAAAGAGAACTGCAACTGCTTTAAGAGACATTGAAATCATACTAGTTTCATACAACTACTTAAATTACTAATCAGCGTTGCATCTCTGTATGAGTGGGTGAAGCATTTAGAGCAGCATATCTGATTTCAAAAATGAACTTAAACAGTTGTTGTTACTTAGATTGGGAGGTCAGCTGACAACCTTCTCTGGAGGGATTAATAGAGTGAGTGAGTGCCTTAAACTGTAATGTTGCATCAGCATTATTTCATTGGCATTGTGTGTTCACAATCAGGTCACAATGAAACACAATCAGCACTAATCCACACAATCAGGGCACAGTGATATGCAATCAGCAATGGTACGCACAATCAGGGCACAATGGAACACAATCAGCACTAATACACACAATCAGGGCACAATGATACACAATCAGCACTAATACACACAATCAGGGCACAATGATACACAATCAGCCTTAATCCACACAATCAGGGCACAGTGATATAAATCAGCACTAATACACACAATCAGGGCACAATGAAACACAATCAGCTCTAATACACACAATCAGGGCACAATGGAACACAATCAGCAGTAATACACACAATCAGGGCACAATGATACACAATCAAGGCACAATGATACACAATCAAGGCACAATGATACACAATCAGGGCACAATGATACACAATCAGGGCACAATGATACACAATCAGGGCACAATGAAACACAATCAGCTCTAATACACACAATCAGGGCACAATGATACACAATCAGGGCATAATGATACACAATCAGGGCACAATGATACACACAATCAGGGCACAATGATACACAATCAGGGCACAATGATATACAATCAAGGCACATTTATACACAATCAGGGCACAATGATACAGTGATGGGCAATCATTAAAGCCACGGCTTGACCACCTGATCCCCATTTAGGCATCTTTTATGACAACTATGAGAGCAACTTTGGTCCATTCGGAATACCCTGAATATTTGCCAAACATTTTAAAACCAAATTTGTTGAAAAATGGTAAATGACATCTGAATATCATCATGAATTATTTTTGAAAACCATAATACAAATGTTGCGAGAGTGTCTCGATTGTAATCAGTTGCATGATGGCGTGTCAGAAGAATGTGGGAGGAGGCAAGAAGTGACTCAGGACTCACGGGTTTAGCACTATGCTGGAACCCATGAGAATGGTGCTGACAAACCAGTGATGAAAGTCTGAGTGAAACTGGGAATCGAAACATGATCAGCAGATCCTGGCATAACTAAGGGTGGCAACATTGCACAGTATACAGCTCACCAATTGACCACAGATTTCATATTTTCTGGGCATCATGATGATCTACTTCAATCTACATACCCTGCTTCAAGGAGAACAAGGTGGAACCCGTTATACTGGGAGGTGACTACGTCTTTAGACAGGTCTTGCAAGAACGTCTCAGCACATGTGTCCGAGGCTATGAAATCCCTCGCCAAGAACCCTGAAGTAAAACTCTTTGTCAGCTAGAATAGTGGTTTCATGTTGCTTTCAGTAATTTCGTATAAAGAATGGGCTTTACAAATAATACCCATGTGGGGAATAGAACCTGGGTGTTTCGAGTGGTGAGCCACCACTTTAACTACGAGGATGACCCTATGAAGATCTGGTGTAGAATAGGTCTTCAGCACCCCATTCTTGTCGTAAGAGGAGACTAACGTGACCGGGTGGGCATGCTCGCTGACGTGGTTGATGCATGTTGTCGTATCCCAATTGTGTAGATCGATGCACATGATGTCAATCACTGGATGTTCTGATCCTTCATTATTTACAGACCACCTTCATATAGCTGGAATATCGCTCAGTGCGGCGTTAAACAACAAACAAACAAAGTGAGTGAGTGAGTGAGTTCGGTTTTACGCCGCTTTTAGCAATATTTCAGCAATATCACAGCGGGGGACACCAGAAATGGGCTTCACACATAGTATCCATGTCGGGAATCGAACCCGGGTCTTCGGCGTGACGAGCTAACGCTTTAACCACTAGGCTACCCGACCGCCCCTAAACAAACAACGCATTAGGCTACCAACTCTTCATTGTGGGGAAGGGAAAGGCTCTCACCAAACTTCCATCATCCTATTCTATAAATAGAATTGCATAATCACAATATTTAAAATGTCCTCATAAGAAATCCTTCGTAACTAATCTTGACACACGTACCTGTCAAGAAAAATATGATTTGGGATTGTGCCATTATATCACTACATCATATGATACAAGTAATCAATCAGTTGTGTGAAGACTCAGTGTTATATAAGTACAGGAACTTTGACAAGTGTTACCTCTTCCTTTCCTGTTTGGGAGGTTTTCTCCGAGTATGTTCAGAAGAACTCCAATCTTGCCCTGTTTGTTGATCCCCAGCCAAATCCCACCCTCTCTCCCCGGCTTCTGGTCCAAGCCTACTCAGAAACAACACACAAACAACAATGGTAAACTCAATGGTAAACTCAATGGTAAACTCAATGGTAAACTCAATGGTAAACTCAATGGTAAACTCAATGGTAAACTTAATGGTAAACTTAATGGTAAATGACAACTTAGCTTTTCACAGAACACAATTTTAACTAACAGGAATGGTATGTTACTTCAAACGCTAAAAAAAGCATCAGATTTGAACTTGAAAGAATTTTCAAAATACTAAGAAATACATCATTGATAAAAAAAATCACAATTTAAGTGAACTTATATAAATAATTCATCACAGATATCATAATCATTTCCTTCATTGGAAATTTAATCCAACATTGACAAATTCATTTACAACCTGAAACAAGGCAAAGAGTGAGCAGGGCTCACGAATACCCCCGACTTTGACTCCCTACATACTTCTAAGTTCAAAACGGGAAAAAGAGCAAAATTTTCTCAGAAAATCAAAGTATCGGAATCAAGTAATAGGTTGCACAAATGCTGAAGAAAAACAAATTCTATGTTCAAAAAACAAGAAAGAAAATAATATTTGTTCAGAAAATACACATACCAAAATCAAAATGTAGCACTGCACCTCTTCTATTGAAAGTTTCCTTAAATTTGTAAAGAATCTTTTGGCATAGAAAGTGTTCACCAAGTTTCAATGAATCTATGCAGTAGTTTTCAAGTTATGGGTCTTACAAAAAATTACCTCGGAAGGACGGACGGGAGGACAGATGGACTGACAGAATTCCTTGGTATAACTAAACACCCTCCCTTTTAGTTCAGTGGCATAAAAATTGGAAGAATGATTTTGGATGATAATAAACAGAATCTGACCCATGTGTCTTTTGAAATAGTGTTTATATTGTGGTAACAAAAGAAACCAGGTGAAATTCAATATTAATTGGCACAGTGGTTATGTTGAACATGTCTTACTGCTGAGGCAGTTGTCCTTCTCCCCCCAGTATGCTGCTGTTGATGTGGGTCGAGTCCAGAACTCATCTCGGTTGTTGGCAAGAACTAGGCGGTAGGCGCCACATTCCTCTCGGTCATTCAGTTGGAAGAACAAGATACACATCTTGGTTGCTCACCAGTTACACCTGTTTGGGAAATTAAGAATGCATTATATTGAGATGGCCATTGTGATAGCAAGAGACAAGGTCCTGAATGTTAATTAGATGTTGTGGTATTGGGGCCTTTGTTACTTAGTGGTAGTCGACTGTCAGCCGTTGTCTTATAAATGAGAGGTCAAATTGACATGGATACATGAGGGAGGACCCTTGGGCTATGACATGGTACATACTTAGGGACTAGTATATGTCATTCCTGCTAAACCGACCGAAACTTTAAAAGAAATATCCCCAGGAACACAAGATAGTATGTAGGCAAACAATAATTAAAATCCTGAAATCTGAACCTTTTTTTTTTTGTCTGTACACAGTACGTGCGGCCACAACAGGTCACGTGTTACTGGAACTATGTTACGTAAGGATAATGTACCGGTTGTAAGCATTTCCTTCAGAACCAAAGCAATGTGGCCAAACAGTGACATGACAACATGACCACAAATACATATCCACCGGATTTGTTTGAGCTAGATAAGTAGCAGATTGTTTCAATCTACCTAAATCTGCATGGACTGGAGTGATCTCCAGATACAAAGTCCACAGCAATTTCAAAGAGAGATGTTCCGTCGTCTGCGTTTTGCACACGCTTGCGACCTACGGGATAACAGCGATTCTACTGCAAACCCAAAATATCAGAAAATAAAGAGTTCTTTACGCCGAGTCCCATCAGATCACGACCATCAACTTCAACTTCGTGGATAGTGAACAGCTGTCGAACTCCGTCAATCTATAGCCGGTTTGATTTTTATTGACATTCCGCAGCGGAAGTTTACATCGATTGTGTCAAAATGTAAAATTTGGAGGATTCGAAATCAGTTAGATATATTTTTATTATGTATCATTCTAATTATCAAAATAATTATTTTGCGATGTTTTAACCCGTAATCGTTTACTCCATAACACTCCAATTTACTATCAAGGAAGGTAAAATGAATTTCATTTTAAATTGTATTTCGTATTTATCAATAGGACACAATTTACATCAGACTTTTCGGGGTAAATTATTGTTCAGAAAATACATGTTACAAATTTTATAGAAGCCTTTCTACAAACATTTTTTTTTTCAATTTAGTCTCATTCATAATTATGTAAATGATATAAACTTTGATAGAAACTAACTTTAACAGGATTATTTATGATCTTACGTATTTGCTCATTCATGAATATTTTGCCTCCCTGTCTCAAAATGGCAGCCCCCGTATGGGCAAGGGCAAATTCGGAATGTTTACAGAAAATAAAACGGAGTTTAAAGAGCCACTATAGATTATTTTCTGGTAGTAACTCCAATTTGTAAAAAGCACTCTCGTAATGCCTTTATTTTCTGCAACTGTCACAAATAGGCATTGTGTTTTCGTGTTGTTCAACACTATCCTGGCCTACAATCTCTACTTTTGTTGAAGCTAAACTCGCGTGCGCTGGACTACTGACTGATGTAGATAAGACTCACCGGCATTCCTGCTAGTGTCTACAAAGCTTGATTATATAACCGACATCGAGCGGTCGAATGAAAGCATGGCATTTGAAGAAAACCTGAATTTATTATGTGCCATGCCAACTAGATATAGAATCATTCACAGAATAGATCATTGCCGTCTGGCTGAAAATAGGCCAGCAGCAAATCTGTATGTGTACTGATCGGATTGTAGTATCAGGCATCTGCTGGTCATTAAAACCATAGCTATGAATCCTTCCAACAGTTACATTCTTTCTGTCTGATGCTGAATTTACACAAGCTTCGTCAGAGTGCACGAGAGAACATTTGTGTACCTGTTAGTTCACAGACCATTTTTCTCCAAATACACCAATCATTTCTTTTGAAAATAAATTCTTGTTAGGATTATCTACTGCCCGGGACTATAGAATGTTGCCCAACTGGAGTTTAACCATATGTTCGTCTGACAAAGTGACCGACAAATATTACTGTATATTTTCAAGATAAAATAAAAGAGTGTAAAACATGCTCATACTATGAGATTGCAAGACCTAAAACAATTCCAGAGCTACTATTGACATAGAAAAACCTGACCCCACAATGTATGCAAAGAAATGAACCAATTTATCCTTACAATGATAAGCAAACACACACACATCCACTCGATGTAAGTAAACAATGATATCTTCAAATCAGTACTTGACATACCATATAATATGTAGTGTATTGTCTGGAAAGATTAACAATAGCATTGAAGCTTCACCATCAAATTCAATAAGTGAGGACAATGATCAGTAAAGAAACATTGTTTTAATAGACATATAATACAAGCATTACGGTAATCTCACATTAAGTTGTCTGTGTATATAATATACATCAGATATGATAACATAACATAGGCACTAATAACTTCTCCCACATTTGTGATGGTGGCACGAGTTAGATCTTCAAAGCAACAAACTTATTGTGAGATAATTTCCAGCTGTACATCATTTGAAGTGAGCAGAAATTAACTTACCAGTAAATTTTCTATTACACCGGAGAAGTGACACTATGGATCAAAGTCTGCAATTCGTTAATATAAGTGCACTGTTCGAATTTATTTCTTTAAAAGCGACTGTTAAATTCTAATTCTTAAATAGCTCTAGAATGGAGATGCTGGTTACAAACCAGAAAGCAGTCATAGCTGTAAAAAAACAAATAAACAACGATAAGCAGTTCAAAACTATTTTGGTGTCACATTATATTATGTAACATGAGTCGGGAAGTTATGTGCAGTGATACACTGGCATTCATCCCAAACAGCTGCAATGTCAGTTCAAACCTGGATGACCCCAGATGGTAATATGTACGACCCTTCTAATGGATATTAGTAAAAACAGACTATCTTTATCCATTATTAGAATAATGATTACATAGAGTATAAGTTAAATGGGCTTTAACACAAATGGATTTTATTTATCAGTTAGAGGTAGGTGCTAACTGGATTATGATATTCTGAACCATTTTCTCAATATTTGAAAACAAATCATGGAAGTATTTCCATTAGTGTTTGTTGTGTAGGATATTTAACAATAGCTTGTGACTATGAATATATTTGTTTGTGAATCACTGTATTAAGTGAAAATTAGTGATATCAGAAATTGGCAGTCAGAAGTTTGAATGTATTTCCGATATCAATAAAAATATCAGTTAAATTTGACATGCATGTTTCAATTGATTCAGTGATAAAAAGGCAAACCTTCTTATATTCTCATCAAATGTGCAGTGCTTATCATTTGCATCAATTCTCAATTTTCAGCTGCAGCCAGTGAGAAGTTTGACCTTGTTGTGATCGGAGGAGGCAGTGGAGGGTTGGCATGTTCCAAAGAAGGTGAAATTGTTCCAGTACTCTGGATGCTCCATTACAATTACCTGTGCCTCTCTACATTGAAGGGGGCACGGGTGGCCCAGTCGTCTAAGGCACCGCAATTCGCTGTGCAGAGTTGCGTCCCTTGGGCACGCCAGAAACCTATGATTGTGGGTTCGAATCCCGGTCCGCCCCAATTATGTTTCTAGGTTTGTCAGCACCATACCCGTGCTCGTGGGTTTCACCGAAGTGGTAAACGTCTTAGACCTGCATCACTTCGGGCTTTCCTCCCACATTAAGCTGACACGCTGTGATATAACTGGAATACTGTTAAAAGCGGCGTTAAACACAACTCACTCACTCACTCACTCTACATTGAATATTCCCCTCCAAATAGTTGGTGTATCTTTCTAGCTCAGCTGAAACAACTATCACCTGTGGTGACATCGTGGTAAACAATCCACTAAATATGTTCAAACCACATCTGTAAAACCAAAAGGTGTGTGATGCTTTGCATGGATGATCCATTTTTTGTCAGTTTTGCCATTTACTCAGCTGAATCTTCATGCATTGATGCGTTATAGAATGTTGATGTGCTTTATAATTTATGGGGTAGTTCTATGACAATGACCTTTGAACTCCATGCAGGCTAAGTTTCCATGTTGGAAATGTACATTTTAGTATGTGAGAGTGAGTGGGGTTTAATGCCGCTTTTAACATTATTCCAGTTATATCACGGCGAAGTCAGCATAATGTGGGAGGAAAGCCCAAATTGATGCAGGTCTTGGACGTTTACCACATGGATGAAACCCATGAGCACGGGTATGGTGCTGACAAACCTAGAAACATAATCATGGCAAACCGGAAATTCGAACCCACAGTCATAGGTTTCTGGTGTGCCCAAGGGACGCAACTCTGCACAGCGAATCATGACGCCTAAGACGGCACTGCCACCAGTGCCCCCTTTAGTATGAAGTTCAGAATATATATCTGTTTTCATTTGTGTTATGTGATGTATTTTGTTTTACAAGTTTATCTAAGTTCATATTCAGAAACTTATCAGGTTTAACTTAAGGTGAGCTTTTCAAAACATCATGGTTGTTTTAAATGAATATAATGTTTAATGTTTTGAAGAAAATCAAGAGTTGATGTCCACAGTGTGGGATCTGGCTGCTAGTGAGATATGACATTGTTAATTGCTGATCAGACTATCAACCACTAGTTTCATGGTTTCCATGATGTAGTGTGAATATTTCTGTCCATTCACTCACTCACTCACTCACTCACTCACTCACTCACTCACTCACTCACTACCCACTCATTCACTCACTCACTCACTTGCTACCCACTCATTCACTCACTCACTCACTCACTTGCTACCCACTCATTCACTCACTGGGGCGGTCGGGTAGCCTAGTGGTTAAAGCATTGGATCGTCACGCCGAAGAACCAGGTTCAATTCCCGACATGGGTACAATGTGTGAAGCCCATTTCTGGTGTCCCCCGCCGTGATATTGCTGGAATATTGCTAAAAGCGGCGTAAAACCATACTCACTCACTCACTCACTCACTCACTCACTCATTCACTCACTTGCTACCCACTCATTCACTCACTCACTCACTTGCTACCCACTCATTCACTCACTCACTCACTTGCTACCCACTCATTCACTCACTCACTCACTTGCTACCCACTCACTCACTCACTCACTTGCTACCCACTCATTCACTCACTCACTCACTCACTTGCTACCCACTCACTCACTCACTCACTCACTTGCTACCCACTCATTCACTCACTCACTTGCTACCCACTCATTCACTTCTCCCTCGCTCACACGCTCATTCTCTACCCACTCATGTCTCTTGTTCATTCACTCCTCACTTGCTCACTCACTCACTCACTCACTGACTGTTACAATGATGATATGAATGTGACAAGTTTAATTTGTTTTCAGCTGCTGGTTTAGGGAAGAAAGTTGCAGTTCTCGACTACGTCAGCCCATCTCCGAGAGGTACAACACTGTTCTGACTGTAATCCTGATCACGCCAACAAATAGTATTACCATCAGTTGTCTACTGATTTGACAGGATCGGGTGGTCAGGCTCGCTGACTTGGTTGATGCATGTCATCGATCTCAACTGCGTGGATCGATGCTCATGATGTCAATCACTGGACTGTCTGGTCCAGACTCTATTATTTACAGACCACCTTAATATAGCTGGAATATTGCTGAGTGCGGCGTTAAAGAACAAACCAAACTGATTTGACATGTTTTCAAGTCTCAGGAGAAATTTGAAATTGAAACTTTATGGTGTTGCTACTGGTGAATTCTTGTGTCCGTATCTTAGCATCATGAATGCGAGCTGACATCACTGGAACATTTTGTCCATCCATGGTACATCTGTCTACTATCCTTCTTTTAGCACTGAAGGACAAATGGTCAGATCCCGGGTTACAACTGTTAATGGTTTCACTTGTCTTCTTATGGTCAAAGTTGTCACCCAAGAAATGCCATTTGACCTTGACCTTGAATTTGACTTATCGCTGTCTTGCAGATTTTTGTTACTTTCAAATCTAGCTATCAAATTCCCAATAAATGTTCTACATAACTTTGTTGCCATGGTTTCATTGTCAAATTGTTAAAGGAGGAATGGTTTCCATGATAGCCAATTCTAGATAAAAGTAAAATAGCAGCCTTCAAGCAAGATACTTCTCGAATAAAATCATCATGACATATTGTTTTGTTTCCAGATCATAAGATCCTTTAAACAATGAATGACGGTTCCCAGTTGAATAATTCAAAATGGTGGCTATTAGAAACTGCATGTGTGATTCTCATTAAGATCAAATCTTTTTCTCTGATACAATACCTCTCTGACTGAAGATCTGACAACCCCTCCAAGTCATGTCAGGTTAACTTCTTAACCAAATAGCATCAAGGCTTCTAAATTCTCGGTACCAATGAGCAATCAGCACATCTGATTTCTGTGTCTCAAAAATGAACTTAAAAGGCTAGATCCAAATGTCAAGAATAAAGGATGCAACATTAAAGTTTTGTGGATATTTGATACACCCAGTGCTTTCTCCATGCTATACCATCTACACCTTTAAGGATGTACCATCAAAGGAATATTTATGTTTTCATTTGTTAATTTTGAAATTTCCATATAAAGGGGGAAAGAAACGAAAGTGAAGCATTTAGACCAGTATCAAAGTAATTTTCTGATTTTTTTAAGATTGGAAATTAGTTAAATATGAATTTTTTTAATGATAGTAATATTCTACATAAAAGAAGTTAAAGAACACCTGATACTTTCCTATTACTAAAGTTAATCCGTCACGGCATTGCTGGTGATTTGCAGGCACCAAGTGGGGTCTCGGAGGAACCTGCGTGAATGTCGGCTGTATTCCGAAGAAGCTGATGCACCAGGCTGCCTTGCTGGGACACGCCATCAGTGACGCTCGGGCATACGGCTGGGATGTTCCTCCGGACATCAAACACTCATGGTGGGTCTCGCACTGTTATCGGCAGATCTTTAAGTATATTTGTTGTAACCAGTTATCTTGTTTTCACTTGATTTTGATGCACAGGAGTTTACTGACTGTAACGGTCCAGTTTCCACCTTTGCCGAATTAGGTTGGAATTACTGGGCTTGATGGTAAGAATACCAGTGGCTATTACAAGTTATGGCCCTTCTATGTCCCTCCTATTGACCAATCAGATTCCACCTGCTTTAAACAAAATGGCAGTGCAAAGTGAAGACTATCTGATTGATAATCAAGATCTATATTGTAATAATACGGGTCATACTTTGCGAGGTGCATCAAATCATGTGAGCAGCTTGAATAAAATTATAAAAAGATTTTGAAAATTTCTATTGACGGCATGTTGACAGTACACATGCTTTTCAAATCCTGCAATCGATCAAAATATGCAAGGCAGAATAAGAACCAGGGGCCGTATTTATCATGCCAATTTCGTTACGCAATTTTGATTGGACTATGCATATACTCGTTAGTCCAGCCAAAATATGATTCCTTAATTGCAGCCTTGTTCAGCAAGGGTGGAAGTTGGGCAAGGGTGGAAGTTTGATGTGGGGGGAAAGCTTGTCTGCTTGATGTGGGGGGAAAGCTTGTCAACTTGATGTAGGAGGAAAGCGTGTCAGTTTGATGTGGGAGGAAAGCTTGTCAGTTTGATGTAGGAGGAAAGCGTGTCAGTTTGATGTGGGAGGAAAGCTTGTCGACCTGATGTGGGAGGAAAGCTTATGGACTTGATGTGGGAGGAAAGCTTGTCGACTTGATGTGGGGGGAAAGCTTGTCGACCTGATGTGGGGGGAAAGCTTGTCGACCTGATGTGGGAGGAAAGCTTGTCGACCTGATGTAGGGGGAAAGCTTGTCGACCTGATGTGGGGGGAAAGCTTGTCGACCTGATGTGGGAGGAAAGCTTGTCGACCTGATGTGGGAGGAAAGCTTGTCGACCTGATGTGGGAGGAAAGCTTGTCGACCTGATGTGGGAGGAAAGCTTATCGACCTGATGTGGGAGGAAAGCTTGTCGACCTGATGTGGGAGGAAAGCTTGTCGACCTGATGTGGGAGGAAAGCTTGTCGACCTGATGTGGGGGGAAAGCTTGTCGACCTGATGTGGGAGGAAAGCTTGTCGACCTGATGTGGGAGGAAAGCTTATCGACTTGATGTGGGAGGAAAGCTTGTCGACTTGATGTGGGGGGAAAGCTTGTCGACCTGATGTGGGAGGAAAGCTTGTCGACCTGATGTGGGAGGAAAGCTTGTCGACTTGATGTGGGAGGAAAGCTTGTCGACTTGATGTGGGGGGAAAGAGTGTCAGTTTGATGTGGGGGGAAAGCTTGTCAGTTTGATGTGGGGGGAAAGAGTGTCAGCTTGATGTGGGGGTAAAGAGTGTCAGTTTGATGTGGGAGGAAAGTGTGTCAGCTTGATGTAGGGGGAAAGCGTGTCAGCTTGATGTGGGAGGAAAGCTATCAACTTGATGTGGGGAAGCGTGTCAGCTTGATGTGGGGGGAAAGCGTGTCAGCTTGATGTGGGGGGAAAGCTTGTCGACTTGAAGTAATGCAGGTCTTAAAAGTTTACCACTTTACCCACGAGCACAATTATCCTGCTGACAATTCTATAAACATGATCAGGGCAAATCTGAATTCAAAGCCAAGTTCCTGGCATGCCAAAGGGACACAACTCTGCCTAGTTATCAAGTGAACTTGTTGTGGTACATGTTGGCCTGTGTCTTCACCTGCAGGCAGGGCATGTGTGATGCGGTGCAGGGATATGTCAAGTCTCTCAACTGGGGTCATCGGGTGCAGCTTCAGGACAAGTCAGTACACCTACCTAGGTCAACACTGTCTCCATAGAGCCAAACAAATAAATCAATTAAGAAATTTGTTCTGAAAAATCGTGTCATGGATCAGAAAATGAAATATTTTTTAATGTCTTGAAGCACTGAATGAAAAACTAATCTTTCTCATACAAAAAGAATCTGTCACATACCAAAATAATCTGTCGCATAATAAAAAATCAGTCATGTTCATGTCTGAGGAGATTGCAGGAATTGGTCCCTAGCAACCTGTGCTGGTCGTCAGGGGCGACTTAATGGATCGGTGGTCAGGGTCAGTGACCTGGGTATGTCAACATACCCGAGAGGGTGGATCATTGCTCATGATGTTGATCACTGGATTGTCTGGTCCAGGTTTGATTATGTAAAGACTGGTGTCATATGGCTGGAATTTTGCGGAGTACGGCATCATTAAACGACCAACACACACTCAAACAAAATTCCATGTTGAGTTATCAGAACCACATCATTGTTTAGGCCTTACTCACTTGTGTCATTTAGAGTCAGAAAAAAACTTCAAAACAAAAGTAAGACATGCCATTTGAAATGATAACTTTGTTTTATGACAGGAATGTAACCTATATCAATGCATATGGAACTTTACTGGATAAGCACACCATCCAGGCAGTGGACGCCAAAGGGAAGGAGGTTAGTTGATTTCCAGATAATGGAAATATCTCTAAAATGTGCAGCGTACTGGGGTAGCCTTGTGGTAAATGTGTTTGCTTGTCATGCTGAAGACCCACGTTCGATTCCCCACATGAGTACAATGTGTGAAGCCCATTTCTGGTGTCCCCCGCTGTGATATTGCTGGAATATTGCTAAAAGCGGCGTAAAACCATACTCACTCACTCACTCACTCACTCTAAAATTTGCTCACAGAATTCAAGTGAAGATCTGGGGTAGACAAGGTCTTGCCTTAATAGGCAACTATGCTTGTTGCAAGAGGTGACTAACAGGATCGGGTGGTCTGACTCGCATGTCATTGTATCCCAATTGCGTGGACCGATGCTCATGATGTCAAGCACCGGATTGCCTGATCCAGACTCGATTATTTATCGGGGTACAGACTGCTATCATTTAGCTGGAATATTGCTGAGTGCAGCGTACGTTAAACAACAAACAAACAATCACAGAATTCTATTCTAATTTTTTGACATGGGTGCCATTAAAAGCCTGTTTGTCCACGCATCATTCACATCTTGTCTTTAGACACTGCTTAACCAATGAGGGTTGAACTTAACATGCATTGTTCCCACCAATGATGACACCACAATTTGTTCAAAATTTTCGACTCTGATTGTCAATATGGCTGCCACAACACCTTTATTGGAAAAGCTATTAATGGCCATTACTCAGCCGTTTCAGTTCCAAATGTAATGAAATGTAGTACATGTTAAAATAGACAGATACAGGTTCTTCATATACACTCGTATTCATCAGCCAACACAATACACCTCCTGCAACCACATGTTGACATTCAACTGCCAGCCTAAAGCAAACAAAGATGGCCGCCATAAAGTCATTCTTAAAGTATAGAGGGCAGTTTCGTATTTGAGGGGAAGTTTCGTATCCACATATTAGTAGTTCATGTGTAAATAGTATTGGGTCTCTGCATGTTTGTTTCCGTGATACTGCTTGGCTGTTCATATCATTGTAATACTTTGTTAAAAATAATAGAAACATGAAAAGTTTATAAGAAGTTTAAGAACTTTATTCCTGAGAAACCACAGTGCACAGGGCTTAAGGGTTGTTGCCCATTTTTGTTGAAAGCATCACTACTGGCACTGGCAATATTCCTTCAACACACTCGCGATGTTTTTACCAAAAAAGGTTGAAGCATCATAATGATTTCTGTACTCACCGCCAAAAGAAACATGAAAACCATGTTGGTTAAAATATGAAGATTTACTCATATTCAAGAGATATTAGATTGGTTCGATGCACAAACAAACATACTGGTATGTTATGTGAACTGATGCTCATAAACGCATCACATGTGACGTCATAGATCCATGAGATGAGATGCATCATTTGTCTCGTGCAGGATTAGCTGTAAAGTTTGGAAATCAAGTGCAGCATTTCGTGATATGAATAAAGACAATCTGTGGTAACACTTGACTGATTGTGAGTTTTGTTATTAAATGGTACACATTGAAAACATCTCTTCAGAATGTAGATTCTTCTATTCACATTTCTTTTGGCCGTGAGTATATATAAATAAGGTGACTGACAGAATCTTATGGCTCTATTTAGAAAGCCCTATTTCCCAAACTCAAAACAGGGGCAGTTATAAATATGTGGTGCAGCTCCTAACTGTTAAATGTCAACAAGTTTCACTGGATATATTTTGAATACACTGCAGTTTGAGAAGTGTGGTTTTTTTCATTCACAGAAAGTACTGGAAGCAGACCAGATTGTGATAGCTGTGGGAGGTCGGCCATATCTACCGGTTGAGGTAGACCAATTCAGTCACTTCCTGCTTTGTTTTGACAAGTATACCGTAATGTTTCCATAAAGTACTGTCTGGAGAATAACATAAACACATACTTCACCGTTCATAAACAGATCATTTTTAAACTTTCCTGTCTTTTCATCCTGGTGAGGAAATGTGCTCAAACAAAGTTTCAAACTTCAAAAAACATTTCACCCGATCACATCCCAGCATCACCATGGTCATCACCTAAACAATGGGTCATGCACCACTGCAAGGCTGTGCGATCCGACCCTAAGCAACATGATTGCCTGACATAACCTGCCACATTATTCTATACTGAACCGCAAAAGTAACGTCACCATGGATAGATATATGTGAAACCTTATTTGTCCAAACACTGTAAACATACTTTGAGACATATTAAAAAGATGAAACTTGGCAAAACTGATCAAGGTTGAAATTAAAGTGTCAAATGTTCTTAAAGTGAAACAACACTAGTCTCTGAGAAAATGGCATCACAAGTCTCGTGTGTCCGCCATGTGCATAGATGACTGTCGTTCAATGTCGATACATGGAATGGATGAGGCTTGGTGTCACTGATTTCTTGTCAATCTTGGCATGTGGTAGCAATTCAATAACGAATGAATGTAATCTGATCTGGGTGGATTTTTATAGGGCAAGAATTGCCAAGAAATTGGGGAATGCATGTGCTTTGAAAGTCATTAAGAAGTGATACACATGAGGAAGAGAATGTATAGATGCCATAACAAAGAAGTTGACATCCATGAAATTGGATTGTCTGGTCCAGACTCGATTATTTACAGACCACCGTCATATAGCTGGAATATTGCTGAGTGCGGCGTTAAACAACAAACCAACCAACCAACCAACCATGTAGTACAAGTCATGTTGTGTGCACAGATTCCCGGAGCTGCGGAGTACACCATATCGAGTGATGACATTTTCTGGATGAAGAAACCGCCTGGGAAAACGTAGGTTGCAGCAAGCTGACCTTGACTGATTTTCTTTGACTATTTTATACAATGTAGGAGGCATGATATTGTCAGGGTTGCTTTCAGGCTTATCCTCTATAAGTGTTGTGAAAATATAGTATTAAACAAAAATATTTACAAAATTATTTTAGCTGTGGCAATCTTATCTTTTGGAAAAGGAATCGATTTTCTTTTTACAAGTTAAAGGGAGACTCATCTCAACTATTTGGCCGTGACAGCCAATTAGATTCAAGTTCCTTGAACACCTTGAATATGTGATTATACCACTCAAAGGAAGTTCAAGAACACTGATTCTTTCATATTACTATGTATCAGTTTGTTAGTTGGTAATGATCGCTCTTATGTCTCAGTATGTCAATGTCTCAGTTTGTCACAGTTTTATTGCAATGTCGATGACCAGTCTAAAATGGGAACCCAGATCGTGCAGCACATGCCCCCTTTGAGACAACTGTTTCCAGGGTTAACTTATTTTACTGGTAGTTTCGTTGATATGATGTTTGCCAATGTTTACGAAATACACGACTCGTGGTCGTTGTTTATTGTACGATAAAACACTGCAGGGAGTATTATCCATGAGGGCACACGGTTTATTCTCGATATACAACGACCACGATTTGTTTATTTCTCATATGAGATATCAACATTACGTACAGCCTCTTTAAGGGTGTTGGTAAAATGTTGAAGCTTAAAACTTAAAAAATATTCACCCACATTTAGATAATGATGACTCTCTGAATATACCGAACTCAGCAATGTCGGACAAGTCCATTTTATCAACAGGGGTTTCGGTTTGGTATTTCCAGGATTTTCTCACAATTTTCACGTCAATTTTCTGCACTTTTACTCTCTAATAACTGATTTAATATCTCTCCCACTTTGGGATGAGAACATTCGGCCATTGCGTTTACCTGTGTTGCCCAGCTACATCTATGGGGGACTACTCACTAAACACTTCCCTCTAAAAAAGAACGTTCAATTTACGATGTCATCAAGTTGTTCGAATCTCCATAACATGAAGTCTTGATAGAACAATGTTTTATCCTGAAATATAACATGCTTCGTTCTTCATTGTTCTTACGAATATCATGGAGCTATTTTATATTTTCTGTTTAATTTCAGGTTAGTTGTTGGAGGTAGCTGTATCCTTTGTCAGACACTGATGACAGTTGCACAGGCAGTCAGAAATGGTCTTCAACTACCCGTGCTTGTCTCCCACGGTGAAGCTGCAATTAGAATAGGTCTTCAGCAACCCATGCTTGCCGTAATAGGTGACTATGCTTGTCGTAAGAGGCAACTAACGGGATTGGGTGGTCAGGCTCACTGACTTGGTTAATGCATGTCATAATATTCCTAATGCATGGATTGTTGCTCATGATGTCAATCACTGGATTGTCTGGTCCAGAGTGTATTATTTACAAACCGTGGTCATCATCATCATCATCATCATCATCATCATCATCATCAACATCAGTATTTTTATTATCATCCCAAACTGGCTCCCACAGGAGATATCGCTTGGGTGAGATCAAGCGATATCTGCACTGTAGATATCGCTGCAATGAAATTACATCACAATCCTTTGCAGACCATTGTGACATCACTGGCTACCATGACGTCGCAATCAAATGACATCACTAATGACTCTGCTACTGAAGCTGTTTGCAGTACTTTTTACACTGAAGACACTGCTAATTACTGTCTACAAATTCAAAAAGTTGGAAGAATGATGTTGGATGATAAATAAAATCTCACCCTCAGGTCTTTTGATATCAAATACATCAACACTCGTGGATATATTTGATATGAAAAGACACTCGAGTGAGATTCTCCATTTACCTTGACGCGCGCTCCTCCCAGCGATGTGTGCCTGAGTTTGACATAGGCTATGGTACATGACTGTCTGACACATCTTCCTGACTCCTGTGCAGACATCGGGCTGGAGTGTGGGGGCTTCCTCACCGGGATGGGCTACAACACCACCGTGATGATCAGGTCCATTCCACTGCGGGGCTTCGACCAGGTCAGTCTCCCTGCTGGTGCTCCATGCGCTGGAGCCGTGAGCCGTTCATGAAACACCGAGGGCACAGTGCTGGTAACACTTGTAGATGTTGATACAGCGGAGTTGACTGCAGTATGCTGCAGTATTTAGACTGTGTCCTGGTTAGACCACATATTCAGATGAGATTGTTTCCTGGCAAGGCCACATATTCAGGTGAGACTGTTTCCTGGCAAGGCCACATATTCAGGCGAGTCTGTTTGCTGGTGAGACCACATATTCAGGTGAGACTTTCCTGGTAAAACGACAGGTGAGACTGTTTCCTGGTAAGACGACATTCAGGCAAGACTATTTCCTTGTAAGACAACATATTCAGGTGAGACTGTTTGCTTGTGAGACGACATATATATATAGAGGAGATTGTTTCCTGGTTAGACCACATATTCAAGTGAGACTGGGTAAGCCTACAGTCAGGTGAGACTCTTTCCTGGTTAGGCCAAATATTCAGGTGGGACTGTTTCTTGGTTAGGTTAGATATTGATATGAAAATTTCCTAGTAAGGTGACGTATTGAGGTAAGACTGTTTCCTGGTGTGTTGTTTTTGTTGTTTTTTGTTCCTGGTAAGCCCACATAATCAGACGCGACTGTTTCCTGGTTAGACCAGATATTCAGACGCAACTCTTTCCTGGTAAGCCCACATATTCAGGTGAGACTTTCCTGGTAAGCCAACATATTCAAGTGAAACTGTTTCTTGGTTAGACCTCATATTCATGGGATAATGTTACCACGCAAGACCAGATATTCATGTGGGACTGATTCCTGGTTAGACCAGATATTCAGGTGGGACTGTTTCCTGGTTAGACCAGATATTCAGGTGGGACTGTTTCCTGGTTAGACCACCTGTTCATGGGGTATTGTTACCTGGATGGTGTTCTGTGATTGGCAGCAACTCTCCAAGCTGGTAGTAGACTACATGGAGAACAGCGGCACCAACTTCCTGAGACAGTGCGTCCCGGAGCAGATCCAGAAGAGAGACGATGGCCGCCTCATGGTGTGCTACACTGATGGCAAGGGTGTCACACACCAGGATGTGTTCGACACCATACTCATGGCTGTTGGTGAGTGTTGTACCCCTGTTGTGTAGACTAACATGAGGATCAGGTGCCCTCTCTCTTTCACCTGGCATGGTACCCTCATGGTGTGGGATGTCATGATTTCAATCACTGGTTTGTCTGGCTTGATTCGTTGTAGGCCACCTTGGCACAGCTGGATATATCGGATTGTAAACTCTCCTGGAAGTGTGAATTCTGGGTTAGAGTTATCCCATGGCAACCTATGCTTTTCAAAAGCGGCAGTCTATTGAGTTTGGCTCGGTGTCTTCATGTTAGCTTGCATTGATCATTGCTCATGATATCAATCACCAGAATGTCTGGTCCAGACTCAGCTTTAGACAGGCAGCCACGATATAGCTGGAATATTGCTGCAGCTGTAAACTGAGAAAATTCATTGGAAAACCTTCCTTGAGGGGGCGGTCGGGTAGCCTAGTGGTGAAAGCATTCGCTCATCACGCCTAAGACCCGGGTTCGATTCCCGACATGGGTACAATATGTGAAGCCCATTTCTGGTGTCCCCAACCGTGATATTGCTGGACTATTTTTAAATGCGGCGTAAAACCATACTCACTTGCTCACTCACTCACTCCTTGAAATAAAAAATAGGAAAGCCTAAAAATTCTCCAGAACATTTATTTTAGAGCCACTGGATCTGATGACCTACTTGAATGCTCTCTGTATTTGCTACCTGACAAATAAAGACTATGCTTTAAGGCAGGCGCCCAGAGACGCACTCCCTGGGGCTGAGACAGGTGGGCGTGGCACTGGATGAGACCACCAACAAGATCCTCGGGGGTCATGGCGGCGACCACGAGAGGACGTCGGTCAACAACATCTATGGCATTGGGGATGTTCTGCATGTAAGTTTCTGTTGGCCGTCTCCACATGACATGGACTCTGATTGTGTCTGGTATTCCTTTCTTTCTTGGTGGAACATACTTGACCAATATTCTGTGGTTGCAGGAACGCCCCGAACTAACGCCAGTGGCGGTTAAGGCCGGGAAACTGTTGGCACATCGGCTGTTTGCTGGGAGCTCAACACAGATGGACTATGAGAAGGTAGAATCAGTTCTTGGGCAGTGGGGTAGCTTACTGGTTCAAGCATTTGTTCTTAATGCCAAAGGCCCGAGTTTGATTCCCCAACTTGGAAAAATGTGTCCATTTCTGGTGTCTCCAATTGTAAAATTGCTGGAATATTTTTTACATGTGGTATAAGAAAATAACTCACTTGTTCATACACTCCTAACATGCACATCCCTAACACGCTCCCTTGTGTGCTTCCTTGTACACTCACTCACTCACTCACTCACTCACTCACTCACTCACTCACTCACTCACTCACTCACTCACTCACTCACTCACTCACTCACTCACTCACTCACTCACTCACCCACCCACCCACCCACTCACTCACTCACTAAATCACTCAGGTGGGCGGGGTCTCTAAAGGTGATGCAATTGGCTGTGCCTTTGGCGTGTCAGAAACCTATGATTGTGTGTTCGAATCCCGGTTTGCCCTGATTATGTTTACAGGTTTGTCAGCGCCATACCCGTGCTCGTGGGTTTCACCGAAGTGGTAAACATAAACCTGCATCACTTCGGGCTTCGGCACATTGAGCTGACACGCCACGATATAACTGAAATACTGTTAAAAGCGGCGTTAAACCCAACTCAATCATAAAAAAAGGAAATAAGACACTAATGTTTTATCTCTACAGTGGAGACTTTCATTGAATAACAGGACCAATATACAATATCAAAAGTAAAATGCTTTCATACTTCGTTTGATATTATTGCTTTGACAAATTGACATGTAAATGTGCGGTTGTAATTGCCAGGTACCGACGACAGTGTTCACGCCACTAGAGTACGGCATGGTGGGGATATCGGAGGAGACGGCCATCAGGAAGTACGGGGAAGACAACATTGAGGTTTGTTTTCAGGATATTCTTACCTTGGCAGGGTAGCAGGTGTAGCATTGTGTGAAGTCTTCCCACAGATGACATCCTTACCTTGGCAGGTATCAGGTGTAGCATTGTGTAAAGTCTTCCCATAGATGACATCCTTACCTTGGCAGGGTAGCAGGTGTAGCATTGTGTGAAGTCTTCCCATAGATGACATCCTTACCTTGGCAGGGTAGCAGGTGTAGCATTGTGTGAAGTCTTCCCATAGATGACATCCTTACCTTGGCAGGGTAGCAGGTGTAGCATTGTGTGAAGTCTTCCCATAGATGACATCCTTACCTTGGCAGGTAGCAGGTGTAGCATTGTGTGAAGTCTTCCCATAGATGACATCCTTACCTCGGCAGGTAGCAGGTGTAGAATTGTGTGAAGTCTTCCCATAGATGACATCCTTACCTTGGCATGGTAGCAGGTGTAGCATCATGTGAAGTCTTCCCATAGATGACATCCTTACCTTGGCAGGGTAGCAGGTGTGTGTGAAGTCTTCCCATAGATGACATCCTTACCTTGGCAGGATAGCAGGTGTGTGTGAAGTCTTCCCATAGATGACATCCTTACCTTGGCAGGGTAGCAGGTGTAGCATTGTGTGAAGTCTTCCCATAGATGACATCCTTACCTTGGCAGGGTAGCAGGTGTAGCATTGTGTGAAGTCTTCCCATAAATGACATCCTTACCTTGGCAGGGTAGCAGGTGTAGCATTGTGTGAAGTCTTCCCATAGATGACATCCTTACCTTAGCTGGGTAGCAGGTGTAGCATTGTGTGAAGTCTTCCCATAGATGACATCCTTACCTTGGCAGGGTAGCAGGTGTAGCATCATGTGAAGTCTTCCCATAGATGACATCCTTACCTTGGCAGGTAGCAGGTGTAGCATTGTGTGAAGTCTTCCCATAGATGACATCCTTACCTTGGCAGGGTATCAAGTGTAGCATTGTATGAAGTCTTCCCATAGATGACATCCTTACCTTGGCAGGGTAGCAGGTGTAGCATTGTGTGAAGTCTTCCCATAGATGACATCCTTACCTTGGCAGGGTAGCAGGTGTAGCATCATGTGAAGTCTTCCCATAGATTTCTGGTGTCCCTTCCGTTACATAGCTGAAATATTGCTAAAAGCAGTGTAAAACCCAACCTTCTCACTCAACCAACTTCCAAATGCCAATCAAAGACAAGGATAAAATAGTGGGGGGTAACTGTTCTTTTGAGATGGAGTTTTAGCAGCAGATCCCCTGTAAAAAATATCTTTGGCTTTCCTCCAACATTTATCCTATGTTTACTTTTATGTCCATGCTTAGCTTCAGTACTGATAAAGACCCATGAAGATTCGGGGTAGAATAGGTCTTCAGCATCCCATTCTTGCTGTGAAAGGCAGCTACGCTTGTCATAGGAAGCAACTAACAGGATCGGGTGGTCAGGCTCGCTGACTGGGTTGATGCATGTCATCATATCCCAATTGCGGGGATAGGTGCTCATGAATCCCTGGATTGTTGTGTAGCTGGAATATAGCTGAGTGCAGCGTTAAACAGCAAACACACAAAGTAGTGGTATACTTCCTGATATTCCCTGTTGTGTTGTGATGTGTTGCAGATATATCACGCCTTCTACAAACCTCTGGAGTTCACCCTTCCCGACAGAGATGCATCACAGTGTTACATCAAGGTATGTGACAGATGAAAATAATATGTGGGTAAAAACTGTTGTGTTTGTTTTCAAGCAAAGTACCGTGGAAACGTGTGGCTGTGTTGTCAAGGGAATTATCTGTGCCCAGTTGCATCCCTTGGGCGTGCCAGAAACCTTGGATTGTGGATACAAATCCCAGTTTCTGGGTTTGTCAGAACATGTTTGTCAGTTATTGGTTTCACTGAAGTGGTAAGCGCCTAAGACCTGCATCACTCCTTGCAACATCATAATATAACTGAAATACTGCTAAAAGCGGCGTTAAACTCAAACTCACTCACTTACTGATGGAAGGAGTGAGTGAGTGAGTGAGGTTTTACGCCGCCTTTAGCAATATTCCAGCAATATCATGGCAGGGGACACCAGAAATGGGCTTCACACATTGTACCCATGTCGGGAATCAAACCCAGGTCTTTGGCGTGACGAGCTAACGCTTTAACCACTAGGCTACCCGACCGCCCCCTGATGGAAGGAAGGAAGGAAGGAATGAGAAACTAGGACCTACACCTTACTTTGCCTTATTGGGGAACTGGGGGTGGTGGTAGCCCAGTAGTTCAAGCATCAGCTAGTCATGCCAAAGGTCCTGGTTTGATTCCTAACATTGATACAATATGTTAAGTCCATTCTTTTGGTCCTTGTAATGAAATTGGGGCGGTCGGGTCAAAGCGTTTGCTTGTCACCCTGAAGACCTGGGTTCGATTCCCGACATGGGTACAATGTGTGAAGCCCATTTCTGGTGTCCCCTGCCATGACATTGCTGGAATATATTGCTAAAAGCAGCGTAAAACCGTACTCACTAACTCACTCACTTGAAATGAAATGGCTTGAAAATGAAATATGACCTAATTCAGTCACACTTTGATGACACTCTGGCTGTATTCAGTTTTCCAAACTTTTTTCTGTGTATTGCAGCTGATCTGCCAGAGACAAGGGCGAGTGCTTGGCATTCATCTGGTCGGACCAAATGCAGGGGAGATAATCCAGGGCTTTGCTGTTGCTCTCAGGTTAATATTTGTTTGTTTGTTGTTTAACACAGCACTCAGCAATATTCCAGCTTCATGATGGTGGTCTGTAAATAATCAAGTCTGGACCAGACAATCCAGTGATTACAATCATGAGCATCAATGTATGCAATTGGGATACGATGAGATGCCTCAACCAAGTCAGCAAGCCTGACTACCCGATCCCGTTTGTAGCCTCTTACGACAAGCACTTTTGCCTTTTAAGGCAAGCATGGTTTGCTGAAGACCTATTCTACCCCGGATCTTCATGGGTCTCTCAGGTTAATAAGGCTGAATGCCTTTTGTTTGTCTTTTCAACCAGCTTCATGTTGTGACCCAGCAACAGGTGCTTGTTCAGACTAACATACATACCAGTCACTGTACAAGAACACAACCAGGACAGATGAAACTGCATTTGAACTCTTGCGTCATGCTCAATCTGATTGCATTAATTTTACTTAAACTGAAAAAGTAGAACAAATATTTATTTATTTTTTATTCCCATATATTTCTGTTTATTCCCATATATTCCTAACAAATAAATACATAAACATATGAATCTCAACCTATCGGCCTCCAACTATTGCTGTAACTGAATTAAACTGTGATGTCATTACTAATTGTGACGTCATGAGAAGTATTACGTGATGGGTGTCTTACCAGGAGACTCACTCACTCACTCACTCACTCACTCACTCACTCACTCACTCACCCACTCTCACTCACTCTCACTCACTCACTCACCCACCCACCCACCCTCTGACTCACTCACTCACTCACTCACTCAACCACCCACCCACCCACTGACTCACTCACCCGACCACCCACCCACCCGCTCACCCGACCACCCACACACTCACTCACTCACTCACCCACCCACCCACCCACCCACTCACTCACTCACTCACTCACTCACCGACCCACTCACTCACCCACCCACCCTCTGACCCACTCACTCACTCACTCACCCACCCAGCAACCCACTCACTCACTCACTCACTCACTCACCCATCCTCTGACTCACTCACTCACTCACCCACCCACTCAATCACTAACCCACCCTCTGACCCACTCACTCACCCACCCACTCATTAATTCACCCACTCACTCACTCACTCACTCACTCACCCACCCTCTGACTCACTCACTCACTCACTCACCACCCTCTGACCCACTCACTGACTCACTCACTCACTCAATCACTCAATCACTGACCCACCCTCTGACCCACTCGCTCACTCACCCACCCACTCATTAATTCACCCACTCACTCACTCACTCACCCACCCTCTGACCCACTCACTCACCCACCCACCCACCCTCTGACTCACTCACTCACTCACCCACCCTCTGACCCACTCACTCACTCACCCACCCACCACCCATCCACCCACTCACTCACTCACCCACTCATTAACTCACCCACTCACTCACTCACTCACCCACCCTCTGACCCACTCACTCACCCACCCACCCACCCTCTGACTCACTCACTCACTCACTCACTGACCCACTCACTCACCCACCCACCCTCTGACCCACTCACTCACTCACTCACCCACCCAGCAACCCACTCACTCACTCACTCACTCACTCACCCATCCTCTGACTCACTCACTCACTCACCCACCCACTCAATCACTAACCCACCCTCTGACCCACTCACTCACCCACCCACTCATTGATTCACCCACTCACTCACTCACTCACTCACTCACCCACCCTCTGACTCACTCACTCACTCACTCACCACCCTCTGACCCACTCACTAACTCACTCACTCACTCACTCAATCACTGACCCACCCTCTGACCCACTCGCTCACTCACCCACCCACTCATTAATTCACCCACTCACTCACTCACTCACCCACCCTCTGACCCACTCACTCACTCACTCACTCACTCACTCAATCACTGACCCACTCACTCACCAACTCACTCACTCACTCAATCACTGACCCACCCTCTGACCCACTCACTCACTCACCCACCCACTCATTAATTCACCCACTCACTCACTCATTCACCCACCCTCTGACCCACTCACTCACCCACCCTCTGACTCACTCACTCACTCACCCACCCTCTGACCCACTCACTCACTCACCCACCCACCACCCATCCACCCACTCACTCACTCACCCACTCATTAACTCACCCACTCACTCACTCACCCACCCTCTGACCCACTCACTCACCCACCCACCCACCCTCTGACTCTCTCACTCACTCACTCACTCACTCACTGACCCACTCACTCAAACACTCACTCACCCACCCTCTGACCCACTCACTCACTCACTCACTCACTCACCCACCCATACACCCACCCACCCACTCACTAACTCATTCACCCACTCACCCACTTACCCACCCAACAACCCACTCACCCACCCACTCACTCACTCACTCACTCACTCACTCATTCATTCACTCACTCACTCACCCACCCACCCAATCGCTCGCTCGCCCACCCATCCGCCCACACATTCACTCACTCACTCACTCACTCACTCACTCACTCACTCACTCACATGTTTCAGATGCGGGGCCACATACAGCTCCATCGCTGGGACAGTCGGGATCCACCCAACATGTGCAGAGGAGCTGGTCAAGATCCACATCACAAAGCGGTCCGGTCTCGACCCGACAGTCACCGGCTGCTGAGGTTAGAATGTCCCTGTACCTGGAACCCCTGTTACTGAGAGAAGACTCTCCATGGAGGAGTCCATTGTAACAGGGGTGACAGTCTCCCTTGCGTCTGTGCAGAATAGATATGTAGCTTCATGAGATGTCCATTCTTTCGGCTGGTTGTTATTATTCATAACGACCCCATGCCGAGGTTGGACGATTTGACGAGGGGGGCAAGCCACTGTTCATGGTTTGCCTCATCGCGTAAAGTACATTGAGTTCATGGCCCTCATGGTATGTGAGTTAGTGCCCTCCCCCCCATGCCACCCCCATTCCCCCCACCTCTTTGGGTGATATGGATTTGAGGAGGACATTAACCAATACTTAGTGTATTGGGATGTTATATCAGAAAAATAGGAGTGAATTGTCTTTTGTGACCCGCCAGGAGAACGGGACCTTATGGGTGCTGGGATGCAATTGTACTCATGTACATAAAGAAAGATGTTTGATGTCAACTTACTTACTTCGCCATGTGGGCGAATTGTAGAAACACATCATATTTTCCTCTCGTTACTTCGTAATGTAATTTATCATCCAAAACTGGATCCCACAGGAGTTATCGCTTGGATGAGATCAAGCGATATCTACACTGTAGATATCGCTGCAATGAAATTACATCACAATCCTTTGCAGACCATTGTGACTGGTTACCATGATGTCACAATCAAATGACATCACTAATGGCTCTGCTACTGAAGCTGTTAGCAGTACTTTTTACACTGAAGACACTGCTAATTACTGTCTACAAATTGAAAAAGTTGGAAGAATGATGTTGGATGATAAGTAAAATCTCACACTTGTTGATAAAAGTGGCCAAAATCCTTGGCAAACCTTGGAATTTTTCCACTTTTATCAACTCGCGTTGATATAATTGATATCAAAAGACAGTCGGGTAAGATTCTCTGTATAAACATTATGTCAAAGCATTTCAGCATACGTCTATTTTCGATTAATCACACATTGTGTCTAAAAACTGCAATTGTGACATAAACAAATATTAGTAAAAAATGGACTTTTAATATATGATAAGTTTTAAAATATGATAAGTCAAAATGTGTTTTCCACCCATAAGGTCCTCATGGCTGGTCACATACATCTGAGTTCACGTTTTCTTGTTAGTATCGGAGTAATTATCTAGACAAACTAAGCTCCCCTCTATTTTGCACGGCGGCCAGAAGGGACAGGGACAGTGTTGTGTACGTAGTCCACGTTAACGCCAGGACACAAGCACTGGAGAGAGCTCTGACATATGAAGACAGGTTTGCAAACTTACACAAGTCAAACATGTTGGAGGTTTAACAGAGTAGTCTCCCTTTGCTTGTGCTCCTCCCGAGATTTCTGTATGAGTGCCTGTTTGTATATAGTGATGTTAGTCATGGCTGCTCTTCTAGCTTGGAGACTTGTACTGTGGGACGATGTTCCACACAGCCAGGTGTCCCATGTGAATTGTATTTAGTGGGTATTTTCCATGGTGTCTACTAGAGCTGAGACGAGCCAAAATTTACTACCCGAGTACTCGACTCCCTATTACCCAATCCTACCTAGGTACCTGCTGTAGGTCTCAAGAGTTGGGTACAAAATGTCTGATTGTAAATTGTTTTATGGGAGCCCTGGCAAAAAGAATTAAGATAAACGTTCTGATCATGCACACACTGAAGTTGACTGAAGCTTTAACTTTACTCAAACATATATAAGTCAGAAGGAATGTGTGCTTAGTCAGAAAGAAATGCGAACATTATCCACTTGTAGTGTAACCATGGAGTTTTATTGTTATTGTCATTAAACAATAAATCACATGACTAACCACGGCCTCGGGAAGTCCTGTGGGTTCCCGGGTCCTACTCAGGACCAACCCGAGTACCGGAGTACCGGAGTTACCCCCCCCCCCCCCTCCCCCCCACCCCCAGCCCACGTGTGTCCCCCAGCTGAAGACTTATGTGTATGCCAATGTTTCCAAGTTGGAAATCAAAATCTTGTTTTGTAGATTTGATGTTCAGATTTGATATGTATTATTGTTTTGTTTATTGTGTAACCAGGAACATTGGGTAGACTATTTTACTTGTTTCCATTAGTGTATAAAGAATGAAGTATTTGTATTAGGAGAACATGCTTGTAATATGTACCCTGGGTGCCTACTCAGATAATAAAGGGGGTAGCTTGTTAAAACCATACACAAGTCAAATGGGTTGTCAGAGGTATAGCGGTTGAGAATAAACTGAGTTCAGACATCGAGGAAACTAATTTTGATGACAGTTACAAGGAAATTATGGGCCCTTCTGCCCGGCTTTATCTGCAGTACAGACCTCCATGTGGAAACTAACTTTTATCATCAGTTAACTCACTTGCCTCGGGAAGATGGGTTTTCGTCAAAGTGATAAATGTGTCAGACTTGCGTCACTCGGGTTTTCGTCCTATATTAAGAAGACATGCTGTGGTGTAACTGGAATACTGTTTAAAGTGACATTAAACCGAACTCATTGACTGTTATGCCGACTCATTCACTGTTGGAGTGACAGCTGTCACCATGTCTTCGGTTACACCTGTGTCGTATTGATTTGATTCCTATTCACCATCTGTCTCAGTACTTTATGTAGTAGCGATGGCTTAGTCCGTCTCAGAGAACCTGGAATATTAAACCACGAATCCTTCTCAAGCCTAAAATGTTTTTTTGCAAGTAATGAAGAATAGTTGTGGGCTCAATTTGGATTAATTTGTAGATTTGTCTGCAAATGGAACCCCACAGACATGTTCAGAGATGACTGTCCTTAGCTTCCAAACAGTGGGGGAGTGATGGATGTTAAACCACTTGAAACTACACTACATTACACCACACCACACCACACCACACCACACCACACCACACGCCACACACACCACACACCACACCACACACCACACCACACCACACCACACCACACCACACCACACCACACCACACCGCCACACACACCACACACCACATACACCACACCACACACCACGCCACGCCACGCCACGCCACGCCACACACCACACCACACCACACCTCACCACACCACACCACACACCACACCACACCACACCACACCACACCACAAGCCACACACACCACACACCACACACCACACACCACACGCCACACACCACACCACAAACCAGACCATACAACGCACCGCGCCGCACCGCACCGCACCGCACCAAACCAGAAAATATGTTTGCATTCAAATACTTGTGTAGACAATTTGATCCCTGAGATTCCACTGCCAGTTGTCATAGTCTTCATTAATCTTGTGTGTCGTTAGGTTGCTGTGTTGTGCCTGATTCCTCCACCATCAAAAACATGCAATCATGTCAACACTAGTTTGTGTTTTTTAATATTTTAGACGCTGGTATAATTAAGAATGGACTTTTACCTTGGGTTAGTTCATTTGTTTACCTTCCTAGACAGGGGATCCCACTAGGAATAACAGCATGCGGAGGCTAATTCTTACACTCTGGAAGGCGGCAGTGTTTTGGACTATAGTACGGATGATCCAATCACAGCCCAGCTCTGTGTGGATTCCAAATTATCAATGTTCCCTGGCAACCTATGCTGGTCATAAGAGGCGACTTAATGGATGGGGTGGTCATGTTCGGTGACTTGGTTGATAGCGTATCAACGTTCTTGATGGTGTGGGTTGTTACTCACGATATCAATCACAGGATGATCTGGTCCTAAATGATTATTTACTGGCTGCTGCTAGTGTGGAGTAACGGAATAAACAAATCAATCGCAGCCCATCCGTAGCCAATGAAATAGTAACAATTGGTAATATAAATAGTGTGTATCATGTTAAAGCTGAGTTTGTACAGCTTGAAAAAGCCTTGAATTTTAGAGTCTCTCTTGAAAAGCCTTTAATCCTAAGGTCTCTCTTGAAAAGCCTTGAATTTTAGAGTCTCTCTTGAAAAGCCTTGAATTTTAGAGTCTCTCTGGAAAAGCCTTCAATTTTAGGGTCTCTGTTGAAAAGCCTTCAATTTTAGGGTCTCTCTTGAAAAGCTTGGAAGTTCAGGGTCTCTCTTGAAAAGCCTTGAATTTTAGGGCCTCTTGAAAAGCCATCATGAAAGTCACCAAAATAGCTTGAAAAGCCTTGAATTTGTACAAAATGACATATACTTGTTAATCAACGTAGTAAAGCACACAAAACTATATACCAAAGATGTTGTAAGATTTTCCAAAGACTTTTGACATGCATCAACCAAGTCAGCAAATCTGAGCACCCAATCCCGTTAATCGCCTCTTACGACAGAATAGGTTGCTGAAGAGCAATTCTAACTGGTCTTTTTAAAGGTCTAATAAAATATTGACAGAATGAGGCTAATGACCCAGCTAAAAAAACTTGAAAAGGACAGTTGGCAGTTTTGAAAAGGCCTTGAAATATTTGTTCCATATCTGTAGCAGTGATGTGGCTTCAACTGACCAATAAGAAAGTAACAGTGGGTAATATAATAGAACAGTGTGTCATGTTAAGAGTACTGTACATCCTCATGGGGTGGTCAGGCTCGCTGACTTGGTTGATGCATGTCATCGCTCCCAATTGCGTGGATCAATGCTCATGATATTAATCACCGGATTGTCTGGTGCAGACTCAAATATTTACAGACCGACGTCAGTCAGATAGCTGGAATATTGCTGAGTGCGGCGTTAAACAACAAACCAACCAACCAACATCCACTTGGACATCACTGTTGCTTCAACCTGGTCTGGGGGCAAGGGTGGCCCAGTCGTCTAAGGCGCTGCGATTCGCTGTGCAGAGTTGCGTCCCTTGGGCATGCCAGAAACCTATGATTGTGGGTTTGAATCCCGGTTCGCCCTGATTATGTTTCTAGGTTTGTCAGCACCATACCCGTGCTCGTGGCTTCACCGAAGTGGTAAATGTCTAAGAACCTGCATCACTTCGGGCTGTCCTCCCACATTAAGCCGACACGCCGCGATATGACTGGAATAATGTTAAAAGCAGCATTAAAACCCAACTCACTCACTCACGCAACCTGGTCTAGTTTATGCTGCTAGGAAACTAACAGGGTTAGAACCAGATCCTTCTTTAATTGTATACTTCATTACTTCAAGGTGCATAGACTTCTGCCAACATTATAGTACTCAACTGTCAATAGGGATACCTTGGTGATGAGGGAATGATTGGAACGTCCCAGTTTAGAGTTGAGTGGTATACACTAAGGACCAACCATGGTTTTCTAGGGGGGTTTGGGTGTTGCTTTTAAAGATAATTTGTTCAAGAATATTCAATTAAAAATAAAATATAAACTCCTCTTTTCTGAGAATTTTTTTTTTTTTTTGACTTAAACAGTCACCGACAAAATATCCAACTAAATATCCCAGAACCTCCACCCCACCCTCAGGACAGTAAATGGTCGGTCTCCTTAGATTTCCCGACAGGTGTGGGATTCCTTCCTTCACAAAGGAGACCCTTGCTGTGTAAGTTGTCACAGTCGGCTGTTTGTATATAGTAACTGGTGTTGATATTATTCAAGAGAAACACAAGCAAGACTTCTGTACATTATAAAGTAAAATGTTATTGTGTTCATTAATTGAATAATAATGTACTCTGGTACAAATGTGTGAGTCATTTGAAGTGACAAGCAATAAAACAATAAAATAAATACTTGCAGATTGTTTTCATTGACTCAGTGTGCTGCCACCCAGCAGAGTTTGTTCAAATCACTCACGAGTGTGTGATTACACTTTGTTTAAGGGCAAGGTCACGCGAAAATATGTCCATTTTTCTTGTACTTTCTCAACATGAAAGGTGGGGGCATGGGTGGCCCAGTTGTCTAAGGCGCTGCGATTCGCTGTGCAGAGTTGCGTCCCTTGGGCACACCATACCCATGCTCGTGGGTTTCACCGAAGTGGTAAACATCTTAAACCTGCATCACTTGGGGATTTCCTCCCACATTAAACAACCACGCTGTGATATGACTGGAATACTGTTAAAAGCAGCGTTAACCCCAACTTACTCACTCACTCACTCACTAACTCAACCTGAAAGGTATTTATCTAGTAGTGTCATAGGCAAAAAAAATTAAAATATCACAATTAACTGATATATGTTTTGCTTTTAAACGATTTATGTTTTTTCACATTTACTTAGTCTTCTATTTCCATAACAAACTCACGGTGGCTTATGTCCCTTGCATTAAGACGTCATTGGTGCCAATAAGTTCAATGATTGCATCTATGGACGGCACGCCACAGTAGAAACTGACCACCAACCTTTGGTTACCATACTGAAGAAACATCTTCACAATTAGCTTGCAGAAAATGGTCTTTAAGCTACAGAAGTATAACAGATTTCTCTCTGGGAAAGCTGGAATCATGACGCACTTCCAGTTACTTCAAAGGGAACAAGAATTGATGTTTGCTCATCAGAATGATTCTGTCGTACAGCACTTGAAGAACACCATATTTGATGGATAGCCTGGATGCTTCAAGGATGTAACAAATGCTATATTTGGGATAACACTTTCTTAGTAAAGTACAGATTCTAGTACTTTGTTTGGTTGATCCTCCATACGGGATTGGAACTACCATAGTGAGGTAGGCCGCGGGCTAAGTATCAGGGAGCACACACCCTACATAGTACACACCGGGTACACAACCACACATGCAGGTATAACACCAAATGTAATCAAAGTGGCATTTAGTATTATTACAAATAATTTCAGATACCACTGATAGTAATGTGTAATATTGTTCATAGCATCAAATAATCAAAGTGTTTCATGATAATAATCACTGGATTGTCTGGTCCAGACTCTATTATTTACAGACCGACGTCATACAGCTGGAATACAGCGTTAAACAACAGACAAACCAACTAATCATAGCGGGCGCACAGCTCGTTTATTCTTAGAAGTCGTAGATCGTCATCTTTGCGAACTCTTGGTCTTCCACAGATGACACACGTAAACAATTCAAGCTCATCAATAAGTTGCGATGGCATGTCCCATGTGTCACCGAGCTGTGCCAGCAATGAAACGTATCGAGACCTCACGCAGCCCCCGTGAAGGTCCGGGGTAGAATAGGTCTTCAGCAACCCATGCTTGTAGGAGGTGACTTAGGAGATAGGGTGGTCAGGCTCGCTGACTTGGTTCATGCATGTCATCGTATCACAGTTGCGTAGAACGATGATGTCAATAACTAGGATGTCTGGTCCAGACTCGATTATTTACAGACCTGGCATATTGCTAAAAGTGGCGTAAAACAACAAACAAATTTTGTTATTCCTCATCGAGAAATGGCTGGCAAGGGCTAGGCTGTGTTCAAATCATTTGAGCCCGTCACTGGACCTGCCTGGATAAAATTGTATGAGCTGTCAACCTAGAAACATGCACATGAACATGCACACACACACACACGCACACGGACATGCACACGCACACATACACGCACGCACACATACAGGCACATGCACACGCACCCGCACACTCTTGTAATAACTTTGACTACAAGATCACTGCACGATTTTGATACCATACGAATATAATTAAGAGAATACGTGAGTATGGTTTTACGCGACTTTTAGCAATAGTCCGTCATTATCGCGGCGGGGGACGTCAGATATGGGCTTCACACATCGTACCCAGGCTGAGAATCAAAGTGACGTTTACCACTATGGTGAAACCCACAAGGTTAATGTGGTGATGACAAACATAGAAACATAATCAGGGCGAATCTGGGATTCGAACACACGACAATACGGTTCTGGCACGCAACTCTGCACAGCGAACTGCCACGCCTTGAACGACTGGGTCACACGTGCTCCAATGACAATGCAGATGCAGACTTTTAAGAATACTATTTCGTTCACCCTAGATGAGCATCCGTCTCGGAAGTAGCGGTCCAATGTCGCGCACCATGTATATGCGTAAGTGCACCACCAAGAGCTGCCTCATGATATCAATCACTTGATTGTCTGGTCCAGACTTGATTATTTACAGACCGCCGTCATTTGGCTGGTATATTGCTGAGTGTGGCGTAAAACAACAAACCAACCAAGAGCTGCCAATGTTATCACAACAAGACAATATCACGTTGACGCATACGCTAGAATTAAAGACGGTGTCCCAGTTTTAAGGCGTGACACGATAGCGTTAAGGTTCACTGACTGTTAGGCCGGTCCAGAGCAGGTACGATGTGATATTGACATTACCAGTGTTAAGTGCGCGTTGACTGTCCTCCTCGTCCGACGCTGGCTGGTGTCGCCATCAGGTAAGATCCATCTGAACTGTGTACATTGATAATATAATTATTCACTCCACGATCCTTTTTATTACCTGGATTGATATAACGTTGACACCAGCGTAGTTAGAGGCCATGCAGGTCACACAATCTCATCTCTAGGCCTTTCTTTTTTCTATTCCCGTGTTTCACTGGGGAGCGATGCGTCAGGACTATCGAACGTCTATAGGTAAAGAGTGAGATACGAATTGTATTATTTTAGCTTGACTTATACCGGCTGTCGTGTGTGAAACTTTCGCGCATGTATTTTGTTTACACCATGGCGTTATCATGAGTTACCTGATTGATATCACCATACAACTTGATATAGCACACAAAATAATGTTTAAAAAACGTGGATGAAATAGGTGGATTCAGAGAGAGAGGGGGATGGGGGGAGATCCCGAGTCCGGATCCCCCTCCCCTTATGAAAACCAAATGTATGTTGTAGGCAGTAAAATTATCGGAGTGATGTTTTATATTGTGGACCCCTCCCTTTTAAAAATGCTGGCCCGCCCTTGGATGAAACCTACTGACTCGGTTAGAAAAGGCCCCTAGCACTGTACTGCTAGTCGTGAGAAGCGACCAAACTGAACCTGGTAGTCGGACTCGTTGAATTGTTACATTGCGTGCCATCGTACACGACGGTGGTTAGTAGGGCCAAGACTCGGTGAAGCTGAACGACTGCTCAACAAACACAAACACAACTAACAACAAACAGAAACAACCAACACACGTTCCGTGTAATACGAAGGTTCATGTTTTCTAGGGGGTCGCAGGACTTAAGTCAAACTTCCTAAACCGTGCCATCACTATGTACCACACTATACACACACTACACTCCACCCACACACTCCAGCACCCCCCACCCACCCACCCTACTCCCACCCCCACCCCACCTCTCTCTCTCACACACACACACACACACACACACACACACACACACCAGCACCCCCTTTCCCATTAACTGATATGCGAATCAAATTTTCCATTAGATGTTTGTTTTTTGTTGTTTAACACCGCACTCGGTAATGCTCAAGCTAGATGACGGCGGTCTGTAAGTTATCGAATCTGGACCAGACAATCCAGTGATTGACATCACGAGCATCGATCCACGCAATTGGGATACGAAGACATGCATCAACCAAGTCAGCGAGTCTGAGTACCCCATCCCGTTCGTCGCCACCTACGACAAGCATAGTCGCCTCTTACGGCAAGCATGGGTTGCTGAAGACCTTGGTTATGTCGCCGTTACTATGACGACCATGGGATATGCCAGTCGCCTATACGTCTCACACACAAGACCTCACCACCAACTGCCTGTTGTTTGGAAGGTTTCTGTTTTGCGCTCTAGAAACTGATTACCGCCTGTGTCAGAACGTGTGGGGCTTCCAAGTCACAGTGTGGGTATATTGTATCATCTCGCATCTGTGGTTATAACGGTAGTGATCGCTTGAACAGACTGACAGTAAAGAAACGACGCTTATCAAACGATAAGCGAATACGCAGACTGGGAGAGAGTTTCGACGATGCAACGGAACCAACTGCATAGGTCCCAGAGTGGTTAACATTTAATCCCAGAAATACAGTTACCTGTTATAAACATAAAATCAAATCCAAATGGAGCCCTGAACAACGCTTTGTTGTTTTAATTTTAAACGGAGGCAATCTAGACTTGCCAAATCATTCAAAACTTGAGGAGGGTATGTTTCTTTATTTATTCTCCAGGGTCTGAGGGACAGACTCGTCCCTAGGGTCCCCGGCTGGGGTCAGGCGGTTACAGTGTGTGAGTGAGTGAGTGAATTCGGTTTAACGCCGCTTTGAAGAATATTTCAGTTATATCACGGATATGTTGCCGACAATCCAAGAAGCATCGTCACGGCCAATCTGTTATTCCATTCCCAGGGGCGATTGAGTAGCTATTGGTTATAGCGTTAGCTCGTCACGCCTAAATCCCAGGTTCGATTTCCGACATGGGTACAATGTATGGAGCCCATTTCTGGTGTCCCCCCGCCGTGAAATTGCTGGAATATTGCTAAAGTCGGTGTAAAACCATACTCACTCACTCACTCACTATTTGATTCCCCGATCATCGACTTCGCTCTTTAAGTGCCCATATTTGATAGTGCCACTGGTCGTATCGTCACAATGTAAGCCAGATCTGCATACGCAGCGATACATCAATCTCACCAACTCACTCACTCAAACACCCACCCACCCACTCACTCACTCTTTCTTTCCGGGAATAACCGAGTCGGATATAAAGTTTTGCTGGTAAATATATAAAGACATACTCATATTCAAGAGATATTAGATTGGTTCGATGCCCAAAAGAACATACCTGTATGTTGTATGAACCGACGTTGAAATGTGACGTCATAGATCTATGACTCGAGATGCACCATTTGTCTCGTGCACGATTAAATGTGTAAGTTTGGAAATCACGTGCAGCATATCGTGATAAGAATAAAGACACTGTGGTAAAACTTGACTGATTGTTAGTTTTGTCATTAATTGGTACACATTGGAAACATCTCTTCTTAACATACGTATACATACTTCTCTAGATGTTTATGGTTCGCGTTTCTTTTGGCGGTGAGTATATATTTCTGTGTGTTGTGACACTCTAAAATGTAAAGAATTCCTCCCTTTTATCATTAACTCGTTTGTTACAAACCCAGATGAGGGGCAGAATCCAACTCCCTTCACAAAGCCGTGTTCATCATAAACATGTCACCGCACCGCCCCCAAACAAAAGGCAGACCTAGCTTACCCGTATTCAATATACTGCTCTTCGGTATATTTGTGAAGAAGGCGAATAATTGGGGTGGGAATAGACACGCTCTGTTTCCGGCCTGTCCTTGAAAATAGATTCTTGTATTGAATTGCGGTGATGTATCTATATTCGGGACTACTCTAGCTCTGAGTATGGGAAACGTCAATCCAGATTATTTCTGAAAGACGTTTTCTCATTTTTGGATGTGCCATATGGGCTTACACAGTATGTGTTTTTAATTTGCAGATTTTTCTTTCATGTGACATGGGACTTGAGGAAAGGAAAAAAACGTCTTTGCTCTAGTTTAAACCTTACAAAGTTTTTGCATTTTGGAATACCTATACCAGATATGCTTCAGGCTTTAACGCCGTCTTTAGCAATATTACAGCATTGTCACGGCCGGGAACACCAGAAATGGGCTTAACAGACAAACATACTGAAAATATTTGGTCAAGAATCACATTTTCATAGATTCCAATACATAAATAATTCATTTGTATATGGCGTGGAAAGACATCCCTCTCCTTCCTAAGTTTTAATTGTTGCGATTTTGGTCTGCCTTCCGTCGCAATTTAAGAAAAAGACCTGCATGAAAATAATACAATATGCATGTTTTGTCCATTTTCATTGTCTCTTAAAGTCCTCCCCATGATTTGAAATGTTGGTAACCGCCTCCGTGGTCTAGTGGTAGAGCGTACACCCGGGGAGAGGAAGGTCCGGGGTTCGATCCCCGACCGCGTCATACCAAAAGACGTTAAAAGATGGTATTTGATGTTCCTGGCGCTCTACATTGGGGGCTAAAACAAGGAGGGTCGGATCGGGGTCAGTATACTGTGTCTGGGTGGGGTATTCGTGATAAACTGTGGCGTGGTATATCAGTGGACAAGGACTATAAAATCGGTATTCGTCCGGTCTAGTACAAGCACACACACACACACGCACGCTCGCATGCATGCACGTCGCTATATAGAGTGTCAGAGGCCATGTCAGAGTTCGGTCACATTCTTGACTCAGATCATGTAACAAAGAGAGGGGACCGCAGAGCTCCAAATCATTTGGAGATAGAACCATTTGATCATCATTCATCAACTGTAGAATGTGAATTTTGTGATCTGTTTGCTGAAATACTGACTAAAAGGTGATGACTTCATTTCAAAAAACTGTCTCCACTATGTCATCTCTCCTTTCGATGAACACTTTGATAAAGAATAATCAGAATACGCCAGTTGAATTTACTAATGGTGATAGAACAGTATGGATCTGAAAACATATGTCCTAAATTCTTTGGTACTCTAGGTTATATAAAGTGAATGAGTGAGTTAAAATTCAACGTCGCATCGGCATTATTTCAGCCATAAAAATAACATTTATCTGTATATGCAAAGATGGATAATTATTTTTGCTTTAAAAACACTATCAACTAATTTGCATTTGTCTGTTTCATATGAAATAAATGCATATTGTTTTTTTAGTTAATATTATATAGCACTTCAAATTTTAAAATATCATTTACTCAAAACTTGTAAAAGTGGAGACTTACAGAGAAACTTGCTGAGTCTTTGACTAAAAAATGTTTTCTCAGTATAGCATTTCAACCGTACCCAACATATCATAAAAAATAGTATACTATCCATCAATGGCATCTATTGCGGGTCGGTTCTGCTTGGGGTTTGACATCACAAACAGCACTACGTACACTGCTACAGAGCCCGCACGTTGACGGCATCAAAGCACCCCGGAAACTGGTGACAAAGTCGCGGGAGTTGGAGCGTGACACGCACATGAGCTGTCGGGAGCTGTCGTGCTGATCGCTGTGACGACTCAAAACAAAGAACTCGACGCGCCACGTGGTTGAACCTATGTAAGTAGACGACTTGTTAGTATCAAGAGAGAGGCAGTGTCATGGAGTGGCAGTGCAGTGTCTCTGACCGACTTGTCGCTGCAGCAATCTTTCTTCTCACACGACTTGGTGTGGGTCCAGTAACTGTTGAACAACGGCTATTTTTAGACTAACATTGCGCGTGTTCTCTGCTTGTGAGTCGCCCCTGAGGCGTGGTGTTGGGGTTTAAACGGGTGTATTTTACCTCGGGTATGTTGAGTTCATGTAAACAAAGGCAGGCATTGACATGACAGATATTTATGAACTTTCCCTGTATCGCGCTGCACAGAGTCGTGTTGTGATCTTAATCGTTGGTGTGCATTACACGCAGTCAACAGTGTCGCTGTGACCCACGACGATGACCCGGGAGTGATGACTGCCATTGTCATGTCCCCTCGAGTACAGTGTATTTCCCCCTCCCACACATCCACAAGAGGAAAGTTACAGACGGAAAGAGAGGGGTAGGGGGCATATCCCCAGGATAGATGACTTTAATATGCTTCTGTTAAGACAAATGACAAATTTGTCTCCATTTCTTAAGATGATTGGACAACAGAAGTGATTATTGTATGAAGTTGGTTGGTTTGTTGTTTAACGCCGCACTCAGCAGTATTCCAGCTATATGACGGCGGTCTGTAAAATAATTGAGTCTGGACCAGACAATCCAGTGATTTACGTCATGAGCATCGATCCACGCAATTGGGATGGATGACATGCATCAACCAAGTCAGCGAGCCTGACCACCCGATTCCGTTAGTCGCCTTTTACGACAAGCATAGTCGCCTTTTACGGCAAGTTTGAAGTAGATCCAGTCATGTTTACTTAGACACAAAATTAATTTGATGTTTATAAATAGATCAAACCTTCTAAAATGTAATCCTAGTCTTACTACCCACAGGACCATGTAACTAATAATAGTAACAAAAAAACTCGACTGAGTTTTTTTTATTGTTATATATGGAATACTGCACTCATTCTCATTAGATACCATTTTTCCGGAACGAGTGGACTTCCTATGGTATCAGATGAGTGTGGTATTTAATTTTATTGATTACCCACATTAAATACATATTTAAGTGTAAATGCATAACATCTTTCGCTTATTGACATACCAAACTGAAACCGGTCGCAATATCTGGTTGTGCATGAATATTAATATATGCCCAAATATGGGCATTGTTGACATTTCTATGTATACACATTAACAACATGCACCTGCAGTTTTGTTTGCGAACAAAACAGCACCGACGCTCAAGATTCTTTCAGAAGAATTTCTTCAACTAATGGTAATTCAAGCGCCGTGTTGTTAGTACACTGGACAGCTATAAGAAAATTTGAAAAGTAACATTAGCGCTGCGCTTTGAATATGGGACCAACAGTCGGTCACTCACACTGCCGGGGTCCCGTCTGTGCAATCAAAATGGTTCGGTATCCTTGATCTATCAGCTGAATTTATATCATGTTCGTACCATTTTTGATCAGGGAAATCAGTGTGTTCGCCAAAGAAATTTCATGTTAACTGTACCACCCTATACTGAAGACGTGAAAATCAACAAACTCAAGTCTGCTTGCATGTCATTGACAGCTTCGAACGATCGAAGGGCAAGGTCACCACCGGAATAAGAAAAGTCAACCGTGATCTACTCAAAGCGTTGTACGCTAGAGATAGGGAATGTTATTGTTCACGTTTGGGATATTTTGGGCCTCATAATCAGAAGTCAGATCTATTGATCGGTAGTCGATTGTATAATGTCTGTAGAAGTTCTATGTATAACTTATATAGAATGCAAACCGAATTTCATTAGTGTGACTATCTTATTTGGTTTAATAAAGTGTTTGTAAATATCTCTCGCTCTCACTAGATTGCTTCTGTTCTGCCTTGTAGTGGCAAAATGAATGACGTCTCGTGATTTTTTTATGAATGAAAAAAGTAGTCCTGTTGTGTCAGAGGTCACGGTTATCCAATCAAATCGAAGTACCAGTAAACAAGGTCAACCTTGTACGACACACGTGTGACATACGGATTTAGTATCGTACCACCTGTATCTTCACCACGTGGGTAATAATAATATTAGTCCCATGGTCCTGTGGTCTCCCAGACCCTAGAGATTGAATGAAAAAGAGTCAAACTCAAGTCAAGACAGGGTTCAATTCTCCACATGGGTACAATATGTGAAGCCTGTTTCTGGTGTCCCCTGCCGTGATATTGCCATATTACCGAGGCAAGAGAGTTAACTGACTATAAAAGTCCAGTTTCCACCCTTGCCGAACTAGGCTGGGATTATGGAGTTACAATTTTGCTGGACTAATGAGTCTATGCATAGTCCAATCAAAATCGCGCACCGAAATCGAAATCCGGTTCGTAAACTGTCATGCAGAGTTCTGTCAATTGCAGGATTTGCAAAGCATGTGCATAGCCAACTCGTTGTCAACAGATATTTTCCAAATCTTTTCATGTTTTTGATCAAGGTGCTCATGTGATTTGATGTACTTCGCGAAGTAAGAACCGTTTTAACACAAAATAAATCTTGATGGTCGATCGTCTTGACTGGGCGCCACCATTTTGTTTGAAGCAAATGCATGTGATACGAGAGGGCGAATCTGATTGGTCCATATGGGAGAGGCATAGAATGGACATAACTCGTAATAGCCACTGGTGGCGCTACAATCAAGCCCAGGAATTCCAGCCTAGTTCGGCAAGCGTGGAAACTGGACTTGTGAAGTCAGTTAACACTCTTGCCTCGGGAAGATGTAATATTGCTGGAATATTGCTAAAAGTATGGTAAAAACATACAAACTTACTCACTTACTCCTCAGGATTGTAAATAAGTTTATTTCTGGTACTAAATGTCAGTCGTATGTGTCCCAGGTTATAATTCAGTGTTTTTCAACACCATACAGGTGCTTGAGAGTTTCACCTAAATGGTGTTGGCCTATCCTGACCTGTATCACTTTGGGACCCGTGAAGGTCCGGGGTAGAATGGGTTTTCAGCAACCCATTCTTGCTGTAAAAGGTAGCAATGCTTGTCGTAATAGGTGACTAACGGGATCGGGTGGTCAGGCTTGCTGACTTGGTTGATGCATGTCATCATATCCCAATTACATGGATTGATACTCATGATATCAATCACTGGATTGTCCGGTTCTGATTTGATTATTTACAGACCGCCATCATACAGCTGGAATATTGCTGATAACAAACAAGGCATCACTTTGGGCTATCTTCCCATATCAAGCTATATAATGTAAATACTGTTTAAAGCAAGGTTAAGCCAGTCTTACTTGCACACATGTAGGTCTGTGGTCTGTAACTATCTTTCATTACTCGTTGGATGTTAACTGGAATGAGTCGGTAGCCGGTGCCTTAATTGATTGGATCTCTATGTGGGGAAACTTGGTTCATTGTGTAGTCTTCATATTCTAGGGGCGTGAATCATTGCCCACAATTTCAGTCACTGGTTTGCCTGGTCCAAACTCAACTATACTCTGCCAAAAATAAAACACAAAAGAAGTAAAATCGTAAATATCTAACAGAGTGTTGCCTACATGCAAAATTAATACCAAAAATGAATTGGGTATTTCTGCATGGATAGGAATTGATTTGTGCGGAAAGAACTTTGTCTGAGTGTGGCCTGGTATCTCAGTGTGCAGGCTCTATCAAGCTGGCATTAGTCCGGACTTATCCATTTACCATGGGACTTAAAAAATCCTGTTCCTCAACACTGCTGAACATATCAATTTTTTTACTTATCCTATGTCACACAATGCTTCTCTTCTATCTTCCTCAATCCAATGTGGAAACTATGTTTCAAGCTTTAAAAAACAAAAATCACCCAAAAATCTCCGAGTATTACCATGGTCAAAGGGTCCCACCCACCCAAACAAAGGGTCCCACCCACCCAAACAGAGGGTCACGCCCACCCAAACAAAGGGTCACACCCACCCAAACAAAGGGTCACGCACACCCAAACAAAGGGTCACGCTCATACAAACAAAGGGTCACACCCACCCAAACAAAGGGTCACGCCCACCCAAACAAAGGGTCACACCCACCCAAACAAAGGGTCCCACCCACCCAAACAGAGGGTCACGCCCACCCAAACAAAGGGTCACACCCACCCAAACAAAGGGTCACGCACACCCAAACAAAGAATCACACCCACCCAAACAAAGGGTCACACCAACCCAAACAAAGGGTCACACCCACCCAAACAAAGGGTCACGCCCACCCAAACAAAGGGTCACGCTCATACAAACAAAGGGTCACACCCACCCAAACAAAGGGTCACGCCCACCCAAACAAAGGGTCACGCCCATCCAAACTAAGGGTCCCACCCACCCAAACAAAAGGTCACACCCACCCAAACAAAGGGTCACTCACTGTAATCCTGTGTATAACGACCCACATGATCTGATCACCTGCTACCGCTTGCCACATCTTCTCTCTCTTCGACATATCAGTGTTAGAGAATACATTTTTCACAGATTTCCCTACCTACATCGCGTAGAAGTAACAATATACATCAGGAAAATCAATAAGAAGGATCAGCCTTAGATTTTCTGAGTTGGACCCGCACGAGTTCTGTTGCAATTGTCAGGGCAGGTGCAGCGCGGACAAGTGGTGATCCGAATGCCAACATCTTACTGAGGAATCCGTTAATTTTTATACACCCAAGTGCCATCACAGAGAAGTCTAAATCCTGGGATTTCGGAAAAGAAATCAATGGACACGTCTGAACCCAAGTCGAAGAAGTCCAGCAAACCAACTTTACCCTCCCCCAGTACACTTGTTGCGTCTACGGAATCCTAAGGTTCCGCTCCTCACCTAGATGCTCCAAGGATGATCGATCATCTGATCGTCCCTCTAAAGACAGCTTACATTGTGCTAGACATTCAAACGATCAGATTCATCATGCGACCTCGGAAATGTTATGGCCGCTACACGAGTGCTATGAATCTACTGGGTGGCTGCAAGACCACTTTGGCGCTCCCAGAAGAGACTCTTCATTCCTCTATCAACAGCTACTTCAACCGAAGTTTCCCGTACCACAGTCTCCTTCTGGCTCCGCTCGATGATCCTACAGGCTTCCACCTTTACTGGTTTGCCTCCTAATCAGGGCCCACTTGCACAAAGCGATCTTAGCGCTAAGACTATCGTAAGCCTATGTTAAAGTATGGGAGTTACGATCATCTTAGCGCTAAGATCGCTTTGTGCAAGTGGGTCCAGGACCTGTTGCTTCCAATCCTTTTTTTTTAACTCATGTTAATTTTTTAAAATATTTTTATTTCAATTCAGTAGACATAAATGTAACATTGGTACATGAGGTATATAAGTGTAGCAATTCATAGAATCTTAAAACATGATCAGATATGGGTATGTACATATTTGGATTGATTGATAAATTATATCAAGTAGGCTGATAATTCCTTCCATTTTTCAAATTTATTAATACTTATATTTTTCATTGCAATATCTATTTCTATTTTACATACATCTTTCAAGTTTCCAATCCTCATGAGACCCCAGCAGTCGCTTCAACCATGGCCCTGCATAGCAACTGCTCTCTCGCCGCCGTTATGGAAGGGTGGTTTGGAAGTCAGACACAGCCTTCGCTTCCCAACATCTCCATGACATCTCTGTCACCATCTTCCCAAGGCAAGAGATTTAACTGACTTTAAAAGTCCAGTTTCCACCCTTGCCGAACTAGGCTGGAATTCCTGGGCTCGATCGTAGCGCCACCAGTGGCTATTACGAGTAATGACCTTTCTATGCCTCTCCTACTGACCAATCAGATTCAACCTCTCGTATCACTTGCATTTGCTTCAAACAAAACGGTGCGCCCAGTAAAGACCAGATTTCGATTTCGGTGCGTGATTTTGATTGGACTATGCATAGACTCGTTAGTCCAGCCAAAATGTAACTCCATAATACCAGCCTAGTTCGGCAAGGGTGGAAACTGGACTTTTATAGTCAGTTAACTCACTTGCCTCGGGAAGATGCTCTGTCACTGACGTCCAAGGCTTTCATCAATTTGGTCCCTTGGTCCTTCCACAGCAGTTGTCGACTGCACACCAGCCCAAATAACTGATGCATGTACCTGTTCCTGCTCTCTCGTACTATGCTCGTGCATACCCTGAATAAATCCTCGAACTTCAGCCCCTGTGTTTAATGTTCTTTGATTGTTCGGTTCCCAGACCGAGTACCCAATTAGAGGGTGGGTTAGCTTGTCTCTAGAGCTTTGGGTCTTCAACAATCAAAGTCGGCACAGGACGCAGCTGTTTTGACGGTGTCCCAACCTTTTATCCAGCTCACCTCTGCCTTGTGTAATTTTATTGTCGGGTACTGGATAGAAGATCCTGTTGTGGATATTGTCGATCGTTCCTCTTCTCGTCTTGGCATGCTTCAATCCCTCAGGCGTGATTGATAGCTTTGACCAAGGGGTGCCAAGCAGTCACACTCCATTGTCCAAGGGATATAGTGTTTGGTCCTGTCTCGTTCCAGATTGATTACAAGTCGTACGCTGTATCGCTCATTCCATAAAGTCGTAAATGTAGCGATGTCATACATGAAAAAACAGTCCATGTGTTATACCTGATCTCATGCTGTTGTATCTTACTAGTTTATCGGGATCCATTCGTGACCAACTCGTGATATTCATGGACAAGCCGAATAGCGACTCATGCCCCTCTCATGGCCATTTTTGCAACCGGGTTCCGTCTTAGCGCAAACAGGCATACCTAAAACAATTCAATTCGTTGCGAAATAGTTCACATATATTTCCCCATATATTACATATATTTCAGATGCAATTTAAAGCACAACGGGACGTGCGGAATTATACTGTATGATTGAACACATTTAACTGTATCTTGGGTGTATTTTTAGATGCAAGACATATGTAAAATCAAAAGTTATTTCTGAGGGATTCTTTGACGAAGAACTTGAAATCATACGCACATTCTGATTAGTTTGTCGTATTTTCGCACATAACATTCATCGATAAAGGGACAAGTCTTCTTTCAGGTTACGGGAAGAGGCGAGTGATGACGAATGATCAGGATCATATATCACCAGTTTGGTGTGTGTTCCCGCTCACGAGTTGTCATTTACAACATGTACAACACTAGGCAGTGTCTGAAATATTTATTTATGTCATTGTTCCAACTTTCTTGTGTATGTTTCACAGTTGTAGTCTGATACGTGCTATGGTATCTGCGCCACACCATCCAACCGTGGGATAATTGCATATTATTTAACTATAAAATTGTGTGTACTGAAACACTTTGAAAACACATACTCAACTTTATCTCAGTATAAGAAAAGATGTGTTTTTCTGCTCAAGTCCAACTCTAATAAAATCAAACAAAATTCAAACTTGTACGACAACTTTGTTGTGTTTGATTATCCCTTGCCTCAAGACACAGAACAATTTAATTTGATTTTTGTTACCTTTTTGATAAAGATTACTAAAAGAATGAATATGGGTTTTCAAAGTGTTTTAGTATATTAAACAAAAGAAAACATGAGTAAAAAAGATAGAATCACTTCTGAACCCTACTTATTTAGTGTTCTTTTCACAGTCAGATTCCTATTCCTCTCTGTTTAACTGCGTGAGCATCTTGTAGTGCTGTCACATCTGTGTCATAGCTACATAGGAATTCATCTGTGGGGAGTCAGGGTAAGAGCAGGCCCCCAGTAACCTATGCTGGTCGGAAGAGGCGACCTAATGGATCGGGTGGTACGGCTCAGTGACTCTGTTGATTGAGTGTTTTTGTACACTCTTGGTGTGGATCATTGCCTGCTATATTGATCACTGGATTGTCTGGTCCAGACTCAATTATTCACAGGCTGCCATCATTATGCTGAGCATAGTGTTAACGAGAAACAGACGCACGCACGCACACACACACGTACATACGTCACAATATATGTGCAATAACCTTTAACAAAACATTAATACCACATTTCACCCTTCCTTATAATTAAGAAGTTCAGAGACCCGTGAAGATCCAGGGTAGAATAGGTCATCAGCAACCCATTCTTCCTGTAAAAGGCGACTAACAGGATCAGGTGGACAGGCTCGCTGACTCAGTTGATGCATGTCATCATATCCCAAATGCATGGAATGATTCGCTTGATGTTAACCTCGGGATTTTCTGGCCCAAACTTAATCATTTACAGACCACCATCATATTGCTGAGTGCAGCGTAAACAACAAACAAATCAGAGACCTGGAAAGGTTTGTTATTATATGAGTCGGAAGTATGTAAGATAATATACCGAGATCAGCCCACATTTTGTCAGATTTATGTCATCTAATACAGACGAGCTTCTGTACCTGTGGCACTCTAGATAATCTTCAAACGGACCAATGTCACGAACAAACAAGATTTCTTCAGATCAGTAAGTGGCAAAGTACAAGTGTTAAGTATTTTATAAACACTGCCATACCTTGTCCAATGTCTGTAATTAACGATATCCTATTTTTACAGATCCATCTCGCAAACAGACTGACACAGATGTCTCCCACACTAACAAGCTCCTGCCGGATGAGCCCTTCGAATAACAGAAATAACGACAATGTTTTTTGTGAAGGAACATTTTCCTCAACTCTACATCTCTCAGTTGTGCATACCGGTGTGAATCTTGGAAAAGAATAACTGAGTGATTTGGATGAAGATGCCGAGCCAGGCGTTGTTGAAACACATGCAGTGGTTGTTGTTGCTGTGTGCCGTTACCATTCATGGCGCCAGTGCAGTAGACTCTGTGACTCCAAGAATTCCTGGGAATGATTCAACTCTTGGAATCCTACAGGAGCACCCTAATTATGGGGACAAAACTAGTTCTCACGGAACTGGCGATACAAATATAACTATGAATATCAGTGAACCTGATAATATGTTTTTTCCTGTCACCATGGAAACAAGTAATAAGAACCATCATAGAGATATGATTATTCAAAAACAAGACAGGAGGCAAGAGGAGAGCAGCACAGTATCTCTAGGCGATGTCTCCGCATCAAAGACATACAATATAATATCCTGGCTTCCGAAACCTGTGGACAAGAAGTCCATGGTTAATCTGACCATCCTTCCAATACTGGCCATGTTTGCTTTCCTTATCGGTCTCTGTCTCAAGGGATGTACATGGTTCCGGGAAAGCTTGAAGGAGAGTGACCGAGATTCTATGGAGGATGACCGAAGTTTTATCATATTACAAGAAGGCGATGAGGAGTACCATGACGTGGACTTCCGTTCCACCCTATCGACACCCTACGACACCTATAGCTCATATATGTCTTTCTTGAAAAGAAATAACAACGACACTGTGACCTCATTTCGATCACTCCAGAACCAGCCGTATGACACGGTGACCTCGTACAGGTCTCTAATGCTGCAACATCTAAACAGCCACAACAATGACAGCGTCAACTCGTACCGCGCCTTAATGCAGCGGATGTCACAGATGAAAGATGTGGAGGTACAAGTGGAATTCCTGGACGAAAAACCTAAAGACACCGATCACAGGAGTGGCGTACGCAGCTTGCGATCAAGCCACCGTTCCAAGAGCACGAGCCCGAAGCTCAAACGTAAATACGGCCATGGGGAAAGTGGATTAGAGGATGTGGTAGAAAGCACCGATTGTGTTCAGAAACCTGGTCGCAATGAAAATGGTGATGTGTTTACTGTTTCTAAAGTTGCCACAGCGAATGGAATAAAGCGTCACTATGACAAGAGCCCCAATAGACACACTACAAACAGGAGTCCAACTGTGCAACAAATTGAGAGGAATCCTGTTCGTCGCCTTGACAACAGTCCTGTTCGTCGCCTTGACAACAGTCCTGTTCGTCACCTTGACAACAGTCCCGTGAGACATGATGGTGGCAGAATCAGCCCCAAGTCGTCCAAAGTCCCGCGATTTAAAGTTTCGTTTGTGACAGATGATGTGGAAATGGCCCGGATCAAAGCTGACAATATTCACAGTCCGCTTCAGGTAGACGGCAAGTTGAGTCCCACCACGATCAAGCTGCATCTTGAATATCGATCGTGTGACACTCAGGGCGACATGGACGGACGGCAGATGGTCCATCAGTGTTCAGGACACCATACGAACATTCCGTAACAAGGACTATTCAACTGTTGTACGATTTGTAATTGAACGGATTTACTATGCAATCTTGCATGCTTGAAGTGTGTGTTAGATCATGCTTGCATCATGATAAATTTGAGGTTAAAAAAAATATTTTTCTGGATTTAAAGTTGAAATTGCTACATAGAGAATTTCACCCTCGTGTCTTTTGATATCAAATATATCAACACAAGTTGATAATAGTGGAAAAACTCTGAGGCTATCAAATGACACAAGGATGAGATTTTATTTATCATCCAATCTCATTCTTAAATTGAAATACGTAACAAAAGAAAGCGGTATCTCCTGTGGGAGCCAGTATGGGATGATAAATTATGAAGGTCACTCCTTCACCTTACAAATATATGGCCATACTTTTTTCTCTTGGTTTATGGATACACTGACTCTTATATTATATCTGAAAATAACATCTAAAAAATGTTCCACTTGATGCTAACTTCAGTGTTCGTCACACATACTATACTCACCGCCAAAAGAAACGCGGACCATTGAAACATATAGAGAAGTATGTACGTTAAGAAGAGATGTTTCTAGTGTGTAGCACTTACTGACAAAACTAACAATCAGTCAAGTGTTACCACAGAGTGTCTTTATTCTTATCCCAATATGCTGCACATGATTTCCAAACTTTACACACTAATCCTGCACCAGACAAATGGTGCATCTCGAGTCATGGATCTAAGTCACATGTGATGTGTACATGAGCATCGGTCAAGTCACACAACATACCAGTATGTTCACTTGTGCAACGAACCAATCTAATATCTCTTGAATATGCGTAAGTCTTCATATAATAACCAACCCGTAAGGTATTAGTTTCTTTTGTTGGTGAGTATATAATCTGATATGACTTTTTCGTTTCTTTTCTTTTTTCATCTAGTTAAGTTGTGTGGTTTTTTTTTTATATTTATATTAGGCATTTTTTTGTGTATTTTATTTCATTTTTATTTATTTTTTAATTATATTTTTACTTTTTTACAGTGAAATCTGTAAACCAAGAAATAAAAAAATGTGGCCATTTAACATGAATAATGCATTATAATAGTGTGATGGTCCCCAGTAGCTCCAGCAGTGTGTGTGCTGTCATTGTCTGACTACAGACTGTGTTACCAGTTTTCTGAGCCAGTAATTCACTCAGGTCTAACTTTTTCTCAGTTGGTTTTTCCAACAAAATACGACACAAGTTGTGTTACCCAAACAGCATGTAATTATACTAATAACACAAGCAACAATCCTCACGGGAGGAGCCATGGATGGTTGACTGAAACCCTGTTTGACTCTCATGATCTGCTGTGTTGTGACTCACAATATGTTCCGAGCAGAATCAAACCCAACTCACTCACTCACTCACTCCGTCCCGACTGATGGGGCACCTCACCAAGTCCTTTTTTTAATCTCCGGGGGTAGAATAGGTCTTCAGCAACCCATGCTTGCCGTAAGAGGCAAATATTGATGAGAGTGGCATTAAACAAAAAACAAATCTAAATCACTGATAATACAATAGTCACTCTCTTTGTCAGCTTGTCGCCCAACCACTCAATGTGTTCAACAGTACTGATGACAATATATGTCCTGTACTAAAAATTAATAGAATTTTTTTTATTTTGGTATAGATACATATATATTTGAGCTCGTTCATATGATATTATTTTGGAGCTGGTCACAGATTATGTAGCCATTTATGAAGGTGATATAGTTCTGAAGAAATTAATGAAACTATTTATTTACTGTTAGGGTCATCGTCGTGGTCACATTGATACTGCCCGGCATTGTGATAGAGGTATGTCTCTCACGTGATGCCTCTTGAGGAAATATGCATGGATTTGTTTAAAATGAGATCGTTAAAGTTCCTGATTTTAATGATGGCTCAAGTTTGTTCAAAGAATCAATTTTTGGAAATTGATTGTTAAGATATTCATCTCAGAAACAACAAGGCCCAGAAGACTCTGTGAATACTGAGTATCACAGTGAAGTAAAGATCTGTCAACTTGGACTGTCATAGTCAATGTTTAAAAAGCATTACCTATATACTCAGAGCTACAGATAAGCTGCGTATTTGCGTAAAATATCCCCCAAAACTATTCAAAACACAATTACGGTACTTTCAATTAGCTTTTTCAGCATGTGCACAACAGGGCTAATTTCTGAAACACAAATATGAGCTAATTTACTTTCTGAGTCAAGCCAATATTTAGAACCATTATATACATCTAAAACGTTATTTTCATTTTTTTGTAATCTTAAAATATTCACAAATTTGGGGAAAAACCCAATAGAGTGATGAATAGATGAGTGAAAAAATATTGGTTACCCAATGAAAAATGTAATAACCCAATTATAATAGAAACCTTTAAGTAAAAACTCAATTGCTCAAAAAGTTATCTGGAGCTCTGATACTGCTCTAAAGAAGTTAGAGTACACCTGATTCTCTCCTGATACCGCCCTGATTATGTTTCTAGGTGTGTCAGCGCCACACCCGTGCTCATGGGTTTCACCTGAGTGGTAAATGTCTGAGACCTGCATCACTTCAGGCTTTCCTCCAGAATTAGCTGACACACAGTGATATAACTAGAATACTGTTAAAAGCGGTGTTAAACCCGACTCACTCACTCACTTTCCTAATCCTCACAGTAGCTTGGCAGATCAACAACAGTAAGTTATATGAAAGCATGTTCTTTTACTTCTTTTGAGAAGTATATATGTATGTGAACCAAATTGGCTGAAGCATACCATTCCCCCTGATGCCAACTGTCTTGTACACACCAAACATTGGAACTCTTGGGCCCTCAGAGATACTTGGTCTGTGAGGGTAGTTTTGGAAATACTTATTTTATCGCAATGCTATTGCATCCTATGTGTTCTTATATACTGAACCAAAATAGTTAGGGATCATGAATATTTTTGGGTGAGGTGAGGCGAAATGGGGTTTAACGTCGTGTCCAAGATTATTGCACTTATATAGTCATGTGTGTGTGTGGGTGGGTGGCTGCTAGTACCAATTTATTGTGCTAGTCCACTGAGATACCATGCCATTGTTTAACATGGATACCCCTCTCAGACAGAGTATACTGACTCCGGGCCGACCAGTTCTTGTTTTAGCCCCTTATACTTTTGGTATGATGCAGCAGGTCATCGAACCTTTGACCTTCCAGTCTCCGGGCGGACCCTCTACAACTAGACCACGGAGGCGGTCTCTGGGCGGACGCTCTATCACTAGACCACGGAGGGGGTCCGAAACATTGGAAAACTTGGGGCATGAAAGCTGCTTGGTCTCTGAGGCTATTGTTTTTATTAAATTCTGTGCTCACTCTTCACAAAAGATAAATGCTTAGCATATTTTGTTCTCTGTACATTTTGACAACATTGTGTCATTGTGAGTCATAATGTATCGCGTGAGAGCTATTGGTTCAAGACTATCTGGTGGAGGGGTTTGAGAGAATAGTTCGCTCTACTATATGTGGGGCGCGTCAATCAGCAGTCAGTATGAGAACACTGAATCGACTGTTAAATATGAGAACTGTTGAGGAATAAACAATATGTTTATTCAAGACATGTTTCTGTTCATTAGGAAGAGCTGAGATACTACAAGAGTTACATTCCTTAGTTTCACCAGGATCAAGGTGTGACTATGTACAGAAATCCTCTCTTCAAGTTCAAGCTTCCCTCACATGTTAAGCACATATTCTGTGATATACCTGAAAAACTGTTGAAAACACTTTCACCCAATACTTGAGTGAGTGAGTGAGTGAGTTGAGATTAACACCGCGTTGAACAGTGTTCCAGTTATGTCATATCATGTTCCTTAATGTGGTAGGAAAGCAGGTCTTAGACGTACACCACTTTGGTGAAACAAAGAAGCATGGGTATGATGCTGACAAGATTAGAAACATAATTGGGCCCAACAAGTATTCGAACACACAATCTTATGTTCCTTGCATGTCCAAGGGATGCAACTCTACAGAGCGAACTGCGCAGTCTCAGACATCAGGGTCACCCATGCTCCCATGGTAAGAAGTCGTGTGGTCGGGCAGTTCCCCAACACCAGGTGTTAAGATATTTCTCAGTGAGGACAGAGGATCATTAATGTGCCAAAGTCAACTGGTTGAGAAAGATTTACACATACTCAAAGTGTAAACTGTTTAAAACAAAGTTTTTGTAAGAAAACCAATAAAGAACATAATAAAAATGACTTTTACAACAATTGTTTTTGTCTTTATAATTACTTACCTAAAATTCGCTCAACTTTTCTTCTTCACAGTTAGCAACACAGGAGGTCCGACCACGCCCCCCTTTTGAAAACCTAGTGTAGTAGGTTGTATGCTGTAAAATTGACTGAGAGGATTTTGATATTTTGGCGCCCTCCCTTTTAAAAATGCTGGATCCGCCCTTGAGCAAATGTTGGTTCACAGGACAGTCGATGCGAATATCCGGCATAGAATAGGTTTTCACCAACCCTTGCTTGCCGTAAAAGGCGACTATGCTTATTAGATGCGACTAGGGATCGGTTGGTCAGGCTGACTTGGTTGAATGATACATGTCATCGTATCCCAATTGCGTGGATTGATGCTCATGTTATCAATCACTGGATTGTCTGGTCAAGACTCGATTAATTACAGACCGCCGCCATATAGCTGGAATAGATCCGAGTGTGGCGTTAAACACACAAAAAAACAGGACAGCCCGAGGTTTCACTGACCAGATTCAGGCTGTGGTGTATATTTTAAGAATGCTTCCCTCAATGCGTGTTTATGACATTATGAAATTAGTTGTCCCCCTTTGTTCACACACTGCGCGGTAGACATGTATTTGCATCAGGTTAATCAAACAAACCTGGTCGGCTGACTGTAGTACTTTTTCACGGGGTTATATTGATCCAGTTCAACGACACTCGCTAGTGTCTAAACTGACTGAGGTGAACAAAGTTAACACCGCTGACAGGGGCAACAGTATTTCTGACAGGCAATGATCTAACGGAAAGAGAAAACTCCTCCAGTAAGCTTGTTTCATTTAAGCATGGACATATTTCCTTGACAAACGGAGACCGTTCTCTTTATTCAAATATGCTGCTGTCAGTTTTTCAAGAATCATAGATACACGTTTCGGTAAATTTTGACGGAAAAAACATCAAGACATATGAGTATGACAACTACTCGAATAGTAACTTATTACACGATTACTTCGAATACTGGCGATATGATGACTTTGATGTATAAGTGAGTGAGTGAGTGAGTTAAAATCTAACGTCACATATTTCAGCCATATCGTGACGACTTTGATGTATAGAATTGATGTATGTCTCTCTCTCTCTCTCTCTATATATATATATAGATAGATATAGATATAGATAGATATAGATATATCTATATATAGAGAGAGAAATAGAGAGGGGAGGATTTCACGCGAGTGTGTTTGGGGATGGTTAATATCCCGAATTAGGAATAAACGTATTTAGCGAGCCTTGGCGAGCTAAATACATAGTGTCTATTCCTAATACAGGATGTTTACCATCCCGAAACACACAAGCGTGATAACCTCTTTATCATATGATGTAATTCTTTAATTCTGTGCTTGAAAGTCGCTTTGCCTCTCACAAACATTACCTAAACATTGCGAGATTTATATATATTACGTCACAGGGTATAAGTGATGTGTCAGTCGGACTGTGACAGTAGCCAATATAGTTCCAACTGAAATCTGTTTCTTATACAGTCGCGAAGCAACATATACGCAAAACAACAATTGTTTTTACTTGCATTTCGCGGCAATCCATCGGTCTGTCCGCTAGAGTAACTGCCCTTTGTCAAGGGGAAGCTACTCTAACCCTAGTCTATGAGACGTCATGGCCACGTTCAGACGCTGTTGACAGTCGGCCTGTCCTGTCATACCGTTAAAAAGTGCAATCAGATGTACACACAGCGACAAAACGAAACAAGGTAACACTTTAAACATATTTTGGCCAAATCCAACTATTTTAATTTGTGGAAAAGGTTTCAAGCCGCAGGGATCTACAAGCACAGATATGGCTACTGATCCCGCTTGGCTAGGCCTAGTGCCCTCGCATAATTGTTTGGAAATATATATTTCCAAAGTTGCCCAAACTTTTAAAATGCCTTAGTTACGTCACAAGACACTGATTATAAGTATATTAGACTGTTCTTTTGACAATTATCTCTGTAGTTTATCCAGATTGCCGATGGTTAATTCTCACCTAGGGAATAAATGTTTTTTCCGTGTGACACCTATGGAATAAATTATTGTACCGTGTGACACCTATTGAATAAATTATCGTACCGTGTGACACCTATGGAATAAATGATTGTACCGTGTGACACCTATTGAATAAATAATTTGAACGTGTGACACCTATGGAATAATTTATTGTACCGTGTGACACCTATGGAACAAATGATTGGAACGTGTGACACCTATGGAATAAATGATTATACCGTGTGACACCTATGGAATCAATTATTGTACCGTGTGACACCTAGGGAATAAATTATTGTACCATGTGACACCTAAGGAATAAATGATTGTACCGTGTGACACCTTTGGAATAAATAATTTGAACGTGTGACACCTATGGAATAATTTATTGTACCGTGTGACACCTATGGAACAAATGATTGTACCGTGTGACACCTATGGAACAAATGATTGGAACGTGTGACACCTATGGAATAAATGATTATACCGTGTGACACCTATTGAATAATTTATTGTACCGTGTGACACCTATGGAATAAATGATTGTACCGTGTGACACCTGGGGAATAAATTATTGTACCGCGTGACACCTATTGAATAAATGATTGTACCGTGTGACACCTATTGAATAAGTGATTGTACTGTGTGACAACTAGGGAATACATTATTGTGTCGTGTGACACCTAGGGAATAATAGCAATGTTACCTCCTTGTTGTATGCCTTCATGGATCCCGCTGATGTATAGTTTATTGCCTGGGGTATCAACTTGGGGGTGCATTCTTGCAAATGTTTGAAAATCCGGTTCTAGCATTCGTGACAATGATACTTGTGCATACGACAATAAACGATGGTCTTGTGTTTCAGAGGTGTAGCTTCAAATGAAATAAACGTAAGTTTATATCGAGAATCATACGCAAATCCGGTCAATGTATTTTCTTGTTGCATTTTCTACTTCACTTGCGTTCGTTTCAAAGGTGTAAAATCGGGCTTTTGGTCCTGTGATAGCCGAAGATCAATACTGCATTCATGCATGTGAAATTGACTATTGTTCCGTTGCTACGAGTGTCGTCAATGACATTACGATGTCTTATTACGCAACAAGCCTGGGCAGCAATGTTGAAGGAAGATTTGTGTTTTGTGAGTCCCTACTAAATACTGTGTTCAATGGCTGAAGGTGGCATCCAGAGCAATGATGCCCGAGAGAGTGTGTACATTATTTTCAACGAGGAGAACGATACTGCATCAGAAAATGCAGACCGCATCACCACGGAGCTGTCCAAGTCAAATCTCCACTGTGAATCCTTCAGCAAAGATGGCCGCGACGGGAGTCTAGAAACACAGGAAAGGGCCCGGTTAATTTCTACTGCAAAGTGGATCGTTGTTCTGTGGGATGACTGGACAAAGAGTGGTCCCTACACTTATGAACTGTTCAATGCCTTATATTTTGCTACTGAAACAAAAAAGGCAAATATTCTATATGTATTACCCGTGAATTCTACAAAGCGTTTACCGGTATGTTTTCCAAATGTACCTATGAGACCCGGATGGACAAATTCCGTGAGAAAATATGTTTCTGAGGCCCCAGAAGAGCTAAGTGGCGAAATGTTCAATGAAGTGGGGGTGGCTGCATGGGTTTTTCAGAAATTCGTTGACACAGGAGGAAATAAACTGTCTTGTCCTGCACGAATACACAATCCACCGGACAGGAGGCGTCGTATCAACTTGGTACATTGGTGGGAGAAGACATATGTGGATTTACTTTATGAATGCCCCAGTACCACTGACAATGTTAACAGTGACATGTATTCACCAGAATCCCACCAGAATCAAGAATTTGTTTCTCCAAACGTGTCTGACTCTGAACCTACCCTGGCGGCTGGGACGACATTGCCTATCCTCAAAAAGGTTATCCTGTCCATGTACTTTATAATATGTATTTACAGCATAGTTAATTTATCAATTCTGTTTTTCAGACCTGAGTTCACCATCTATTTTACTATTGGTCTGGTGGTTATTGATCTTTTCCTGATAGTGCTCAATGCTGTTTTCTATTCCATGTGTGCAATGAAACATGGTCGTTGCAGCTATTTGTGTTCGATTGGGTGGATAGTGACTTTGTTTTCCCTTTACCTTGTCTGTATCTATAAATGGAGCCTCGATAAACAGACCTGTAGCTTTGCTATGTTTCTTAGCATCTGTGTTGGTGGTGCAGCCGCCCATGCACGTGTATACTTTGCCATAACCGACCCATCACAGCGCAGGTCATGTCGTTGTCGGAATGAATAATAGATCATGAACTAAGTGTAACCGGAAGTAATCAAGCTGCCCCATGTTATTGGTCATGTTTTAATTCTTTGTCAGATATTGACCGCTGTCTCAGCGATTTGTTTTTGAACGCAGCTATCTTCCATTAAAGTTAGTGAGTGAGTGAGTTTGGTTTTTCGTCGCTGGTAGGCTGTAGCAATATTCCAGCAATATCACGGCGGGGACACCAGAAATGGGCTTCACACATTGTACCCATGTCGGAAACTGAACCCGGGACAGGCAATGATCTAACGGAAAGAGAAAACTCCTCCAGTAAGCTTGTTTCATTTAAGCATGGACATATTTCCCTGACAAACGGAGACCGTTTTCTTTATTCAAATATGCTGCCGTCAGTTTTTCAAGAATCACAGATACACGTTTCGGTAAATTGTGAGGGAAAAAGTATCAAGTGATATGCGCTATATTCGCCGAGAACGCCATACGCCTGACCGGGTTCTCGAGCAGGAGTAGAGTATGACAATTACTCGAATAGTAACTTATTACACGAACACTTCGAATACTGGCGATATGATCACTTCGATGTATAAGTGAGTGAGTTAAAATTTAACCTCACATATTTCAGCCATATCGTGAAGACTTTGATGTATAAAATTAATATGTGTATGTGTGTAAATATACTCTTCAAAAAAAGAAACTTGACATAGATGTAAAACCAATTTTTGCCAAATATCTAAAATGAGAACCAAATAAGTCAAACAGAAAGATGGTGTGTCTAAAATTCGCGAAAACACATGCAAAACACATAAACGTAGCGTTTGGGGATCAATTTTACAGCTTCATCCAAACGCAACCGCCTGTAAAAACGTGCAGCACAGCCCCCCAGCTGAATGGGTATAAAAATATCCACATCAATGGCTGTTCATACAGTCCTTATAACGGCAGTAGAGGCGGTGACAGAATGCCAAGACTGAATGCAGCTCAACGAACAACGCCATTGGGAGATTACAAGCTGGAGCAGCTCAGCAAGAAGTGGCCCGACTCTTTGGCGTATCCAGACAGACAATCTCCGCACTGTGGACCCTATACAACAACAACAACAGAGTTGACGACGGACCAAGGTCAGGAAGACCAAGGGTGACAACCCAAGCACATGATCGATACATCCGGCTGCGACACCTCCGAGACCGCACTACCACAGCCACGTCTACAACCACACAGATCCCTGGGGTACGCAGAATATCAGATCAAACGGTACGCAACAGACTGAGGGAGGCTGGACTTTTTGCACGAAGACCTGTTCGACGTCATGTATTGACCCCACGTCATCTGGCGGACCGTCTGCTCTGGTGCCAACAGAGGGTTAGATGGGCACGTGCAAGGTGGAGAAATGTACTGTTTACTGACGAGTCCCGTTTCCTACTCACACGTGCTGATGGGCGCGCACGTGTCTACAGACGTCGGGGTGAACGTTACGCCCCCAACTGTGTGCAGCAGGTTGTCCCATTTGGCGGCAGGAGTGTCATGGTATTGGCCGGAATTCATCACGGTGGTAGGACGCCTCTCGTGCATGTGGCAGGTACATTGACAGGTGTGCGTTACAGAGACTTGATCCTAGAGCCTTACGTTCTTCCTCACGTCAACGTTCATGGAGGACAGTTCCAGCAGGACAACGCTCGACGGCATATTGCACGTGTTTGTCAGGACTTCTTACAGCACAACAACATCCAGACATTACCTTTGCCAGCCCGGACACCAGATTTGTCCCCGATTGAGCATCTGTGGGACGAGTTGGATCGACGCGTTCGCAGAAGGAATCCAACGCCCAAAACACTTCCGGCGCTTCTTGATGCACTTCAGCATGAATGGCAGCATATCCAACAGCGTGTTATTGACAACTTGATTGCATCTATGGGTCCTCGGTGTCAAACGGTGATTGATGCACGTGGTGGGCACAACCGATACAGACATTTTCTGTACCCCTGTGACATTAGCTCTATCGTGTACGTGTCTGTCTAGGTGACACGATTAATGTTTTGAACATTGTGTACATTGTTTCTCAAACAGTGTTTCAGTTATGGTTTCTGTGTCCCATTTTGAAACAATCGCATTATATAATTTGAAAGTCAGTGTCAAGTTTCTTTTTTTGAAGAGTATATATATATATATATCCTTTCTGTCCCCTCCTTCCATGGGGATCTTACAATGCCCCAAACTCTTTACGGCGTTGCATATTGCAGGAATGAAATACTTTGAACCAAATAAAAAGTTGTTTTGTGACACATTTATTGATATGTCATGTCATGTGTCAAGGTCATCCTCAAGCTCAAAACCCGTAAAAAGCTTGTTTACTATAGACCAATGAAACTTTGTACAGGTCGTCTTTGGGGCGGACCGAGATATGGTCAAGGTCAAGGTAACAGTAAGGATGTTTCATACACTATGTCATTTTCACTAAAATGCCCTTTTTCTTGTAAGTCTTATTCCTATAATTATATTATTTGAATACATAGCATGACAACTTGTCAAGCGGTGACAGGTCTCAGTGAGTAGCATATGCTTCAAGTTCGTTGTCACATCGAATTCCACTGGACATCGTATCAGGTTTAAATGATGGATATCCCTGTGCAGTGTTCACTCTCAAGGTCATGCCCTCAATATATAATTCATATGTTCACAATAAATCAAGAAGTGAAATTTGATTAAATATAATACGTCAACGCCAGAGAATAATCTGTCTCGTTTACCCGCCGAATCAGATTCGCAGGCGTAAAAGGAAAAATAGCGGTGAAAAATATATGAATGGTTCACTGAAAATCAGTGATGACACCAACTGTTTGCATTACGCCCCATCTAGTTGCAATAAAACTTAGTGATATCAGCGTTTTTGATAACATAAATGTATATTGGTTGTACCGTGTGACACCTAGGGAATAAATGATTGTACCGTGTGACACCTAGGGAATAAATGATTGTACCGTGTGACACCTTGGGAATAAATGATCGTACCGTGTGACACCTTGGGAATAAATGATTGTACTGTGTGACACCTATGGAATAAATGATTGTACTGTGTGACACCTATGGAATAAATGATTGTACCGTGTGACACCTATGGAATAAATGATTGTACCGTGTGACACCTTGGGAATAAATGATTGTACCGTGTGACACCTGGGGAATAAATGATTGTACCGTGTGACACCTATGGAATAAATGATTGTACCGTGTGACACCTATGGAATAAATGATTGTACTGTGTGACACCTAGGGAATAAATGATTGTACCATGTGACACCTATGGAATAAATGATTGTACCCTGTGACACCTATGGAATAAATGATTGTACCGTGTGACACCTATGAAATAAATGATTATACCGTGTGACACCTATGGAATAAATGATTGTACCGTGTGACACCTATGGAATAAATGATTGGAACGTGTGACACCTATGGAATAAATGCTTGTACCGTGTGACACCTATGGAATAAATGATTGGAACGTGTGACACCTATGGAATAAATGATTATACCGTGTGACACCTGGGGAATAAATGATTGTACCGTGTGACACCTGGGGAATAAATGATTGTACCGTGTGACACCTATTGAATAAGTGATTGTAGCGTGTGGCAACTAGGGAATACATTATTGTACCGTGTGACACCTAGGGAATAATCACAATGTTATCTCCCTGCTGTATGCCTTCATGGATCCCGATGATGTATAGTTTATTGCCTGGGGTATCAACTTGGGGGTGCATTCTTGTAAATGTCTGAAAATCCGATTCTAGCATTCGTGACAATAAACGATGGTCTTGTGTTTCAGAGGTGTAGCTTCAAATGAAATAAACGTAAGTTCATATCGAGAATCATACGCAAATCCGGTCAATGCATTTTCTTGTTGCATTTTCTACTTCACTTGCGTTCGTTTCAAAGGTGTAAAATCGGGCTTTTGGTCCTGTGATAGCCCAAGATCAATACTGCATTCATGCATGTGAAATTGACTATTTTTCCGTTGCTACGAGTGTCGTCAATGACATTACGGTGTCTTATTACGCAACAAGGCTGGGCTGCAATGTTGAAGGAAGATTTGTCTTTGTGAGTCCTCACCGTGGTCAATGGCTGAAGGTGGCATCCAGAGCAATGATGCCCGAGAGAGTGTGTACATTATTTTCAACGAGGAGAACGATACTGCATCAGCACATGCAGACCGCATCACCACGGAGCTGTCCAAGTCAAATCTCAAGTGTGTCTCCTTCAGCAAAGATGGCCGCGACGGGAGTCTAGAAACACAGGAAAGGGCCCGGTTAATTTCTACTGCAAGGTGGGTCGTTGTTCTGTGGGATGACTGGTCAAAGAGTGGTCCCTACACTTATGAACTGTTCAATGCCTTATATTTTGCTACTGAAACAAAAAAGGCAAATATTCTATACGTATTACCCGTGAATTCTAGAAAGCGCTTACCGGTATGTTTTCCAAATGTACCTATGAGACCCGGATGGACAAATTCCATGAGAAAATGTGTTTCTGAGGCCCCAGAAGAGCTAAGTGGCGAAATGTTCAATGAAGCGGGGGTGGCTGCATGGGTTTTTCAGAAATTCGTTGACACAGGAGGAAATAAACTGTCTTGTCCTGCACGAATACACAATCCACCGGACAGGAGGCGTCGTATCAACTTGGTACATTGGTGGGAGAAGACATATGTGGATTTACTTTATGAATGCCCCAGTACCACTGACAATGTTAACAGTGACATGGATGCACCAGAATCCCTTCTAGACGCTCGGCTTGATCAAGAATTTGTTTCTCCAAACGTGTCTGACTCTGAACCTACCCTGGCGGCTGGGACGACATTGCCTATCCTCAAAAAGGTTATCCTGTCCATGTACTTTATGATATGTATTTACAGCATAGTTAATTTATCAATTCTGTTTTTCAGACCTGAGTTCACCATCTATTTTACTATTGGTCTGGTGGTTATTGATCTTTTCCTGATAGTGCTCAATGCTGTTTTCTATTCCATGTGTGCAATGAAACGTGGTCGTTGGAGCTATTTGTGTTTGATTGTGTTGATAGTGCCTTTGTTTTTCATTTACCTTGTCTGTGTCTATGCATGGAACCTCGATAAACAGACCTGTAGCTTTGCTATGTTTTTTAGCATCTGTGTTGGTGGTGCAGCCGCCCATGCACGTGTATACTTTTTCAAAACCGACCCATCACAGTGCAGGTCATGTCGTTGTCGGAATGAATAATAGATCATGAACTAAGTGTAACCGGATGTAATCAAGCTGCCCCATGTTATTTGTCATGTTTTCATTCTTTGTCAGATATTGACCGCTGTCTCAGCGATTTGTTTTTGAACGCAGCTACCTTCCATTAAAGTTAGTGAGTAAGTGAGTATGGTTTTTCGCCGCTTGTAGCAATATTCCAGCAAGATCACGGCGGGGACACCAGAAATGGGCTTCACACATTGTACCCATGTCGGAAACTGAACCCGGGTCTTTGGCGTGACGAGCGAACGCTTTAACCACTAGGTTACCCGACCGCACCCCATTAAAGTTAGAGAATGGCTGGATGGCCACTGAGAGCTATCAATGTGGACGAGGCGCGGGATACAGCAGGCAGGTATTGTTACAGGATGCGTGGCAGTCTGACAGTGTTTCGCTTCAGGGTAACGCGTACCTTGAGTTAGAGGACTAGGCTCTGGGACAGCCTCCAGACCAACAACTGAAGCCCAATTATCACCATTATCACCATCACTATTCTGCTACAGCTACTGACAGACTATTTGTATTATGTGTGATATTCGTTCATCATGATCATTGCATAAATTGCACTATTCCACAGACCCACTCTTTCAACATTCTATCTGTATATCAACTTGTACAGGAGACAAAAAGAAGAGTCCAGCCTCTATTTCGTCACTCCCCGCCATCATCCACCAACAGGCGATTCTCTGGGCTATCATGTCCATCACCGACCATTGTATCAACTCTGTACACTTGTTCATTCTGGGCACCGTTACACGAAGCGATCTCAGCGCTACGACTAGCGTAAGCCAGTGTGTATGGGAGTTACTATCACCTTAGCGCTAAGATGGCTTTGTGGAACAGGGTGCCGTTGTACGAAGCAACCTTAGCACTAAGACTGTCGTAAGTCTATGTTAAGGTATGGGAGTTACGATAACCTTAGCGCTAAGATCGCTTTGTACAACGGCGCCCTGGGCCCTGGTCATCACTGCGTGTCTATAACATCATCACAGAAGAAACGGTTTCAAAGCGTGTTGTGACTTGCAGTGAGCAACTCATGTGCCCCTTCATATTTGTGTTAGTCATAGGAACAGTTTGGGTTAGCATTTTATCCTACATTTAAGTGTATTCATCAACTTTTTAAGCACTAAACCTGTCAATGCCGATGATCGTGTCCCCTGTTATCGCCAGAAGTATTAAGTCCTCCCATAACACACTACGTCCTATACAGTCTAGGTCTGGTAATGGTTCGACTCACCAACAAACTTATTTCTCTCCCCAATGGGAAACTGTGTATGAAACAGCCACGCCACTACTTGGTTCACATTCAAGAAAGGAATGGACAAGTGAGGTACGGGCCTTTGTGAATAAGAGTGCTGTGAGGGTGGGAACAAAGAGAAGAGAGAATAAAAGCGCTAACCGCTGTTGTATTCAGCATTGTGTCTGTATGCACTGGTCCGCTGTACCTGTGTAGTATGGACGTATTGGTATATGTGTAACGTCTATATTCTGTCAGTGGTACAAATGTCTCAGTGTCCATTTGTCCATTATGCCGATGTAATGTTGTTTCTACCTGTTTGAATTGATACCAGTGTCTCTATATACTGTTGTGTTCACTGTAGGTATGTATTCATGCTCTCATAATTGGTACTATTTTTGTGTGTACCCGTGAAGATCCGGGGTAGAATAGGTCTTCAGCGACCAATGCTTGCCATAAAAAGAGACCATGTTTGTCGTTAGAGACGACCAACGGGATCGGGTGGCCTCGCTGACTTGGTTGAAGCATAGTATCGCATAGTATTCCAACTGCGTGGATCGATGCTCATGATGTCAATCCCTGAATTGTCTGGTCAGGACTCGGTTATTTACCGATAACCGTCATATAGCTAGAATATTGCTTAGTTCGGCGTTAAACAACAAACAAATTTGTATTCAATTCGTAAGTATATGTTGCAAATATAACACAATATGCTGTACATTATGTCAAATCCAGTTGCCTAATATGCAGTTGTATATACAGTTTATTATTGTTTTATATGTATATCTAGATTGACCGATTTTTCACTATAATTCATTAACAATTCCTTATAATAACAGACCCGTGAAGATTAGGGCTAGAATAGGTCTTCAGCAACCCACGCTTGCCGTAAGAGGCGACTAACGGGATCTGGTGGTCAGGCTCTCTGACTTAGTTCATGCATGTCATCGTATCCCAATTTCGTGGATCGATGCTCAAGATGCCATTCACTGGATTGTCTGGTCCAGACTGTATTATTTACAGACCGCCGACATGTAGCTGGAATATTGCTGAGTGCGGCGTTAAACAATAAAAAACAAACAAACCTTATAATAACAACAGTGTCACCGAGTCGCACTGTTAGTGTCCCCGCTTTATTTCCGACTACATTCGGTAAAGTCCGGTGGTCGTCGTTGTACAATGTCTTGGCATTCTATGTTAGGGAATTAGTGACCTGCATATTTTGTCCTCTTGTGATTTAATGACATAGTCTTACCATGTAGTAACGTGCTGTATGTTACCTCAAATTTGTTTGCTTATATATGTTTTCTGTTTGCTACTTTATTCAAGTGATGAAAATGTTTTTGTGACTATGTTTTTCAAACAATTTACATGTAACCTCAGATATTTCTCATATAGATATGATCAATTTTGCCTCCTTAATAATTGTACATAGCTTTTTGTAAATCTTTAATGATACCGTGGGATAATTTATGTTCAGCGTTCTATTTTGACAGTAACATCTACGGTATGGATATACAGTAGTAGTAAGTTAGTAGTTAGTTTGCTGTTTGTTTTTCCCCATGTTTAGAAACACTTTGGCCAAGCGCCCGACGGTCCTGTGTATTTCCGGGGGCACGGGTGGCCCAGTCGTGTAAGGCGCCGCGATTCGCTGTGCAGAGTCGCGTCCCTTGGGCACGCCAGAAACCTATGATTGTTGGGTTCGAATCCCGGTTCGCCCCGATTATGTTTCTAGGTTTGTCAGCACCATACCCGTGGTCGTGGATTTCACCGAAATGGTAAACGTCTGAGACCTGCATCACTTCGGGCTTTCCTCCCACATTAAGCTGACACGCCGCCATATAACTGGAATACGATTAGAAGCGGCGTTAAACCTAACTCACTCACTCTTGTGTATTTCCCCCAGGATTCGTTGGACGTTTTACGTCGGTTCGCTGCTGGGTGGTCGTTCGAGACCCAGTTTCGTTGATTGGTGCGAACGTGGCACTTTTGATCTAGTATCTAGTACTGACTTACTCTGGTTGTATTTAGCTAAACTTAGTAACTGGGGTTTCGAATTCTCAGCTTTTCTAGTAATTCTTTAATAACCAACCTTCGCGTGATTTTCTAGTTTTGGGGGTATTTTAGTATTTTCTCGCTCTGTCAAAGTGGCGAATCTTTAGTCTATAGACTAGTTTGATATTCAAACGTTCTCGTCTATTTTGTTGTCCAAGCGATATATTTTAGGGATAGTTCCTCTGAGTTTATTTCCCCAGCATAGGTTATCCACTCATCTGAGTGGAGTTAATTAACTCAGGTCACAGCCGACTGAATCGGCTGTCTGTACATATTGTTTGTATCTTGTCAAAGCGTTGTTTTAGCTACTCACAATTTATTACTGTAATCCGCTTGTGTAGTGCTCTGATGTAATAAATCAGTGATCTTTGTCAGCACAGATTGGGTTTATCTGATTCTTTCTTTGTCATCTATTAGTACAATTAGCTGTCAGTGATAAACTTGTGAACCTATTCCCACGTTTCCATTATTAATTTATTCTTGTTAAATGACACCCCTGATCACTGGAGCACAGCTTCGTGACAATGAGACTTCTTTACAGTAAGGGCGTATGCTGCGGGTTTGTTTTGTTTTGTTTTTGTTTGTTTGTTGTTTTACGCCGCACTCAGCAATATTCCAGCTATATGACGGCGGTCTGTAAATAATCGAGTCTGGACCAGACAATCCTGTGATTGATACAATGAGCATCGATCCCAACAGGTGGGATCGATGACATGCTTCAACCAAGTCAGCGTGCCTTACCACCAGATCCCGTTAGTCGCCTTTTACGGCAAGCATAGTCGCCTTTTACGGCAAGCGTGGGTTGCTGAAGACCTATTCTACCCCGGATCTTCACGAGTCCGTATGCTGCAGGTACTTGGGTGGGACATGGTGTTAGGGGTGTGTATATATTTGTTATATATACTACTCAAAATTTGATAAGGATCACTAGGTGATATGTGTGTAAGTTACCACAAACATAACAAAAGACATGACTCTGACTCAGAAACGTGTTTAATCATGTTATGAATGAAAATTCATGAACGGCATGAATTTGTATCAACATGGAATGTTTGAAATCTGCAAACACCAAAAGGCATTTCATTAAAAAATGTCAACAGCAAACAAGAGAAAGAATTACACAGTTATGAGGGATAGTCCATCATTACACTTAGTCGATGAAGTGTCAATATCGAGTATGACCTCCCCTTGCATCAATGACGGCCTGACAACGTCGAGATATGCTTTCAATAAGCACCCGGATGTTCCCAATGGGAAGGTTGTTCCACTCTTCCACGAGGGCATGTCCGAGCTCTGCCAAAGTCGCGGGTTGTGCTCTACGGCGTGAAAGGGCAACCTGCAGCATGTTCCAGACATGCTCAATCGGGTTCAAGTCCGGCGAGCGCGCTGGCCAATCCATGCGGACAATTGTCTCCTGCTCAAGGTACTGCTCAACCACCCTGGCGCGATGAGGACGGGCGTTATCATCCATCAGGATGAACTCAGGGCCAACAGCACCAGCGTAGGGTCTGACGTACACATCGAGGATCTCATCCCGGTACCTCACCCCCGTCATTGTTCCTCTCTCCAGGACATGAAGATCTGTCCTTCCATCCCTGTTGATTCCACCCCAGACCATGATGGAACCACCACCATAACGGTCATGTTCACTGATGTTGGCATCATGGAAACGTTCACGTTGTCGTCGCCACACCCGCTGCCTCCTGTCTGTAAAGTCCAAACAATACCTGGACTCATCGGTGAACAGAACTGGAACCCAATCGTTCCGTGTCCAAGTGACATGATCTTCAGCCCATTCCAATCGCTCCCGCCGGTGTCGAACAGTCAGGGGGATTCGGACACATGCCCTTCTCGAGTAGAGACCTGCATTGTGAAGACGATTCCATATCGTCTGAGTGGACACATTCACCCCCGAGGCGTTCAGGAGGTCGTTACGTAGGCTGGTTGCTGTCCAGAAGGGATGACGTCGTGCCTGAAGAGCCACAAAATGATCTTGGCGTTTGGTTGTCGACCTCTGACGACCACCCCCATGTCGGTGTGCTGCTGTACCAAAATTTTGCTGTCGGGACCAGGCCCTGCTTACAACGCTCTGGCTGACGTTTAGTGCATTGGCAACGTCACGTTGTGAATAGCCGGCATCAAGCATTCCAATACATCTGCCCAGTTGTTCTGTCGTCAGGCGACGCCTTACACGTTGAGGGGGAATTGCGTAGATAAACGTAGTGTAAACACTCAGTTGAGTTTAAAGTTTCAGAATGAATCAGACACCGTTGCCTGATTGGAAATCGTGCAATGGTAGCAAAAGCATGAACTGTGATGTGAAACGCATTTCCCATGGCATGAAATGCACGTGCAAGTGTGTTGGAGACGTTTTTGATTTCACTTGAACACAATATTGCCAGTTATGCAGTTATTTTGTTTTTTTATGAAGAAAAATATCTACGATCCTTATCAAATTTTGAGTAGTATATATATTCCCTGAGTCAAGTACGTTACTCTGTCTTAATATGAGTACAATGTCAATTGGTTGGTTGGTTTGTTGTTTAACGCCGCACTCAGCAATATTCCAGCTATATGACGGCGGTCTGTAAATAATCGAGTCTGGACCAGACAATCCAGTGATTGACATCATGAGCATCGATCCACGCAATTGGGATCGATGACATGCATCAACCAAGTCAGCGAGCCTGACCAACCGATCCCGTTAGTCGCCTTTTACGACAAGCATAGTCACCTTTTACGGCAAGCATGGGTTGCTGAAGACCTATTCTACCCGGAGCTACAATGTAAGTTAATTCTATCTAAATAATCACATTGTAGTCAATACAAATAACACAACTACTGACAAGAATAAAGTAGACACAATTTATGGATAACTATTTCTTTAATTACTGTAAAGGCGACGTTTCCGTATAGATCCTGATACCGTTGTCAAGCAAGGCTGAATGATGAACATGGTACAAAATAGATATACATGTAGTAGGTGGATGATTAACAGTAACAACAATTGCATACATGAGGGAGATTAACATGAGTAGGTAAAGTAATGACAACAGTAGGATAATACTGTAACAACATGGCGGACAGGGAACACACGATGGGGAAGTCAATAAGATAATACGAACAATAATTCTGACAAAATCAACCAGAATAATTAAATACTGTCAGAGAATATATTAGATAAGTGGAGTTAATCACATGTAGAAGTTTATTTCTTTTATATTTTTCCACCCTTTACACAACTACCCCTCGTGATAACTTGAAAGGGAAATTTGCTGAATAGTTAGGATTTTGTTTCCTAGAAAGGAGTTCGGAAATTTAATTGTATCACATTATTTCATGGATGTGGTCAATTTGTTAAAAAAGAAACTATAGACTACTACAGTAAACTACGGTTATAACGAACACGCTTATAACGAACTGACGGATATAACGTACTAACTTTTTAGTCCCGACTATTTGCTGTAGTTATGCTGTATATATGCTTATAACGAATTACGGTTATAACGAACTAAAATAAGTAGTCCCTTTGAGTTCGTTATAACCGTAGTTTACTGTATGTGGATTCTTAAACACGTAAATGATTTGTTTTGGGGGTTTTCACTTTTTACAATGTCAGAAAAGTACCAAGTTCAATACTGTCAAAACATGCGGTTTTTCAACTTTGTACCTGCTATCCCACATGACAAACGTGAGGGTAAAGTTCATTCCTTGAAAAATGAAAGCAATTGTATTCCGAAGTTTACTGAAAATTCAATGTGTTAAATGCTGGACTTCCTCAGTGAAAACATCTGTGTGAATTGTGGGATGAAGGAGTATCACCAAGGGCACCAGTCTTGCTGATCTGTTTGTTTATGTGTATGAACCACAATCTCTTCTCGGACTGACAAAATCATAACAAGGAATTTGGCCAAGAAGTCCAACTAAAGCTTCAGTTATATCGATGATCTGATCTCGTTCAATAACCGTCAAATTGCCAATTGCCTTCTACTTACTACCCACCTGAACTTGAAATATAGGAGACCAGTGAGACCGCCTCATCTGTGTCATAAGTGATCTATGCATAGTGATTCAGAGAAACAAAACACTCTCCACAACACTGTGTGACATGACGGATGAATTCAACTTACCAAAGGTCAGCTTGCCCTTCCGATCGAGCAATATTCCAGCAGCTCCACCCTTTGGTGTCTACATTGCACATCTTCTGGTGAGGTCATGGAGCATTATACGACTCTTGCACTAACGCTGTTGATCAGGGTTACAACATTATAGTAAAGCCTTTCGCGAACACCTGGTGTCATCACTAACTGATAGTAATTCATAAACACATGCTCATGAAATCGTTGAACAGTGAGTGAGTTGGATTTAACGCCGCTTTTAACAGTATTCCAGTTATATCGCGGCGTGTCAGCTCTATTTGGGAGGAAAGCACGAAGTGATGCAGGTCTCAGACGTTTACCACTTCGGTGAAACCCACGAGCACGGGTATGGTGCTGACAAACCTAGAAACATAAACGGGGCGAACCGGGATTCGAACCCACAATCATAGGTTTCTGGCGTGCCCAAGGGACGCAACTCTGCACCGCGAATCGCGGCGCCTTAGACGACTGGGCCACCCGTGCCCCTCGTTGAAGACGAACAACGGACTCTGCTTTCGGAATATTTCTAATCAGGGAATGAATACTAACTTACTTTAGCACGTTGTGTGAGTGGCGGTCGCTACCGGAAGGGCAGGGAATGCTTACCCTTTTCCTGAACTCCTTGTATCCCCACTGACTTTCACCACAGCCAAGACTACACAAGACTTTCACCACAGCCAAGACTACACAAGACTTTCACCACAGCCAAGACTACACAAGACTTTCACCACAGCCAAGACTACACAAGACTTTCACCACAGCCAAGACTACACAAGACTTTCACCACAGCCAAGACTACACAAGACTTTCACCACAGCCAAGACTACACAAGACTTTCACCACAGCCAAGACTACACAAGACTTTCACCACAGCCAAGACTACACAAGAGTCAATGCAAAGAAAACGCCTAATGTCACATCTGAAGAAAGCAAAGTTGGTTCCATCAGCTCGCAAAGTGGTGGCGTCGGTTTTCTGGGATTCTAAAGGAATTCTACCAATATTATGCTAATATTATGTTAATATTATGCTAATTAGGCAACATGGTGATAATATCAAGGCTTAACGTCGTGGGAAATTCATTATAGGCGTGTTGTTCCACCGGGACAATGTCCAAGGCTGTTGTCGCCATGCCTGCAATGAATGTCTGTGGCATTTAATCATTGAACATCCCCCGTATTCACCAGATTTGATTTCCACCTCTTCCCAAACATAAACAAGAGTCATCAGAAAGATGACATATCCCCCCGGCGGCTGTCTGTAAAGTAACCACTAGAAAATGTGCAATTCTGTATGTAATGAGTCAACAGTTGAATATTCTTTTAGAAGCATACTTGTTTACCCACTGAATGGTTTTCGAATTCTGGCCCGGAAACGAACCCGTTCCCCAATGGAGTCTAGGTCCAACTTCTTTCCATAAAAATTGAAAAAAATAAAAATTCGTAAAAAAATAAATATCAAAAGGCATCACCTCAGTATGTGCCTGATAGCTTTGCCAAGTTTCGATCAAATCCACTGAATGGTTTTCGAATTCTGCCCCGGAAACGAACCCCATCCCCAATTGAGTCTCTGTCCAACTTCATTCCATAAAAATTGAAAAAAAATAAAAATTAGAAAAATCCCAAGATATCAAAAGGCACCACTTCAGTATGTGCCTGATAGCTTTGCCAAGTTTCGATCAAATACTTTATAGCCCCTTAATGTCGAGCGCCAGACAAGGTAACAACAAGTACCATCTTTTAACGCCTTTTGGTATGACGCGGCCGGGGATCGAACCCCGGACCTTCCGCTCTCCGGGCGGACGCTCTACCACAAGACCACGGAGGCGGCTCTCTGCATAAGGGAGAGTCGACTGTACGATTCCAAATATATCAAGAGCATGTGTTTATGAATCACTATTAAATAGTAGTGATACCTCATTTCTGCAGTGGAGGCCTCTTTGTTTGTTTGCTGTTGTTTAACGCTGTACCCAGCAATATTTCAGCTATATGACGGCGGTCTGTAAATAATCGAGTCTGGACCAGACAATCCAATGATTTACATCATGAGGATCGATCCACGCAATTGGGATACGATGATATGCATCAACCAAGTCAGCGTGCCTGACCACCCGATCCCAGTAGTCGCCTCCTACAACATGCAGAGTCGCCTATTTCGGCAACAAACAAACAAATTATGTTACGATACAACCCGCAGGCAGGCACAATAGCGATGGTCACACATGAATGTGTGCATGATCCGCTTAAACTTCCCCTTCTCAGGATTGCCGTCAAGGGACTAACGGAGAGCACACATTCCCCAGGAAGGACATGTGCACTGGTGCGACGCCAGGTTCAAGGATACAAACACGTGTTTTACAGCAAGCGACCTTTAATTGCGCAAGGTAAAGTTGTACAACCCGTGACACTGTTCTTTTCTGTAACCATGGCAACATTATTATTTTTTACGTCAGTGCTAATATTCTTGCTACCTTGTGAGCACCTGGTGTCATCGCTATTTGATAGTTATTCAAAAACATATGCCTATCATAGTCGGAATCGTACAAAGGGGTTTCTTATGATTATGGAAATGAATCGAAGATTGGCAATTCCTTATTAACTCAGAAAAAATACCCAAACTGTTTTATGGACGAATATGATACACATACATCCATCATACATGAGTGAGTGAGTGTGGTTTTATACCGCCTTTAGCAATATTCCAGCAATATCAAGGCGGGGGACACCAGAAATGGGCTTCACACATTGTACCCATGTCGGGAATCGAACCCGGGTCTTCGGCGTGACGAGCGAACGCTTTAACCACTAGGCTACCCGACCGCTCCTTTTATACATGATGCAAATATCTATTAATGATATAAATAGCATCAACATTGCTCTTTCCATGGTTATAAGAAATCTCTGCATAAAGCAGAGTCCATTGGCCGATTCCGAGTGCACCATGAGCATGTGTCTATGAATAACTATCACATAGGGGTGATACCAGGTCCTGCGAAGAGCCGGTTCGCCCCGATTATGTTTCTAGGTTTGTCAGCACCATACCCGTGCTCGTGGGTTTCACCCAAGTGGTAAACGTCTGATACCTGCATCACTTCGGGCTTTCCTCCGACATTAAGCTGATATAACTGGAATACTGGAATACTGGAATACTGTTAAAAGCGGCGTAAAACCCAACTCACTCACTCCTGCGAAGAGGGGAGCGTATCCTGTCCACCGATGGCACCCGTCACAAACACATGCAAAACCAAGTCAAATGTTCACCTTAAAAACACGGGAACACATGGTAGTCACTGATGCGTCAAATTTGGAATCTCCTTCACATGTCTACCATCAGACCTTTTTTGGAAGCTTTACTGAAACCTTGAATGTTGTAACCTTGATAAAAAAAAACTTTGGAGCAAGATTCACATGACGCTCTTTGAAATATCTGTGGAAGGAGCTTACCTCAACAGTTGTGAAATGTAGACACCAAAGGCCGGAGCTGTTGGAATATTGCTCGACACTCACTCACTCACTCACTCAGGAGGGGTTGAGTTCAGTGACAACATCTGGAGCAGACAGGGGACAAGTACACGAATCCATGAGCTACGGCCCCGCCCACATACACGGCAGCAAACATCACGAAACTACATCCCCTCGCGTTTATATTGTACCTAAAAACCAGGACACAGTATGCGACACAGCACAGCACAACCGACACCAACAAACACGAGTAGCTCACCCATCCAACTCTCAGGCAGCACTTGGCATAGAACGTTAAGTTCAGAGAGATCAGGACGAGGTCCACACCCACTAGTGCGAAAGTAAAATATACGATGAACTCTTCCCGGAACACCAGAACAGAGAGATACACAATGCTGAATAGAAAGATGAATAAGTACAGGAACTTGACAGTCTTCATGACTGTTCGAGCGAGAGCGACGGGCATATCCTTTCGGCAAAACGGGGATCTCTTTTGTCTCCTTTCCACGCCCCCCTCCTCATGGCGTAACGCTTGTATGTCCTCGCCGACGCTGTCATGACCTTGACTTTGTTTCACGTCATTTAGGACGGCGATGTATGTTCTTTCCCATAAGTGAGACCGACAGGTGCTTGGTGCTCTATCGGTGGTGCTAATGCGTCCTGGACATGACAAGTTTGTACCCCCCGTTTCAATTATTTTCTTAAAAATCCAAGCAGCGACTCCAGTTTTATCACAAAAATCCTTACTGAGTTTTTTGGGATGTCTTGAAAGTTCCATTCTGACGTTGCTGATCCATTCTTTCTTCATTGGCACCTTTGGGAAGCATTCAAACAAAGAACTGCGGTCCGATGTCCGTTGTGGCAACACACACAGGATATTGGCTGTACTGTTCGTCGTGGCGAGGTACAGGGCGGTGTAAAGTTCATACGTGAACGTCCCGCTGTGGGTGCCTCCCCACAGAACTACAATCCATTCCGCCGCCGACAGAAGACGCACTCTCTCCGCTATTTCCAGACACGCTCCGTTCCCATCTCTCGTGAAATACACACACTTCAGTCTTGAGTAAGACACTTCCTTGTCGATGTACTCTACCGTACCGAGGTTACCTTCAATCTCCTCGTTATACACAATGTACACCATCCGCGGGGTATCAAGCAGACACGCCGCACTCGCCATTGTCATGTAGACTATCCCTCACTCAGATATTGACTTGTAGACTGTATCCCTCGTTCAGACAATGACTTGTAGACTGTATCCCCAACTCCATGGCCAACGTCTGACTGGTTAGATCAGATCAAAGCGATTCCACTCGCTATATACGTAAGGTATAGTCTCGCAAGACCTCGTGCGTTTCGTCAGCGTGACAAGACGCTTCTACATCCTGCTAACTGCAGTAAACATGTCATATATTATTTAGCGTGGGGTTTTCCAGACGGATTCAGATCGAGTCGACTCAACTGTCCTGCTTATTCATGCGATAAGAAAGCCGGAGCGTTCGTGGTTAAAGCGTTCGCTTGTCACGCCGAAGGCCCGGGTTCGATTCCCCACATGGGTACAATGTGTGAAGCCTATTTCTGGTGTCCCCCGCCGTGCCATTGCTGGACTTTTGCTGAAAACGGCATAAAACCATACTCACTCACTCACTCACCTTTTCGTTAGCGAAACTGGATAGACTAACAGTGGGACGCAAGTCTAAAATAGGGACAACATGTTTTGATAATGTCCAAAGGCGTATGTTTCGGCCTTCGGATGGTAGCTCAGGGTGATGACGGTACTCAGGGGTGAAGTTTAAGACGACAGCAGCCATGTTTATTGTTGATGGTTTGGAATAAGTTGAAAGGGTACATGTTGATAAGAACGTGACAGAACGCACACCGGGCACGAGTGGCCAATCTTCCCGGGTGGAGACTCGCTCTGTCACTTACCTTCTGGCTGTCTCCCTGACTAACCATGTCAGTCGGGTTTTGTAGAGCGAGGTATTACGTTACGTGTGGCAAGCTCATTGTCCCACATGTATGTATACTGAGTCAAATTAAAAACTTCACATTTTTAAAAGTAATCCATATATGATATACAACGGAGAAATGCATCAGAGAAGGTAATTTGTAATCATTAATGTCCAAAGAAGGATTTTTATTAACGGTGGTAACCATAATTTGTTCCAAGCACCTACGGTATTCGGTAATAACATCAACAGTTTAAATCATAAGTCCCAAGCACGAGAATCTGATGGCACACAAGTTCGGAAGCATGTATGGCCACCATGTGCGTTGACAACTGCCACACAACGCCTCCGCATGGACCTTGTGATGCTTGTGTACACATGATTGGGAAGACGACGCCATTGTTGCTGCAAAAAGGTGCCAAGATCTTGCAAATTTTGTGGTTGGTTCTGGAGAGTTCGCAGACTTCTGCCAAGAGCATCTCAGACGTGTTCTATGGGATTGAGGTCGGGAGACCTTGACGGCCAGTCCATGACGTTGACTCCCGCATTCTGAAGGAAATTCCTTGTCAAAATTGCTGTGTGGGGTCTGGCATTGTCGTGTTGGAAGATCAAACCGGGTCCATGTGCTGCCATAAAAGGCAGAAGTTCTGGTGCCAGTACCTGTTCGCGGTAAGCAGCAGCGTTGAGGTTGCCACGGATGACAAGAAGCCTGAAACGTGCATTGCCACAGAAAGCACCCCACACCATGACACTTCCGCCTCGAAATCTGTCAACTTCCTGTACTGGGCGTAACGTTCATGACGGCGCCTCCACACCCTCGCCCTACCATCAGCAAATCGAAGATTAAATCGGGATTCATCACTGAAGACGACTTGATTCCAAGTCCTCTGAGTCCATCGTAAGTGTCGCTGTGCACACAATTGACGTTGACATCTGTGTAATTGAGTCAGAATCGGCCCGCAGTATGGCCGTCGTGCTTGAAGGTGAGCAGTTTTCAGACGGTTTGCGCGCTCAGTCTACCCCTAAACAGTTCATTTCTGGTTGATGTAGCCGTCAAAAATCGGTTACGGAGGTGTCGTTAGACAATCTGACGATCCTCTGCATGTGACGTCACACGTTGTCGAACTGCCCGAGGGCGATCAGCGGTGGTACCCGTTTGCTGTAGAAGGCGTCTGTAAATCATAAACAGTCCGTCGACTACAACCCATCGTCCTTGCGACTTCAGCTACGGACGTTCCCGTCTGCAACATGCCGATGGCACGTTCACGTTGAACATTTAAAAGGCGTGGCATGACAAATGGCCGTAAAGACTTTTGTTTTCTTGTTATTTTCTTTTTTTTTAAATGACTGTTAACAAGTATGGCTGAAAACACGTGCGGTATTATGGCCACGTGACCAGTTGCACGTGAAAAACCACTTTTGCCACTACTGTGCTGTGCACATGATTTTGATCGATTCACCTGCACAAAAACGGACCCACAATGATAACTGGCCAAAATGTTAAAATTTTAGGATTGTGAAGTTTTTAATTTGATTCAGTATATATACGTAAGATCCGGCGACGTGAGGAGGAGTTGATTGAAATTCATAGATAGCGCTGGAGATTAAGGGTCCTGCCCGGAGGGGCTTATGATAAGAGGGGATACGCCGAATGTTTGCTGAACATATTGAACAGACAAAGGGCATAGCATTTCGGTGCACTTGGAACATATTGAACCAGTAAGGTATTTAGATAAATGAAATGTTAAATAAGTATTGAAATGGTTTGCACTATTTTAAATGAAAGTATTAAATGGTTTGCACTATAACAATAATATGAAGATTGGAGAATACCAGAAACATGCTTGTTTTAATTTAATCGTTCATTTTGTTTATGTGACCGTTCATTTATTTTTGCTTTAAACTTTTTTTCATAATGACATTGATACTTTTATTATTATTCGTGTTAATATCCCTCGAGGCTGATGAGCATCCGATTATCCGCCGAAAGTGATATCATTTCAAACATACCAACACTACAATGGTATACTGATTAACACCACAAACTCTCTCTAATTGCACGTATACAGCGACGTGCGCGTGTGTGAGTGTCTGTGTGTGTATGTGCGTGCGTGCGAAGGTGTGGGTGAGCGGGTGTGGATGTGAGGGTGAGTGTTGGGTGTATGTGTGTGTGCTGCTTGAAGTTGTCAGGGCTAAAGCCGATTTTACACTGCTAGACCACTGAGACCAGGCCGCAGTTTAACATGAATACCCCATGCAGACACCCTCATTCCGACCAGTCCTTGTTTTAGCCCCTAAATGCCAAACGTCTGGCAGGGTACCTACACGTATCATCTGTTAATGTCTTTCGGTATGAAGCGGCCGGGGATAGAGTGAGTGAGTATGGTTTTACGCCGCTTTTAACAATATTCGAGCAAGATCACGGCGGGGGACACCAGAAATGGGCTTCACATATTGTACCCATGTCGGGAATCGAACCGGGTCTTCAGCGTGACGAGCGAACGCTGTAGCCACTAGGCCACCCGACCGCCCGGCCGGGGATAGAGGTTGCGCTCTATCCACTAGACCACGGAGGCGGTCTCCCAAAGAGGAAGGGGATATTGGAAGTTTACTAACTCCCTAATGGACGATGAAACTTTTGTTGAAAAAAACTAAAAAAGCAATTAAAAGTACAATAGAACAATATAAAACATGCATCTATGAACAAGGCAATGCCAGATTTAATATCACTTTTAACATATTTTATTTCGAAGCGTTATTGTTGATAATAAGAGGTCAAACTATAAAATATTCCTCTGAAAGGAAGCGAAAATGAGAACAGAAAGAAAACGACCAACAAAAACGTATTCAAGAATTGCAAATTACTCTTGATACCTGAAAAGACATAGAAATTAAAAATGAAATATTGAAGAAACTAAAAGATGCAAATAACGAAAGAGAAGAAATACATCATGTAAAAATCATGCGATCTCAGTTTCGGGATTAATGGAGAGAAAAGGGCGAAAAGCCAACTTATTACATACTTTTTACCCTCAGAAAATAGAACCTATCTGAATAGGGCCACAGTTGAGCTGGAAACAAAGGACGGACATATAACTGAATTATATAACTTATTATTATTAAAATAAGCCCAGCACAACAGTTAAATCTTGAAGATGAGTTACATTAAGAATAACGTCTTTAAAAAATGATGAAAAGCGAACAAAGTGCATCTACTGAAGAATTCTACATATTTTCTTTACAAATATCTGATACGATCATATCTTGGCTTCTAAAGAGGAGAAATATCAGTAAGCCAAAAGCAGTGGCTAATAACGTATATTCATAAAAAGGACAAACCAAAGCAGCACCTAGAGTCTATCAATGTTTCCTATAAGATGCACAATAGCCAAATTATGAACTCTACTAGAGTGGAGACTTTCTACATCTTATAGACCATATAATATTACAAAACAACACCAAACAAGAAATAATCAACTCATGTAACATCGAGTTCGTTGTTTTTGGTAGTTTGGTCACTTTGTCACCATCTATTCGGATAAGCCACTTCTACAATTCCAATAAGTTCCTGCTCTCCTGACATGGAATAGTTTTTATTCTTATTATCATATACATAATGCTTTGTAACTTGTATGTATCTAAGATTGTATGTGAACTGTTTTGTAAACATATTGTCTGTGTCCTCCAAAAAGAAATGAAACGATAAAATAATCCGAAATGTGAACAAAAACAGTCCGTTATGATGAGTAAATCGCCGTGCGTAAAACAACCCAATTCTTCGTCAGTATAGGGCGGTACAATGATCATAATTGAGGTCTCTCTTTTCCAAACAGTTAGAACATTCTCAGCTGATGCATCCAGAAAACTGAACACTGTAGAGCATTCAGTGATGACAAGTTTATGTGAGTGACCGATTCAGCTGATTGAGTCTATCTGTGGGACTAGTTTTGTGATTTTGTTGTCTTGACTCCTATCCACCCGTCGGCTCCTTTCTTTAATATGGTACATAGCGAGACTGAATAAGGTCGTCTTTTTTATTCACGTTTTGTTTTGGGTTGTTGACGACATCTCCGGCACATATAGCTGCACGACTTCCATATGAGGAAAATACTAACATGGAGGATGAACAGGACAAGCCCGATGACGTCCAAACACAAATACTGATACAACGGCATGTCCTGACAATACGACCTCAGATGGGCGCCGCCATATTTGAGCACGTGTTCTATCCAGTAAACAGCTTCGTCTTTGCCACTTCTTTCCCGGAGCTTCGTGATTTCCGCAGCTTTCTTGATTTTCTGTGAGTAGGAAGAATTCTGAATGACCTCATTGATGTTGGACACCAAGTCATCAACAGTAAACGTTTTCAAATCCATCGCGATACCGAATCCAAAGTAACCTAACTTCTTGGCATTATAGGGCTGCTCAGCAAATATCGGGAATCCAATCATGGGAACTCCGTTCAAGAAAGCCTCGTTTTGACCATTGGCCCCGCAATGGGTTATAAAAAGTTTGGTCTTGGGATGGGAGAGTAGATCCGACTGCGGCATCCAGTCGGTCACAAGGATATCAGATCCAACATTTGCAATTTTTTCTGATTTGAAAATGAATCTATATGAGGTTCGAGAAAAGGATTCCAGGAGTCGGCTTGAGATTTCATCTGGAATTCTTTTTACATTACTTCCAAAAGAGACGATAACCACGCCCTCTTTGGCTTCATCCATAAATTTCTTATATTTGTCGGGGAGAGGTTTCGGTATAGTTGTAGATAACGAACCGATCAGCTTGACGTTTGGCAGAAGAGCACTTCTGTAGTTCAAAAACGGTTCCACTTCAAGAAGCCAAAGCCATGCTTTAGCGGTCAAAGATTCCATGGAAATGTAAGGCTTTTCCGGGGCATAGGTCGCGACTGGTCTGTAAGTGGTGAACGGGTCGTAAACAAACCTCATCACCATCATGATCGTGTTCACTACACGTGACCCAAAGTCCATTTTCGGTGTCAGCCCTAAAATAACGTTCGGAGTGGCAGATGGAATAAAGGGGGTACGACTGGTTTGGGGTTCAACTCCCATCCCCATGAAGATGAAGGGGATGTCCAACTTGTAGGCTATGATGGGCAACATTCTTGGTAACGGGTTATCCTCAAAAACTATCAAATCAAACTTTAGGTGTACAATTCGCGAGAACAACTTCGTGTCTCGTAACATCCTGCCACCTATTTTCGTAAATTCCCCAAAGAGAAAGGGGGCAGAGCCGCCTTCGAAGTAACCGTTTATTGTCTTCTGCATCAACTCGCCTTCAATGTCATAATCATCTACCGACTCGTATTTGAGGATGTTGACTCCCGGTGCCTGCATTCTCTTGTCATTGGCCAGTTCAGTTGACAGAGCATTCCATACCACGTGACCACGCGAAGCTAGCTCAGTGGCCACGTTCAGAGAGCCCCGGATGTGACTGTAGGAAGGGAAGTACAAGAAGAGAATCCTGGCGGCCTGGAACCCAGGCAGACTCAACAGCAACAACAGCAGGGCCAAGCTTGTGGTAAGTACCCCCATCCTGGATAAGAGATGTCTGCAAGACAGATAGAAATTGTTCGTGACATTGTCAACCAGACGCCACTTGAGTCGTCTCCATTTAAATGTACGTTAACGTTGACGTGTACATCTACCTTACGTGAACATTGACGTGTACATTTACCTTACGTGAACGTTGACGGGTACATTTACCATTACGTGAACATTGGCGTGTACATTTACCTTACATGAATGTTGACGTGTAAATTGACATTTACGTAACATTGACGTGTATATTTACGTTACTTGAACACTGACGTGTATATATACGTTACGTAAACATTTATGTTTACGTTAACTCTGACGTGTACATTTACCTAACGTGAACATTGACGTGTACTTTACCTTACATGAACATTGACGTGTACATTTACGTAACGTTAACGTTGAGATGTAAAGTTACGTTGACGTAAACATTTGATGTGTACATTTACATTTACGTTAACATTATCGAGTACATTCACGTTTACGTGAACATTGACGAGTACATTTACCTCATGTGAACATTGACGTGTACATTAACCTATCGTGAATATATATGTGTACATTTACATTTACGTGAAATTGGCGTGTACATTTACCTTATGTGAACATTGACGTGTACATTTACGTTTACATAAACATTGACGTGTACATTTACCTTACGTGAACTTTGACGTTTACATCAACATTAAAGTGTACATTTGCCTTACATGAACATTGACCCGTACATTTACATTGACGTGACAATTAACGTGTATATTTACATTTACATTTACAAGAACATTGACATGTATATTTACATTTATGTTTATGTGAACGTTGACGGTTACATTTCTATTTACGTGAACATTGGCGTGTACATTTATGTTTACGTTAACATTGACATGTATATTAACATTTACGTTAACGTTAACGCTGACGTGTACATTTACATTGACGTGACAATTGACGAGTATATTAACATTTACGTTAACGTTAACGCTGACATGTACATTTACATTGACGTGACAATTAACGTGTATATTTACATTTACATTTACAAGAACATTGACATGTATATTTACATTTACGTTTATGTGAACGTTGACAGTTACATTTATATTTACGTGAACATTGGCGTGTACATTTATGTTTACGTTAACATTGACATGTATATTAACATTTACGTTAACGTTAACGCTGACGTGTACATTTACATTGACGTGACAATTGACGTGTATATTTACATTTACGTTGACGTGTATATTTACTTTTACATTAAAGCCAACGTGTATATTTACGTTTACATAAACACTGATGTGTACATTTACATTGACGTGAACATTGACCCGTACGTTTACATCTAAGTGAACATTGAAGTGTACACTCAACTTATGTGAACGTTGACGTTAACATTAACATTGAAGTGTACATTTACCTTATGTGAACATTGACGTGTACATTTACGTTGATGTAAATATTGACATGTACATTAACATTTGCGTTACCATTGACGTGTACATTTACCTTACGTGAATATTGCCGTTTGCATTTACGTTGATATAAATATAGACATGTACATTAACATTTGCGTTACCATTGACGTGTACATGTACCTGACGTAAATTGACGTGTACATTTACGTCGATGTAAATATTGACATTACATTAACATTTGCGTTACCATTGACGTGTACATTTACCTTACGTGAACATTGACGTGTACATTTACGTTGATGTAAATATTGACATGTTCATTAACATTTACGTTAACATTGACGTGTACATTTACGTTAATGTAAATATTGACATGTACATTAACATTTACGTACACATTTAAGGTACATTTACCTTACGTGAACGTTGACGTGTACATTGACATTTACGTGAACATTAACGTGTACACTTACCTTATGTGAACGTTGACGTTAACAAGTACATTGAAGTTTACATTTACCTTACGTGAACATTGACCCGTACATTTACATTTACGTGAACACTGACGTGTACATTTACATTTACGTGAACATTGACGTGTATATTTACATTTACGTTAACGGCCACGTGGATGTTTACGTTTACGTGAACATTGACGTGTATATTTACATTTACGTGAACATTGACGTGTACATTTACATTTACGTGAACATTGACGTGTACATTTACGTTTACGTTAACGGCAACGTGTATGTTTACGTTTACGTGAAACATTAACGTGTACATTTATATTTACGTGAACACTGACGTGTTTATGTAACATGTAGCTCTGCGTATTCCTTCCTACTATTGAACATATCATTCATTCAAACTGCCAAGCGATCATGGTTGAGAAAGTTTCACGTTGCAATGTATAGCAGATTCCCTCGGTGATGCGGCCGTAAAATAAGCCGTTTCAATCCGAGATACACATCTGTGATTTAAAATCTCCGATTGAGCAAATCCAATCTAGTATTTTCCAAATTGTCTACAGTTCTATAAATGCAATGTGATGATTTCAGATTAATCTAAATATTCTTGAGCGAGACTTATATTAAATACATACCATATGTTTAACCCCAGAACATATCAGATCGTCCATTGTTACCACTCACGGCATCACGTCGGGCTTTACTGTGTTTTTCTCCATACTGTGTTTATACACTACACAATTAATTAACTCGAGGGTGTAAAGACAACCATTTTTCAACAGAGAGGCCACACACCTCAACTGTGATTGCAAGACCGCTCAGCCAAGAAAACTCCATTACAGAATATATGAAGGAATTCAGAAACGAATAAGATGTAATTTGCTCATGATGAATATTGCAAATAAAAATGCTTCTATATCAACGGAAAAAGTAACTGTGCTTCATATCAATTATACAAAATAAATTTAATCTGAAATGAAACATTTCATCTTTCCATATATATTCATAAAGCATCTCCTCGACTTTTAAGGTCGTGATATACAAATAGCATGTGCATGTTCATGCAAGGCGCACAATTTGGATGTTTGCGTGTTTGTTGGGAGCATGATACTCAAACACGTGTTTCCGTAATGTGAAAAGAAAAACACTGATTGTTTAGTCACCAGGAGCTCACAAAAACGCGTTTGTTTAACCGTAGATAACGCATACACAATGCTCCGGTTTGCCGAAAATCAACGCCTACGCGCCGTGGGTATGCTGCAAACAGGAATGGCGCAAAACGGAGTTGCCATAACTTTTGATGTTCATCGACACACATCATCTAGAACTGGACAATACTCATGAATTGTCACGGGCCAGTCGCCTATGTGTGACGTCACACCAACAAGACAACCACATTCAGTTGCTGCATTGACGAGTCGATACCAAACTGTCGCATTAACAGCTCGGGCAATTCCTGGGTTGTGACCAATTAGTGGCAGACCGTACGCAACCGGTCGAGGGAGCAGAACATCCGACCGACGTCCAGCGATACGCCAAATTCACTCACACACTCACTCACCGTCACCGTCAGGCACGTTGGTGTAGACAGCATCTGAGGTAGCATCTGATGTTCAGAATCCCAACTGAGAAAGTAGAGCTGTTCCCAGATGAGTCCGGGTTTCATCTGGACAGTTGTGATGGTCGTGCAAGGGTCTACAGGCGTCCGTACAGGAGAACGTTTCAGCGACGCTTGGCTTACTCAACGTCGTCAGGTTGGGGTTGGAAGTGTAATGGTATGGGGTGGCATCACAACTCATGGGAGAACACAGCTCATCATCGTTTATGGCAATTTGAATGGCGTACGCTACCGGAATTAAATCTTTCGAGAACATCTTCTACCCTTTGCGCAAATGCAGGGACGAATTGTGACAGAGAGTATATAGCCCATGTTCGTAAAGTGTAACACTGCTGTTTTAGCACGGTAGTCTTATTATTCGTGTTAGTTTAAATCCCAATCCGTAGCACCGGATTAACTTTTGAAATATCTTTGCCAATGCACATTAATGCAGTAGGTCTGTCTAGTTATGTATTTGTTTCAACATTACACGTGTGTGTAGACCCACGTCTGCGTCACGAGACGAATATCATTTTGAACTTTGCCCATACTCTCGATCGGCCAAACGACCAGTTACCACTATCCGTATTCATCCAACTATTATCGGGACTGTGGAGAAAGAAAATAAAGACCAGACACTGGTTACGTGTGTGGGATGTTATTTCATTATAAAAGAGTGAGTGAGTGAGTGAGTTGGGTTTAACGCCGCTTTTAACATTATTCCAGCTATATCACGGCGTGTCAGCTTAATGTGGGAGGAAACGGAAGTGATGCAGGTTTTAGACGTTTACCACTTCTGTGAAACCCACGAGCACGGGTTTGGTGCTGACAAACCTAGAAACATAATCGGGGTGAACCGGGATTCGAAGTTGAACCCACAATCATAGGTTTCTGGCGTGTCCAGTGGACGCAACTCTGCACAGCGAATCGCGGCGCCTTAGACGACTGGGCCACCCGTGCCCCCTCATTATCAGTGAAGACATAAGACTATATACCTGCTAATTCTTGCCTGCCACACAAACATAGTTTGATCTAATAACGTCTTTATGTCTGTCTTTACTCAAGGATAGCTCGTATCTAGACATAAGTACATACGATAACATTGACCTACCGTGAAACCTCGCGTGTGTCTCGTCCAGGGTAAAGACTCCTGCTGGTGGGTGTGATGTCGCCTCGCACAGACCTACAATTGACATAGATGATTGTGCTTCCGACCTAGATTTCCCAACTCGTCATATCAGGGCCTGTTTGAACGCTGCCACAAACCAAATATTGATAAAGTTGTTGGACGGGTGTTTGTATTTGAAGTTACAAAAGACTAAATTTCATTTATTCATGTCATGACAAGTCGCTTATGATGTAAGTTTATCAAACCTGGCATGGCAATAGGTGTAGCCGGTGCTAGGTGTCGTGTGTTGGTGAACGTTCGTAGTTGTATATATGTCAAAGGTAGACCAGAGACGTGAGCGCGCCCCTGTGGTAAGCGGCCCTTGTGTAACGCTGACTGAAATAACGACATGCCTCCTATGCACCGCGGTGCACACGTACTGTGTTTATTTCTATGACACTGAAGGGGGGGGGGGGGGGTGGGGGGGGGGGGGGGGGGGGGGGGGTGGGGTGAAGGCCATCCCACTCCTGGTCCCCGGGTAGCCTCGTGGTCTGTGTTCTGCGTGCAGACAGATTCTGCCTGGTCCCCGGGTAGCCTCGTGGCCTGTGTTCTGCGTGCTGACTGCAGACAGATGCTGCCTGGTCCCCGGGTAGCCTCGTGGTCTGTGTTCTGCGTGCTGACTGCAGACAGATGCTGCCTGGTCCCCGGGTAGCCTCGTGGTCTGTGTTCTGCGTGCTGACTGCAGACAGATGCTGCCTGGTCCCAGGGTAGCCTCTTGGTCTGTGTTCTGCGTGCTGACTGCAGACAGATGCTGCTTGGTTGTGTTTTTGGTTCTCCTTGAGCCCGGAAGCATGGCAAGTATTCGATCCAGAGTGACAAAACACTCTCCACAAAGCTGTATGACAAGAGGGATGACTTCAACTTTCCAATAGTCAACTTTCCCTTCATGTCGAGCAACAGTCCAGCAGCTCCAGCCTTTGGCCTCGACATTCAAGGCCTCGACATTCAAGGCCTCGACATTCAAGGCCTCAACATTCAAGGCCTCAACATTCAAGGCCTCAACATTCAAGGCCTCAGTAAAGTTTTATGGTAGACACATGGAGTAAATTTCCAAATTTGACGCATCAGTGACCAAAGTTATGTCCGATGCAATTATGTGGCAGTATACGCTCACCTTTTCGCGAACGCCTGGTGTCACCACTATTTGATAGGGATTCACAAACACATGCTCATGATATAGTCGGGATCGTACCATCGACTCTGCTTTTAGCAGAGATTTGTATTGAATATGGATAGCGTTTTGTCGCTTTTATTTACTTAATACATACAATCTGTTAAGAATGCACTATACACCTTTTGTAATGAGACTTAGAAATGTCCAGCCACCCATCGTAAAGGCTCACTCAACTATCAAAGTGAGCTGATTCCATGTGGTCATGTCACTTACAATTAACCCCTTTAACTCAACCTTAAAAGTTACCATTTAAATTTTATTCACCTTACTTTTTCAGTTACCGTACGTAACACCGTATAGGTCCCTCGTGTGTTTTGTTCCCTTTCGTAACTCGGCTGGTCTCATTCGGGACCAACTCGTGTTATTCCGGGACAAGCCGAATTGCGACTCGTGACCCTCTAAGCGCTAACGGGGATAACTAAAAGAATTGTCATCTCGTTGAGTAATGATTCACGTATATATCTCCCATGTCATATATCTTCCAGCTGCTATTTAAAACACATCGGACTTACGATATTTATACAGTATGATTGAACAAATTTAACAATATCTAGGGTATATTTTTGGATGCAAGACATGTGTAAAATAGAGCAATTATTCCTGAGGGATTCTTTGACCAAAGTACTAGAAGTCATTCGCGCATTCTGATTGGTTTGTCGTATTTTCGCATATAATATTCATCGATAGGGGGACGAGTCTTCTTGCAGGTTACGGAAAGGGACGAGAGGTGACGAGTGGGCTGGACTTTGTCCTGCTGTGACAGGTGACCTTGCCCTTGATGCGTTCTCAGTCGGACCAACCTTGTCATAGGGTAATCGGTGTTCGGCGTTTATCTGCCGGGATATATTCGGTTGACAAGTTAATTGTGGTAATGGCCTCACAACATGGTGTCAGCGTCCACGTGTTTGGTATTGCTGGTACAGTAGTACCGCACATGGACGTGGCCAGTCGCTTAGGTTTGTTCGCCGTTTAAGTCATAGACTAGTATCAGTGCTCTGCGCTCAAAAGTCGTAGCTTCATATATATCTGACCTTTGTTTGGAAATCTACTCTGACTTTTAAATTTAATAGAATCTGCAAGAGATTATGTCGTGAATACCATCAGTACAGCAACAACGTCCTTAATGCGTAACATGTAGTCGGATTGATGCAATGGTAATGGAAAGTATGTTTCAGGCAAAACATGCTCGGTGTGTTCGTATTGCATCTCGATCACGTGGAAACAGATAAAGTCCAAGAAAACAACCCTATAGTCAGGGATGAGAGAGAGAGAGAGATAACACAAACAATTGTAGGTCGATGTGTGTACACCTGAAAGGGTATTTAGTTTGTGGTGTTAATCAGTACAACATTGTAGTGTTGGTGTGTTTGCAATGATATCACTTTCGGAGAGAGAGAGAGAAAGAGAGAGAGAGAGAGGGAGAGAGAGAGAGAGACACAGAGAGAGAGAGAGAGAGAGAGAGAGAGAGAGAGAGCGAGAGAGAGAGAGAGAGACTTAATTTCCTCCAGATGTCATTCCGAAGATAAGAATGAAAATATATTCAATTACACGCGGTTAACACAATAAAAAAAGACATAACATATTTACAATTACACACAGTTTATCAGATACCTAAACGAAGACAGATATTCACTAAAAGATATATATCAAAAGATGCTTTAGTTTGTACAGATACGAGGTGAATTGTGATAGTGATTGTGATTATGTGATAATTTCCCAGATGTGTTGATCCAGATTGTGAGAAAATTTTGTTTCAGCCCCAAATAAGAATGGTAACATATCTCTTTCGTCTTGCATTTCAAAATAAACATATTTTTGAACGTCAAGTAAGTCAATGGGAGAAGAAAAAACGCATTTCCTTCTGATATAAGCGCTTCACAATGTAAAATAATGTGGCTGTCATATTCCAAAGCCTTCCTATTACAGAGCATGCACTCTTTCGAAAGTTTACTGCGTGATTCACATCCATAAAGGCTGGTTTTGAGTATCATTTTGAGCCACGCTTGAAATTGGATGAAGATGATAACTATTTGAACCTAAAGATCTTAGGGAGTTAATATTTTGTCTTGCTTTCTGGCAGTACTTTAGCATGTAACACAGGTGAACATATTTATATTTAGGTTTCGGCGTTTTCACAGTTATTCGTCATTTATTCAGAATTGGTAATCTAACAAATGTGAAGAATTACTGAAGTTTTTCCTTTGGTCTATGAGCAATAGTTCTATAACAGTAGCCGCACGACTTCCATATAAGGAAAATACACACATGGAGGAAGAATACGACAAGCCCGATGACGTCCAGACACAAATACTGATACAACGGGATGTCCTGACAATACGACCTCAGATGGGCGCCGCCATATGTGAGAACGTGTTCTATCCAGTAAACAGCTTCATCTTTGGGACTTCTTTTTCGAAGCTTCGTGATTTCCGCAGCTTTCTTGATTTTCTGTGAGTAGGAAGAATTCTGGATAACTTCATTTATATTGGATACTAAATCCTCCACAGTAAACGATTCTATATCCATGCTGAGGCCGAATCCAAAGTACTCCAGTTTCAATGCATTAGAAGGCTGCTCAGCAAATATCGGGTATCCAATCATTGGAACTCCGTTCAAGAAAGCCTCGCTCTGACCATTGGCTCCACAGTGGGTGATAAACAGTTTAGTATTCGGATGGGCGAGTAAATCCGACTGTGGCATCCAATCTGTTAAGAGAATATTCGGTCCTACACTGATTGTCTCATCAGTCTTGAAAATATACCTGTATTTTGTACGTGAAAAAGCATCAACGAGTTTTTTGGCGACACCAATTGGGAGATGTTTCACATTACTTCCAAAAGAAACGATGACCACACCATCTTTTGCTACCTCCATAAACTTCTTGTATTTGTCCGGAAGTGGATTTACATTGCTTGCTGATAGAGATCCTATGTGTTTCACATTAGGTAACGTGGCTCTGGGATAATCAGCAAGGGGCTCCTGTGAAATAAGCCAGAGGGAACCTTTAGCAATGAGAGCCTCCAAGGTCAAGTCAGGCTTCTCTGGGGCGTAGGTCGCGACAGCTCCATAGTAGGAGAAAGGGTTATAGATGTACCAACCTAACATGAATAGGACGTTGGCAAATCTTGCCGAGAATTTCATTTCTGGAGACCATGGGTAGATAGGGAATGGAGTACTGGAAGGGTTGAAAGGTGTACGACTGGCTTGAGGTTCAAACACTGCAGCTACGAATGCGAAAGGTACATCTAACTTATAGGCTAGGATAGTTAACATTTTCGGTAAAGGCGTGGAATCAAATATTATCAAGTCAAACTTCATTCCTCTCATATGTCCTAGAAGCTGTCCATCCCTTAAGATCAAGTCACATGCTTTCTTGCTTGCATCAAAAATCATTGACATATCCTTTGACTCAACATATCTGTGCATCTCTTCTTCAATGTTGAAGTTGTCCAGTGATTTGTAATGTAAGATGCTGACTCCGGGAGACTGTAGAGCCTTGTGATTGGCCAATTCTGTTGGAAGAGCATTCCATACCACGTGACCTCGCTCCGCCAATTCCCTCGCCACCACCAGAGGCCCGCTGATATGACTGTAAGATGGGAACATAAAGAATAGAATGTTGGCCGCCTCCAGCCCAGGAAGACCAAGCAGCATCAGACACACACGCACATGTGATGACGTCATAGCGGATGTGGAAGAAGAACTGCAAAAGATAAGCAACACGAAAGCTATTATCACCGCATTTACTGTTACAGGGGTTATTTGTACAACGACTCAGTCTTGGTTTGGGGTTCTTGCAAATGCGTGAGTGAGCGAGTTTGGTTTAATGCCCTTCAGATTTCCAAACTTTACGCATCAGTGACAGTGATGTCCCTATTTTGACTTGTACCACATGTCCCCGTGCTTTTTTTTCCAGGTGAACAATTGATTTGCCTTTGCATGTGTTTATGACGGGTGCCACCGTTTGGGCAAGATGCGCTCACCTTTTCGCGAAGGCCTGGCCCCGGGATCATGAAACTAACTAAAGACCATATTTTGTCTTAACTCTTAAGATTTAGACTTAAGACAAAATTCTGTCTTAAATCGGGGATAGCGAAGCTCAATCACTGAGAATATCTTAAGTCTAAGACAAAATTTGATCTTAATTCCTAAGACTGCCCGTGAATAGACTTAAGACACAATTTGTAGCAAGAAAGATGGCGGAGGTTGTTCGCCTCATGCGTCGCCTAAGGGCTAAAAAGGACAAAATAGCAATTCATCGGACATTTCGAGACCGATTCAACCCTTTTGATCTGTACAAGGACGAAGAGCTCTTTGAGAAATAGATTTCATCGTTCTACCATTTTTTTCATCGTTGGCTTACTCGGTGATGAACTGGCACACCCCACTCAGCGTTCCCACACTCTTCCACCTATTATTCAGGTTTTGATATTCCTTCAGTTTGTTGCCACTGGGGCTTTTCACTTATTAGTTGCTCAGTCGTTCTGTATCAGCAAAGCAACAGCCGGCAGGTGTGTCCCGCTGTCCGGCGAGTGGCAGAGCTACTCTGCATTCGTCACCACTCGCCTCTTTCCGTAACATGCAAGAAGACTCGCCCCCCTATCTATGAATGTTCTGTGCGAAAATACGACAAGCCAATCAGAATGCACGTATGATTTCAAGTTCTTCGTCAAAGAATCCCTCAGAAATAATTTTTGATTTTACATACGTCTTGCATCTAAAAGATATACCCAAAGCACAATTAAATGTGTTCAATCATAATGTATAATTCCGCATGTCCATATGTACTTTAAATTGCATCTGAAATATATATATAATATATGGGGAAATATATGTGAAACCTAACGCGACGAGTTGACAATTATTTTAGAAATGCCCATTTGCACTAAGACGGAACCCGGTCGCAATAATGGCCATGAGAGGGGCAAGTGTTGCTATTCGGCTTGTCCCGGAATATCACGAGTTGGTCACGAATGAGCTACTCTGTAGGCTGTCGTCTCGCTTCGTTGCTTTCCCGACAGACCAAAGATCACATGACGTGAAACGTGCCTTCCATGCTATTGCCGGTAAGTAATACACCCAATATTCACATTTGAGCATTAATATAACACTCTGAATAAACACATACACGTTAAGATCGATACATACCGATACATACGGTGTTTTCCCCGAGTCTCCGGAGGCAGCCACTTTGATCTAAATTTAGAACACGACACTAGCGACAGCTATAATTTACTTTACCGTATTCGTGCTAAAAGTGATGAAACTACATTGCTCTGCTTCAGTTCCACAAGTATGCTCAGATCACTGCTAATATTTAATGAATTACTTTATTTAGGATTTCCAAATGTGCTTGGCAGTGTTGACGATGTCCCGGTATAAACTCTCCCCCGTACAAATTCTCCCCCCGGAGAATCTGTTCTGAAATAAAATCTCCCTCGGGCGGATATATTTCGCGCCCCCCTTAGTATTAAGTCACCCCCTGATTATTCGGTTTGTTGCAATGTCTTTATGTACTATATTCTTTGAATAGATATCTTTAATGTAAGGAGGGTTACTTTAAAAAATAGATTATGAAATATGGTCATACTGAATTGATATTTTAGCGTAATGTATTTGGTAACTGTATCTTCCATCCTAAAATAATTATAAGACATAATCATACCAAACAAATTTGAATGAAATGACTTAATGTAACAATTACATGTACGGTTACTGTTGTAACTGAATTCAGAAATCCTATTATTCCTCGCAAACATTCGGTTTTAACACTAACTACGTGAAAACTGTCAACATATCCACGCGCGCCTCCAGCTCAGACTGTCCGTTATACTCTGATTTAAGATCTGAAATATATTCCTTAATACAGGCTACGATTTGAAAATGGTATCAGTGGCTAGAATATCATGGTGCAACCAGGTTTCCGTTAAACACCCCCACACATACAAGTAACTAAATGTATATTTAGATATTTTACAGAATAAGGCCTAATTTCCTTTGAAAAATAAAATTGCATAGCGGTTGACTAATCAGCATTGATGTTTACTCCATAAACTGTCATAAAGTATTCATAAAGTATCAGGGGTCATTTCAACTTGCAAAATGATTGACATAGTCCTTTATATAGAGCGAAGATTGGGCTGTTTTCTCACCCGATTGACTGATATTACACTATTACGCGATATTTCATAAGAAAATATCATATCTCCGTTAAAACATAAAACCAATATTTATGAGTCCACATATTGATATAAGACTTTATCACTGTATTCAATTCCAAAATGTTAGATATAAACTTTCGGACAGTTCAGTTCAAAATTCTTCAACCATAATTACATCACCGGATTTGTAGCTAGACGACGGGAATCTACAAACATCTGAACACATTCTTACCACATACATTTCCTTATCTAGTATTTAGGTCTATAACAAAATACCACACAGACACTGCATAGCATTAGCATTTAATACACCTAAAATTATTGAACTGCATGACACGTCTGTATAAATAATCGGGGGGAGAAAATATTCTAGGGTTTGATTGGTAGCTAACCCTGTAGAAGCTACAAATAGGAGAACACTTTTGTACCACTTATATCCCAACAAAAGCCAAACACAAGTATGTATAAAACGACCGGTTGGGGGGGGGGGGGGGGGGGGGGGGGGGGAGAAAGAGGAGGAATATTCGGGGGGGGGGTATTTCGTAGGTCGGGGGAGAGTTTATTTCGAGAGGGGCGGAACTGTACCGGTATAAATTCGCCGGGGGGCGCGGTGTGTTGGACGTGGGGGTATACGATGTGAGGGAGAGCCTTTATGTATGTATAGCTGTGTTGGACGTGGGGGTATACTATGTGAGGGAGGACCTTTATGTATGTACAGCTCTGTTGGACGTTGAGGTATACGATGTGAGGGAGGGCCTTTATGTATGTACAGCTGTGTTGGACGTTGAGGTATACGATGTGAGGGAGCGTATCTATGTATGTACAGCCCCTACTGTGTTGGACGTTGAGGTATACGATGTGAGGGAGGGCCTTTATGTATGTATAGCTGTGTTGGACGTTGAGGTATACGATGTGAGGGAGCGTATCTATGTATGTACAGCCCCTACTGTGTTGGACGTTGAGGTATACGATGTGAGGGAGGGCCTTTATGTATGTACAGCTGTGTTGGACGTTGAGGTATACGATGTGAGGGAGCGTATCTATGTATGTACAGCCCCTACTGTGTTGGACGTTGAGGTATACGATGTGAGGGAGGGCCTTTATGTATGTACAGCTGTGTTGGACGTTGAGGTATACGATGTGAGGGAGAGTATCTATGTATGTACAGCCCCTACTGTGTTGGACGTTGAGGTATACGATGTGAGGGAGGAACTTTATGTATGTATAGCTGTGTTGGACGTGGGGGTATACGATGTGAGGGAGAGTATCTATGTATGTACAGCCCCTACTGTGTTGGACGTTGAGGTATACGATGTGAGGGAGGAACTTTATGTATGTATAGCTGTGTTGGACGTGGGGGTATACGATGTGATGGAGGGCCTTTATGTATGTACAGCTGTGTTGGACGTTGAGGTATACGATGTGAGGGAGAGTATCTATGTATGTACAGCCCCTACTGTGTTGGACGTTGAGGTATACGATGTGAGGGAGGAACTTTATGTATGTATAGCTGTGTTGGACGTTGAGGTATACGATGTGAGGGAGGGCCTTTATGTATGTATAGCTGTGTTGGGCGTGGGGGTATACGATGTGAGGGAGAGTATCTATGTATGTACAGCCCCTACTGTGTTGGACGTAGAGGTATACGATGTGAGGGAGGGCCTTTATGTATGTACAGCTGTGTTGGACGTTGAGGTATACGATGTGAGGGAGCGTATCTATGTATGTACAGCGCCTACTGTGTTGGACGTTGAGGTATACGATGTGAGGGAGGGCCTTTATGTATGTACAGCTGTGTTGGACGTTGAGGTATACGATGTGAGGGAGCGTATCTATGTATGTACAGCCCCTACTGTGTTGGACGTTGAGGTATACGATGTGAGGGAGGGCCTTTATGTATGTACAGCTGTGTTGGACGTTGAGGTATACGATGTGAGGGAGCGTATCTATGTATGTACAGCCCCTACTGTGTTGGACGTTGAGGTATACGATGTGAGGGAGGGCCTTTATGTATGTATAGCTGTGTTGGACGTTGAGGTATACGATGTGAGGGAGCGTATCTATGTATGTACAGCCCCTACTGTGTTGGACGTTGAGGTATACGATGTGAGGGAGGGCCTTTATGTATGTACAGCTGTGTTGGACGTTGAGGTATACGATGTGAGGGAGAGTATCTATGTATGTACAGCCCCTACTGTGTTGGACGTTGAGGTATACGATGTGAGGGAGGAACTTTATGTATGTATAGCTGTGTTGGACGTGGGGGTATACGATGTGAGGGAGGGCCTTTATGTATGTACAGCTGTGTTGGACGTTGAGGTATACGATGTGAGGGAGCGTATCTATGTATGTACAGCCCCTACTGTGTTGGACGTTGAGGTATACGATGTGAGGGAGGAACTTTATGTATGTATAACTGTGTTGGACGTGGGGGTATACGATGTGAGGGAGGGTCTCTATGTATGTACAGCTGTGTTGGACGTTGAGGTATACGATGTGAGGGAGAGTATCTATGTATGTACAGCCCCTACTGTGTTGGACGTTGAGGTATACGATGTGAGGGAGGACCTTTATGTATGTACAGCTGTGTTGGACGTTGAGGTATACGATGTGAGTGAGGGCCTCCACGTATGTACAGCTGTGTTGGACGTGGGGGTATACGATGTGAGGGAGGGTCTCTATGTATGTACAGCTGTGTTGGACGTTGAGGTATACGATGTGAGGGAGAGTAGCTATGTATGTACAGCCCATACTGTGTTGGACGTTGAGGTATACGATGTGAGGGAGGGCCTCCACGTATGTACAGCTGTGTTGGACGTTGAGGTATACGATGTGAGGGAGGGTCTCCACGTATGTACAGTTCGCACTGTGGTCGACGTTGTCGCATGCGATGTAACATTAACCTTCAGTGTCATCAAGATAATAATTCGTTCTTTTATGTTCTCCTCCAACTGCGTTTATATTTCAGAATGAATCTCATTCCTGAGTGTTAGTACTCACCGAATCGTGTCACGCACCCAACTACCCACAATGCAGTCAAGTCAGTGCTGGAGTGAGGACACGTTCCCTCAGTGTGTGTAAACTAACGACCGCGTGCTTCTATGTACT